>NW_028088140.1:4307286-5507286 GCF_014824575.4 Sturnira hondurensis | reverse complement strand
CAAGCTATCAAGACAGAAAAGGAAAAATCAGTTCTAAAGTGAAGCCCACAGACCGCTCCAACCCTTTATCAACCTAATTACTTAGTTCAATCAAACTGCTGAGTCTCAGGGGGGTGATGACGAAGATGGGCTCCTTAAGTGAGGCCTATGTTGTAACTAATCGTCTATAGGCATAGGCAGGGCATAGGCATACGTCCTATGAAAACAGAAGAACACACAGGTTAATTCACACAATAATCCCCAAGCCAGTCTCTGCGCCTGTGAGACTGTGTTTTGGGAAGACATTCCATTTCAAGGTCCTTCCCACAATGACATTTAACAGTGGCAATTTGACAGGTCTTTTGCACCTGTACATTGTACATCTTTGGTGATATCACAAACCTGGTTTCAACTCTTAAATGAAAAACAAACTTTCAAGACAGTTAGCTGCGCCATTCTGATGTCCAATACTGAGCAGAGTGATTTTCCTTGAACCACAGTTTTTCTCTTTAAGATCACCCTCACTGTTATTACTGTGACTACTTTGGGTCCCGCTTTTGATTTTAACTGTTCATTTGCATAAACACACCAAGAGCAGCCTGGATCACTTCTGATCCTTAAGTTCGCTTTGCTAGAACTCACACAGGGAATCCTTAGATTGACTTCTCAGTCTGCCCCTTGGGGCACAGAAGCAGAGCCACACATCCGCCATCTGGCTTCGCCTGTACCAGTCGTTTCACTCAAATCCTTGAGCCTCCATTGTGCCTACAGGTTCCTTTTAGCCATCTTTCAGGAAGGCAACCTTTGTTCCTTCCCCAGAAAGACTGGCATGAACTGCACAGCGAACCAAAGTAACAGGCTTTTCTTGTGGGCTTTTGCTAGCTTCACAAGTCAATCCCAGTTCCTCGGGGCTTTCTGGTGACAACCAGAACC
The DNA here is from genome assembly GCF_014824575.4 of Sturnira hondurensis. Taxonomy (NCBI): domain Eukaryota; kingdom Metazoa; phylum Chordata; class Mammalia; order Chiroptera; family Phyllostomidae; genus Sturnira; species Sturnira hondurensis. The sequence goes on along the minus strand of NW_028088140.1, from coordinate 5,506,374 downwards.
CATACATGCCTCCTTCAGGCGTGATATTCCAGTCAAAGTCTTGGTGAACAAAACCACTATTAATGACTGGTCTTACTGGTTTTATGCAAAGAAACCTTACGTCATCATTCATTCCTTCAGAGTGCCAAATTCTGGAGGGATCAGGTAGGGAGAAAAATACAAAGCGTGATGGAAAATCCTTTTCCTTTTGATACCCACTAAGATTACATCTCCATGCCTTATACCTTCTACTACTAACCGCACATAATTCCTTTCCAAAACTTTCTCAACTTCTACAATTTTTTACACACCCTCTTTTATCTGTGTAGCTTTTTATAGACCTTCTGCAATATCCAAAAAACTTCTACATCCTTTCACACACTTTCTTTACGTATCTTATACTTTCCTTTGTTGACTTTCTTATGATGTATGATGTTTCAACCTTTTCTGGAATCCTCACTTTCCTTTCTCAGAGCAGATACAGAGCAAAATCTGAGACATAGAGTTCTGAAACAATACACAGGTAGAGGCATTCTCTTGCACCACTGCATCCACTGGTGCCTTGCAGAGACATGCTCCTTCAGGCCCAGTCTCATGGCAGAGACATGCTGCTTTGCCTCAGGCTGAAGCACTCGTCAGCCCCGAATGACCCTTCCTGGGTTCCGGGGGGGCAAAGGCACCCTCCCCAACCGGCTATAGTGACCTTCACTAGGTCTTACAATACAGGTTTCTGATCAGAAACAGAACCACATGTGAGAAATTTGCTCTTTTCCCATGAAATCAGAAAACAAGTAGTTGAGGTTTCCTTTACTCTAGGTTTAAAACATACATCCTATATGTAAAAAAATCTATATGTATAGTCATCTAGATTTACCTACTATTCTCTTTTATTCTTGGTTCTTTTCCCACAAGGGAAGGACTATACTGAAACTCAGTACTTAAACTCAATATGTGGCAGCCAAAATTCCCTAGCACTATAGGTATCTTCTACTAAAAATCTCTAGATTCGCAGGGACATCTTGCAACTTTCTGACGCTTAGACATTGTAAACACCCTATAAATCAGATGGTCACTCTTGGACCTCAGTTTATGACCTTCAAAACCAGAACCATTCCTATCAGAACCAGTTACACAGAGAACCTGACTGCTGCAGTGTCCACACGGCAACAGCATAAAGCCCATAATCTGAAGAGAAGCCTTAGCCAGTTCCAAGATGGTGGCACCCATGCATGTGGAGTTATCCAAGATGGCGACACCCATGCATGCTCTGTCCTCCATGGTGGGGCACTCATGTGGCTCATCCATTTTACCCAAAATGGCAGCTCCCCGACTCTGGTCCTTCCCATCTGTGAAGGTCCCAGGACTCCGGTTTCAGGAGCCCCGGAAGCCCTCAAGGCCCCTTCCACCTGTGGGTGTGAGGGGTACCACAAAGCCATCCTCTCCCATTGCGGGTGGTTCACTGAGGCTGCAGTTACCAGTGGAGGTGGGGCAGAGGTCCTGCCCACCTGTGAAGGTGGGGGCCCTGCGGCTTCATTATCAGGATCCAAGGAAGCCCCTGCCAACCCCTGGTTTGGCGGGTGAGCAGAGCCCACTCAAAGAGGCTGGGAATTCGTGGTGGAGACTTCTCCCACCTGCAGGGCAGGAGAAGCCATAGTGGGCCTCACCTCCCCAAAAGGCAACGTCACCACAGGAGTTCCTGCTGTCTGGGGTCCCCCTTTATCTATTCTGAGGATGGGAGGAGGCCTCCCAAAGACTAATTCATACGGGGTATAGCCTGAAGGGTCAGGGGCATCCCTAACTCTAAGTAGTGCCAGCAGCAGCAAATCAGTCCAAGGTAGTCCAGTCTCCTGGTGGAACTCTGTTAGTTTCCTTGAGAGTCCAGTTCATGCGCTCTACTTTTCCTGAGCTCTGGGGTCAGTGTGCAGTGTGCAATTTCCATGTGATATGGAGGAGACTTGCTACCTCCTCTTTATGTTTGAGACGAAAGCCGGACCGTTGTCACTCCCAATAGTCAGGGGCAATCCGTACCTTGGGATGATTTCCCTCATCAGGGCCTGGGTGACTTCTCGGCTTTTCTCAGTCCTCATGGGGAAGGCTTCTACCCACCCAGAAAAGGTGCAGACAAAGACTAAGCGGTACTTATACCTTCAGCTGGGTCTGACTTCAGTAAAGCCCACTTGCAAGTCCTCAAACGGCTGCCTCCCTGAGTGCTGTATTCCTGACTTTATCCCTGGGTGCCCTGCCACATTATTCCAGGCACAGGTAACACACTGCATTGCCGCAGAGGCACAGAGTGCAGCCAGGTTGGGGAGGTAAAAGTACCTTTTTAACAGGTTTTCTAGGGACGTCTTGCCCATGTGAGTGAGGCTGTGGCACTGCCTCACTAGATTGCTGGCTTGTCCTAGGGGACATATATTTTCCCGTCTGGCAACTTCCAGTTCCCTTCAGTAGTTTCCTGTCCTCCAGCTTGTCATGCCTGCTCTGTTTCGATTTGCACCCTTTCTTTAAGGACACCTGGTACCCTGTCTTGGTTAGCAGTTCGAACAGCTGGCAAGGGCCCTCCCAGCACCGGTCTCGGATTGGTGCGGCTGAAAGGAGGTCATCTACACACCGCAGTAACACTGGGTCAGTCTCCTTCTCAGTAAATGATTTTAGATCTCTGGCCAGGGGCCTCACCGAGGGGAGTGGAGGAGTTTCTGAAGCCCTGCAGCAGTCTGGTCTGGGTCTAAGCCAGCTAACTTGAGGACTGCAGGCACCTGTAACCCTGGTCTTTGTCACCTGCCAGTGAGCTTTTTCTTTTTCCTTTTGGGGCACTCTCTTTTATAGTACCCCTTCTCTCTGTAGTAGGCTCACTGATCTCATTCCATGCTCCGGTGTGCCGGTCTATTTCCTTTCTTAGGCAATCTGGTGGCTCCCTGCTCTCAGGAGGTATCTGGTTTCCTAAAGCACCCACTGCCCGGGGCAGGCAGCGTGGACCCAGGAGGTCTTCACAGCTCTCTCCTGGCTCAATCACAGGGGCTGGGCTGGGGTAGCGCTGCCTGTCTCCTTGGCAACCCGTTTAGCAGGACCAGGTGCAGGGGGCCATGTGGGCCTCAGCTGCCTCCCGTCCCTCCAGTGGGGTGGTCGGGGGAGGGGGGGTCACTGCTTGCCGCCTCGCTGGGCGACTGCGCTGTTATGCTGGGCCATATTTTAGAGAGGCTGACCCCTTTGAACAGGGTCTCTACTCTGCCGCCAGAGACCGGCAGGAGCCGGAGTCTAGGTCGCAGACAAGGGTCTTTGCTTCCCTGGGTCTGGCCAAGAGTTTCCAGAGCATATAGGGGATAGGTGGCTCTTCCTCTGGCTCTCCTTTGAAAATGTGGGGTGGGGGGGTAGGGGGCGGAGCGGCGTGTTTCTCTTGACCGGGAGACTAAAACACTGGATTGCACCACTTTTCGCCTACCGCCAGCCTTTCCTACTGTCTTAGGCTTCTGACCTGCACACTGATGGCATGTCCTGTGCTGATTCTTGCCAGTGGTCTATGTAAACATACTGATCGGGGTGTCCTGGCTTGCCTGTCACTATGAGGTGGACTGCCCTAATTATACCTAAGTTCAGTGTTCCTTCAGGAACACTCCAGACTACTCCAAATGTTGGCCACTCAGAGGTGCAAAAGACCTCTAACTGACCGGCATCCATGCTCCGTTCCTGGCCCCGGAAATGGTCAGAGTTTTTGCAGCATGAAGTCTAACACAGTGGAAGGTCCCCTGCCCAAGGTGAGCCTCCCAGAACGGCACAAACAAACAAAGGGATGGGGTTTTCATTTTCGACCGCCTGGCCTCTCTTCTCGCAAGGTACTTGGGTCTGTCTTAGCTAAGGCTGCCCGTGTAGAATCCCGGTTAAACTCCCAGCTGTTGTGCCATATGACAGACCAAGGAACCGCAGGTTGAGGCCCCCTCTTGCTCCGTAGGTTTTTCACCCATGGAGTCACAAACACAGTCACTCACACAAACACTCCAACAAACATCCAGAGTTTATACAGTCCTGCCGGAGTAGGACTGCCCAGGTGGGGATACGTGTCCCCTTCCAGATGGCCAATTGGCCTCCAGAGGACTTACGGCTAATTGCCTGCCTGAGAGGTGATCAGTCTCTCCGTCCACCACAAGGGTGGGCCTGGTCTCGGGCTCTGGTCCCCGGGGCACTTACCGATCGGCTCCTTCTCAGGTTCAGATAGTTCCAGTTCACATCCCACCTGCCCGGGTGGAAGAGCGGTCCGGAGGATGACTTCCACAGAGCCTGGGGTGTCCAGGACCCCGAAATCACCAGGTCGCGTGCTTCCCTTGGGCCGCTGGGCTCCCTCTTGGTCACTCCCCTGCCACCTTCACTGGAGGCAAAAAAGGCCTGCTAACGTGAGTAGTTCCCGGTCAGGGAATCAAAACGTTGCAGAAAACAACTCGGCCGCTTTCGGGTGTATGGAGTGGAAGTTTATTTACGCATGGGGACCCAGAGGAGGCAGTCTCCAAATTCTGGGCCCCGATCAGTGGGGAACAATTGTTTATATAGGGTAAAGGGTGGTCTGCCACTCAGACCATTACTTCTGGCTGGAAAGCAGGAAGCAGCTTACAGAAGCAAGAAAACAGAACTGCTGATAGGAGTTAATACGAAATTCTTTGTTCTTACTTCCCAGTTACTTAGTTACTTGCTCTCCCTGATCCTGTTGACTCAGCTGTAAGCTCCCTCCTGGGCAGGCCACTACACCATCACTCCCACTAGCTTCTAGCAGGCCAGAGATTCATTTGGGCAGATGTGTTTTTGGGGGGACTTCCCAAGAAGAAAAAGCATAGTGGCATTTCTTCCCTGTTTTTCATGGGCCATTGCTCCTCCCAGGAAGACAAGCAAAGGGAAGTGGTGAGAAAGCCCCTTAGAACTGGGAGTGCTAGCCAGGAAAGGATATAGGAATTTCATTCCCTGGCCAGATGCTTCCCAAGCTGGAGGAACATGTATGTATACCTTGTGCTACTATAGATGTGAAAGACAACCCAGTTTGGGGGAGAACGTAACAAGTGTCCCCTGGAGTTTGAGGGGTATAGGAAATCTGCAGACTAGAGGCTGGCTGGACCTGTCCCTAGTGGCTGGGCAAGGACAGAGGGTTGCAAGTTACACTCCCACCATTTGTCTAGGCGAGAAGGCACAATGCTTCCCATTGACTGGAGGAAAACTGCTGACTGCCTACCAAGTGGAGTGAAAGGAGAGGTCATACTCACAGAAGTGATAGGAGTAAGCAGGGAGGAAGGAGATTTGAATTGTAACTGGAAAAGATACCAGCATTTGGGCTGCCAGTCACTACCAAACCCAATAAGCACTGACAGCGATTGAATCTGTTTTTTAAAAATATATTTTATTGATTATATCATTACAGCTGTTATATTCCCCCCTTCATTCCCCTCCACCCTGCATACCCCTCCCCCACCCTTCCCTCCCTTTAGTTTATGACCACATGTCTCAAGTTCTTTAGATTCTATATTTCCCCTATTATTCTTGCCCTACCCCTTATCTATTTTCTACCTACCATCTATGCTATTTTCTGTACCTTTTCCCCCCTTCTCCTCCTTCCACTCCCCTGTTGCTAACCCTCCATGTGATCTTCATTTCTATGGTTCCACTCCTGATCTAGCTGTCCTCTTGGTTTGCTTTTGTTTTAGGTGTGGTTGTTAGTAACTGTGAGTTTGCTATCCTTTCACTGTTCATATTTTTTATCTTCTTTTTCTTAGATAAGTCCCTTTAACATTTCATATAATAAGGGCTTGGTGATGATGAACTCCTTGAACTTGACCTTATCTGAGAAGCACTTTATCTGCCCTTCCATTCTAAATGAAAACTTTGCTGGATAGAGCAATCTTGGCTGTAGGTCTTTGGTTTTCATGACTTGGAATACTTCTTTCCAGCCCCTTCTTGCTTGTAAGGTCTCTTTTGAGAAATCAGCTGACAGTCTGATGGGAACTCCTTTGTAGGTGACTGTCTCCTTATCTCTTGCTGCTTCTAGGATTCTCTCCTTCATTTTCATCTTGGCTAATGTAATTATGATGTGCCTTGGTGTGTTCCTTCTTGAGTCCAACTTCTTTGGCACTCTCTGAGCTTCCTGGATTTCCTGGAAGTCTATTTCCTTTGCCAGACTGGGGAAGTTCTCTTTTATTATTTGTTCAAATAAGTTTTCCACTCGTGGCTGTTCCTTTTCCCCTCTGGTACCCCCATAATTCGGATGTTGGAACGTTTAAAGATGTCCTGGAGGTTCCTAAGCCTCTCTTCATTTTTTTTGAATTCTTGTTTCTTCATTCTTTTCTGGTTGGATGTTTCGTTCTTCCTTCTGGTCCACTCCATTGATTTGAGTCCCAGTTTCCTTTCCATCACTATTGTATTCCTGTGCATTTCCCTTCATTTCAATTAGTTTAGCCTTCATATATTCCTCTAATTTGTGACTAAAACCAACCAGTTCTGTGAGCATCCTGATCACCAGTGTCCTGAATTGTGCATCTGAGAGGTTTGCTATTTCTTTTTTGCTTAGAGTTATTGGCTCTGGGGCTTTGAGTTCTTCTTGAGCCATCTTTTGGACTGTTAGTGCCTGTTACCTATGAGGAGCTAAGCCATCAGTGTTCAGCAGGGTGGGGCTACTCAGTTGCTGGGTTGTGACACTGTATGTGGGGGCGGGGCCAAAGGAAAACAATGGTGGGGCCCCCTCTGCTGCCTCCTGCCACCACCATGGGCCATGTGGTCCGTCCCACTGCTCACTCCTTTGCTGGTTTATCTGTGCGCAAATGTGTGACTGCAGCCAGCCTGCTGCCCCGAGCCCTCACTGGGTCAGCCTGATGCAGAGCTGCCTGAGCTCCTGGGGTCAGGGGATCTTTCTTGCCTGTCCCAGTTCCACTGCTGGCTCTGCCCCTCTTACCGGTCCCATTGAACGGTTCGTTGTTGTCGGACTTCCGAATAATTCAATTTTCTGTTCTTTGGCTGCGTCTTTGTTCTCCAAACCTTTGTTGTATTCAAACTTGGTTGTGGGAGAAGGCACAGTGTTTCCACCTACGCCTCCATCTTGGTGGAAGCCCAGTGATTGAATCTTTATGGTGCTTTATTCAGATGGCCGGTGATTTGAGAAGATGGTGGGTTCATACCCTAACAGACCATCTTCCCTTTTCTTTCCAGGCCAGACCTTTTATAAGGGGGATGGGAAGGATAAACAAGGTGTGGTGAGGGCTTTGAGATTCAGAAGCTGCAACATTCAGAAGCTGGGCAGTTAGCTGTTCCCAGGGGTGGGTGGTCATGTGTCTCTCCCTGGAACACAATGGCCCGGATGCCTCCACTTGTCCCCAGGCGGTAACTTTTAGCAGTGCTCCAGGAGGTCAGCTGTTTTCTCAGGAGCCAGGATGGGCCTTATCTGTAGTTTTAGAAACAAAAGCTTTAACATATACATTGCTTGATGGACTTACAACTTTTTAAGTTGTAAAAAGCTAAAAAGTTTCAAGTTTTGAGTCCCCTATCAAAATGAATGAGAAATTAAAATTTAATTTAGACTGTACTGAAATTTTCCATAGCTAAAAATGATTCTTTGCCCATCTGAGAGTGACCCCAAAGGTCTGACATGTCATCAGGAGCAGAGAAGGAGCACCTGCTTGCTTGAAGGCAGAGGTGGGAGAAGAGAAATGAGTTTATTGGTTATACTCACTGATTCAGCACATTGAATAAATCAATTATACAGTTTATTTTAATAGTAATCTATTTTACCACCTATGGAGCATTCCTGCCAAAAATCTATTTTTTTGAACCTGAATTTAATCAAGTCTCTTGAACTAATCACCAGCTTACAAGAAAGCCAGGAGATGAAAGAACCTATTAAGAACAGCAGGAGCAGAGTGTCAGCCAGACCCAGAATGTTAGAAATTCTAAAGGACAAAGGCCTCTCTTTTTCTTCAACAAACACATGCCACAGGAAGAAAGGGGAGAATTGTCATAAGTTAAAAGAAACTTAAGAGAATATCTTATGTGAGCACCGCATAAGTATCACAGGGTACAGCCAAGGGGGGAGCCCAAATGGGGGTCTGTAATGGGGTCCAGAACTTGGTGTCCAGGAAATATTAAAATATATATATATATATATATATATATACACACATAGGATGTCCTCACCCCCACATATCTGAACTGGGGGGTGGAACACATGGAGCAGGGGCACTGAGAGTTGTTCTGCATAGCAACAGTTTCGCAGCTGACCTCTAGCACGGTCATTTAACATATCTATAGCTTTTAACTGGTTCATAGACATGTTAAATAGCTCTGGCCAGTGCTTGGAGCCGGGGGATGGGACCGACTTCAGCCTGTGATATAACTGGGAGGCAGCTCCCCCTGGTTACAGTGTATTGCTCACCTCTTCCCAACCCCCTCCACTCCCCTGTTCTGTAACATACGTAATGTAGGTATTATGTTTGAGTGTTTATTTTAACAAAAATAGATATTTTTGAGACAATTAAGGAAAGTTGAACTTAGATCAAATATTAAACATATTCCAAGGAATTATTATTAATTTGGGGAATATGGTGTTATTGTATATTTTTCTTTTATACTCTCATGCACTAGAGAAACACACTGAGGTATTTATAAGTAAAGAGATGATTTCTGTGATTGTTTTTAATCCCCCCTGGGTAAATCAATAACAAATAAATTAAGGTTTTCAAAAAATAAAATCAAATTTTGAGGATAAAAGAAAATATAGTGTCAATTTGGGAAAAGAATTGATTTAAAACAAGTGGTAAAATGAGAATAATTATTAAATCTAGGTGATGGATACATGAAACTTTATTATACAATTCCTGCTATTTTATACATTTGAAAGTTTTCATAATAAAATGTTAAAAATTAAAATTAAAATTAAAAAGCTATTTAGCAAATATCTTCATTTTTATGTAAGTTCTGACTGCGGTATAGCATAATGATGATGAGTTCAAATGTTGCAATAAAACTTACTTTTGAATGCTGGCTACAACTATTGTAAGTCATGTGACCACAGGCAAGACACTTGGCTTTATAAGCTCCATTTTCTGCATATGTAAATGAGAATAACAGTGTCTATTATTGTTACTACAAGGATTTAATGAGATAATATGTATAGAATATCAACAAAGCATAGAGTTGCTGCAGGTATTAGAATAATGAATAATCTCTTCAAGTAGGTATAGAGGAAGTGCAAGTATTAGCCTAGTCAGATTTAATTTTCACTCCCCTTCCTGTTTCTGTTTTAAGCTGCTGTCTTTGATGCTATAGTTGTCTTGTTACCTTAAGTCTGCGAATTGTAATGCAAAAGTGAAAAGGTGCTTAGACAACAATGCTCAGGGGTGGGACACTGGTTTTATACTTTCTCACCTTGAAACGTATCAAGACATGACTTTGATCAGCCAGAGTTCTGTGACTGCACATCACACCAACCAATTCTGAACAAATTAAGAGAAAAAAAAATGTTACAAAGTCCAAGGAAAGTGTGGATCTGGGGAGGCAGACCAAGGGCAAACTCAGGAACCAGAAACACTCTAGACATCTAAGTAGCATGAAGCCCTAATGCTTAGTATTTTTAGGTCACCACAATCAGGATGAACAAACTTCAACTATGTGAAGTCTCTGTATCACTTCGCTCAACATTTCAGTTTCAGAGAGAGGGAGTCTGAGTGGCCAGGTTTGAGTCACATGCCCACTGCTTGGTTGGAATGGAGGGGTGAATTAGGTTCCTCTAATGATAGTCCTACCCAGGCTGTCTCCAGAGATGGAGAGATCGTTATCTCTGTCAGACTACTAGTTTTCCTCCTTCCATAATAATAGTGTTTTAGCTGACCAAATATCTGCCAGATAAAGACTACATTTCCCAGACTCCCTAAAAGCCCTATGTGGCCATGTGACTAATTTATGACCATGGGCTATAAGCAGAAGTAATATGTGACATGTCCAGGTCTGTCCTCTATAGAATTGGACATATGCTCCTCCAGTTTCTTCAAGTCTCCTTATTCCCTTCCTATGGCTGAGAGAAGGCTCAATCTTTCTCTCTCTCTCTCTCTCTCTCTCTCTCTCACACACACACACACACACACAGACACACTCACACTCACATGAAGGTGCTATTGTTCTTTCCACCTTACCAGGAAAGAAGCTAAGTCTTAGAGAGGTTAAGTAACTCACTAGCTTTTCTGTATTTACATAGGTGGCAAAGGTAAATGATTCAGAAAGCCCTCATTCTTAACCACTGTGCTGTTCTTAATGTATACATACAACATTAATTAACTATCAAGTATTAGGCACTAAATTGGAAACTGTAACTACAGCAGTGAAGAATAGTGAACAATAGGGAAGTAGAGATAGAAAAAAGTAAGCAATTATATAAGGCCATGCGTTGTCCAAAAGAGATACCCCAAACCAGCAGGGTACTGGAGCTGCCTTGTACTGGTTCTTACCGGCTTGTAAAGCTTACTGTTACAGCAGCACTATCCATGATAGCCCCCAAGTGGAAGTAACCTAATGCCCATCAACTGATAAATGGGTTAGTAAATGTGATCTACAGTGGGTATTTTAATATTAAAATATTACAGTGAAATATTATTTGGTAATAAAGAGAAATGTGGTACTGATACATGCTACAGTATATATAGACCTTGAAAATCTGTGCTCAGTGAAAGAGGACAGTCACAAAAAAAACACAACTTGTATGATGCAATTATATGACGTGTCTAGAAGAGGTAAACCTATAGAGACAGAAAATAAATAGTGGTTGCCTGTTAGGACTGAAGCAAGGGATGGTGGGCAGTTAGTGGCTGTTAATGAATCTTTTCAGGGTGGTAAACATGTTTTAAAGTTGGTTTTGGTAGTGGTTGTTGCACAAGTCTTGAGTATAATAAAACCACTGAATTGTACATTTCAATGAGTGAATTGTATGATATATGAATTATATCTCAAAAGATTTTAAAAACAAAGTGGTGTGAGCATCTTCCAACTTTGCATTCAATGACGTAATGTTGGTGGGAGTGGAGTTGCTAGATTTAGCAAGTAAAGATTCAAGACAACCAGTCATGTTTGAATTTCATATAAACAGCAAATACTATTTAAATGTGTATATTCTGTTTAATATTTGGGATATACTTATATTAAAAATTATCCCTCTTTATCTGCAATTTAGATGTAACTGGGCATGCTGTATTTTATCTGGCAATCCCAGGTGGAAGTATTTATACAATAGAAATCAGTAAACTCTACAAATCAGACTCTGCCTCCCAGGAGCTCCCCAAAGTGCTGGTTGTTAAACATTTTCCAGCCAAACCGTTGTATAAAACACCAAACAAAGAGAAAGACTAAGTCAAAGAGTCTAAAACGATAAATTACTTAGCAAATACCAGCCTAAATAAAGGTGGTATGACTATGTCCCTATCAGACAAAATAGTTGTTAAAACAAAAAATTACTGTAATCAGGATAAAAACTTTGATAGAAGACTCACTTCATCAAGATTTAAAAATTCAGTTTGTATGGGCCTCACAGAACAACTTTAAAACATGTAAAATAAAAATCACTAGAAATATAGGGACAATCCACAAATCCACCACCATAGTGGGAGAGTTTGCTCTATCTCTATCAATAACGAATGGACAAATCATAAAAGTCATCAGTAGGAATATAGATTTCAAAATATAGTTTAAAAGCTTGATCTAATAGACGCATATAGACCCATATCCTTGACAACTGGATTTCACACATTCTTGTCAGGTGCGCATAAGACATTGATGTGAAAACTGTCCAGGGGTATGGCCAGACGGCAAATTTGAATTCCAGTTTTTTAAAAAAATTACTTTATAGTTGTTCAATTACAGTTGTCTGCATTTTCTCCCCACCATTCTCCCCCCGATCCCAGCCAAACCCACCTCCCTCCCTTGCTTCCACCCTCCCCCGTGGTTTTGTCTGTGTGTCCTTTATAGTGGATCCTGAAAACCCTTCTCCCCACTGTCCCCTCCCCCAGTTTCATTTTTAAGAATGGGCATGTGCAGACTATATCCTCTAAATGTAATGTGATTGAATTAGAAATGCACTTTAAAATATTGTATGCTTGGAAATTTTAAAGCATAGAAACAGATGTCTCAGAGAAGAAATTATAATTAATTTTTTAAAATACTTAAAACTGGATGATAATAAAAATGTATATCAAAAATTTGGAAAGGAATTCTTAGAGGAAAATGCATAGTTCTCAGTGTTTATATTAGAAAGGAAAACATACCTAAAAGCTAATGAGCTAAGCTTTAAATCTAAGAGATAAGAAGAGAGAACAAAGAATAAAACCAAATGGAGTAAAAAAGGGAAATAATGATAAACAAATTAAAAGGAGAGAATACACAAATGAACGAACTTAGGAGAAATTATAAAAAATTGAATTGGTATTTTAAAATCTTGCCATGCATATAAGAAAAACCCACCAGGCCCAGACCATTTTTGTAGGTAAGTTCTCCTCATGGAAAATAAGGAGAATCATGACTTGACCCATTTTTTGAAGTTAGGTTTAATGGTGATATCAAAACCAGACAAGTTTAATGTAAGAAATGCAATTTACAGGCCTCCTCACTTATGATGCCAAAATCTTAAAACAAAACATCGGTAAACAGAATACCGTAAGACATGGAAAAAGACCATTTTGCTTTACAAAATTCAGTTGACTAGAAGGATGCAGGATTGGTTTGACGTTAGAAAACCAATAGTGTGACTCACTACATCAGGATGTTAAAGGCAACATGCTCACCTCAACAGATACTTTAAAAAAATCAGTAAATTCAACAGCAATTCCTGGCTTAAAAAGCAATCATAACCTGGTGATAAGTACCTGGAGAAAAGGCATAGAGCAAAACAACATATTTGAATGGTGACATTGAAGTCATAATTTTAAAATCAGGAACAAAACCAGGATGCTTGTTGTCACCACTTCTATGTCACATTGCAATGGATAGCTTATCCAAAGCCATCCACAGGTAAAGAAAAAATGACTGAAAATAAAATTGAAAACACTGTCATTATTCAAAGGAAATAATAGTGAACGAAGAAAACACAAATGTATTTATTGATTTATTATTGGAAAAAATTGAGTTAACAGGATTATTAGATTCAAGATCAAATATAAAAGGGCAATGGCAGCTAGAGTCAGAAAATGCAACACAATATATTTAGGAGTAAGTTTAACCAAAGATATACAAGAGTCTTTTGTAGTAAACTGTCAGACTTTACTAAATGGGGTGAGAGAGGACCAAAGTAAATAGAGAGAGAAGTCATGTTTATGTATTGGAGGATTCAATAACTTGAAGATTTAGTTTAAATCAATTTCTATTAAAATCTCAACAGAATCATTTTAGAATTTGTCAAAATATTTCTAAAATTTGGCCCTGGCTGGTGTAGCTCAGTGGATTGAGCGCAGGCCTGTGAACCAGAGGATCGCGGTTCGATTCCCAGTCAGGGCACATGCCTGGGTTGTAGCCCAGTTCCCTGCAGGCTGTTGAGGGCAAGGGGAACTAGCCAAAACATAGCTGTAAGGAAGCAAAAGGTGTTTTACTAACTAACACAAAGAGGCTCCGGGACACGCCCGAAGAGCAGGGTGTGTTCCAGGATGTGGTTTAAGAGCAAAGGTTAGTCAGGCAGATAGCCATCTGGACAGTCACTAGGGAGGGAAATTTTGCCCCTGTGCACGAGCTCAACTGACCAATCAAGTAAAGGAGCACGAGCCAGTGCACGAGTTAACTCACCAATAATCAGTAACCCTATTGTGCCCCTGAGCCAACCGCTAACCGCCACATCTGCTTCTGTATCCAGCTTGCTTGCGCGCCTCCTTAAAACCCTAAGCCTGTAAGCGTTTGGCGCGACTCTCATTTGCAGCCCTTGTGGGCACCGTGTCTCCGGACACTTTGGAGAGTTCGCCCCTGCGCAGGTTAAACTTGGCCAATAAGGTAACATCTTTGGAACCCCGAAAGTCTCCGACATTTGTTCTCGCGGTTGGTGAATGCAACACAGGCCAACTCCCAGCAGGGGACGCACAAAAGGCAACCATACATTGATGTTTCTCTCCCTCTCTCCTTCCGCTGTAAAGATAAATAAATAAATAAATAAAAATCTTAAAAAAATATTTCTAAAATTTATATTAAGAGCGAAGGGACAAAAAAGTTGGACTAAAGCAACAAGCTGGCTTTGAGACTTATTACAAAGTTATAGTGATTAAGATAATGGGTAACCGTCAAGAGACAAATAGACCAATGCAACAGAATAGAAGACCAACAACCTGAATGACATGTATGTTTATCACGTGAAAATGTGATATTTGATAGAGCAGGAAATGCACAGCTGTGGGAGAAAGTGGGAACTATTTAATAAGTAATACAAGTACAACTGGTTATCTCTATAAAAAACAAAATTGAAAATTGAATTCCTAGTTTATACCACATATAAAATCAATTTCAGATGCATTAAATAATTAAATGGGAAAAACAAAGACATACAACTTTTAGGAGATCATATAACATGACATCAGCATAAAAAAGGATTTTTAAACATAAAGGAGAATTTTAATACATTTAAATTCATTAAAATAAAGACATTTATTTATTTAAAAATAGAGTGAAATGACATGTCACAATCTGAGAGAAGATATTTTTGAAACATAGGACAGACAAAATACTAATATCCGGCATATGGAAATGGGCAAAAGACATAAAGAGCAATTTTACAGAAGAAACTTAAATGTCAAATAAAATATGAGGGAGTACTCGATCTCCCTAGAAAATGCAAACTAAAATCACACTGATACCCTGTTGACTTTGCTCTAGATGTATCATCCAGACTAGGCAGCTTCAGACATTCTGGGGCCTCACGAGCCACTCATTGTCACACTCACGAGCCATTCATTGTCACACTCACAAGCAGTGGAAGCACCAAGAAGTCATGGTGATGATGGTGCCATGTCTCAACTCAATGAGCTTTGTAACTGATCAGTGAGCAGACAAACGTAAAATGCTACCAAAATAAGATGGGAATTGCCCCATCATTGATTTGCTGTAATCAGACTATCTCTAAATTCTGGAGAAAGCAAAGCACCTAACACAGTCAGCCACAGTGGGACAAACCCAATTAGCAGAAGAGTTAAGGAGACTAAGGAAGCATGTGTCCTGATGATGGTTTGAAGTGACATTGGGAGGTTCATTAATTGTTATACATACATACACACAAAAATGCAAACATTTAAATTCCCTTTCAGCACTGGCTGGTGTGGGGAATTGAACACCGGCCTGCAAACCAAAGGGTCACAGGTTCAATTCCTAGTCAGGCCACATGCCTGGGTTATGGGCCAGATCCCTGGGGGGGGGGGGGCATGCTAGAGGCAATGACACATCGATGTTTCTCTTCCTCTTTTTCTCCCTTTCTTCTCTGTCTGAAAATAAAAGAAATAAAGTTTTTTTAAAAATTCCATTTCAGAATATCTCATTGGCAAAAAATTTAAAAGTTTACAGCATCAAGTATTGGTAAAGATACATAGCAAAGAGAATTTATATATGCTGCTAGTGGACGTATAAATAGAAGCAACCACTATGGAAAATAATTTGGCATTATCTACTAATGTTATGGTTGTGCATTCCAAATAGAAATGGAAATTATGAAGGCCATATAATTATAGGGGGTGAAAAATTATTAGACAGTTTAAAAATATATAGCATTGAAAGATAAACTGAGGTGTATAAAAATTTTTAAGCAAAAGTTCATTTGACTCTGGCAATGCCAAGACAGAAGTACTCTACCAAACGAAACTATGGGGAAACTATGGTATTTTGCAGAGAGGGTGTGAAAGCAAAGCATGGTAATTATTTGATTGACTTAAGCATTTCCATATACAGCATTTGCTATATATGAAAAGTCTAGTTGACTGTTTGTGATTGGTTGTCTTTAGGTTTTGACTCCTAAATCTTGAGGCATTGTGGGCTTACGTTTTGGTTTGCTTACGTAGGGTACAAAGGCATTAAAGCTACCTTATCAATGACCTGCCTGTTTAATTAATTTAATAGTAGATAAATAAAACATTTAAACTCCTAGAATAATATTGCCTATATTACTGGTGTTTTTCACCAGTCTGATAGGCATTCAAGTGCTTAAAATCATTAACAGTACAGGCTCTGAGGTCAGACTGCCTGGCTTCAAATCTTGGGTCAATCACATTTTGGTTTGGGCAAGTTATTCAACCTCTCTAAACCTCAGTGCCCTCTATCTTAAGATTATTGTGAAGAATAAATGAAATAATGTAAGTAAGAAGTCCCAAATAGTGTTAGTAAGTGCACAATACATGTTAACTACAGATTTATGTTTGATTATTTTGTCCTTGCAATGAAATTTACAATATATACAAAGTAATGTAGGGCAATGTCATTTCATTATGTAAATTACTTTAAAAATAATACACAATGTATTATTGAATAATGTTCAATTCAATAATGAACATTCAATAATGTTCAATTATTATTGAATAATTGCAATGTTCAGTTGAATAATGTTTCTCAATATTGAAAAACTCTACTTAGTGGAGCTTCTTTCAAATTAAGATGGATGCTTATCCACTGAGATAGTCTTATATCTGATCTTAACTTTATCAAATAAGAGAATATTTCATAACCACAAATAAATGTTGTTTTCCAGTCAAACCTAGTTCTCAACAAATAGCACTTCTTTAGCATGAAAAAGAAACTTCCTAAACTAACTGTTGCTTGAGTGAGCAGCTGACAATACACACAGACACATGCACATGCACACACACAAAAGATCCAGCATGTATTTATTTAGAGGATTATCAGATTGTTTTTATACAAAATCTACTTCTCCCAAACTTTAGCAGTTAATACTTTTCCAAAGAACAGAAACAAGCCAAAATATTTAAATATAATAAAATAAAACAAAAATATATATGGTTTTCTGTCCTGGCCTGGTGGCTAAATTGGTTGGAGTGTTGTCCTGTATACCAAAATAGGTTGAGGGTTCAGTCCCAGTCAGGGCACATACCTAGGTCACAAGTTTGATCCCCAGTTTCTCTCTCTCTTTCTCTCCCCACATCCCTTCCTCGCTGTCTAAACTCAATGGACATATCCTTGGGTGAGGATTACAAAAAAAATAAGCATGGTTTTCTTTAAACTGTTGGCACAGTTATTCAAGTCAACTTCCTAATCAGGGTCAGCAAATAGTACACATGCTTAAAAATATGACTTGGCCTTTCTAAAATGTGGGGGGAAGAAGAAAACTTTCCTCTACCCTCCCAGGTTAGGTTCTTCCTGCTGGTCTAGTAATCGATTTGACATGAGACAGATTAATGAGAAAAAAGAACCCAATTGAATTACATATGAATATGTAGGAAGCCCACATACAAGAGAGTCAGAGAGCCACATGCATGACAGGTTCAGAAAAAGAGCGTTAAAACAAGGCGTATGGTATTCTGAACTAAGGCTAGGCTAAGGCGCACTGGGGCTTCACAAGGGAAGAAGGTCACTCACAGGATTAAATGTTGGCACTACCCTATAGACAGCTCATAAAATGTTATCTCTGGTAACATAACTTATGCGCAAGGCCCCAAATTTTAATTAAGGGAGAATTAAAAGTTTCTCATGAGCCCACAGGGTTTCAGTTGCTTTCAGCTCAAAATAATTTACATGTCAAAGTAGCATATCTTGCAGAGGGTTGTTCTGTACCCCTTTAATGGCTTGATCTTTCCAAGTGTCTTCAACTATATGCTCTGAAGTCAGAGTAGAAGGTACAAAAAATTTCTTTATCTATTCTACCTCGCAGTGGTTAAAATTTACTAAGATTGTCAAAACTGAGAGACAGAAATATTAATTTACCTAACCATTCCTTTAACTTATCAATTAAAATTACTCCACTAAATTGGTTATATATTAGAATTATTTTCGGTATATAAAAGCATTTATTTATTTATTTATTATTTTAAAAGATTTTATTTATTTGTTTTTAGAGAGAGGGGAAGGGAGGGAGAAAGGGAGTAGGAGAAAAATCAATGTGTGGTTGCTTCTCACATACCCGCTGCTGGGGACCTGGCCTGCAACCCAGGCACGTGCCCTGACTGGGAATCTAACTGGTGACTTTTTGTTTCTCTGGCTGACACTCAATCTACTGAGCCACAGCAGCCAGGGCAGTATATAAAAGCATTTAAAAATAGTTTGTCACTTATTTTTCATCACAAGACTTAATTATTTATTATCTTTAAATATCATTCGACATGCATATAATTCAATCTCAACATACATAGAATTTTTTGTACTATGTTGTTTAGGCACTGATTACAATAAAAAAGTCTGTTCCTGTTCAGTACCCATGCATAGTACTTAACTACATAATACTTTTTTTCTGATTATTTTTTTCAGCTCATATCCGTTTGTTTGTTCTTTTGCTTTTTCCTTTTCATTCATCCTCTAGGCCCCTCCCTTTTGGAAACCATCAACTTGCTCTCGGTATCTATGGATGTATTTCTGTATTGTTTTGTTTGTTAATTCGAGGGTTTTTTTTTTTTTTAGATTCCACACTTAAGTGAAATCTTACAGTATTTGTCTTTCTCTGTCTGACTTATTTCACTTAACATAGTAGTACCCTCTAGGTTCATCCTTGTAGCTAATGGCAAATAGTTACTAGAATTTCATTCTTTTTTATTGCTGAGTAATATTTCATTGTGTGTGCCTGCCCATGTGTGTGTGTGTGTGTTACACTTTCTTTATTCACTCATCTATTATTGAAACACCTAGGCTGTATCCACATCTTGGCTGTTGTAAATAATGCTGCAGTGAATATCTGGTGCATTTCTTTTTGAATTAGGGTTTTTGTTTCCCTCTGATAAATACCCAGGAGTGGTATTGCTGGCTTGTACGGTAGCTCTATTTTTAATTTTTTGAGAAATTTACATGCTGTTTTCCATAGTGGCTGTACCAATTTACCAGCCTTCTGACTGAGCGTGAGGGTTTACTTTTCTTCACATCCTTGCCAACACGTGTTAATGATTTTTTTGATGACAGCCATTCTGACAGGTGTGAGCTGGTATCTCATTGTGGTTTTGATTTGCAGTTATGTGAGGATTAATGAAGTTGAGTATCTTTTTATATGTCTGTAGATCATCTATATCCTCTTTGGAGAAATGTCTATTCAGGTACTCTGCCCATTTTTAAATCAGACTTTTTGCTTCTTCTATGTTAAACTATATAGATTTCTTATATATTTTGGATATTAACTCCTTGTGGAATCTATTATCAGTGAATATCTTCTCTGATTCAGTAGGTTGTTTTGTTGATGCTTTTCAGTTTGATGTAGACCATTTGATTTTTTTTCTTTTTTGCTCAATCCCTCCATTCCCCCCACCCAACTCCTTACCTGCCCACAGCTATCAGCCTGCTCTCTATCTATGAGTCTATCTCTATTTTGCTTGTTAGCTCATGAGATTCCACATATAACTGAAATCGTATTGTACTTGTCTCTCTCTGACTGGCTTATTTCACTTAGCATCATGCTTTCCAGGTCCATCGATGCTGTTGCAAAGGATAAGATTTCTTTCTTGTTAATTTATTTTTCTTATGTCTGAGTGATATTACATTGTGTAAATTTACTACATCTTTCTTATACACTCATCTACTGATGGGCACTTGGGTTGTTCCAAATCTTGGCTATTATAAATAATGCTGCAATGAATACAGGGGTGCATATATTTTTTCAAATGATTGTTTTTGGTTTCTTTGGATAAGTTCCCAGAAGTGAAATCACTGGGTCAAAAGGAAGATCCATTTTTAAGTTTTTGAGGTAAATCCTTACAGCTTTCCACCATGGCTGCACCAGTCTGCATTCCCACCAGTACTACACGAGGGTTCCCTTTTCTGCACAATCTCCCCAACACTTGTTGTTTGTTGATTTATTGATGACAGCCATTCTGAGAGGTTTGAGGTGTGGCTTCACTTTTACTTTTCTGATGAATATAGACCTTGAGCATCTTTTTTATAGCTATCTGTATGTCCTTTTTGGAGAAGTACCTATTTAGGTCATATGAACATTATTTTAATATATTTTATTGATTATACCATTACAGTTGTTCTATTCCCCCCTTCAATCCCTTCCACCCGCACACTCCCTCCCCCATCATTCTGGCCCACTTAGTTTATAACCACTTGTGTCAAGTTCTTTGGATTCTATAATTCCCCCACTATTCTCGCCCTCACCCCTATCTATTTTCTACCTATCCTCTATGCTATTTTCTGTGCCTTCTCCCCCCTTCTGCCCCTCCCACCCCCGTTTCTAACCCTCCATGTGTTCTTCATTTCTATGGTTCCACTCCTGATCTAGCTGTCCTCTTGGTTTGCTTTTGTTTTAGGTGTGGTTGTTAATATCTGTGTGTTTGCTGTCCTTTCACTGTTCATATTTTTCATCTTCTTTTTCTTAGATAAGTCCCTTTAACATTTCATATAATAAGGGCTTGGTGATGATGAACTCCTTGAACTTGACCTTATCTGAGAAGCACTTTATCTGCCCTTCCATTCTAAATGAAAGCTTTGCTGGATAAAGCAATCTTGGCTGTAGGTCTTTGGTTTTCATGACTTGGAATACTTCTTTCCAGCCCCTTCTTGCCTGGAAGGTCTCTTTTGAGAAATCAGCAGACAGTCTGATGGGAACTCCTTTGTAGGTGACTGTTCCCTTATCTCTTGCTGCTTCTAGGATTCTCTCCTTCATTTTCATCTTGGCTAATGTAATTATGATGTGCCTTGGTGTGTTCCTTCTTGGGTCCAAATTCTTTGGGACTCTCTGAGCTTCCTGGATTTCCTGGAAGTCTATTTCCTTTGCCAGACTGGGGAAGTTCTCCTTTATTATTTGTTCAAATACATTTTCCACTCGTGGCTGTTTCTTTCCCCCTTCTGGTACCCCTATAATCCGGATGTTGGAACGTTTAAAGATGTCCTGGAGGTTCCTAAGCCTCTCCTCATTTTTTTGAATTCTCATTTCTTCATTCCTTTCTGGTGGGATGTTTTGTTCTTCCTTCTGGTCCATTCCATTGATTTGAGTCCCAGTTTCCTTTCCATCACTATTGTATTCCTGTGCATTTCCCTTCATTTCAATTAGTTTAGCCTTCATATATTCCTCTAATTTGTGACTTTGTTCCTCTAATTTGTGACTTTGTTCCTCTAATTTGTGACTATAATCTACCAGTTCTGTGGGCATCCTGATAAATAGTGTCCTGAATTGTGCTTCTGAGAGGCTGGCAATTTCTTGGTCGCTGAGAGTTATTGGCTCTTGGACTTTGAGTTCTTCTTGTGCGATCTTTCGGGTTGTTCGTGCCTGTTCCATAGCAGGATCAGAGCCCTAAAATGTTCACTAGAACAGGGCAACTAAGTCACTGGGTTGTGACGCTGTATGTGGGGGCGGGGTCAAAGAGGGACTATGGCGTCCTTTCCACCGCCTGCTGCCTTGGCCCTCACCGGTGCTGCAGCTGCTGCCGTCACCGGGCCCACGCATTTCGTCCCACTGCACGCAAGTGTGCCACCGCTGTCAGCCCTCGCCCCCTGGGGCCTGCGTGGCCCATCTCACTGTGCGTGAATATGCGCCCGTGGTCTGCCCCGCACCCCAGCTGGCTCTCCTCTGCCTGCGCGCCTGGGTTGGGGGCCCTGTCCTGCCCGACCCTGCTCGCTGCTGGCTCCGCCCCTCTTAATGTCCCCGTTGAACAGTTAGATGTAGTCGGACTTCCGTATAATTCAATTTTCTGTCCTTTGGTTGTGTCTTTGTTTCTCCAAACATTTGTTTTATTCAAACTTGGTTGTGGGAGAAGGCACAGTGTTTCCACCTATGCCTCCATCTTGGCGGAAGTCTCCATATGAACATTTTTTTAAAGATTTTATTTATTTATCTTTAGAGGGGAAAGGAAGGCGAGAAAGAGAGAAGTATCAATGTATGGTTGTCTCTCGTGTCCCCTCCTGGGAACTGGCCTGCAACCCAGGCATGTGCCCTGACTGGGAATCGAACTGCAATTGTGTGGTTTGCAGGCCCGCGCTCAATCCACTGAGCTACACCAGCCAGGGCCATATGAACATTTTTAAAAAAAATTAGATTGTTTATTGTTTGGGTGTTGAGCTATAGAAGTTATTTATAAATTTTGATTATTAACCTTATCAGATATATTGGTGAATGTTCTCCCATTCTGTGGATTGTCTTTTCATTTGTTGATGGTTTCCTTTGTTGTCCATAACTTTTTAGTTTGATGTAGACCTACTTGTTTATTTTTTCTTTTATTTCTGTTGCCCAAGGAGATATACAAAAAAAAAATATTACTACAAGAAATGTCCAAAATTTTATTGCCTATATTTTCTTCTAGGATTTTTATGGTTTCGAGTCTTACATTTAAGTCTTTAGTCCATTTTGAGTTTATTCTTGTGTATTTTATAAGAAGGTGATCTAGATTCATTTGTTTGTATGTATTTCTTTAATATTTCTGACACCAATGATTAAATAGACTATTTTTACCCTGTTGTATGTTCTTGCCTCTTTTGTAAAATATGAATAAACTATAAAGGGGTGGGTTTCTTTCTGTGCTCTGTATTAGATTCCTTTGATCTATATATCTGCTTTTATGCCAGTACTATGCTGTTTTGAGTATTATATCCTTGTTGCATAGTTTATTATCAGGTAGCGTGGTTCCTCCAGCTTTTTTTCCTCAAGATTGCTATTGTTATTTTGGGTCTTTACTAATTTCATATAATTTTTTTTTTTTAGTTTTGTGAACTATATCGTTGGTATCTTGATAGAATTGCATTGAATCTGTAGACTGCTTTGGGTAGTTTGCACTTTTTTTAAAGATTTTATTTATTTATCTTTAGAGGGGAAGAGAAGGAGAGAAGGAGAGAAATATCAATGTATCTGCCTCTTGTGTGTCCCCTGCTGGGAACTGGCCTGCAACCCAGGCATGATCCATTGATTCACAGGCCCGTGCTCTGTTGAGGGCAAAGGGGAACTAGCCAGAACATAGCTATAAGGAAGCAAAAGGTGTTTTACTAACTAACGCAAAGAGGCTCTGGGACACACCCGAATAGCAGGGTGTGTTCCAGGATGTGGTGTAAGAGCAACAAGGTTAGTCAGGCAGATAGCCATCTGGACAGTCACTAGGGAGGGAAATTTTGCCCCTGTGCAGGAGCTCAACTGACCAATCAAGTAAAGGAACACCAGCCAGTGCACGAGTTAACTCACCAATAATCAGTAACTCTATTGTGCCCCTGAGCCAACCGCTAACCGCCACATCTGCTTCTGTATCCAGCTTGCTTGCGCGCCTCCATAAAACCCTAAGCCTGTAAGCGTTTGGTGCAACTCTCATTTGCAGCCCTTGCGGGCACTGTGTCTCCAGACACTTTGGAGAGTTCGCCCCTGCGCAGGTTAAACTTGGCCAATAAAGTAACATCTTTGGAACCCTGAAAGTCTCCGACATTTGTTCTCGCGGTTGGTGAATGCAACATGCTCAATCCACCGAACTACACCAGCCAGGGCACATTTTTAAAAATATATATTTTAGAGACTTCCGCCAAGATGGAGCCATAGGTGGAAACACTGTGCCTTCTCCCACAACCAAGTTTTAATACAACAAATGTTTAGTAAACAAAGACGCAGCCAAAGAACAGAAAACTGAACTATACAGAAGTCCGACAGCAATGAACAGTTCAAAAGGACTGGTAAGAGGGGCGGAGCCAGCAGCAGAGCAGGGTCAGGCAGGAAAGATCCCCCGACCCAGGTGGGCAGGCAGCTGGGGTAGCACTGCGGACCCAGTAAGGGTGTGGGGCAGGCTAACCGAGGTCATGCATTTGTGCGCAGATAAGCCAGCAGAGGAGTGAGCAGTGAGACAGACCGAGTAGGCCCCAGTGGTGAACCCAGTGAGTGCACAAGGTGGCGGCTGACCACGGTCGCACATTCGCGCATAGTGGGATGGACCGCGTGGTTCCGGTGGTGGGAGACGGCAGAGGGGACCGCCATTGCTGTCCTCTGACCCCGCCCCCACATACAGCGTCACAACCCAGCAACTGAGTTGCCCCACTCTGGTAAACACCTAGGGCTCTGGTCCTCATACTTAACAGGCACGAACAGTCCAAAAGATGGCTCAAGAAGAACTCAAAGCCCCAGAGCCAATAACTCTAAGCAAAAAAGAAATAGCAAACCTCTCAGATGCACAATTCAGGACACCGGTGATCAGGATGCTCACAGAACTGGTTGGTTTTAGTCACAAATTAGAGGAATATATGAAGGCTAAACTAATTGAAATGAAGGGAAATGCACAGGAATACAATAGTGATGGAAAGGAAACTGGGACTCAAATAAATGGAGTGGACCAGAAGGAAGAACGAAACATCCAACCAGAAAAGAATGAAGAAACAAGAATTCAAAAAAAATGAAGAGAGGCTTAGGAACCTCCAGGACATCTTTAAACGTTCCAACATCCGAATTATGGGGGTACCAGAAGGGGAAAAGGAACAGCCACGAGTGGAAAACTTATTTGAACAAATAATAAAAGAGAACTTCCCCAGTCTGGCAAAGGAAATAGACTTCCAGGAAATCCAGGAAGCTCAGAGAGTGCCAAAGAAGTTGGACTCAAGAAGGAACACACCAAGGCACATCATAATTACATTAGCCAAGATGAAAATGAAGGAGAGAATCCTAGAAGCAGCAAGAGATAAGGGAACAGTCACCTACAAAGGAGTTGCCATCAGACCATCAGTGAATTTCTCAAAAGAGACCTTCCAGGCAAGAAGGGGCTGGAAAGAAGTATTCCAGGTCATGAAAACCAAAGACCTACAGCCAAGATTGCTCTATCCAGCAAAGCTTTCATTTAGAATGGAAGGGCAGACAAAGTGCTTCTCAGATAAGGTCAAATTCAAGGAGTTCATCATTACCAAGCCCTTATTACATGAAATGTTAAAGGGACTTATCTAAGAAAAAGAAGATGAAAAATATGAACAGTGAAAGGACAGCAAACTCACAATTACTAACAACCACACCTAAAACAAAAGCAAACTAAGAGGACAGCTAGATCAGGAGTGGAACCATAGAAATGAAGAACACATGGAGGGTTAGAAACAGGGGGGTGGGAGGAGGAGAAGGGGGGAGAAGGCACAGAAAATAGCATAGAGGGTAGGTAGAAAATAGATAGGGGGGAGGGCAAGAATAGTAGGGGAAATATAGAATCTAAAGAACTTGAGACACGTGGTTATAAACTAAGGGGGGGAGAATGGTGGGGGATGGAGTGTGCAGGTGGAGGGTAATGAAGGGGGGGAATAGAACAACTGTAATGGTATAATCAATAAAATATATTTTAAAAAGAAACTTAAAAAATATATTTTATTGATTATGCTATTACAGATGTCCCACCTTTTCTCTCCTTTATTCCTCTTTGCCCTATACCTCTCCCCCACCAGCATTCCCCCACATTAGTTCACATCCATGGGTTGTACATATAAGTTGTTTGGCTTCTCCATTTCCCATACTGTTCCTAATCTCCCTTTGTCTATTTTATACCTACCATTCATTCTTCTTATACCCTGTACCTTTTCCATCATTCTTCCTCCTCCCCTTCCCTGCTGATAACCCTCCATGTGATCTCCTTTTCTGTGAACCTGTTTCTGTTGTAGTTGTTTGCTTAGTTGGTTTTTGTTTTTGTTTTTTTAGGTTCAGTTGTTGATAGTTGTGAGTTTGTTGTCATTTTACTGTTTGTATTTTTGATCATCTTTTTCTTAGATAAGTCCCTTTAACATTTCATATAATAAGGACTTGGTGATGATGAACTCCTTTAACCTCACCTTATCTGGGAAGCACTTTATCTGCCTGCCTGCTCTAAATCATAACTTTGCTGGATAGGATAATCTTGAATGTAGATCCTTGCCTTTCATGACTTAGAATACTTCATTCCAGCCCCTTCTTGCCTATAAGATTTCTTTTGAGAAGTCAGCTGATAGTCTTATGGGACTCCTTTGTAGGTAACTGTCTCCTTTTCTCTTGCTGCCTTTAAGATGCTGTACTTATCTTTAATCTTGGGTAATGTAATTATGATGTACCTTGGTGTGTGCTTCCTTGTGTCCAACTTCTTTGGGACTCTCTGAGCTTCCTGGACTTCCTGGAAGTCTATTTCCTTTGCCATATTAGGGAAGTTTTTCTTCATTACTTTTTGAAATAAGTTTTAAATTTCTTGCTCTTCCTCTTCTCCTTCTGGCACCCCTATGATTCTGATGTTGAAATGTTTAAAGTTGTCCCAGAGTTTCCTAAGCCTCTCCTTATTTGTCTGAATTCTTGTTTCTTCATTCTGTTCTGGCTAAATGTTTGTTTCTTCCTTTTGCTCCAAACCATTGTTTTGAGTCTCTGTTTCCTTCCCTTCACTGTCTGTTCCCTATACATTTTCCTTTATTTCACTTTGCATAGCCTTCACTTTTCCGTCCATTTTGTGACCATACTTAACCATTTCTGTGAGCATCGTAATTACCAGTGTTTTGAACTCTGCATCTGATAGGTGGGCTATCTCTTCATCACTTAGTTGTATTTTTTTTCTGCAGCTTTGATCTGTTCTTTCATTTGGGCCATGTATATATTTTTTCCTCTGGGTGAGCCTGTTATGTAGTAAGGGGCAGAGCCTTATGTATTCAACAGGCAGGGGCTGTTTTATGGTGCTCTATGTGGGGGAGGAGTTTGAGAGGGAACAATGCTTCTCGCTCTCCTCTCTGCTGGCTTGCAGTCACTTCCTCCACTACCCACAGCAAATTGGACCCTTCTGGTGCTGATTCCCATGTGGGTGGGCTTGTGTACATTCCAAGACCCTGTGGGTCTTTCCAATGAACTCTCCTGTGAGGCTGAGAGTTTCTCCTGCTACCTCAACCCCCACAGGTTTTTTCAGTCAGAGGTTTTGAGGCTTTTTACCCCACACTGGAACCCTGGGTTGTGTGGTCTGTCTCACTCCCCAGTTGCTCCTCCCAGTTTATCTGCATGCAAATGTGGGACCACCCACTCCACCAGCCACTGCCTTGCCCAGTCCTCCAGCTACCACCTCTCCTGCTCTGGTCTGCCAGCTACCACCTTGCCTGCCTGGTCCTTTCCACCTCAGCTGCACATCTTTGCCTCTCCTACCGGTCTGAATGAATGTTTCTTTTTCAACTCCTTGGTTGTCAGACTTCCATTTTCTGGCAGTTCTGGTTGCTTTTTGTTTTTGGATTTGTTGTTGTCCTTTCAGGGGTGTGAGAAGGCAAAGTGTATCTACCTATGCCTCCATCTAGGCTGGAAGTCTGAGTAGTATGTACATTTTTAAAAAGATTTTATTTATTTTTAGATAGAGGGGAAGGGAGAACGAAAGCGAGGGAGAAAAACATTGATGTGGGAGAGAAACTTTGAACGGTTGCCTCTTGTATGCCCCAACTAGGGACTGGGCCCACAACCCAGGCTTGTGTCCTAACCAGGAATTGAACTGGCAAGTTTTTGCTCGGGGGACAACATTCAACCAACTGAGGCATGCAGGTCAGGGTGGCAGTGTATATATTTTAATGATATTATTTCTTTGTACCCAGGAACATGATATATGCTTCCACGTACTTGTATCTTTTTCGATTTATTTCTTCAGTATAATTTTCCAAGTACAGGTCTTTTACATCCTTGGTTAAATTTATTCCTAGGTATTTTACTGTTTTTGAAGCACTTTGTGAATGGGATTATTTTCTTAGTGTCCTTTTCCTATAGTTCATTATGGGCATATAAAAATGCAACTGGTTCCTGGATATTTATTTCTTATTGTGCTATTTTACTGAATTAATTTATTCTAGTAGTTTTTTGGTGGAATCTTTAGGGTTTTCTATATACAGTATCATGTCATCTGCAAATGACAGTTTCACTTCCTCCTTTTGAATTTGGATGCCTTTCACTGCCTCCTCTTGTCTGATTGCTATGGCTGGGACTCACAGTACTATGTTGAACAAGAGAGATGAAAGTGGTCATCCTTGTGTTGTTCCTATCTTAAGGGACACACTTGTAGCTTTTGCCCATTGAGTATGATGTTGGCTGTGGTCTGTCATGTACAGCCTTTATTATGTTGAAGTGTGCTACCTCTAGTACCACTTTGCTGAGGTTTTTTATTATAAATGAGTGCTAGATTTTATCAAAAGCTTCATCTGCATCTATTAATATGATGTGATTTTTATTCTTCATTTTGTTTATGTTCTGTATCATGTTTACTGATTTCTGGATACTGCATCAATCCTTCACCCCTAGCATAAATCCCATTTGATCATGGTGTACAATCTTTTTAATGTATTGCTGAATCTGGGATGTAGTACTGTTTGTTAATTTTTTGTTTGTTTGTTTTTCCTTTCCCATGGAGGTATATCCAGAAAGATACTGCTAAGACTGATGTCAAATAATTTACTGCCTAGGTTTTCTTTCAGGAATTTTATGGTTTCAGGTCTTACATTTAAGTCTTTAATCCATTTCAAATTTATTTTTTGCACACGGTGTAAGAATATAGTCCAATTTAATTTTTTACATGTATTCTATTTTCCCTACACCACTTTTTGAAGGGACTGTCTTTACCGCATTATATACACCTACCTCCTTTGTTGTAATTAACTGACTATATAAGCAAAGATTTATTTCTGGAGTCTCCATTCTGTATCATTTATGTATATATTTGTTTTTATGATAGTATTATACTGTTTTGATTATAATAGCTTTGTAGTTTTGTTTGGACTCAGGGAGCATGATACCTCCCACTTTGTTCTTTTCAAGGTTTATTTGGCTTTCTGGGGTCTTTTGTTGTTCCATATAAATTTTAGGATCAGTTGTCCTAGTCCTGAGAAGAATGCCATTGGTATTGTATTGGTAGCTCAATTTTGAAGATTAAAAAAAATTTTTGAAGTGTGTTTTATTGATTATGCTATTACACTTGTCTCGATTTTTCCTCTTTTATCCCCCTTCACTAGTACTCCTTTCCCTCCAGCAATATCCCCGCTCTTAGTTCATGTCCATGGGTTGTACATATAAGTTCTTTGGCTTCTCCATTTCCTATACTGTTTTGAACATCTACCTTTCTATTTTGTATTTACCAATTATGATTCTTAATCCCTGTACCTTTCCTCCATTATCCTTTTTCCCCCTCCCAGCTGATAACCCTCTAGATAATCTCCATTTCTGTAATTCTGTTCCTGTTCTGGTTGTTTGCTTAGTTTATTTTTGTTTTTTAGATTCAGTTGTTGATAGTTGTGAGTTTGTTGTCATTTTAATGTTCATAGTTTTGATCTTCTTTATTTTCTTAAATAAGTTTCTTTAGCATTTCATGTGATAAGGGCTTGCTGATGATGAACTTGTTTAGCTTTACCTTGCCTGAGAAACACTTTATCTGCCCTTCAATTCTAAATTATACCTTTTCTATATAGAGTAATCTTGGTTGTAGGTCCTTGCTTCTCATCTCTTTGAATACTTCTTCTCATCACTTTGAATACAAAAGAAACATTGCCTGCAATGTTTCTTTTGAGAAATCAGCTGATCGTCTTACGGGAATTCCTTTGAAGGTTACTCTCTACTTTTCTCTTGCTGTTTTTGAGATTCTCTCTTTATTATTAAACTTTGGCAATTTAATTATGATGTGTCTTGTTGTCATCCTCTTTTGATCTGAACCCTGCTTTCCTTCCCTTCACTGTTGGTTCCCTGTGAATTTCTCTTTATTTCATTTAGTGTAACCTTCATTTCTTTCCTTAAACTTTTGCCGTACTCATTGAGATCTGTAAGCATCCTTATCGCCAGTGTTTTAAACTCTGCATCTGATAGCTTGTCTGTCTCCATTTCACTTAGTTCTTTTACTGGAGTTTTGTTCATTCATTTGAGGCATATTTCTTTGTCTCCTCAATTTGGCAGCCTCCCTGTGTTTGTTTCTGTGTATTAGGTAGAGCTGCTTTGAATTTCTGTCTTGGTGTACCTATTACGTTGTATAGGGCAGAACCTTAAATAATTGTCAGGTCAGGGATAGCTTGCTTCACTACTTTGTGGCTTTGTATTTGGAGGAGTGGTCATAGAGCAGGCAATGCTACTACCTGACTACTGGAGGCTTGTTTGGCACTACTCCTGCTTCCAGTCACTCATGCAACTGGTGTCCCTCTAGTTGTTGCCCTTGTGGTGATTCCCAGAGTGCATGGGTTTGTGTACATTCTAGGACCCTCTGGGCCCTCTAAACAGACTCTCCTGAGGGACCAGCAGTTTCCTCCACCACCCCAATCCCTGGTTTTTACAGCTAGTTGTTACAAGGCTTTATTTTCCCAGTACGGGAACCATGGGCTTCATGGTCTGGCTTGGGGCTCACTCTCCAGGTATCCCTAACATGGGACTGACTGTTCCACTGGCTACTGCCACAACCGCCTGGTCACTGCTCCCTCACCAACAAGACATGCCATACCCTCTCCACCCTAGCTCCTTGTCTGCACCCCTCCTACCAGTCTGGATGTTTCTTTTTTAAATCCTTAGTTGTCGGACTTCCATGCAGTTCAATTTTCTGGCAGTTATGGGTGTTTTTTTATTTTGAGGTTAGTTGTAATCCTTGTTAAGGTTGTGCAAGGAGGTAAACATGTCTGCCTATGCCTCCTTCTTCACCAAAGTCCTGGTATTTAAATAGGGATTGCATTGAATATGTACAGTGTGTTAGGTAGTGAAGACATTGTTTTCTTAATTTCTTCCCCTGAATGTTCATTATTGCCATATAGAAATGCAACATATTTCTATATATTGATTTTGCATCCGGCCACTTCACTGAAATCATTTATTATTTCCAACATTTTTTGGTGGAGTCTATAGGGTTTTCTACATTTAGTATCATGTCATCTTCAAAAAGTGAGTTTTATATCTTCCTTACTGATTTAGAATCCTTTTATACCTTTGTCTTATATAATTTATGTGGCTAGAATTTCCAATATATTTGTTGAATAGAAATGATAGTGGCTGCCCTTGTAGTAGTTTTTTGTGTGACCTGTAGAAGAGGTAAAATAATTTTATCTCTACCCTTCGAAATTCGTGCTTAGACACCCTGTAATAAAAGTCAGATTGACAACAGAAAAATAAATAGAAGTGTATTAACATGTATAATTCATGAACACATGGTAGATACTCAAGAAAAAATGAGTAATTCCTCCATGTGGCCTAAGTCACCTGTTTAAGTGCCATCTGAGGCTAAAAACAACAAAACAAAAGGTGTGTGTGTTAAAGAGATGAGAGATTACTAGAAAAATCATGGTAAATTTTGTTATACAGATTTAAGTTGGTGCCTTCCCCACTGATAAAGTATCCCGTGAGTTAGTCAGGCTACTCTTCCTGGTAGAGAGAAGGAAATACTCTTATAGATGGTTTCCTTTATAAAAGCAAATGTCCATCACAAAAAGATAACCTCCATTCTTGTTTTTAGAGCTTTCCTTGCATTCACTGTTTCTTAATATAATCTGCTAAAATAATCCTAAACCAAAGAGGTATATTTTGTGGTGGCACATTCTGCTATCTATTAGAACAAAATTGCCGATTTGAACTTCAAATAAATTGGGCAAATTAATGATTGTTTTTGAAGGCTATTTCATGTTTTATAACCTTGGAGAGAGATAGTAGGTTGAATGGAATCAACCTAATATTGACTATTTAGAGCTGAAAGCAATTGAGAAATAGCAGATAGAATTAGAACTTTTGAAATACATTTCTATGCCTACGATGGAGTCACTCCCGCCCAGGGTGCCGTATCAGCAACCGGACTTACATAGCTTTCATGTCCTTGTGATTGCTTCACTTGACCAGAAACCTGCTACGTTTAGCCAGCCTATCGCCAAAGGCCAAGCCTACTCTGGGCATTCTCAGCCCCAGTAAATTTCACCATGTTGCCCCAGCCAATCAGATATTTCTTGTTTGTTTCTCCATTGTTCTTTATTCTTTATCCTATGGAAGCTTCTTGCCTTCTGCCCCACTTTTGTAGTTCTACAAAAAGAGGTTGTCCACTTCATAAAGTGTTGAATAAAATGTGTTCCTGTAACCTGAATTGTCTTCTTTAATCTTTTTTTCCCAAAGAGTTCTCTGCCCTTTCCTTTTCTGCTTAAAAATAGGGCATACATTTCTCCCCTTTCCTGTAGCAGAATGAGGAGAGCTATTCTCATCACCTGTCATTAACTGAGGCATATAGAAAATTTTAAGAGTTGAGCAAAAATTGGTTTGAGTCGAGCAGCACTGAAGCAGAGTGTTTGAGTATTCCACCAATAGTACCTAGGGACAAGACTTTTATAAAGAAGAGAGGGAAACAAGGAAATTATTTGATTGGCTATACCTTAAGTGATTGCATTATTCAGGAAAGCCTAGCTGGTTGCTTGTGATTGGTTATCCTTAGGTTTTGGTTTCCTAATCTTAAGGCATTTCAGGCTTATGGGTTTTTTCATATATATATATATAGACCACATTGGTCTAATGGCCTCCTTGTTTAATTAATTAATCACTCTGGAGATGAAGAGCTGGCATGGAGATGAGTCTGCATGAGAAATCTTACTAAAATAACCTTTATCCTCCATTAGATCTCTCCATATATTTCCTAGTCACTTTCACAAAATTTATCCGCCCCGAAAGCCCCAAACCCCTTTCTTTACTTCATCTACTCAGTTCTCCAGACAGAATATATCACCACTCTGTTAAAATTATATAGCCTCTGAGTCTAATTGCCTTTCTCTTCTTTTTGTGAAGTCCTTATGCACATATACTTATAATCATCAATAAAAATTGTATGCTTTATCTTCTCCTGTTAATCCGTTTTCTGTTAGTTTAAGTTGCACTCAAGCTAAGAAGAGAGAGGAAACGTTTCTTCTCCCCTACAAGTTAAAAGGGAGAGAAGGGAGACTATTTTTTGACATTCTCTTTTAATTATCTTCCCAGATTAATTTATTTGCTTGTTTTCTGTCAACTTAGTGTCCATTTCCTATATTAACCAAATTCTGTCAAATAGGAAACATTTTTGGATCCAATTTAGCCAACTAACTTGTAACAAACATTGTCCTTAAATATTTTTAGAAAGCATACCACATGTTATTTATTGTAATATTGCAAATGTTTATATTAAATATATTTTAATACCATTTAGAAGTGATAACATGAGTGAGGTGATAGCCCTGAGTTACCAGGTAGGCTTTGTCTCTTTTAACAAACACTTTCTTAATGGAGTAACTATAAGCAGGAAAGAGGGAGGGAGGGAAGGAAGGAAGGGAGGGAGAGAGGGAGAGAGAGAGAGCAGGAGAGAGAGAGGGATTTGTTTATCCAGAATATTTTTTACACAATAATAATTTTAGTATTAATAACAATTATATTAAGTACTTTATCAACTTCCATTGCCTGCTCATGCTACCATCACTGTGGTGGTAAGACCTCATTTTCAGATTAGTGTTTCACAGGGGTTATTTACATGAGCCCTGACTAAAATACTCTAGATTTTCAGACTACTGTAAGAAGTCTATGGACTTAAGCAATGCACTGTTTGAATTAGATGGCCTCTGGAATCTTGTACCAGTAAATTTCTACCAAATCATAAGAGGAGATGGAAAAGTGCTAGGTCTAAATTCAATACAAGTCATCATTCTAACTGCGCTGCCTAGGGGTACATACTGGCTGGCTAACTGTCAAGAGAGCTTGGGATGTTCATTTACATTGATAAATCCACTGGAGTACAAGCTCTAAGTCTTTGTAAGTTCAAAACTTGAATTTTTGTCACCATATTAAAAGTAAAATCTTTTGGCAAATTTGTATTAGCCAAGCTTACAGAGACTGAAATGTCATTTTATTACTTTATAATGGTCAATAAAATATTCATGCAGATGGTTATGCTTGCATCAACTGGACCAGCACATTTACTTTTTAAAGACAAATCTACCCAGGAAGCCAATTATAATTGAAATTTGGGCAATTGGATGGGGTAGGGGAGTGAAGGGGGTCTACATTCAGAACAAGAGCAGGTAGTGGAATGAGGCACTTTAGGGACAAACCTGTCTTGTACCCCAGAGTGTTCTGAGTCTGTGAAGTTCTCTTTCCCCCATAATAGGGTTGAGTACCAACTGAAGGAACATGTAAGCCATGAAGCTTAGTTTGGGGAAGGGTGTGAGAGTTGAGGATGAGTAGGAATTAGACAGACAAAAAGAGGATGTATGTAAGAAACATTGCAGGGATACGGAATGGCATAGAAGGAAGGGAGAGATTGTGATGAAGCAGAAATCTGCAGTCACTCAGCATGCCTGAAGTGAGAGTGTACATGAAATAATGTAGAGATTGAGGGTAGAGTGGTAGCGGGGCAGGAGCATGCGAACCACAGTAGAGACTTTGGAATCTTATCCTCAAAATAATGGGGACTAGTGAGGAATTTTAAGTAGGAGGAGTAACCATGTGTTTTAGAAAGATCACTTTGGCTGCATTGTGGAGAATGAAGGAGAGGGATGCAAGACCAAAATAAGACAAGTTGGCAACTTGGGTTAGAATGGAGTGATTTGAAAATGGGGTGATGTGAGCTAGAATTCGCAAGACTGGGTGAGTCATTGGATATAGGCAGAAATAAAAGTGGAACAAAGATAGCATTGGAATTTCTGGGTTGGGCATGGTGGTGCCAGCACTGACGCAGGAATCAGGAGCAGGTAGGGAAGTGAACGAAGGGTGCACAGAAAAAAAGCTAGTTTAGACGTTTTGAATTGAACTCGAGGATTCTGTGGGATATCAAGGTGGATTTATTTGATAGGCTATTAAATATTTGGGTTTCATATTTCTAAATGAGAGCTAGACTGCAAATTTGGGGATCCCAGCAAATAAAGAATATGTAATAATAGAAATCTTAGAGTGTCTGGTAAACCATTGAGAATGCATGGAATGCCCTGACCAGCATAGTCGAGTTGGTTGGACGTCATCCCACAAGTGGAAACGTTGGTCACCTGTTTGATCCCTGGACAGGACATATGCTTGGGTTGTGGGCTTGGTCCTCAGTCAGGGCATGTGTGACAGGTCACATGTGTGATTGATGTTTTTCTCACCAATCGATGTTTATTTTCTTCTCTTTCTCCCTCTCTTCCCTTCTCTCTAAGAATAAGTCAGTAAAATCTTAAAAAAAAAAAAGACAGAGAATGTACAGGAGGTAGGTAATAATTGTCCTATAGCCTAAAGTCTAGGGTCAGACCACCTTGTTGAGCCAAATTATTCAAATCAATAAATAATAACATCAGCCACTCTTCTGTGTACATTTTGGCACATCCTTCCAAAGTCGAGTATTTCTAGTACTAGAAGCTTGAAGTTCAAGTTCATGACATGACTTATTCAAATAAAGGAACTTCTTGGAAGGCATATTGAGACAACGATTACGTAATAAAATACCCCACTTGTACTTGTTGAACAGCTTTATGCTAGCCTCAGTAGTCACACAGTGACCATTCATTTGAAGCAGGTCACAGAGTCCAGCNCCACCTTGTTGAGCCAAATTACTCAAATCAATAAATAATAACATCAGCCACTCTTCTGTGTACATTTTGGCACATCCTTCCAAAGTTGAGTATTTCTAGTACTAGAAGCTTGAAGTTCAAGTTCATGACATGACTTATTCAAATAAAGGAACTTCTTGGAAGGCATATTGAGACAACGATTACGTAATAAAATACCCCACTTGTACTTGTTGAACAGCTTTATGCTAGCCTCAGTAGTCACACAGTGACCATTCATTTGAAGCAGGTCACAGAGTCCAGCCAACTTTCAAGGGAAGGAAAATTCAATTCCACCTTTTGGTGGGAGAGTGTCAAAAGAATTTGCAAATCAGATCAAAATCACCAGTTATGGAAAAAAAGAGGCTACATGTTTTAGATGGCTTACCCAAGAAGTAAGCCATTGGTATTGGCTACCAATAACTGGTCTGAAATTTAATTTTTTCTTTCTCTGTTTTCTATCTTTTCTTTCTTCCTTCCCAAACTCATTTACAGATATTGGTCACACACCGTGTAACCATCAATAAATTCTATATTCAATGCATATATTGCTCATTGAAGAGTTAGGGGTGTTTTTTTAAGCATCACAAATCATACACTTCTGGGGGCCAGCATACAGCAATACCACTGAAGAGACTCGGGGAGACCATTTCCTTGCCTTTTCTAGCGTCTGTAGGCCACTTGTGTTCCTTGGTTTCTGGTCACCTGTATCATTCCAACCTTTTGCTTTCATGTTACACTTCTTCTGTATCAAATCTCAATCTCTTTCTTTTAAAAAATGTGTTAAAATATAATAATAAAATTTACTATTTGAATCATTTTCAAGTGTGCACTCCAGTGGCATTAAGTACGTTCACCTTGTTGTGCAACCATCCACACCGTCCGTTTTCAGAAACTTTTAAATGGGAAGGGTTTTAAAACTGTTGACCACTATTTTATATATTTCCTTTCGATGTGGTATATGAAAGGAATCACAGTTTTGTCGTCATGGATATGTTTCAAACTTCTGATCCTCACTGAGCTCATCTATGATATTCAGTATAGAGCTGTAGACATCATATATGACTTGTCTAGCTTTGGACCACACTCTTTGTTCTTAATAACTTAGATCTAGCAGGTATGATTATATAGAATCTAGTTTATTTTCCAGCATTTCTTTAGAGGGAGGATAGCTTAACTCCTATTTAGCTCGAGGTCTCAACTGTTGTGCCGTTGGAGGCTGAACTTAATCTACTCACTGCATCTACAGGCTCCCTTGCCCTTTTTCTCCTCTTTGGTGTGGGCCGGTGCAAATTACCAGCAAGAAATCCAGAATGTAAGAAGAGAGGGAGGCCAGGACTTATATTCCTTTGGTATTCTCCCTTCCACGTCTAGGAATTTTCTGAACATTCTTCTGCTGAAGGTTACAACTCCTGTCTTCCAGCTCTCTGTCATGGTTCTCGGGTTACTGCTCCCTCTTCTTGCTCCTTCACGCACTAGTTCAACTAGATATACCGTAACGCCTGCTTTACCATTTCTTCCTGGTTTTCCTAACTTCTGATGATACCTGCTTGAATAGTCCCCTCCTTTAAAATATCTTCAACTGCAGTTTTCCTTTTGGGCCCCTGACTGATAATTACTGATAATTTTCCTCCCCTCCCCTCCCCTCCCCTCCCCTCCCCTTCCCTTCCCTCCCCTCCCCTTCCCTTCCCTTCCCTTTTGAAACGAATCTTACTCAGAACCCTATTATGTAAAACAAGAAAAGTAAAGCTAAATCGATCAATCTATGTGAGAGTGAATAATGTAGGGCCTTGGTTTCTTGCTTCTTCCCATCCACTGAGGTGGCCTCTGAGAGCTTAGGGCTTA
The DNA here is from genome assembly GCF_014824575.4 of Sturnira hondurensis. Lineage (NCBI taxonomy): Eukaryota > Metazoa > Chordata > Mammalia > Chiroptera > Phyllostomidae > Sturnira > Sturnira hondurensis. Next base: position 5,469,009 of record NW_028088140.1, on the reverse strand, counting down.
GAGGGACACACCAGTGCTCAGATGACATCTCTTTACCAAACTTGTTAAATGATTTTACCTGACCACACTTCAGAAGCACATAGAATACGACTTCAGATATTAGTTCTGTAGGGAAGGAAAAACTTTTTCTTCTAGGTTCTTTGGCTGGTCTAATCATTAAATTTATATAAGACATATTAACAGGAAAGAAACAAACAAAAGTTTAATAACATGTATACCTCCTGTATACATGGGAAAGACCTAGGAAGATTGAGTAACTCTCCAAAATTACAGAAGCCTTCAACTTAAATACCATTTCAGCCAGAGACAAGAGGTTGAGACTGGGAGAGTCAGTCATGGGGTTGCCAGGAAAGGCAGAGTAGACAGGGTAAGGTTTTTCTGCAGATATGTCCTTGCCTTCTCTGTTGATAAGATTTCCTAGACATTGTTGTCCTTTTCTTTTTGCTACAAAGAGGGAGACACCCTTATCAATGGAGATTTCCCTTTTACATGTCTTACAAAGGGTAACTTCTGCATTACTTGGTTTTTAGAGCTTCTGCTATATCTACTCTTTCTTAAAAATAACCAATAAGCCTAAATAACCAAATAAGCCTAAAATTACTCTTACATTAAAGAGTCATAATTTGTGGTGGCAAATTTTGCTCGCATCCAGTTTCATTCCTACAATTCACCCACACTGCCCTAGATAACTTACTACATTTGGATGGCTGTTCAGCTAGGGAGTGTACAGGTTGGTCTCAGAAGACTGATAAGAATGATAATTTGGATTTGATTTAATATCAGATTCAGTTTGGGTTGCTACTGGTTCTTCCTTTTCTCCTTCTTTTCCCTTTTCTTCCTCTTCTTTTCCTTCTTCTCCTTCTCTTTCTTTGGAAACAGGCAATGTAAAGATATGTGCAACATCAAAAAACAAGCTATCCTAGATCCCCATAGCCTTTCTAGTTCCCAAAATGTGTGCTTTTAGAAAACCTACCGGCAATGGGAAGTCTACCACGTCAGAAAGTCCCAACCATGAACATTCTGTACCTGACGGGGAGCCACATCGGCACTTGAGTTCCACTCTGTTATCATAGGTGGAAACTTTTATGTCATCCCTACATCATTCCATAGTCTATTTTGTACTCCACCAACTTGTGGTTTAAATGCAATAGGCTTGGCTGTGGCCTATCACATATATATTAAGAACATTATTTTTAATATATCTTAAAACATAGGTATTATTTTGGATTTTCCCTAAACCTGCTTCCAAGAAATTTAGTGGAGATCTGATTCTTTTTCTGAGGTCATTCAAGTCAACTAAAGCATGAAGAAAACCAGTAGGAATTTGTGCAGAATTCCTGTATCTCTCCACTCCTTTGAAGTCCTTACCCTTGCCTTTCACGTCATCTGCCCTGAAGGGCTGAAAGAAACACAAACTGATACAAGGCTTCAGGTAGTTGGTTCCATAATGCTAACACAATTTGTTAAAAAGGAATATTTAGTTAGGAAAAAGAATTTACTTGAAGCCGAATAGTTGCTTAGTAGTCAGTCCTGTGTGCATTCCTTAGAATCTCTAAATTATTTTTGCCCTATTTACACAGACCTACCACCTGCACTTTGCTTGTTTTGTTGTGCTTTTTCGTGGGTTTGACTTGAACTGCAAATAAATATTTGGCTGCCACATGAGAAATTAACAAGAGGAAAAATGTTCTAATTTGTAGAAGGCTGGGAATAGGTTGTTTCCCATAAATACTGGGAAATTTTGAATAATCAAACATACATACATATTATTGTAAAAGAAAATAGAATATCAAACTGGATAAAAAACCATTGGATTTCTCTCAAGCTTGTTGTATTTGGATCACAGCTTCACAAGTAGAAAGAGAGTAGTTTGAGGAAATCTATAAGGCAACTCTTATAGGAATAATTATATACATTCTGTTTCAGTCAGCTTGAGTGACAGTAACAAAATTCCACAGACTGGGTGGCAGGAATTTACTGCTCAGGGTTCCGGAGGCTGGAGATCAGAGTGCCAGCATGGTCAGTGAAGGTTATTTTCTGGATTGCAAATTTCTTGTATTCTCACATGGAGGAAGCAACTAGAGAGCACTCTATGGTCTCTTTTATGAGAATAGTAATCCCACTCATAAAGGCCGCACCCTTATGACCTGATCACCTCCCAAAGGGCCCACCTACTGAAAGCATCACCTTTGAGAGTTAGGATTTCAACATATGAAATTTGAATGAACACAAACATTCAAGCCATAATACCTTTGTTCCGTTCTTCTTTCCTTTATTCATTCTTCAACAAATATTTATTGCTGACCCTGGGTTGAGCTCTGTTTTAATCATTGGGGAGATAGCAGTGAACAAGAGACAAGATTCCTGTGTGCAGGGAATTTACATTCTTGTTGGGGGGACATACGTAAATAGACAAAAACAAAAGTCAGAAGTGGTAATTTTCTCTGCTATACAGAAAATAAAAGTGGGTGACATAATAGATTGGAGGCCACTTTATTCATTTATTTTTCAATTACACTTTACATTCAATATTATTTTGTATTAGTTTCAGGCATACAGCATAGTGTTTCAACAGTAACATACTTTACGAATTTTTCCCCTTGAGGTTTCCAGTAACCACCTCGCATTATATACAGTTATTTCAATATTATTAATTATATTTTCTGTGCTGCACTTTATATTCTTGTGACTATTTTGTGGCCACAAATGTGCGCTCTTAATCCCTTCACCTTTTCCGCCCAGTCCCCAGCCTTCCTCCTGACTGGCAACCGTTACTCTGACCTCTGTATCTATGTATGAGTCTGTTTCTACTTTGCTGGTTTAGTTTGTGACCAGAGGCTTCTTTAGATGAGGTGATCCTTGAAGGTATCTCTGAGGAGGTGATTTTTAAGGTGCAGTATGAATGCCACAAAATTAGCCACAAGATCTTAGGGGTAAAACATTTTGTAAGTAAGAATTGGTTGGTGCAGAGGCAGGAGCAAGATTTGCACAATGATGGACTAAAAGTTCAGGAAAGTTGGGGCATATTAAGCCAAGGGAAGAATGTTGAAACTGGAAGGTAGAGAAGTGGGTAGGGTCTGATAAACAGGGCGTGTGAGCTAGGATAAGGTATATGGACTTTATTGTGATTTTGACAGGGAAGCTACAAATGAGGAGGACAGTGACATTATTTGATTTGCATATTTTAAAGGTGTTCCTAGGTGTTGTGTAGTGAATGGATTACAGGGAAACCAAAGTAAAAGCAGGGAGACCAACCAGGAAACTATTATAGCAGTCTGCACAGGAGGTGAAGTGCTGTGGACTAGGGTGGTAATGGAAAGAAGGAGCCGATTTAGGGTACGTTTTGGAAGTAGACCTGTCAGGGTTTTCTGAAGGATTGCCTGGAGGGACGGGGAGGGACGAGGTACAGAGAAAAATCAAAGATAGCTCTAAGATTTTTGGTTTGATTTAACTAAGTATCTAACAGTGCTACATACCGAGAGAGGAAAACTGGTGAAGAGGAAGATAAAAATAAGAATTTTATTTAGGCCATAAGTGTGAGATGCTCATTAGATATCCAAGGAGAAATATGAAGTAGATGGTTTGTTATGCAAATCTGGGAATCTGGGGAGAGGTTAGCGTTAAAGATATAGATTTGGGAGTCTCGGGTAACCTGATAAAATTTAAAACCAGAAGCCTGGCTTAGATCACTTGTAGGTTGTGTGTGATAGATAAAATGAGGGGTCTCAGAACAGAGTTGGGGGCACTCTAATATTAAGATATGTAGTAGAGAAGATTGAGTGCATTCAGGGTCAAAGTATATAAAAAATTCAAACAACCCAATAACAAAAAACAAACAATCTAATAAAAAAATGGGCAGAGGACCCGAACAGACACTTCTCCCAAGAAGACATACAAATGGCCAACAGATATATAAAAAGATGCTCAACTTTACCAGCTATTAGGGAAATGCAAATAAAAACTGCACTTTGGTACCACTTCACAGCTTTTAGAATGGCTGTTATCAACAAGACAAGTAATGCTAAGTATTGGAGAGGTTGTGGAGAGAAACAAATGCTCATTCATGGCTGTTGGCAATATAAACTAGTATAGCCACCGTGGAAAATGGTATGGAGTTTTCTAAAAAAAAAATTAAGAATAGAATTATCATATTGACCCAGCAACCTTTCTTTGGGGTACTTACCCAAAAAGTTTGAAAACACTTATTTGCAAATATACATGCACCCCTATGTTCATTGCAGCCCTATTCATGGTGGCTAAGACATGGAAACAACTGAAGTGTCCTTCCATCATTGTCCTTCTATATTCCATTGGATATAGAAGATGTGGTACATATACACAATGGAGCACCACTCAACCATAAGAAAAGTTGCAATATTGCCATTCGTGACAACATGGATGGACCTTGAAAATATCATATAGGTGAGACAGAAATCAGTCAGGTAGATTTAAGTGAAATAAGTTGGACAGGAAAAGTCAATAACTGTATGATTTCACTCATATGTGAGATATAAAACTGAAAGCAACAAGTGAACCAACAAGAAAAACAAACAAACAAAAAGTCATACACACCGACGACTGTATGGTGTTTACCAGAGGGAAAGGGGGTTTGAAAGTGGTAAAGAATAAAGAAGGGCAAATATATGGTGGTGGGAGATTTGACTTCGGGTGGTAAAAACCCAGTGCAATATACAGGTGATGTGTTAGAGAACTGCACAGTTGAAACCTGTGTGATTTTATTAGCCAATGTCACCTCAATAAATTTGAGAAAAAAAGAAAGCAAAGAAATTATTAAATGAGTCTGAGAAGGAATGAATGGTCATTGAATAGAAAAACTAGTAAGTAAATTGTCAGGGAAGCCAAGAGAATAAAATAATTCAAAGAGAGAGTGGTTAAATATTTTGAAGGTAAATGAGAGTCAAAGTCAAAAACAAAGTTGTCACTGGGTTAGGCAACATGTAGATCATTTACAGTCTTAACATAAGCAGTCTCATTGGAGTAGATGAGAAGGAGGCTTGACTGGAGTGGGTTAAGAAAACACAAGGTATTTTCAGTTGTTGAGTGAAACAACTGCGATGTTAAAGCTGTATTGGTGATCTAGAGAAAGAAGACAGGAGGAGAGTGTAACAGGACTGCTGCTAGACTGTTCTGAGTTTCTATCTGAGGGCTGTGGCTATGATGCAAAATGAGCCCAGTAGCTCCAGCTGTATATTGTATCTCTAGTGATATTCAGCTGCTTCTGTGCAATGGAGTAGGTGGATAGTTGGGTTTGGCTTCTGCTAGATGAAAATGTGGATGAGAGAGCTAAAGAAGTTAAATATATTTGCAAAGGTTGGGGGGAATCTAAAGTTGGATCATGGACAGCTGGGTTTTGGTGGAAATGAGGACTCTAGGGAAATGGCTGATAGTAAGAAAGTAAGAGAGGTCAATGGACTCTAGGTCTTGGTGGAGTCAAAGAACTGATTGAATATTAAGATTGCTGAATGAATAGAAATTAGCCAGATAGCGTAGGCAGAACTGTTACAGGTGGGAAGCTGCTAGGTTAGTGAAGGGTATTTTTATACAATTATGTCTCACCCAGTGCTTATATTTTCTTTTGCAGTAATCAAGTTCTCTAGTGTATTATTCTAGTGACAGCTATCACAAGCTGCAGGGGAGCACACAGATTTTTGGATAACCCATCTGCTAAGCAGAAGAATTCCAGTAAAAATGGTCTAAGAGTGTGACATTATAAACAGCTTTAAACAAAATTAATCTTTTAAATTTATTTATTTATTTATTTTTAATACTTACCTAAGGACATTCTCATTTGCTTTTGAGAGAGAACAAGGGAGAGAGGAAGGGGGGAAACATCAATAAGAGAAAAGCATTGATTGGTTGCCTCCCTAGACATCCAGATGAGGGACCTGTGTGGGGACCGAGGCCGGGGACTGTAGGCCTCCAGACCAGGGGCCAGTCCATCCTAGACTGGGGCTGAACTGGCAACCTTTTCCTTATGGGACAACATGCCAACCACTAAGCCACACCAGCCGGGGCTAAACAAAATTAATGTTTTGAAAATCAAAAAAGAGAAACAAATATTACTTTAAATGAAAAAGTGTTTCCTTTCTCTACTTAGAATACTTCTGACACCAAATTTAGGGGTTTTATTCCACACCAAGCAATTCTCCAATTTTCTGGACACCAACTGGGTGCCCTGCAATTCAGTTCGATTCTGGTACTAACTGCCCAGAATTAGCATAGACCCCACAGGTTAAGACCTTAGTCCCACAAGAATACCTCCCACTTCAGACACCAGCTGACAGTCCCAGGTTGTCACCTTTTCTCATACCAACTGGCTACAGTTTGGGGGTTCCCACAACACCATCCTCAGTTATTTGCTGTAACAGCTCACAGAACTCAGGGAAGCACTTCACTTACTATAATCAGTTTATTATAAAGGATACAACTTGGGGACAGCTAAATGGAAGAGATGCATAGGGCCAAGCATGAGAGAAGGGGTTCGGCGCTTCCCTGTTCTCTCCAGGTACATCATTCTTCCAGCACCCCGCTGTGTTCACCAACCCAGAAGCTCTCCAAAATCATTGTTGAGGTTTTATTTTTAAACGGAGGCTTCATTAACATATGTATGATTGATTGACCATTGGTGATGAACTCTTCCAGCCCCTCTTCCCTTGCGTAAGTGGAGTGGTGTGGGTTTGAAAATTACAACCTTCTGTTTATGCCTTGGTCTTTCTGGAGGCAGTGCCAATCCTGAAGCTATCTAGGGAGGCACAACCACGTCATCTCATTAGCAAAGAAGGACACTCTTATCACTCTGGGGATTCCAATGATCTTAGAAGCTCGTGTCAGAAACCAAAGTCAAAGATCAAACATTAAAACAAAAGATGCTCTTAGCACCCTAACACTTAGGAAATTATTTGGTTTGCCAAAAAGTTTGTTTGTTTTTCTGTGAGATGGTTCTAGTAGTGCTTAGTTGTTTTTAACTTCATTCAATACAGTTTTGTTAGACTGTGACAGCTGTCCTATCAGCATGCATTAAAAAAAAACCTTATCTAAATTGAATTTTTGTGTAACCATTTGAATATTGAAGATGGAAGAAAATACTCATTTTTGGCATATATTATAATTTATTATTTCAAGAAAGGTGAAAACACAACTGAAACTCAAAAAAAGATTTGTGCAATGTATGGAGACAGTGCTGGGACTGATTGAAGATGTCAAAAGTGGTTTGGGAAGTTTCATGCTGGAGATTTCTTGCTGGACGATGCTGCATGGAGATAGACCAGTTGAACAGTGACCAGTTTGACAGTGACCAAATCAAGACATTGATTGAGAACAACCAATGTTATACCATGTGGGAGACAGGTGACATACTCAAAATATCTAAATCAATGAAGTTATTGGTGAAGATGAAAACTATGTCTTTTATTTTACAAAAATACTCCAAAACATTTGGACTTTTTGGCCAACCCAGTACGAGGGTTTTAGAAGCTCTGTGTCTGGAACTTGGGGTGGAGACCAAATATGTATTTGTTATATCCCACAGTTGTGTCACTCTAGTCTGGGGTGCCCAACATTTTGTTGCCTCTGGGCCACACCAGAAGAGTTGTCTTGAGCCACACATTACACACAGAAACACTACAAAAACTGATGAGCAAAAAAAAGGTTTAAAGTAAATTTATGATTTTGTGTTATGCCACATTCATAGCCATCCTGGGCCACATGCAGCCCACAGGCTGTGGGTTGGAAATCTCTACTAGTCAATGAAGGTATTTCCCATATTGCCTGAAAACAATGCACCTGTGTCTGGAAAGATGAGAAAGTGTGAACTTCGCTGTGTTTGCCTGGAAGTAGTTAACTGTCCTATCATCAATATTGATTAATAATGTATTAGCTGCAGGCATGATTGTTTTGCGGAACCATAGGAACACTAAAAACAGAACATGTTTGGAATAGAATATGTAATATAAAATATATTACATCATATATTTTACACGTTACAAAACACTATTACATTAACTCATTTGAGAATAATATTTGCTGCATCTTTTAAAAAGATCAGTAAGTCCTTTCCAATAAACACTCCATTCATTGCTCCAAGACTTCAGTCCCACCCATGCCACCCAAGGGTAGTTGCATTATTCTCTCCAGTTCCCTACTTAAACAATACTTAAAGACTTTTCTCTTCTTCCCAGGATAAAAGTCAAATCTCTTAGACTGTGAATGGGAGGACTCTGTGAATGGGAGGACTCAGAATGGGAGGACTCTGAAGCTGTGATTTTTGAGTTTAAATAATGACATCGTATCAGTTCTAAGTCCATGTCCTTGTTTCGGCAGGCTGTTTACCCATGACCTCATTTTTTTTCTTAATTTAAAAACAGACACATTAATGCTGATTTACTTCATATATGTTATCAGAATAGGATTTAAGATTCCTTAGAATGGGCCAAACACGGTTTTTAGAAAGATAAAGTACAACATGTTAGCGACATCAGTCCATTAAATAATGTTGCTATAGCCCCCAAAAGACAACCCCAAACTTCTCTTTGCTAATTACAATTCCAGTTTCTTCCTAACCTTTCTTCTAACTTTTTACTTTCTGTTTGGCTGAAATTGGAAGCAGGAAGAAATTAGGGATAAGAACTTAGGGGTCGAAGAGGGCGCGGAAGACCAACAGACTGGTTAATCATATCTGTGTTTCTCTCCTTTGCTTTCACCAAGGTGCTTCCAACAGAAATGAGGATCCTGTCCAGTCTCAGTCCAGGCCAGGGTCACAATGACAAATTTCACAGAGCAGCCTGAAGTGCTGTAGCAAGGTACCTATCCCCGAGCTCCGTGGTCAGGGACACCCCCAACCGGGCCCCATGGTTTCTCAACCATCTCCCTGGCAGGAACGCAGTCAGCTCGCGGGTGCGGCCTCTGACGGACGGCGAGCAGTACGCTCAGTGACCACCGATTTTGCCGGACCACCGGAAGGAGCGTGGAGCCCGTACCCGGCCGCTCGCCCATCACGCAGTCGCACACGTCACGCTGCTTCCGATTGGTGCGGGGCATGGGCAGGCCCTTTCTAGCCCCACCCCCCGAGGATGGACAGGAGGGATGGGCGGGGTGGCGCCGGGCGGGCCGCCCAGCTGTCAGTTACTGGAGCGGCCCGGCAGGCGGGCGGATGCTCGCCGGCTACCTAGTCGCTGGCTGGCGCGTGCTCCCTCTCACCGCCTGTGGGGAAGTCCGGGCGTTCCAGCGGTCACCGCTACAGTCTCGCCCGGACCTCCTCCTTTGGTCTCCTCCTGGCTCAGTCCCTTCCTCCTGCGCACCCTTGAGTGGCCCGGCGTAGGGTCTGGAGAGTCACCTCGGCGGCGCCGGGTGGTGTTTAAACCATGTTTAGGAGGATTTTGCAGAGGGTAAGAGAGTGAAACCGCCTTTCTGACAGCACGTGAGCGGGAGAGCCGAAGCACGGGGCTGCGGCGCTGGCGTCTCGTCTTCTCAGCGGGCTCCTTCCCTCCTTAGGCCTTGCTGCCTGGGAGGCTATTAGGCCGCGGTTGTCCGCCCCAGGGTCGGGCTGTGGGGGTGGGGAGAGAGGTTGGGGCGGCAGCGGCGGGCGGGGAGGGAGGGGGGACAGGCCGGAGCCCTGGGCCTGGAGCCGAGTCTTTGGTCCCACGCGCCCGGGTCAGCCGCCCCACTCTGGCTCGGGGCTGTCAGCGATAGAGGACGGCGGGCGGGAGGGTGTGGTACCAGCATGTTCCTCCCAAATCCTAGAATGGCAGTGTAAATGGGGAGTTTGGGACAGGCTGTCTGTCTGCCGGGCTAGTGATCCCCTGGTGGGAGATCGCGGGAGGCTTGCTTAGCTTTAACCCCACTCTCCGTGCCCGAGGTGTCCCCAACTTACACCTCACGCACCTGCTACACAGGGCTTCCGATTCGCATCTGGACAATGTTGGCCTAGCATGGGCCCAATCTTGGTGCGGACACTTACAGGCAAAGTCAGCTGAGAAAGAAGATTACTCACTGTTGGAAACTTTTTTTTTCCCAATTAAAAATGCATTTTCTCTTTCCAGTCAGTACCTTTTTTGAGCTATCCAAGAATAAATCCACAGTAAGCTTTATCCAACGGTATACATTTACTCTTCCACTTTCTGCCAGTGCTATCTGTGTTTGAATCTGGAAACACCCCTTAAGATAGAAAGATGAGAGCATTGGAAAGCTGTAGGTGTATTGTTTAGGAATCAGTTCCTATAATAAATGAAGTCTGTTTTTCTGTAAGAGTTACTGTACGAAATTTTTGTTGTTTTGGATGGCTTCTTTTTTATTTTGGAGACTAATAGGGTGCAACAAATGTAAATGATTGTGTAGTTGGTGCCAAACCCTTTAGTTGGTCATTGAGTGAGTAGGATAACTAATTCAAAAACAGAAGAAATTAGTGAATTTGTGGTATTCAGCCAATGTGCCTAAGGCAGTTGAGTCAACCACTACATGTAAACGAAGTGTTCTTGCTTTTGCATAGCTTTTGTGAAATGTTCAAGTCATGAGAAACTTGATCATATATCAGGAATAGTTAATTCATGTATGTGCCACCCTTTATTGACATTTGATGATTTTGGGGTAGTGGTTTTGTCAGATTTTTTTTTAATCTTAATAAGCTGGTGATTTTGGCAGTGGCCAGGGCATGCCCTTTGCTCTTCCTGTTGGTTCCTGTGTTCAACAGTAAAGACATCTGTGCATGATATACTTGTAGTACTTAGAGATTTTTCTTTCATTGGACCTAGAGGAATGGATTACCTCATACCTCAGATTTTTTGTCATAGTTCCACAACTGAAAATTAGTTTTCCTGTGGTTTCTTTTAAAGTTCAGTTTTCAGAAATATGGGATGCCTTCCAGTACTCTTAATGTCGGTAAGCATTACAGTTACATAAAGATAATTTTTAGTGTTGGTGCATACACATCAACTGTTACAGAAGTTTCAGTTGAAACTACAAAATTTGAATTTATTCTGGTTATTGCTGAGATATGAATCATTGCAGATGAATAAGTTAATTGACAGTTGAGTTCCTTGACTATGGCACTATGATATTTTTGACTGGATAATTCTTTGTTTTAGCGGGCTGTTCTTTGCACTGTAAGATGTTTAACAGCGTCCCTGTCTTCTACTTGTTAGGTGCCAGTAGCACCTGCTCCCTCAAATCCCCTTCCCCTTGTGTGACAACCAAGACTTTACCAAATGTCCTCTAGGGGCTACGTTGCCCCTGGTTGAGAACCACTGTGTTAAATGTATATACTCTTTTATAGGAAAAGTTGAATTGTTTCTCACAGTTAACTACTTAACTTTTTTTTTTCAGTGTACTTATATTGAGTGTCAGTAAATGCCAGTTATATAGGGGCTGGGAAACAGTTAAATTAAAATATGGGCCCTCCATGTAGAACTCACAACTTGTTTGTGGAAGTGGACATTTAATAGTAATTACAATACTATATTATAGAAGAGTGGAGAGTGCCCTGGGAGCCACTTTGTAGGAGAGTGTTGGGACAGTCATGAAAAACTTATGGAAGTAGGGAATATTTGAAGCTCAAAAGAGGGAATGGCATGTCTAGCAGAGAGAACTGCAAATGCCAAGATACAGAGTCATAAAAGGGTAGGTAACATTAGGGGGAACACCAACAATTAAGTTTGGGAAGTGAAATGATGTTCAGGGATTGGTGGGTGATGATGCTGCAGAGGTAGCTGCAGACCAGATCTGGAGAGTACTGTAATGCCTTCCAGGGCTCATCTTCTATCTTGTAGATGGGTCAGTGTTAAAGCTCGGCATTTATTGGGGGCATTTTGATAAAAGCCTTAAAGAAATCTTGTGATTTTATTAATAGTTTTGAACCTAGACTACATATTTAATTCCACAGGTGCTATTTATTAACAAGTATAACTGGGCTCCTTAAATTATGTAACTAGTAACCCTTTTATTTTATCCCACCCTAATAATCTTTTCAGTAGAAGTATTAAGATATAGGATTAAAATTAAAGTTGCTGATTTAGAGATTTGTTTGAAATGGTCTCCATGCTTTGAAATTATATTGTATTCCTTTAATATTATGTTTTTAGATGACCATTGCATTTTAACTGTTGTATTTTCTTTTAATAGTGTCCTTTAAATACAATTTTTGAAAGAAGAAACTGACAGTGTGCTTAAAATCCATTATAATTCAGATTCTTTGAACATAGCCAGGTTCCAGGGTACTTTACAGAAGGTTTAGCATCTGATTCCCTTCCTCCTGCTCCTCCTCCTCTTTCTAAAGGCTATCTCTCTGAGGTTTGAAAGAGTCTGAAAAAAAATTGAGGTGTATTCTCAATGTATGTATTGACTATTTTGCTAATAGTCCTTTGAAGAGAAATGTGAATTTAAAGTGCTAGATGGCCAGAAACTTGATCAGCATTTAGTAGTTTAGGCAGTTTATAAATTTTGTTGCAATTTCTTTCTTAAGTAACTTACTGTGATTTGACAGTGTATTCAATGTACTTTTACTGGTATATATCAATAATATTGCTAGAGAAAATGGATTTAATTATCCTAGAATTGTAGAAATGGGAGGCTTCTATGGTCAACAGATCTATCTGATTTAAAAGATGAGGAAGTAGAAGCAGAGAGATTCAGTGATTTATCTAAGGCATGCAGTTTAGTAGATGTCAAAGCAGACTACAGTCAAAATTTTCAACTCCTAACCTATTTTTCTTTTTTTGGCGTCTTGTTGCTGGGGCCCTTCTCCTCACCCCCAGCCCCCTCCCTATCCCCTCCTTCTGCCCCCCTCCCCATCAACTGATATAGTTGACACTGTGCTAGTCACTGTGGAAAATATAGGAAAAATATGAGATCTGACCTCTCTCCAAGGAACTTATATGATTAAGTGCCAAAGTAAATGATACAGCCAATGAAGGCTATAGTAGGACAGAGGAGAAAAGATAAAAAATGAACCCGTGTGAGTGGAAAGTCTCCTTGGAGAAAATGGGCATACAAAAATGAGTTTTGAAGAGTATGTGTGATTGGAAGAGGAAGAGAAAAGTTTCCTTCTAGGAAGAAGTTAGAGTATAAGCAGAGACACAGATGGGAATGAATACATTCTTGCTGGCCACCCTTCTTCCTTTGCATATTGCCTTTGAATAAACAAATATTTATAACACTATGCACTAGGAATACAATCAAGACCCAATCCTTACCCTTTGGGAAGCTTAAAACCAAGTGATTTTTAGAGAGAGAGGTATGCTTAGAATTTGAGAGAGACAAAAAAATGGGAGACAAATTCAGAAAAATAGCGTGCTACTCCATTTTGGAGATTCTGGTCTAGCTCAGCCCTGTCCAATGCAGATGAGTCACATATGTAATTTAAAGTTTCTAGTAGCCAGACTTTTAAAAATTAGAAAGAGGTAAAATTAATTTTAAAAACATATTTTCTTTGACCTAAAATATCTAATATTTTTACATGTAATCAATATAAAAATTATTAATGAGATACCTTACATTCTTTTTTGTACTAAGTTTTTGAAATCTGGTATATTTTTTGCACTAAAAGCACGTATCAATTTGGAGTAATCATATTTCAGCTGTTCAACAGCCTCATGTAGCTAGTAGCTACTGTATTGGATTATGCAGGTTTAGCTGAATACATATATAATTTTTAACTTTTTATTTAGAATGAATTTCAAGCTTACAAAAAGTTTCAAGAATGAAGCATTGGGCTGGCCAAAAGTCAGTTTTTTTTTTTTTTTGTAGAATAAAAGACACATTTTTCATTTTCACCAATAACTTTATTGATTTGGATATTTTGAGTATGTTGGCTATCTCCTGCATGGTATAACGTTAGGGGTTCTTATTGTCTTGATTTGGTCACTATCAGCTTCAACTGGTCTACCTGAGTGTGGAGACCATTTCTCATCATCTAGTGAGAAATCTCCAGCATGAAACTTCACAAACCACTTTTGACATGTTCAGTCACTCCCAGCACAGTCTCCGTACATTGCATGAATCTTTTTTTGTGTTTCTGTTGCATTTTTACCTTTCTTGAGATAATGAATCATAGTATATGCTGAAAATGGTGCATATTTGTTACAGAACAGACCCGGGGGGTGCACATGATATACTGCTACCGAATGGACCCACCTGTGTGCTTCAGTGCCCCTCTCCTACCCCCTGTACTAGGTTCACCTTGCCCACTGCCAGGGAAAGACATCTCTCAATGCCAGAGATTGGTGAAAAGGAAAGGGGTTATTTAAAAAGTTATATGGACTTAGAGTAATGCCTTAATGTTTTCATTAAAAATACTAAAGTCCTTAGGAATATTCACAAATGCACAGTCCTTCCTTCACCCCTTTGCCCTGTCTGGGGTACCATATCTTAGGAAAAGAAGTAGAAGTCCGTGGTTTAGGCAGCTCCTTGGTTCTGGCACCATCAGCTGTGTCACTGCTGTGATCTCCAGTTAATCCAAAACCATGTGGCACCTTCTCATGGCCCACCAGCAAGAATCCCTTCACTCCCTTTCTTCCAGGCAAAGTCTCTCCTGCTTCCAAAGCCACGTGGCAAAAAGGAGGCACTGTATAGCTGCATGGTTCCAACTTTAGTCAAAGCCATGTGGTCCCAAAAAGCCCCCAGCATGGCTGCTGCACCTGGGTTTAAATCCCAGCACTAATCTTCCTTTGCAGCATCATTTCTGACTCCTCCCACAATCAATTACGTCTGCCAGCATTCCTGTATTTTTCCAGCTTTACTGGGCTGCCATAGTAAGTATGGGCAGGTGTGGCCCCATGATGTGGAGCCAGTCATCTCCAAGCTCTCACACAGGCGCTGTAATCAGCGGGAGTTGCCTCCCAGTTGCATCATGGGTTGAAGTCACTCCCATCCCCCTGGCTCAAAGCATGGCCACAGCTACTTAACATATCTATGAAACCAGTTAAAGGTTATAGATATGTTAAATGGCCATTCTAGAGGTTATCTGCGAAGCCCTTCCTATTCAAAGCAACTTTCAATGGCTCTACTCCCTGCATCCCATCCCCCAGCTCAGACTTGTGGGGGTGAGGACATCCTATATATATATTTTTCTAATATTTCCCGGACACTCTGAGTTCTGGACCCCATTACAAATCCCCATTTGGTTCCCCCCTTGGCTATACCCTGTTACATATATTCTTTCATCCTCAATATTAAAATGGCTACACAAAAATTCACCATTTTTGATACATTTCTTTAAATACATGCTAATATGACAGCTTTCACAATACAGTCTAACAGAATTGTTTTGAATGAAGTTAAAGACAACTCAGCATTACCAGAGCCATCCTGAGGAAAAACAAACAAACAAACCTTTTTGCCAATCCAATAATGCCGGGAACACCTGTATATGCTTTATCTAGATTTACTTATTATTTAACGTTTTATTCTATTTTATCATTTGCTCAGGTCTTCTCTTCCCTTTATGATTCCCTTCCCTTCCCCCGTATCCTCTTCTTTCTCTCCTTCCCCTTCCTCCGTGGTGTTGGTGTTCTTCCTCCTTCTCTTCCTTCTGTCACTGTCTCTGTAATTTTTTTTTCTGAATCATGTCAGGATCAGTTATATTCCTTCACCTCTGAATACTTCAGTGAAGATTAGGGATATTTTCTTACATAACCATGGTATAGTTGTCAACTACATAAATTTGTGTCGATTCAATTTATTATTTATAATTTCAGTTTTGACAGTTGATCTGATAATGTCCTTTGTAGCATTTTCCCTCTCTGGTCTAGGGTCCAGTTAGGATTGAATATTATATTTCTTTGCAATGACATTTCCACAGTATTTCATTGCAATGACATTTGTGAAGAATACAGAGTGCCCCCTTGCTTCCCATCCCCTTCCCCACCTCCAGTATGTTCTTCCTGTTGTGTTTGTGCCTTTCTTGTGATTAGATTGGGTTTATACACTCTTGGCCGGAATGCTTCCTAGAAGATGTTGTGTCCTGAGATTATCACATCAGGAGGCCCGTGATGCCTTTTTGTGTTCCCTAGGTGATGTTAACTTTAATAACTTTGTCAAAGGTCAAGGTGTAGCCCAGTTGTTTTGACTGGATGATAATAATTTTTCTTCTTTTGCATCAATAGGCAGATATTTATAAGACCCTGCAAATATTCTGCTCTTTATCAGAATTTTCCCTAGATTTAACTTCCATTGTTGATTCATATCTGATCTAGTCTTCGCCACAGTGACTGAAAATGATTTTCCCACTCCAGCATTTCCTCCCCATTTACCATTTGGTCCTTGGTTCCTTCCTCTGCTTCCCTTCTGCCTCTCTTCTGTCATAGTCCTACTTCCCTTCTCTAGAAGTTCCCTTCCCTCTCAGCTTTATCTCCCTTCCTTCCCTCCCTTCTTCCTTCCCTGTCTCCCTCCCTCCTTCCCTTCCCTCCTTCCCTTCTTTCCTCTCTCTTCCTTTTTCCCTCTCTTCCTTCTTCCCTCCCTTCTGCCTTCTTTTCCTATTGGTGTGAACTCATAATTTCAATTTTTTCATGGTTATATTCATCACTGTACTTAACTATTTTGGTGCTCAAATTGTCTCAAATTTGAACAGTGGGAGTTTCTTCCAAATGCTCCCTGAGTCCTTTAACATGCCCCTATTATTATTTTTTTTAGCTTTTCCTTAATTTCTGGCTTAACAAGCTATTCTGGGCTCATCCTTTATCTACCTTTCCCAGCTCTGAAATTAGCCATCTCTCTGAGGGCCCCTTTTTCTTTTAGTGGGGAATGGTATTAGAGACCAAGTTTGGGGTGACTTTCCTTCTTGTTTCTTTCAGTAGACAAATCTAACTGAAATTTTGAACTTTGTTCTGTAGCCATTAGGAGACCAATAAGATTTTATTAAGCAGTGTAACATATTTATCATGAAGGGGAGGAAAAATTCATCTCTGCGTTGCTTGAGTTTTGGCTGGGCCTAAGAATTAAACTGGAATAAAACAGATTAATAGAAGTAAGACATACAAATTTTATTAAATTTTTACATGTACATGGGAGCCTTCCCAAGAAAGTGAAGACCCAAAGAAATGAGCAGAGCAGAAAGTGTTCATGTCTTTTAGAAAAAGAAAGAAGACATTTCCGAAAAGTTGGCAAGACAAAGGGCTTTGGGTTAGGGGTAGTGAGTGGTGAAGAAATAACTAGGAAGATAAGGATGAGTTTAACAATGTTAGTATAGGTTGCTCAGCCCCAAGTTCTCCATCTCCGGTGATCAGGGTGCCTTCTATCTTGTTGGTATAGGGAGGGCACCTTTCACATAGGAGTTTTACCTCCTGCTTTCAGGGAGAAAAAGGAGGGTCAGAGTGTTATTTTTGCACATCCTGTTTCCTAAGTGCTTTTTATGAAAAATCACCAATGTGCCAAAGTGGCATATTTTGGGGCGACGTATTCTGATTTCCTTCAGGCACATAGTAGGAGTTAATATTTGCTGAAATGAGTATTATAAGGAATGTTTTGGGAAGATTAACTTGCCAGTGTTGCATGTCATGTATTAAAACCATAGGAGACTATAGGCAGAGATCAGATTGGAGTGATTTAATATTTTAGGCATAGGTAATTATGTTTTATATTCAGATGATGGCTATGTGAGCAGAAAAAAGGGTGATGAATAGGGAAGACATTTTGAATTTATTCTATTTCCCAGACATCTATTATGGGCCTGTTTTATACTGTGGACACATTGTTGAGTAAAACAGACATTAATCCCCGAGGAACTTAGTGTCCAGGGAAGGAAAGAGGAACTGTTCGAAGAATCACATAACGGTATGGTCACATTCTTGTGTGAGCGTTAGGAAGGAAAAGCACAGGTAGCCCTGAGAGCACACAGCAAGAGGACCCTAAGGTAAACTAAGATGCTAGGGAAGGTGTCCCAGATTAGTTACTCCTTTAAGTTTCATTAAATTATAACTCATTTATTAAAGTAAATTTTATTTACTAAACCTTTGTTGTATTCAAACTTGGTTGTGGGAGAAGGCACAGTGTTTCCACCTATGCTTCCATCTTGGCGGAAGTCCCTGTCTGTTTTATTAAAGTAAATTTTAAAAAGTAGGATTAATTTCCTCTGCATAGATTTATTTTCAGTGTTCTGAGAATAAAGAAGAGATTAATAGGGCTGAAACTAAATTTTCTCTTCTAATCCTGGTGGTCTTTTGTTTGAGCTAGAGTCAACATACTTAGTGGTTAAGAATGAACTGTAGAGCCATACTAACTGGGGTGGCATCCACACCCCATTTACTAGCTGAGTTGCTTTTTTTGTAAGTTACTTGACTTCTCTTAATCTCATTAAAATGGTCATAATACTACAATAGTACCCTTCTCATTGTGTTGTTGGGAGGACTAAATGAATTAGTACATATAAAGGTATCTGGCACACAATAAACTCTCTATAAATGTTAGCTGCTGCTAATGTTGGTATTGTTATATACTCTAAATATCTTAAAGGAACACTTTCCTTATCACTCCCTTGCTTTATCTAAAAAAATGCCATGTGTGTTTGTGTGTAGGCATTCATTCATCATACTGTTAAACGTTCAGTTTGTCCTAATTTCTGTGCTGGGCTTAGAGATAAAAAACTCTTTGAGTTTTAATGGGAGAGACAGATGCTTAAATAATTACAAAGCAATGTGATAGATAGATAGATAGATACATACATACATAGAGGAAGTTTTTGACTACAAAAGAAAAAGTAATTTTAGTGTCAGAAGGGTGAGGGAGAATTGGGGCAGATTGTTGAAGGCCTTGCGGAAGCTGGAAGAGTAGTAAGGAAAGGAGGAGCAATGGAGAGAAGGCATTTTAGAGACAGGAATGAGGTAAATGTGAACGTATTTCTGCATGGGGACAGGGTTAGTCATAACGTATGAGATTGGGAAGGGTTTTGGACTTTATACTATAGAAAATAAGGAGCCATGAAAGGTTTTTAAATGATTGAATTTATAATAAGGAAAACCCTTAAAAATATCCAAGTAATCTTTATAAAAAGTAAATCAGGTGAATATATCACTCTTCTATCTAAATTCTGCTGGTGACTACTCAGTGCCCATAGGAAAGATGTACAGATTCCTTACCTTGGGACTCGTGCACATAATGCTCTGGTCCCTTTAACACATTTCAGGCTCATCTTCACGCATCTCTACACATACTGACCTGGCTATTCTCATTAATTACATTTCCCAAAATTTACCCTGTTCTCTCATCCCACCATACCTCTGTAGAAGCTCTTTATTCTGCTCACTGTCCTATATTGCTCACTTGTCCACATTACTCAGTTTAGATTGATTTTTCTAGAAAGTTAAGAGATAGAATTGATAGGAGGTAAATGTGGTACTTACATCCTCCCACAACCACATCAAAATTACATCTAAACTTCAGAACAACTATCATTTAGAACTGTCTGAAATCAAGCTGAATGGAAGCCCTACAATTAAGGATGTAAAGAAGAAGCCACATCAAGACAGGTAGGAGGGGCAGAGGCATGGAATGGGCTGGTCCCACACCCACGTGTGGTGGATAAAAAGTGTGAGGGATACCTCGGCCATAGAGGTTCTCCCTGAGGAGCAAAGAGTCTCAGCCCCATACCAGGCTCCCCAGCCCAGTTGTCCAGAGCCAGGAAGAGACCCTGTAACTTGTGGCTGTAAAAACCAGCTGGGATTGTGGTTGAGTGAGAGGGAGGGCTTCTGGAGTCCCAGGTAGTTCCTCTTAAAGGGCCTTTGCACAGACTAACTTGGACTTACTCCCTCTGAGTTCCAGTGCTGGGGCTGCAGTTTGAAGGCACCAGGGATATATGGAAAGGAACTATACTATATGACATTAGGGCAGGAGCTGGAGAGGCAGCTTTTTCCCAGACAAGAGTGCTGGAAGAAACCATTGTTCCTTTTTCTGAGCCCTTCCCCTGACAGAGACAGCAGGCAGGTGCCATATCTGAGACTCTATCAACCTGCCTCACATTGTTTGTATTGCCCTGGTGATACCCTCAGGCCCCACTCCAACCAACATTCAAACCCATCTAAGCTGTTTCCAGTGGGTTTTCCATAATAATGGCCTGTCTTACTTCATGTTTCAGACTTTTCTAAAATCTCTCAAATAGGCAGAGAGAGATTTGGCATGCCACAAACCTTTCACTAAGTGGCACCAGGCTTGGCACTAGCAGTAGGCATCCTTGGCTGATAGCTTGGCCTTGCCTGGGCACCTCCAAGCCCAGCATAAGTAGCAACCATCTGCAGTTAGCTTTGTAGCTTATGGCAGGTAATGCTGGGCAGAACACAGGCAGCAGCTGACTTTGGCCTGTACAATATGGTCACCCCACAGCCAGAGCACTTGGGGGACAGCTTTAGAACACTTTGAAGCACCACCAACCAACCACTTCCACCAGTGATGCACTCAAGGAGTGAACCCAGTGAATATCAGAGCCCCACTGATGTAAGTTCTACTCTGTGGAGTGGGCCTGTGCACAGCCGATCCTCCACGGTGGTTGATGGTCATAGGCACTCCTTATAGCTGATTGCCCAGGGGTGGTGGTAAATCCCTCCCATTGATGTGCCAATGGCATTCAAGGCTCAACTACAACAGGAGAATGTACACAGCACATGCAGGAGTGGGAGGAGGGCACGCCTCAAGTGAATGAGGAGGCTGTGCCACTGGACCTTACAGGACACCTACCTCATTAGACAGACCACAATACCAAGCCAAAAGATACAGCAGATATACCTAATACATAGAAACAAACACAGGACGGCTGCCAAAGTGAGGCAACAAAGACATGGCTCAGATGAAAGAACAGAACAAAACTCCAGAAAAAGAATGAAACAAAATGGAGACAAGCAATCTACTAGATACAGAGTTCAAAACACTGGTATAATGATACTCAGTGAACTTAGTGAGAACCTTAACAGTATAAATAAGGACCAGTCAGAAATGAAGGATATATTAATTGAAATGAAGAATAATTTATAGGGAATCAATAGTAGAATAGATGAAGCTGAGAATCAAAACAGCGATTTGGAATATAAGGCAGCAAAAAACACCCAATCACTGCAACAAAAAGAAAAAAGAATTGCCCTGCCCTTACAAAATGAGGAAAGTGTAAGGAGTTTCTGGGACAACTTCAAGAAGACCAGCATTTTCAAATTGAAAACCTGTTTGAAAAAATCATGACAGGAAACTTTCTTAACCTGGTGTAGGAAATAGACATACAAGTCTAGGCAGTGCAGAGAGTCCCAAACAAGATGACTCCAAAGAGGCACCCCCCCCCCCACATACATCATAATTAAAATGCCAAAGGTTAAAGACAAAAAGAGTATTTAAAAAAATATTTCTTTTTAGAGAGAGATGAAGAGAGGGAGAGAAACATCAGTTTGTGAGAGAAACATCAATTGGTTGCCTTTGCATGCACCCCAGCTGGTACTGGCTTACAACCAGGCATGTTCCCTGTCTGGGAATTGAACCATTGACCTTTTGCTTTGTGGGCTGGTGACCATCGAACTGAGCCATATTAGTCAAGGCCAAAGAGAGAACCATAAAAGCACGAAGAGAAAAGCAGTTAGTTACCTATGACAGAGCTCCCGTGAAATTGTCAGCTGATTTCTCAATAGAAACTGCATGCCAGAAGAGAGTGGCAGAAAATATTCAAAGTGATGAAAAGCAAGGACCTGGAACAAAGATTACTTCACCCAGAAGAGCTATCATCTAGAATTGAAGGGCACAGAAAGAGCTTTCCATGAGATACAAGTATTAGAGCTTTTGGCCAAGATGTAGGTAGATACACTTCGCTTCCTTGCACAACCAAAAGATGGATAACAATCAATTTAAAAATAAAAAACAAATGGAACTGCCAGAAAAGTGAACTGTATGGAAATCAGACAACCACAGAGTTAAAGAAGAGACATTCATTCACACTGGCAAGAGGGGCAGAGGCCAGAATCTGGGGCAGTGAGAACATGCAGCAAGGCAGCTGGTGGACTGGGGAAATCCACATTTGTGTGCAGATAAGCCAGGAGGAACAACTAGGGAGCAAGAGACCATGCAACCCAGGGTTCCAGCATAGGAAACTAAAGCCTCAGAACCTCCGGCTGTAAAAATCTGTGGCAGCAGGAAAAACTCCCAATCTCACAGTAGAGTCCATTGTAGGAATCTGTGGGGTCCTAGAACTTATGTAAACCCACCCCTCTGGGAATTAGCACCAGAAGGGTCCAATAACCTTGTGGGTAGCTGGGGAATTGACTGAAAGCAGGTTGGGGGTGATGCAAGCAGCATTGTTCCCTCTCTGACCCCTCCTGGACATACAGCACTACAACACAGCAAAGTGGGTTGCCCCACCCCGGCAAATACCTAAGCCTCCGTACCTTACTATGTAACAGGTATACCGAGGCAAAGAAGTATGGCCCAAATGAAAGAACAAATCAAAACTTCAGAAAAAGAACTAAGTGATAAGGACATAGCCAACCTATCAGATGCAGAGATCAAAACACTGGTGCATAGGATGCTAAAAAAATGATTGAGTCTGGATGCAAAATAGAGGAAGAAGTGTAGGCTATGCAAAGTGAAAATTATGTAAGGAACCAACAGTGAGTGGAAGGAAACTGGGACTCGAATCAATGATTTGGAACAGCAGGGAGAAATAAACTTTCAACCAGAGCAGAATGAAGAAATAAGAATTCAAAAAAATATATAGGAGAGGCTTAGGAATCTCTGGGACAACTTTAAATGTTCCAAAATCCTAATCATAGGGATGCCAGAAGGAGAAGAGGAAGATCCAGAAATTGGAAACTTACTTGAAAAAATAATGAAGGAAAACTTCTCCAGTCTGGCAAAGGAACTAGACACACAAGTCCAGGGAGTTCAGAGAATTCCAAAGAAGATGGATTGAAGGAGAAACACAAGACACAGCATAATTACATTTCTCAAGAAGAAAGATAAGGAGAGAATCTTAAAAGCAGTAAGAGAAAAGGAGAGAGGTACCTACAAAGGAGTTCCCATAAGACTATTAGAGGATTTCTCAGAAGAAGTCTTTCATGTAAGAAGGGGCTGGAAAGAATTATTCAAAGTCATGAAAGGCAAGGACCTACATCCAAGATGACTCTATCTAGCAAAGCTATTATTTAGAATGGAAATGCTTCCCAGATAAGGTTAAGTTAAAGGATTTCATCATCACCAAGCACTTATTATATGAAATTTTAAAGGGACTTATCTAAGAAAAAGAAGATCAAAACTATGAACAGTAAAATGATAACAAACTCACAGCTATAACAACCAAACCTAAAAATAAAAAATAAACTAAGCAAACAACTAGAACAGGAACAGAGTCACAGAAATGGAGATCACATGGACGTTTATCAGCTGGAAGGGGCGGTGGGAAAATGGATAAAATGGTACAGGGAGTAAGAAGTATAATGGGTATGTGCAAAATAGATGGGGCTGTTAAGAATAGTATAGGAAATGAAGAAGCCAAAGAACTTGTATGTACTACCGATGGACATGGACTAAAGTGGGGGATGCTGGAGGATGGGGAGTGCCCAGCAGAGGGGGATAAAGGGGAGAAAAAGAATGGGATAACTGATAGCATAATTAATAAAATATACTTAAAAAATAAAAAGAAAACCAGCTTTCCATGAAAGGGAAAAGCACCACCAAACCAATATTACATGCAATGTTAAAGGGTCTTCTTTAAGAAGAAGAAAAAAGATGAAAAATATGAACAATAAAATGGGAATAAATACATATCTATCAATAATTGAATCTAAAATACCAAATAAATGAACAAGTGGAGCAGAAATAGACTAGGATAACAGAGAACATTTGATAGATGCCAGATGAAAGGGCTTTGGGGGATGAAAGGGATGGGTGAAGGGATTAATAAGCAAAAATTGGTTGTTACAGAATAGTCATGAGGTTGTAAAATACAGCATAGGGAATATAGTCAATAATATTCCAATAACTGTACTGTGTCAGATAGATATGAGATCTATGGGAATGATCGCTTAGTAAGTTTTATAATATCTAATCACTGGACTGTACATCAGGAACTATTGCAATAATATAATATTGTATATCAACTGAAATTAAAAATTAAAATGATTTAAATTGTAAAAAAAACGATAACATTGATAGGATTTGTTGGCTTGTGAGTAGTTTGGGTAGCTGAGAGGGTGGTAGAATTAATTAAGGTAACGAATAGAGCAGGAAGAACTGGTTTGGGGAGGGAGGTGAGTCTGAACTAGAGGTGTAGACGTCTCAGTGGAGAAGTTCACTAGGCAAGTGGAAATATAGGTTCAGCACTTAGGTGGCAAGTGGAGGCAAGTATCTATGAATGTTGGCGAAAATTCAAGTCAAAGGCAGACATGTCCACTGAATGGAACAAGAATATCATACTTAGTTCAGTTTCAGACTAAATAATTGGGAAGTAAGGAAATAAATTTTAAAAATATAAAAAAATACTAAAAATAAGTAAAAAAGTAAATCAGACTACTTGTCTAGGAAATGAGGAGAGGAAAAAGATAGTAATTAAGTATTAAATCCATGAATATGATCTGCCATCTTTGGGCAGCATTCTAATAAATTCTTTTTGTCTTTCAAGGATCACAAATTTTATCAAATCAGTTTAAGTTAAAAGGGGTATTTATTGTGAGGTTTCAAAGTGATCAAAGAATAAGATTTCCTGTACCATTGGGTGTCTAGAGAGTAGGATCTAGAATGGAGTTAGAGGTAGCCCTTTCCTCTTCCTCAAGCTCTCCCGTAGACCACTGACATCTTGTATCTTCATGTCGGCATGTATCCTCCTTGTTGCTGCTTGGTCAGTGTCTCAAGACCTCAAATTGCCATCTGACCACATGATTCTACTTACTTGTCACATACTTTTACATAACCAACTTGCTCAGGGCCTCAATTTTCAAATTCTAAGAAAAGAATCTGAAATGCTCTCCTTATCTTTTCTTGTGCGTCATGCATTGGTCTCTAGCTGGGCAACAGAGTTGCTTCATCTGGGTCAGGTGTCCATCGCTGGTTCAGTCTTCTGAGGTTGGGAGTAGAGTGATCATAGGATATTTAAGATTCTTCTTTCTATGAACTGTGGCACCACGAAGCACATCTTTTATAGATCGTTCTAGAAATAAGCTTTGTCATGGCTCTGAAATAATAATAATAATGGTGAGTAGGTTTATCAGGTTCTAGGAATAAAGGGTATATATATCCTCAAAAGCAGGATAACTGTGGATGCACTTAGCAACAAGAAAGACGGAATTTCATGGGAATTCAAGCCAACAATTTAATATGGAGCTGAGTCTCTGAGACATTTTTATTAAAAGTCTTTGAAGGATCCAGCACAGTGCAGTTCAGTACCTTCGTGACAGAGCTTTATAGGTTTTTGACTATAGAGTTCTTCTGTTAAAGGTCTTAGTGACTTCTTCACAGATATGTGTCCTTTGCACATGGGGTGACCCCCAAAACTTGGAATTTATTTATAAAAAATTGTGTATTTATTGTGATGTTTAAACGTCAGTCACTTTCAAAGTACTCTCCAGTTGATGCGATACACCTATCTAGACTTTTTTCCATTATTCAAAATACCTATTTACCCAGGCCAGTCAGTTGCAAGGATTGGCTGTGATCACTGACCACTAACCTCCGTGGAAGATCAGCTCTGCAGGGATAGAGAGGTGGTATTCTGACGTGGTCTGTAGCTGTGTACTGGGTGTACAGACCCTGGGCTTTCCTGGGTGGTGCAGGCCAAGGTCAGCCCCGACTTGTGTTTTTGCTGGGGCCAACCAGCATGAGCTGTAGAGTAATCTGAGATGGCTGCTACTTGTGTTGGACTTTGATATTCCCAGGTGAAGCCAAGCTGTGAATTTAGTATGGCTGCTGCTAGTGCTGTACCTGAGGCTACTTAGCTAGTGGTATGGGAGCTGTGGAATCACTGAGGCCAGCTGTTGCTTCTTGGAAAGGATTTAGGAAGTTGCATGAACAAAGACAAACCATTTATATGGAAAAGCTATTGTTAACAGCTGTAAGTTGGGTGGGACGGAACCTCAGGGCATCTCCAGTGTAGAGCAAACATTGTTAGCCAGGTCAATGGAGTCTCAGATATGGTACCCGCCTAATGGCTCTGTGGCTCTGGCTGCCTTTCTATCTGGGAGAAAGCTGTACCCCAGGTCTTGCCTTGATGCCAGACACCAGAGTTCCTCCCTATGTGCAACTGGTGCCTTTCAAGCTGCTATTCTGGTGCTGGAGCTCAAAGGCAGTGAGTCTGAGTATGTTCATGTGTGGGTTCTTTAAGAGGTACTGCTGGAGACTCCTGTAGTTCCTTCCACCAACTCAATCTCTGTTGGTTTTTACAGTTAGAAGTTAGGGACCTATCTTTCTGGCACTGGAACCTGGGCTTGGGGGCCTGGTGTGGGGTTGGGACTCCTTGCTCCCAAGATATCCATTCCTAATTTTTTCCCACCACACATGGGTCTGAGACCAGCTCATTCTGTATCTCCATCCCTCCTATCAGTCTGGATGGATGTGGTTTCTTTAGCTCCATACTTGTCAGACCTCCATTCAAGTTGATTTTTGCTAGTCTGAGTGATGGTTGTTCTATAATTCAGTTTTAATTTTGATGTCATTATGCAAGGAGGCAAGCTGTGTTTACCTATGTTGCCATCTTTGGAAGTCTCAAGTTTGAAATATTTTAAGCAATGATTTAATCTTTAAAGTAAAAATGTTTATATATAATAATATATTTCTAGTTATGAAAACAAATTATGTGCATCATGGATATTTGTAAAGTTCAGAAAAGGAAAATTGAAAAGTGTAGAACTTTAGCATAGTGGATGGTTTAACATTAAGAGCACGAGTTTTGAAATCAGGTGGAATTCTAACTGTGCATTATTACATTTGTGATCTTAGTTAACAACTATTTTTGGCTTTTTTAACCTTATTTTTTTCTTTTTGACTAAGTGGGAACAATCCCTTTGACTTTATTCAAAGGATTGTTGAGTGGATTTAGTGTATCATTTTGTATTGTGCTTGTCACAGAGGTTATGTGTTAGCTGTTATTATTATTAATAGAAAGATAGAATATTTTTAGCAGATTACCAATTGTCTTTTCCTTAAGTGAAGTTTCTTATGTTTATGACTTTGGAAATGCAAATGATCTAGGGGAATGATCTAGGTATTCTGTGCTTTCTTTTTAAAAAATTCTATTTATTTACTTATTTTTAGAGAGAAGGGAAGGGAGGGAGAAAAAGAGGGAGAGAAACATTGATGTGAGAAAGAAACATTGATCAGTTGCCTCTCGTATGCACCTCTACCAGGTACCATACCCACAACCCA
Source organism: Sturnira hondurensis (assembly GCF_014824575.4). Classification (NCBI taxonomy): domain Eukaryota; kingdom Metazoa; phylum Chordata; class Mammalia; order Chiroptera; family Phyllostomidae; genus Sturnira; species Sturnira hondurensis. The sequence continues at coordinate 5,441,691 of NW_028088140.1, read as the reverse complement.
AGCATGTACCCTGACTGAAAATTGAGCTGGTGACTTTTCTCTGCTGCAGGATAATGTCCAACCAAGTTACACCGGACATGGTGATATTCTGAGTTTTTTAATAAGATTTGTGCCTCAAGGCTATTTTGGTTTTAAGTTTTTGAGTATGAAGGTACCAGAGCAAGTAGAGGAATCCTTGAATTTGGAATCAAAAGACCTGAGTGCAGATTCTACCTCTGCTAGTGTGATCTTAGGAAAATCACCGAGCTACTCTTGGCTTGACTTTACCTGTCCATTGAGGGCATTACCTAGTGATTTCTGAAGGGCTTTTCAGGGTAAAAGTGTTAGTTGAAAATTAAGTACCAGGATTTACTTAATCCTGGTAAAGATTAAGTAACCCCAAAGTAGCATTTTAGGTAATGGTACGTAACAAATCCTGATACCTTTTACCCTATTTTCTAACATTTTGCTTCAAGAAAAACAGTGACTTCAGGAGGCAGGCATTCAGTGATAAAACTTGAATACTCCTGTAAAGTGACTATTGTAGCACTTGGCACATACTAGGCCAGAGAAGATAATAGGTCTCCTGCTCATCTGAGATCTCTCCCCACTGTGTAGCCCTTTATGGCTGTCTCCAGTGCAAGTAAGGTACATTCATTGAAGCGGATGCTGTGATATGCACCTAGATTCTCCTTCAGGATGCAGAAACATTCTCCTAGTTGCCTGGAATAATGGCTGCCAAAGGCTAGTGCATCCTTCTCTAGGAATTGCCCTGGCAGAAGGAAGCTATGGTACATTTACACAATGGAATTCTATGCTGCAGAAAGGAAGAAGGAACTCCTACCCTTTGCAACATCATGGATGGAACTGGAAAGCATTATGCTGAGCGAAATAAGCCAGGTGGTGAAAGACAAATACCATATGATCTCACCTTTACAGGAACCTAAACAAACAAAACAAACAAGCAAGCAAAACATAACCAAAGACACTGAAATACAGAATAGGCTGACAGGGACCAGAGGGGAGAGAGGAGGGAATTTCAAGGGAAAAGGGGAAGTATTCACAGGAACAATGTAAAGGACATATGGGCAAAAACTAACAGGGGTGGAAATGGGTGGGAGATAGGGAGAACTGGGGCCGGGGGTGGGGGGGCTGGGATGGGAGTAAAAGACAGAAAACTGTACTTGAACAAGAATTAAATAAAAATTAAAAATTAAAAGAAAAAGGAAGCTACCCTACCCAAGATTATGTCCTCTTTCTGGAACCATTCTGTCCTTAATCACTGGTTGATGTGGGGGTTTCAAAGAATCATCATCCCTTTTCTTTGATTTGGGACTTCCAAGAAGGGACAACCTAGCTTTACAACTCTTAGCAGGATTGGGTGAGGCTGCTCTTGCAACTGTGTTACTGATCAGTACTGGTCTGTTTCTCCCTGGGCCCAGTCATGCTGCTGCTCTGTTCACACAGGTGTTCTCGAGCACTCCTCAATAAATCACCTGCTTGCAGATTTCAGAGTCTCAGAGTCTGTTTCCTTGGGAACCTGAATTACAAGTCATCTGCTATTTAGATAGTTTTTCTCAGGAATTTTACATTATAAAAGATTACTTTATTCAGGACAGATTTTATTTTTAAGAATGTTGTGTTCTACTTCTTTGAAACTGGTATTCTGCATATCTTTTGTTAATAGGAATCCATGGCCAGTAGGTAGGAATTTCTGTTAGATTATAAAATGCTAAGTAATATATCTTCAAGCCTATTTGCTGGGATTTTGAACATGGCCTACAGATGCTCTGCTTAGGAAATTTTACTATCAGTACCTTTTGCAGTTCCTTCAAGTGATTTTTTAAGACTTAAAAATGAAAAGTGACTTTTCAAAACTAGACTGTGAATGCTTATTCTGGAATATTTTCATGTCTGTCTATTTGTATATTTGTTGAATCAAAATGTCTGGTACTCTAAAGTTGTTTAAAATATATAAGTCAATTTTAATTTGTTAGATATTTAAAAATATATTAGATACTTAAAAATTTTTATTCTTAATGTTGAATTGATTGTATGACATCTGTGAACACAATTTAGTTACTAGTAACTTATCTATAATTAGTTTTAGTAGTCTTGGTCTCTTACTGACTTGGTTGCTTTTTTTTTTTGACTTGCCTGGTTTCGAGATGTACATTACTTTCATGTAACAATGACAAAATAAGTTTTAGTATTTTGAAAGTGTTAAAAGAAAACTAAGCATATATAGGGATGGGAAATATGTTTAGGGCCCAAATGAATGATGGAATGAGAATTTGGGAGCTGAGAGGGCTGTGATCTTGTCCATGCAATTTATTGGTGAAAATTGAGATTAGAGAAATTGTCTAGATGGATATTAGAGGGATGCCTGAGAAACATTGTAGATAGTAGTAGTCTTGCTAGATTATTGAATTGGTTCCATCAGTCTGTTCTCTGTCTGTAAGTCTATTTTGCTTGCTAGTCCAGTTTGTTCATTAAATTCTACACATGAGTGAAATCATGTGGTACTTGTCTTTCTATGACTGGCTTATTTCGCTTAGCATAATGTTTTCTAGGTACACCCATGCTGTTGAAAAGGGTAATGTTTCCTTCTTTTTTATAGCTTAGTAGTATTTCATTGTGTATATGTACCATAATTGTTTTATCCACTCATCTACTGATGGATACTTGGGCTGATTCCATATTTTGGCTATAGTAAATAATGCTGCAACAAACACAGGGGTGCACATATGTTCTATGGAAGTATTATTTTGGGTTTCTTCAGATAAATTTCCAGAAGTGGAATTGCTAGGTCATAAGGCAGATCCATTTTTTAATTTTTTGAGGTGTCTCCATACTGCTTTCCACAGTGGCTGCACCGATCTGCATTCCCACCAACAGTGCACAAGCATTCCCCCTTGTCCACATCCTTGCCAGTGGTTGTCATTTGATGGTTTGTTGATGGTGGCCATTCTGACTGGTGTGAGGTAATATCTCATTGTGATTTTAATTTGCATTTCTGTGATGATTAGTGACATTGAGCATGTTTTCATATGTCTACTGGCCATATGTATGTCCTCTTTGGAGAAGTGTCTGTTCGTGTCTTTTGCCCATTTTAAAATTAGGTTGTTTATTGTTTTTATGTTGAGTTTTATAAGTTCTTTATAAATTTTGGATATTAACCCCTTATCATATATACTGGTGAAATGTTCTTCCATTCAGTGGGTTGTCTTTTTATTTTGTTGATGATTTTCTTTGCTGTGCAAAAACCTTTTAGTTTCATGTAGACCCATTTGTTTTTTTCCTTTTCTTTTATTTGCCTGAGGAATTATAGAAGAAAAAAAAGTGTTGCTGTGAGAAATGTCAGAGATTTTACTGCCTATGCTTTATTCTAGGATTTTTATGGATTTGGGTCTTACATCTAAGTCTTTAATTCATTTTGAGTTTATTCTTGTGTGTGGTGTAAGAGAGTAGTTTAGTTTCATTTTTTGCATGTATCTGTTCAATTTTCCCAACACTGTTTATTGAGTAAACTGTCTTTAGCTCACTGCATGTTTTTGCCTCCTTTGTCAAATATTAATTGACTACAGAGGAATAGATTTATTTCTGGGATCTCTATTCTGTTCCATTGATCTATGTGTCTGCTTTTATGCCAGTATCATACTGTATTGATTGCTATGTTCTTGTAGTATAGTTTAATGTTAGGTAGAGTGGTTCCTCCACCTTTGTTCTTTCTCAAGATTGATGTTGCTGTTCAGGGCCTTTTGTGATTCCATATACATTTTTGAAATATTTGATCTAGTTCTGTAAAATAGGTTATTGGTATCTTGATAAGTATTACGTTGATCTGTAGATTGCTTTGGGTAGTGTGTACATATTAATGATGTTAATTAATCCTATCCTTGAACTTTCTGTATGTTTCCACTTATTTGTATCTTCTTCATTTTCTATCTTCACTGTCTTGTAATTTTCTGAATACAGGTCTTTTACATCCTTGGTTAAATTTATCCTTCAGTATTTTGCTCTTTTTGTAGCACTTGTGAATGGGATAGTTTTTTAAAAAATTTCCCTTCCAGATAGTTCATGATTGGCATATGAAAAGGCAAATGATTTCTGGATATTAACTTTGTATCCTGCTACTTTACTGAATTCATTTATCAGTTTTAGTAGTTTTGGTGAAGTCTTTAGGGTTCTCTATGTATAGCATCATGATATCTGCAAATAATGACAGTTTTACTTCTTCTTTTCCAATTCGGATGTCTTTTACTTCTTCTTCTTGTCCGATTGCTGTGACTAGGACTTCTAGTATTATGTTGAATAGAGTGGTGAAAGTGGACATCCTTGTCATGTTCCCAATCTTAAGGAAAATGCCTGTAGTTTTTGCTCCTTGAGTATGATATTGGCCTTTATTTTGTTGAGGTATGTTCTCTTTTCCATTTTGCAGAAAGTTTTTTTTATCATACATGGGTGCTGTATTTTATCAAATGATTTTCTGCATCTATTGATGTGATCATGTGGTTTTTATCCTTTATTCTGTTTATGTGGTGTACCATGTTTTCTGATTTGCAAATGTACCAAGCTTGTATCCCTGGAATAAATCCCAGTTGATCATGGTGAATGATCTTTCTAATGTATTACTGTATTCAGTTTGGTAAAGTGTTGTTGAGGCTTTTAGCACCTAAGTTCATCAGGGATATTGGCCTATAATTTTCCTTGTTTGTACTGTGTTTATCTGGTTTGGGATTTAGGACAGTGCTGGCCTTGTAAAATGAGCTTGTGAGTTTTCCCTCCTCTTTAATTTTTTGGAATAGTTTGAGGAGAGATGTTAGTTCTTTTCTGAATGCTTGGTAAAACTCACCTGTGGAGCCATCTGGTCTAGGGCTTTTGTTTGTTGTTTTTTTTTTTTTATTACTCCTTAAATTTCACTAGATGTAATGTGTCTGTTCAGATTTTGATTCTTCCTGATTGAGTTTTGGAAGATTGTTTGTAGGAGTTTATCCATTTTGTTCAGGTTGTTCAATTTGTTGGCATATAGCTATTTGTAATATTTTCTTATAATCATTTGTATTTCTCTGCTGTCAGTTGTTACTTCTCATCTTTCATTTCTGATTTTATTTATTTGGGTTCCCTCTTTTTTGTCTTGATGAGTCTGTTTAAGGATATGTCAGTCTTACTTGTCTTTTAAAAGAACTAGCTCTTGGATTCATTGATCTTTTGTATTTTTTTAACTTTTATTTAATTTATTTCGAAGGGATTTCTATCATTTCCTTCTTCCACTCACTTTGGGCTTTGTTTGTTTTTTTTTTCAAGTTCCTTTAAGTGTGAAGTTAGATTGTTTATTTGAGCTTTTTCTTGTGTTTTGAAATAGGCCTGTATTGCTATGAATTTGCCTCTTAGGACTCCTTTCCCTGTGTTCCACAGAAAATGTGTCCTCATTTTCTTTTGTTTCAAGGTACGTTTTGATTTCTTCCTTCATCTCATTGTTAACACATTCATTGGTTAATAACATGTTATTAGCTTTCATGTTTTTGTGTGTTTTTCAGTTTTATTCTTGTGATTGATATTTTATGGCATTATGGTCAGAGAAGATGCTTGATAGGATTTCAGTCTCATTAAGTTTACTGAGACTTGTTTTATGTCCATTTGTGCTAGAAAACAATATATTCTGCTGCTTTGGGTTGAAATGCTCTGAAGATACCAATTAAATCCATTTGGCCTAGTGTGTCATTTAAGGCCACCGTCTCCTTGATTTTCTGGCTGGAAGAGCTATCCATCAAAGTCAATAGTGTCTTAAAAATCCTTGACTATGATTGTATTTCTGTTATCACTGTTTATGCCCATCAATATTTGCTTCACATATTTATGTATTCCTCTGTTGGGTGTGTGAATATTTACTAGGATTGTATCCTCTTGTTGGATTGTTACTTTATCATTATGTTGTGTCCTTTGTCACTTACTCTATAGCCTTGGTTTTAAAGTCTATTTTGTCAGATATTAAGTATTGCAATTCCAGCTTGTTTTTCCTTTCTATTTGCATGAAATAGTTTTTCCATCCCCTTAGTTTTATTCTGTGTGTATCTTTTGTTCTGAGGTGAGTTTCTTGATGACAGCAGTGTTTTTTTTATCTATTCAGCTACCCTAAGTATTTTGATTGGCGCATTTAAGCCATTTACATTTATAGTGATTATTGATAGATACAACGATAAAATATTTATTGCCATTTGACTTTTAAAACTACATTCCTGTGTTTCTTTTTCTTTTTTAATTTAAATTATTTTATTGTTGTTTGATTATAGTTGTCTATATTTTTCCCTATCCCTCCCTTCACCCTGTTTCTTTTTCTTAGTGTAAGCCCTTTAAATTTATTGTGATTCTGTTTTGTGGTAGCAAACTCCTTTAATTTCTTTTTGTTTGGGAAGCCCTTTATTTCTACTTCAGTTTTAAATGATAGCCTTACTGGGTAAAGTAGCCTTTGTTACAGGTCCTTGCTTTTCATCACTTTGAATATTTTATGCTAATCCCTCTGGCTTGAAATGTTTCTGTTGATAACTCAGCTAACATTCTTAAGGGAGTTCCCTTGTAATTAACTAATTGCCTCCCCCCCCCCCCCCATTTTGCAGCTTTTAAGATTCTTTTCTTGTTTTAACCTTTGGCATTTTAATTATGATGTGTCTGGGCGTGGGCTTCTTTGGGTCCACTTTGTTTGGGACTCTCTGGTTTATATGTCTATTTCCTTTGCCAGGTTAGGGAATTTTTCAGTCATTATTTTTTCAAATACATTCTTTGTCCCTTGCTCTGTTTCTTTCACTTCTGGTACCTGTGTGATCCAGATGTTACACTTCATGTTGTCTCAGAGGTCCCTTAAACTGCTCTCATTTTTTTATTGCTTTTTCTTTTTGGTGCTCTGATCACTTGTTTTTTTCTACCTTGTCTTTTTAATCGCTGATTCAGTCCTCTGCTTCATCTGACTTACTCTTTATTATTTATTTCAGATGTTTTATTCTTCATTCTTGACTGGGCCTCTTTTCTACTCGCATGTACTTTTTCATGCTGGTAAGCATCCTTATAATAATTACTTTGACCTCTATATCTATTAAATTGCTTGCCTCTATTTCATTTAACTCTTCTGGAGAATTCTTTTGTTCTTTTGTTTGAGGCCTGTTTCTGTAGGGAAATTTGCAAAGACTCTAGTGCAGGCTTATGTGAGAATATACCTGTGACTCTGCCTGGACAACCTGTTTGGAGCTTTCAGTGATCCACAGCTTGTGGCTCCCTCTGCTAGGCCTGGGTGTGTGTGGAAAGGACCAAGCTTTAAGCAAAGGCTTCTTTTTAGTACCAGGCCCAGGGGCAGGTGAACAGAAGTCTCAAAGCACCCAGAGATCCACTTTCACCTGCAGGCTGCCTGTTAGGCTTAATCACTAAGAGAGCTTTGGCTGTATTCCTCTGCAGGTCTTAAGCTCCACAGGGTGGGGAAAGAGGGATGTCTACATGAGGGACTATTGCTTCTACCCAGGGTGTATGGAGTGGAGTGATCTACCCAAGAAAGATGGTTTATGCAATATGGGGGAATGACTGAAAGCACAGGGATCCTGCTGACTGACTGTTCAGCTGTTTTCCTGGTGCCACCAACCCCAGACAGACATTCTTCTCACCGCTGTAGTTCACTCTGCTCTCTCACCACCAGAGTCCAGGGTAAGTGGCTACAAACCAGATTGTATGCATTGGCTCTTTAAGAAGGTAGCTGCATCTCTAGCTGTTTTTCCCTGGTGGACAGAAACCCTGCTGCTTTTCACATCCAAGTGTTATGTGTGCGCCTTTCCTGGTTTTGGTGCTCTAGGTTGGGGAGCCTGGCTTGGGGTCTTAGACCCCACACTTCTCAGGGGGAAACCCCCACAACTGAGATGTACTCCCAGAACTTCAGCTGCCCATCCCGTGGGAGCCCAGCCAGCCCCCTCATGCCTTTGCACTTCCTACTAGTGTTGCTATGATTTCTTCGGTCAGTTTGTGGTTATGAGGCTTCTCTCTAGCTAGTCTTCATATGGTTATTTAGGGTGATTTTTCTGTATTTTAGTTGTAATTTCAGTTTGGTCCTGGGAGGAGGTGAGTGTACCTTCCACCTAGTCTGGTGCCATCTTGGGTCCTCACAGAAACCTAAGTTTTAATTACAGCTCTACCATCTGATAGCAGAGTGATGTCAGGTAAGACGATTATACTTTCTAGGGGTGAGTTACTTCATCTATGAAGTTATATAATGGTAATATTATTTCCGAGATACTTGACTTCTGATTTGCTTTTTGAGATGTTTTCCAGCTTTTACATTTGATTTGGGGAGAGGTGTACTAATTAATAAGTGCCTACTGTTTATTGTATATCTACTAAAGGCAAGACACTGATGTAAACATTTTACACATATTTTTATTTACTGTTCGCAAGTCTCTGAAGCTGACATTGTTAGTTCCACTTTAAAAATGGGAATTAGAAGTTTAGAGAAGTTATTAAGTTTACCAAGCTTCTAAGTGGGTAAACTGGAAGTTGAATTCAATTTTTTGTGACGCTATATTCTAAATTTTGATTCACTGTTCCTAGATTTAGGTGGACTTTTGTTTTTGGAACACTTGACGGGCCCTGCTAAAGGCAGGAACCCATTATATTTAGATAAACATGTGTTTATAAACCCCTTCTCTGGCATAGTGTAGTACTGTATGTCAGCAGGTTAGGCAGGGCAGACTTAGGAAGCAGAAGCATATTGTGTCTTGGTACATGAGAAATTTTGAAGAGGGATGGAATCAATTATAATGGAGATTGGAATGAAGAGTGGAAGTGACTGTTTTTAGGGTGAAGAAAATAAAGAGCAAGCAGGAAAGGGCTTAAGAGACAAATTGTTAGGATTAGATGGACAGAAACTATAAAATGAAAAGTAGAAGTTTCCTTTTCCAGTGATTCTTTCTGATAGTTTCTTGTGTATCTTTCCACATTTTTTTGATGCACATAACCACTAACATTGTACAAATAATCATATTCTTCATATAAGTCTGAATTTTTCACCTAATATAATTTGGAGACCTTTTAGGATCAGCACTTTCAGACCTACCTTTTACTGTTTATTTTTAATAATTGCATTATATTCAGTTGTATGGACTACCAAAATTGAACTAATCTTGTACTGTAGTACACTTAGTTTGTTGCCAGTGTTGCTATTATAATTGTGACTGCAGTGAACATGCTTATGCACATAGGTGGTATTTTTGTGAATTTGTCCACTGGGTAATCTCCTAGTAGTGAGTCAGAGATTATGTACTTTTTTATATTTAGTTAGACTCCCACTTACAATGTTTGAAAGTGCTGGTTTTCCAACACTCTTTCCACCACTGGGTATTGTCAGAGGATAAAAACATCTTGATTTTACTCAAATATCCTGAAAACCAGATTGACAGATTGTCATTTAGTCTTCCATTTTCTTTTAACTTAAAAGGTTGACAAAGAAAAGATGGAAAATGGAATGATGTAAACATTGGAGTAGTTACATTAAGCCTTTGTGAATGTATAAAACCTATGGTGTTTGCTTGAATTCAGGTGGACACTTTTATTGTGTCCCTACTATAAATTATGGTGAATACCTCACTCTGTATAAGGATCCCATCCTCCAAAAAGTTTTATTTTCTCTTTGTAGAGAAGATATGACATCACATTTACTATTTTTATGGTATCTATCACTGCATAACAAACCACCCCCAAAATTTGGCTTTGTCTTAAAACAACCACCGTTTTATTTGTTCTAGATTCTGTAGGCTTGTATTTGTGCTAGGCTTAGCTGAGTGGTTCCTCTATAGGTCTCTTTTGGAGTTACTCAGACAGTTGGAGTTATTAGTTTATTTGATTGGCACATGTAGTCTGCAGTGACCTCACTAGATTGCTGATTATATTCATTGGGCCTTGGCTAGCCTGAGTTTATAGAGTGGCAGAAGAGTTTCCAGCAACAAGAGGACAAACCTCATTGTTCCAGCACTTTGCAAGTCTCTGTTTGTGTCTTGTTTGCTACTCTACCACCAGCCAAGTCAAGTCTCATAGCCAGTCCAGAGTCCATGTGGGAGAGAATTACACAAGAGAATTACCAGGGTGTTAAAACATAGCTGTTATTCATTGAGGGTCATTCCTGTAGCGATCTCCAGTAGGCACCATTTTCTTTTTCCTTAATGTTACAGGAAAAGTATAAATAACAGACAGTAGAATTTAAGAGAGAGAGATTTTCTCCAAAAAGTCCTGGATTCCTTTTAGTGGGGAAGGCTATTTAGATATCACCGTCTGGGCATTTAAAGTGCTCATTCCTCTGGGTTGCATTGCTTGTAAGTGATGAGAAATAAGATATATTTATCTTTAAATATCATTTTGTAAGCTTTAAGCAATAGAATTAAGATAAGTGTATTTTTATATTTAAAGATATATGAAAGCAAACAAAATGAGTTTAAATTTAGGGATACAAAATGGTTTATACTTTTTTATTTTTGTTTTTATTTTGCATTTTATTTGTTTTATTTTTTAGCAAGAGGGGGAGGGAGGGGAAAAGGGAGAGGAAGAGAAACATCAATGTGAGAGAGAAACATTGATCACCTCTTACAAGTGCCCCAGCTAGGGACTGAACCTGCAACCCAGGGATGTGCCCTGACTGGGAATTGAAATGGTGACCTTTGGCTTTGCAGAATGATGCCCAACCAACTGAGCCACACTGGTGGGGGCTGGTTTTGTATTTTTATCTTTTTTAACTTATACTGAATTTCTTGGTTTGTAACATTTGCATAATTATTTTTTCTAAAATATACATAAAATGGCTTTAAAATAACAATACTAATATTACTGTTAGTAAGATTACTGAATGATTTTTACTTTTTTAGCAGTTTTCTTTCCTTGTATTAGTCAATATATCTCACTAAGGCTATGTAGTCAAAATGCTGTATTCTTAAATCACTTGGGATAATTATTTTAATCACCAACTTTAGATTCTGTTAGATTTAAAAATATTTTTAAAATTTTAAAACTGTGATAACATAAAATTTAACACTTTACCTGTTTAAGGTATACCATTAATATTGTGCCACCATGGCAACTGTCTGTCTTTATAGGGTTTTGCCATCTCAAACTACCATTAAATGGTAAGTCACAGTTCCTCCTGCCCGCTAGCCTCTGGTAACCACTGTGCTACTTTCCGTCTCTATGAATTGGATTATTCTATATCTCTCATATAGGTGGAGTTTTATACTTTATGGGCATCTGGCTTATTTCATTTAGCATGATGCTTCCTAAGTTCATCCATGTTGTAGTATGTTTTAGAATTTCCTTTCTTTTTAAGGTGGAATAATATTTTACTATATGTATTTACCACATTTTGTTTATTCATTCACCAGTGTTGTTTTCATCTTTTAGCTATTGTGAATAAAATAGCATGTGAATTTCAGGCTGCTATGAAAATTGGAGTATAAATATCTATTCATATTAGACTGACATTTTTAATAAATGCAGATTATTATTAACTTATGTTAGAGAATTTAGGAGGAAAAGCAAAATTTTCCCCTGGGAAGGTAAAAGGGTGAGGTAAATGAAGGGTTGGATTTTGGACATGATTAATTTCAGGTGCTTTGGGAAATCAATTAGGAAGCAATTGGAAATGTGGGTATTGAGATATATGCTGCTAAAGTACATCTTTTATAGTTGGGTGAGAGATGATGGCACCTTGAACTAAGGTAGTGGCAAAGGAGATGGACAAAGGATAGATTCAGAATTCATACAGGCGATTGAATTAGCTTGGTGTTTGGATGTGAAGGTTAAGGAAGAGAGGTGATGCTTTGGATTTAGGCAAGATAGGTGTATGGTGTTTCTAGAACTTTAGAGAGAATACAGATGGATGAAAGGTTTGTTAAGAAAAGATCATGACTTCAGTTTTGAATAAGCTGATTTTGGGGTGCTTTTGTGGCTTTCCGGGTGAAATATTTAGTAGGACAGAAAAATAGGAATTTGAAGTTTAGCATAGATCTGGATTAGATTTAGAGTTTTATTGTTGTCAGCATTGGGGGATAATTAAAATTAAAGCAGTAAATGTGGTCACTTAGGGAAAGTGTATGATAAGAAGGTCAAGCATGATAACTCCCTGAGAAGCCTTTGGATGCTTTCCATTAAATAAAAGCAATTTTTCTCCATGAAATAGTACTTGTCATTTGTACATATACATTCTCACTTTATCTGTTATGTGGTAAGTTCTTAGCTTTCAATAGTAAGAAAAGAGTAGTAAGGGCCTTAAGAAATCTCTGGTTATCCATTTATGTATAATAAATGGATCAGGTGATAATTTAAAGCTCCCTTCTTAAGGGCTGCATGTAGTAGATAGCTTTTCAGGCTTTTTGAATTTGAAAATCTTTCTAATTGGTTTTTATAGTGGGCTGAGGATGAAATAGAGTAACAAGATCAGTACTGAAAATTACATTTTATAAGATATTCTAATAAAAGGATTTATATAGGACAAGGGGAGATGTTGAAAATTTGGTAGCTCTGACTCAGTATATCACCAAATATTAGAACAAACTTTTGGTATTCATCTATAAATATTTGTATTTTTCATTCTACTAGATGTTTGTTTTGTTTCTGTTTTGTTTTTCTCTACTATTAGATTTAACGATTGAATTGCAGGACACAGCTATTGGTTACTTTGGAATACAGCAGTGCATTGGCGGATTATTTAATTGTATCCAAATGTACAACTAATCTGAGTAGGTAAATTGTTTAAAGAAACTTCATGTTGTTAAAACTTCTATTATAGTGACATTTTCTTTAAAGGTACAGTAAAAAATGATAACTTTCTTTGTGCTTTTTTTTTTGCCCATTAAAGTGCTGTTCTTTCTTCAAAAGCTTGAATTTGATTTTTTAAAAATATTTTATTTATTTATCTTTAGAAGGGAAGGGAAGGAGAAAGGGAGAGAAATATCAGTGTATGGTTGCTTCTCATGTGTCCCCTGCTGGGAACTGGCCCCTGCTTGGAACTGGCCTGCAACCCAGGCATGTGCCCTGACTGGGAATCGAACCTTGATCCTGTGCTTCGCAGGCCCGCGCTCAATCCACTGAGCTACACCAGCCAGGGCTGAATTTGATTTTTTGATAGTAGTTTTTGCAGAATTTAATACTGCTGTCTATCAATCATATGGCTGTTGAGAGTGTGGATCTGTTTTCATATTACCAGCCCTTTGGTGTAGCCTGTCTGTTGCAGGTATCATGTTTGGTTGAAGTAAATACCTTGAACACCTCTTGGGCTTATTCAGGTCTGTTTAATAGGATTATTTTAGGCAAGTTTTAAAAAGGGTATTTTTGGTGATGATAGTAAGATTATTACAAGATGTTTATTTATTGAGGCAAATGTGTAGTGAATTGTTGTGGATCATGAGTGCTTGAAGTACAGCTCAGTGAATATTTCCAGTGGAGAAGCAGAATAAGTTAGTGATTAAAAGCTAGACTGCTGGAGCTAAAAATCCTCTTTTCCATTTCTTAGCTATGTGATTTTGGGCAAGTTACTTAGGTTCTAGCTTGGTTCTCTCTTTTTTAAAGTGAGAATTATAGAATTATTTTTTAAAATAAAGATTATCAGTCAGTTCTTGTGCTCTGAATCTGTGTATTTGCTCAATGTTTTCATAGATTTTCAGTTTTGTTAGGGTAACGTTTAGATATTAATGAATGATTGTGTTAGATGATAAAGGCTGCAGGGGGAAAAAGAACTCTAACTCTGCACACTGTATCTTTGGTGGTGGAATATCAAGTATTGGAGGCAGATTGGTAATGGCTGGTATGGATGGTAAGTGAATGGGTGACTAGATAATGTGAACTATGTTGGTCTTTTGAGCACCTCTCAAATGATTGTAGTTTAGTTGATATAGTAGGCAGAGCAATGCAAGAGGAATCAGATCAGTATTTTATTCCTGCTTCTTTCTGATTTTTTTGTGCAATAAAATCTTGAGAAGTCCTTTTGCTGCTTTGAATCTGTTTTCCATTTATAGAGATAACCTTTTTCCTGCCTCTCACAGAGATGTCATTATGATTAAATTAGATATTCTGTGACAGTGGGTTGAAACTATAAAGCACCATATCCAAAAGTAAAATTTTTATTAATTTAAAACAAGTAAAAATAAGAGCGCACAAGAGATCTTGATACAGTATTAGGTATCAACTGATACCTAATATCAACTGATATCAACTGATACAGTCAGTTTTCAGTAAAGAATGGCTGCTAGGACTGTTTGTTATTATTGAGAACATCTACTTGTGAGGGGTGACCCAGAAACCCTGAAATTTATTTATAAAAATTTATTTATAATATCAACTGTATCAACCGATATAGTCAGTTTTCAGTAAAGAATGGCTGCTAGGACTGTTTGTTATTATTGAGAACATCTACTTGTGAGGGGTGACCCAGAAACCCTGAAATTTATTTATAAAAAATGTGCATTTATTCTTATAGTTTAAACTTCAGTCATCTTTAAAGTATTCTCCATTTGATGCAATACTCCCATCAAGACTTTTTCCCACTGCTCAAAACAGTTTTTAAACTCATTGATTTTGATGTCTTTTAGTGCTTCTGCCATTTTTTATTTCACCTCTTCCTCATTGCCAAAATATTTCCCTTTGAGGAGTTTTTTCACGCAGGGAAACAGAAAAAAGTTACTTGGGGCGAGATGGGGTGAATAGAGACCTGGGGTGAGCACGGAGGTCATGCAATTTTTGGTCAAAAACTGCTGACCACCCATCCTGATATGGGCAGGTGCACTTATAAATCACCCATCATGAAATGGACAAACACCTCGAAAGAGTCTTAAAAAAAACTCACTAAAAACGAATGCAGCCTCTCACAACAGTTCCAGCTGTTATACCGATACAGATGGGGTTCCTAAAACACTCACCAACTGGGGGAAGCCTGTACTACAAGGGGCCTGCCCTCCAGAAGATAATTTGGATTTTTTGGAGGGGTTACCCCTCATATGTATTAGCCTAGACCTGATTACCATTTAGGTTATTAAATATTTTATGAATATATTGTTAATATATGCTTTGATTTCTCCCTTCTGTTTATGTTTCAGACGCCTGGGAGAGTTGGCTCTCAAGGTTCTGACTTAGATTCTTCAGCAACTCCTGTTAACACAGTGGATGTCAACAATGAAAGCTCTTCAGAGGTATGAAAAATAATAATTTGATAGTAAAATTCAATTTAAGGGGAAATAACAAATATTTGGAGTAATGATTGGTAATTTAAAGTTTCATAGGAAGAGTTATTATGTCTCTCTTGTAAAGGAATGTAACTTTTGAATCATACTTGTAGATATATACAGGTGCTTAGTTGTGAGAATGAGGAAATGGATATTAAGACTGAAAAATAATATTGCTAATATATGTTTAATGCTAATGTAATTTCAA
Organism: Sturnira hondurensis; assembly: GCF_014824575.4. NCBI lineage: Eukaryota > Metazoa > Chordata > Mammalia > Chiroptera > Phyllostomidae > Sturnira > Sturnira hondurensis. Next base: position 5,426,274 of record NW_028088140.1, on the reverse strand, counting down.
CTTAATGAAGATTTAAAATCTGTTGATGAAGAATTCTCAGTTAATAAGTATCTATTTATGTGTTTTTACTGTCATGAACTGCTGAGCTAATGAAAAATTAGGTTATCTTTAAAATTTCATAGGAACTTTTATTATACCTTTCATAATTAAAAATTAACAGAGAAAGCAAATAAGTCTAAAAAAGAAATAACTTAAATTTTTGAGGTCAGCCTTAGTAATTGCTTTATTATAATTATTTTTAAAGAAACAATATTTGCACATTCTAGAGAAAAGAGATAAGGAAAGAGAATAAGATAAGACCACTCGTAATACTGTCCCTGAGAGATCACACACATTCTGCTCTGACAGTCACCTCTTTCTGGGTCCAGCAGTACCACCTGCCTAGTCCCCTTTTTTCTGTTCTCTCCTCCCTCACCTCTTGGTTAGTGAGTCTCTCTCATGTGTGTTTTGGGTATATTTTTCTTTCTAACCATTCATCCTTCTGTTTTTTCTCTCTGACCATTTGTCTTTTCATTCATCTGTCTTCTTGTATATGTGTATTAACTGTAATATTTTATAAGATTGTGAGACCCAGAATAAAAGTACCAGATGAGCTTCATTAAGAACATGTTTTTAAGGAAATGTCTTTAAGAAAAATATTCCAAACTGTGTTCATGATATGATGAACTTAAAGTGCTCAGCTATAATAGCTCTAACCCTGGAAAGAAATCCATTAATAATTGTTGATCTCAGTTAGACCAAAAAGATCTCCAATGGGTAATGAGTAGTGCCTGGTAACCTTGCTGTATTTTCTTATTAGGGTCATTATCTTACTTTATGAGATAGTTGTTATCTCTTCTCTAGCCTCAAATCTCCCATGTGTCTTGTCCTGTTCCCACCTTCCTCAGTCACCTTGTATATCATGAGAAAATAGGAATCCTGAGACGAAATGTTCTGTCACCAAACTTATACTTGCACCTGTGTTCTCTTTCTTACTTTAATAAGACACGTTTCTTTTCCTATCAAATTTCAATCCTTTCTCTTGTGCACTGGAATCCATTCTCTCCTACATTCTCAGTTTATCTTCTTTCCCTTTTGTTTTTACCTATGTCATAAATTATTCCCATCAGCATTGCTCTAGAGGTGCCACTTACTTGGGACTCTCTTAAATTAAGTTCTATGCTTAAAATTCTTCAGACTACACAATGACATAAATTCCAACAACTAATCTAATTGAGGGTTATTGGTGATTAGGAATTTTCAGGAGAAATTCTTTTTCCCATGTGGCCATTGCTAAGGTATAGACTCGTCCAGGTCACTCTTGATCTTTCTCTCTCTCTTTCAGTCTCTTATTCTCTCTCTCAGGTTTGTTTCCCTTTTACTCTGAGGCTGGCTTCCCATTTAGAACTAACTCTAGGCTTTAACATTTTGCCCTTTGCAGCATCTATTTGAATATCATGATCTCCAGAAATATTAAGAAATAAAGCAATGGGTTGCTTTGTTGCTTATTTATGTTATGTTTTATATTTTATTATACATACTGTATATAAGATTGTCTTAGTCATTATGGACTGTTCCAACAAAAGTACCATAAACTGAGCTGCTTAAACAACAGACATTTATTTCTCACAGTTCTAGAGTTTGAGAAGTACAGGATCAAAACTCCAGGAAATTTTATGTCTGGTGAGGGCCTGTTTCCTGGTTCATAGGTGGCTGTCTCATCTGGCAGAAGGGGCAAGAGAACTTTTAGGTCTCTTTTATAACTGTACTAATCCCATTCATGAATTCTCCACCCTCATGGTCTAATCACCTCCCAAAGGCCCCACTTCCTAACACCATCACACTGTGGGTTAGGATTTCAACATGAATTTGGGGGTACAGAAACATTCAGTTCATAAGAAATATATAATATGTATAATTATGTAATGTAATAGTGATATTTTATATCATTTAGTTGTTACCAGGATAGTTGTTCAGACTATTTAGTATATTGTATGGCCAGAAGCAAATGTCTGTGTTTCCTTTCTATATCCCTTTCCAATCTGGCTTCTATCCTTAACACCTAATGAAACTACTCACTAATACCCTACTTATATATTGCACATAATACAATATACAGGTCATGTATCATAGTAAGGTATACTTGAAATTTATATGACCCTATTAACCAATGTCACCTCAAAAAAATTCTACATGATGCCAAATTTGATTTTCATTTTCCTGGTCCTTTGGCTAGAGAGAGCAGGTTTTTCTTAGAACTTTCTTGTCAGTGCCCACTGAATTTCTAGGTTGCCAGCCTCTCTGGTAACTAGTTTAGATTATATGAGGCAAAAAGAAAAAATCCACTGTGTCAGTCTTTGGGTCTTGAATTTTTAGCTGGCCTGCCTTATTCTGTTTACTTTGCAGAGTCTTCTGATGTTTGTTTTATATATACTAGCTAGGGATTTTTACTGAGCAAGAAAGAATAGGGAAAAGTGCATCTAGTCCATTTTGTCTGGAACTAGAAATTTGCCCATTTAAAAATTGGATTTATCTTTTTTACTGTTGAATTGTGAAAGTTCTTTATTCTGGATCCAAGTCCTCTGTCATTGTATTAATTGCCTTGTGTTCACCCTGTTGAAGGTAATGGGGATGGCTGAACACATAATTAACCTAAAACTTGTCAGATGAAATCAAGAGTAGTTTATTAGTCACATATACTCACACCCCAGGGGAGGAGGACGTTACATGCCATACAGAGCCACATGAGGATCAAACTTAGGAACAAAATGAGGAACAAAATGAGCAACCAGGGGCTGTGAGAGACTGGCTTTATTGTGTCAAGAGAGTGAGATGCCCCATGGTCCCTACAGGAGGATGTGATTGGCTTGTTTGAATAACTCCAGGGATGGGTGGGACACTGAAGCACACTACTTAGGGATACTAAGGAGGCCTTGTGCCTGTTTCCTGTGGAAAAGAGGGTGGTTTCACTAGAGGATCTTATCTGCAGGAGCAGAGGGGGAAGGGGAACTTAACACTTACCGTGTTTTTTGGACTGTAAGATGCACAGCCCCCGCCTCCCCTGCAAATTTTGGAGGAATAATGGTTGTTAATGCTGCTGTTGAGTTCTGTTTACATTTACAGTGGTGAAATGTTATGTTATTAAATACTTTACCATATTTTTTGCTTCAGATTTTTTTTCTATTTTCCTCCTCTAAAACCTAGGTGCGTCTTATGGTCCGAAAAATACAGTAAATTGTCTGAAATGACTGTTTCATTACTTGTCAAGGCAGCATATAATACTGGGCCTCAATTTTAGGCCTTCCACCTCAGTTAGATATATGTGATGTGGATATTTTCTCAGTCTGTAGCTTGTTTTCAAGGAGAAATTTTTAATTTGGATTAACTCCAATTTGTCAACCTTTTTTTTCATGGTTATGCTTTTTAAGTTCTATGAATTTTTTTGTACCCCCAAGATTGCAAAGACATTCTGTTATGCTTTCCTCTGATTAAAAAAAATCATTTTAGCCTGTACATGTAAATCTATGATTTATTAAAATTTCTTTAATTTTTATTTTTTATTTTTGAGATATTTTATTGGATTTGTTATTACACTTGTCCCAATTTTGTTCCCCTTTGTCCCCTCCACTGAGTACCCTCATTCCCTCCAGCAGTCCCCTCCCTTAGTTCATGTCCATGGATCATGCATGTAAGTTCTTTGGCTACTTCATTTCCTGCACTGTTCTTAATAGTCCCCTGTCTATTTTGTACATACCAATTTGTACTTCTTATGGTGTGAGGTAGTGTTTAAAATTCATTTTTTCCACATAGATGTGGAAACCACATTTTCCTATATGGTTGTTTTAGTACCATTTGTTGAAAATGTTACCTTTTCCCATTGAATTACATTTTCACTTTTCTGATAATTCAGTTGACCTTATATGTGTGGCTGCATTTCCATTATCTTTGTTCTGTTTCATTGGTCTGTGTGTATATTTATGTCAATACTGTCTTAATTACTGTAGTTTCATAGTAATTCTTCAAAATCAGATAGTTTAAGTCTCCCAATTTTGTTGTTCTTTTCAAATATTTTATCTTTTATATAATAGGGCTCTTCGCATTTCTATATTTATACTTGAGAAAAGTTCTACTAGGATTTTGATTAGGATTATATTTAATCTATAGATTAATTTGAGGAGAGAGGCCATCTTAATATTGAATCTTCTGATTCTTGCACACAGTATAATTCTATTTCTTTAATTTTATGAGCTGTTTTGCAGTTTTTTAAACAGAACTCTTTTTCAAAGAAATTATTTATTTATTTAGAGAGGAAGGGAGGGAGAAACAGAGGGAAGGAAACATCAATGTGTGGTTGCCTCTCATGTGGCCCCCACTGGGGGACTTGACTTGCAACCCAGGCATGTGCCCTGACTGGGAATCGAACTGGCGACCCTTGGGTTTGCAGCCTGCACTCAATCCACTGAGCTACACCAGCCAGGGCTGTTTTGCAGTTTTCAATGTAGAAGTCTTATATATTTTTTTGAAAATTTTATCTTTTTTAGAGACGAGAAGTGAGGGACAAAGAGAGGGAGAGAAACATCGATGTGGGAGACAAACATTGATAGGTTGCCTTACACACTCCCCCAGCTGGGGTCTTGGCCTGAAAACCAGGCATGTGTCCTGACTGCATGAATCAATCCCAAGACCTTTTGGTTCTCAGGCTGGTGCTCAATCCACTGAGCCACATCAGCCAGGACCTTGTATTATATCTTTTATTAAATGTATTTATTGGTAATTTGTGTTTTTCATGCTAGTGTAAATAGTATTGCTTCTAATTTTATTTTCCAGTTGTTTGTTTCTGTGATATAGAAGTCAACGTTTGTATGTCTATCTTTTATTTTACACCCTGGATAAATCATTTATTCATTCCAATAGGTTTTTTGGGGGGATAGGTATATTAGGGTTCTCTAAAGAGAAAGAACCAATAAATTCATATATATGTGTGTTCTCAGCCCCAGAGCATAATGGATAGAGTATAATAATCATACTCAGTAATTGCTTTTGAATAAACAATTGTATGATTTTATGTGAAAATGTACAGTAAATAAACCACAGTAAAGCGAAAGGTATAAAGCTGTGATAGAAAAAAAAATCAATGATGCCTTTAAAATTTTTTTTAATTTTCAAAAATGGTTCAAGTACAGTTGTCTCCATTTTTTCCCCCTACCTCTCACCCCTACCCCAGCCATTCCCACTTCCCACTGTCGGTCCTACCCCCTGTTAGCTTTGTCCATGTGTCATTTATACATGTTCCTGACAAACCTTTCCCCTTTCCCCCCATTATCCTCTCCCACCTCCCCTCTGGTTACTGTCAGTTTGTTCTTAATTGCAATGTCTTTGGTTATATTTTGCCTGCTTGTTTGTTTTATAGATTAATTTCCACGTATAGGTGAGATCATGTGGTATTTGTCTTTTGCCGTCTCTCTAATTTCACTTAGCACAGTGCTCTCCAGATCCATACATGTTGTCCTGAAGGGTAGGAGCTCCTTCTTTCTTTCTGCTGTGCAGTATTTCATCATGTAAATGTACCATAGTTTTTGATCCATTTATTTACTGATGGGCACTTAGGTTGCTTCCAGCACTTGGCTATTGTAAATGTGTTGCTATGGACTTTGGGGTGCATAGGTTCTTTTGAATTGGTATTTCAGGATTCTTAGGGTATAGGCCCAGCAGTGGAATTACTGGGTCAAAAGACAGTTCCATTTTTAGTTTTCTAAAGAAATTCCATACTGTTTTCCACAGTGGCTGCACCAGTCTGCATTCCCACCAGCAATGTACTAGGGTTCCCTTTTCTCCAAAACCTCGCCAGCACTTCTTGTTTATTGATTTGGTTATGATGGCCATTCTGGCTGTTGTGATGTGGTATCTCGTTGTGGTTTTATTTTGTATCTCTCTGATGTTAGTGATGCTGAGCATCCTTTCATATGTTTCTGGGCCCTCTGTATGTCCTCCTTGAAATGTCTGTTCAAGTTCTTTGCCCATTTTTTAGTTGGATTGTTAGTCTTCCTAGAGTGGAGTCATATGAGTTCTTTATAAATTTAGGAGTTCAAACCCTGTCTCTGGTATCATTTGCAAATATATTTTCCCATATGATTGTTTCTCTTTTCATTTTAGTGCTATTTCCTTTATCTGTGCAGAAGCTTTTTATTTTGATGAGATCCCATTTGTTTATTCTTTCCTTTATGTCCCTTGCTCTAGGGGATGTTTTGGTGAAAATATTGCTGTGTGGAATATCTAAAATTTTCCTGCCTATGTTCTTCTCTAGGACTTCCATGGTATTGTGATTTATATTTGTCTTTTATCCATCTTGAGTTCATTTTTATATTTTGTGTAAGTAGGTGGTTGAGTTTCATTTTTTTGCACGTAGCTGTCCAGATCTCCCAACACCATTTGTTGAAGAGGCTATTTTTACTCCATTTTATGTTTCTACCCCTTTGTCAAATATTAATTAACCATAGAGATTTGGGGTTATTTCTGGGCTGTCTAATCTGTTCCATTGTTCTATGTGTCTTTTCTTATGCCAGTACCGGGCTGTTTTGATTACAGTGGTCTTGTAATACAGTTTGATATCAGGTATTGTGATCCCTCCTGCTTTGTTCTTTCTCAAAATTGCTGCGGCTCTTCAGGATCGTTTATGGCTCCATATAAATTTTTGAATTGTTTGTTTTATATCTGTGAAATATGCCATTAGTATTTTAATAGGAATTGTGTTGATCTATAAATTGCTTTGGGTAGTATGGACATTTTGATGATGTTAATTCTTCCAATCCATGAACACGGTATATGTTTCCATTTGTTTGTGTCTTCCTTGATTTCTTTCTTCAGTGTTGTGTAGTTTTCTGCATACAGGTCTTTTACCTCCTTGGTTAGGTTTATTCCCAGATATTTTCTTTTTCTTTTTGCTATATCTTAAGGGAATTTTTCTTGATTTCTGCTCCTGCTGTTTCATTGTTGGTATACAAAAATGCCTTTGATTTCTGGATATTGACTTTGTATCCTGCTGTTTTGCCAAATTTATTTATTAGGTTGAGTAGCTTTTTTGGCGGAGTCTATAGGATTTTCTATGTATATTATCATGCCATTTGCAGATAATAACAGTTTTACTTCTTCCTTTCCAATTTGGATGTTTTTTTATTTCTTTTTCTTCTCTGCTGTGGCTAAGACTTCCAATGTTATTTTGAATAGAAGTGGTAAAAGTGGACGACATCCTTCTCTTGTTTCTGATCTTAATGGGCAAGTTTTCAATTTTTGGCTGCTGACTATGATGTTGGCTATAGGTCTTTCATATATGGTCTTTATTATGTTGAGGTATGCTCCCTCTATTCTCACTTTGCTGAGTGTTTTTATCATAAATGGGTGCTATACCTTGTCAAATTTTTTTCCACCTCTATTGATATGATCATGTGATTTTTGTCTTTCCTTTTGTTTGTGTAATGTATTATGTTTATTGATTTGCAAATATTGTACCATCCTTGCATCCTTGGGATGAATCTTATTTGATTATGGTGTATGATCTTTTTAATGTATTGCTAGGTGTGGTTTGCCAATATTTTGTTGAGGATTTTGCATCTATATTCACCAGCGGTATCAGCCTGTAGTTTTCTTTCTTCATTGTATCTTTGTCTGGTTTTGGGATTAGGATGATACTGGCTTTATAAGAGAGTTTTGGAGTCTTCCCTCTTCTTGGATGTTTTAGAATAGTCTATGCAGGATAGGAGTTACCTCTTCCTTAAATGTTTTGTAAAAGTCTGCTATGAAACCATCCAGTCCAGGGCTTTGGTGTGCTGGGAGTGGTTTGATTAATGCTTTGATTTTGTCAGGTGTTATTGGTCTGTTCAGGCTTTCTGCTTCTTCCTCATTGAGTTTTGGAAGATTTTATTTTTCTAGAAATTTGTCCATTTCACCTAGGTTTTAAAATTTCTTGGCATATAATTCTGCTCTGATCCTGGTTATTTCCTTCCTTCTACTTGCTCTGGGCTTTCTTTGTCGTTGTTCTTCCAGTTCTTGTAGATATAGGTTAGGTTGTTTGTTTGAAATGTTTCTATCTTCTTTAGGTAAGCCTGTATTGCTATGAACTTCCCTCTCAGGACTGCCTTGGCCATGTCCCATAAGTTTTGGGTTGTTGTGAGTTCATTTTCATTTGTTTCCAGAAACTTTTTGATTTCTCCCTTGATCCCATTCTTGACCCATTCATTGTTTAATAGCATGCTATTCACTCTCCATGAATTTGAGTGTGTTTGAGTTTTTTCCTTGAGGTTGGTTTCTAGTTTCAGTCCTTTGTGGTCTGAGAAAATGCTTGATCTGATTTCCATTTTCTTGAATTTGTTGAGGCTTGTTTTGTGTCCTATCATGTGGTCTATCTTTAAAAATGTTCCATGTGCATTTGGAAAGAATTTGTATTTTGCTTAAAATACACATGTTAAAGTCCCCTACTATAATTGTGTTGCTGTCAATATCTTTCTTGAAGTCCTCCAAGATTTTCCTTATGTATTTGATTGCTCCTATGTTGAGTTCATACATGTTTACACTGTTTGTCTTCTTGATGGATTCTTCCCTTGAGTATTTTGAAGTGTCCTTCAGTGTCTCTTTTTATGGCTCTTCTTTTGAAGTGTATTTTGTCAATGATGCCTTTTTTAAAAGAAGTATTGTTCTGTGGCTCTAGCACTTGGGACTGTGGTTGTCTGAAAGATATCCCTTTCATTATTAAAAAAACAAGAATAAAAATTGGAATTCATGTCCCTCACTTTCATCTTCTGGCTAATCTCCTTTAAGGGTATTAACAAAAGGAATAATGATATTAATGATGGTCAACATTTATTAATGTTTTCTTTGTATCGGTGCTTTGATAAACACTTTGCATATATTATGTTATTTAACTCTCATGAGACCCATAGGTAGTTTATTATTGTTATCTTAATTAACAGCTGAGGAAACTGAAGGTCATATGCTAAGTGTAGCTTTTCAATTACGTGAATCCGTGATTGAAAGCCAAGCCTAGCTCTTAACTGCTGCGCTGCCTTGCTTCCCACTTTGGAACCTTGTTCACAGTCTGGTTTCCTTCCTTGCTTTTGTCCTAAGTGACATAAGTGACTCAAGGAACATTCTAGTCTCTCAGTTCTCAATGTTATCAATGCCAGTGGTCTTTATAACCTCTTTTCTAGCTACTGAGCCATGGCAGTACCTTCTCTGCCTTATTATTAGGAAGAATAATTTTACTTGAAATGTAAGAATATTATCTCCCATTTTTTTTACCATAACTGCTTATCCTCTCAAAAACTTATCATATTTTTACTACTTAACCTTCAGCTCAGTAAGCCAGGTATTTGAGGCTTTTTATTTCCTATCTTTTCTTTCAGTCTTTAACTTTTCCAGCCCTCATTTTCTTTTCTCTTTAACCATAAATTTAATGACAGTTGGTATTAGCAAATACTTAACAATGTCTTAGGCACTGTACTAAGCATTTTATGTATTGTACTACACAATAATTGTAGGAGAATAGTTACTAATATCAGCTCCATTTTGTAGGGAAGAAACTGGCAGTAAATAAATTGATTTTCTTGTTCATATAGGTTGAGCATAAGTTAAGACTCAAATCCATATGTATTTTAAAAACCACAGTCATGGCATTATAACTTTATAACCTATTTTTCTTCACCACAGTCCTCATTTTTTGTTTAATTTTCCCTCGATACTGTTGATTTTTCTAGTCTCTGGTCTTCTACTATTCCTATCTGACAAAATTCTATACCATAGCTCAGTGTAACAGTTCACGTTTTAAAGTACAGATATTGTTAGGTATAGGGAATTGGAAAGATTGTTTTAAAATGGTATTACTTGGCTCAGAAAAGTAAAATGAAGGGCCACCTAGGAGCAATTATGGGTGTGGGCAAGAAAGGTATCTCAGACTATGGGAATATGACTAAAAATTTCTTTCATTATAAGAAATTTTGGTTAGTATATTGTATCACACAAAGGTGTTTGATATACTTACTAGACATTTCTTGATGTAAAGTAAAAGTTAACTTGCTAATAATAGCTCTCAGATAAGTAAGGATAAAGTGTCATAAATAAAAAAATAATAATCCAATTAATAATAAACACCAGGTTATTATAATTTAAAAAATGAATCAATGGCACTTTACAGCATAAGATGGGGATTAATTTTAGCAACTTTACTTTGTATAGATCTCCCATATTTTATGAAATTACTACCCCAAACTTTCCTTTACATATTCTAAAAAGAGATAATACTAATTGTTTTCCTGTCATGTCTGTTTTCATTGTCTGTATTTTATTTTATAAATAACTTTTATGTAAATCTTCCTAAAAGTTGTTATTTCACAGGGTTTCATCTGTCCATTATGTATGAAAAGATGTATAACTGCTATTGATTTGTCGGAGCATTACCAGAAAGTGCACGCTGAAAATGAAACAAGAGGACAGGAACTTCTTAATGACTCCAGTGCTACTGTGGGTCCTGTATATTTTGTTTTAGCAGCTTGGTTATGGGATGCTCAAAATAGCTTTGTTTTTCCTTGGCTTGGTGTTGTGTACCTTTTTATGCTACGAGGGAATATGGGATTGATTGCTTTAATTATGCATGCTTTAAAGAAAATTCAGTAAGAAGAGGCCCCTGGGAAGTTGGCTTGGTTTCTTTTACTGTTTGCAGCTATCTTTTGGTGAATCTGTAAACAAGCATAAAAGTTTAAGTTAGTATCTGGGCATAAATTTTGTTACAAAATTTGAAATATGTGAATGATATTTTATTTCAACAATTAAGCTATCTCTTAATTATATAGGTAATGCTTTAGTAATGAATGTATTAAAATGCTTTCGGTAAAATGCTTTGCTCTTACACAGAAAGAGGACTTTGCATGTGAGTAATTACTGTGTTTACTTGGGAAAACAGACATTAGAACCTGGGTCTACTGCAGTCTTTCTTCTGACTCTCCAGGTCTGAGAGAGATGACAGAATGACACACACCCAAATGTTTCTCAGTGGTGTGTGAAACTGGTGCATATCTAAGGCTGGGAGTGGGGTCCAGTGAGGGGAAGTGCTGTCTGTCCATTTTTAGGCTGGAAAAAAGTTCCTCTGGTGATCCTGATATATCTTGCCTTTGAAAATTACTGCAGTGTTCTAAAAAAAGAGAAACATAGCTTTTTCCCCTTCTTTTATAAATCTTAACAAAAAAATGAACATTTTTATATTAGGAAAGACAAAAATATTAGACTCACCTTTTCTCTGTGAGGCAGTTACTCATATAAGGAAATGATCTGACCAAACACTCACTTATTTAACATATTAATAGTGTAACATGTTGCCAGGTATCTTGCTAGGTCAAGGAGACAAAAGTAAAATATGATTTCTACCCCACGAAGTGTCTATGATAGATTTTATTGGCAAAAAGAGTGCAATGACTAATTTATCTTGAGGAGACACTGGAAAAACTTCACTGGGAAAAAATTAAACTGGACATTCTCTGGGGTGGTAGGAAAAACGGATGTTGGTGAAACTCGCTCAGCAGTGCTAACATAGAGGCCTAACTGATTCTTGGAACTCTGCTTAGCATTTTTCTAGTTGTCTTCCTTTCAGAAGTGTGGGTTAACTGTTCTTATTTGTAGTTCTCAAAATCGGAAGGGCCAATTTCACCTGGGTCACTTAGATAAGAACTTTCTTTTTAATTCAAAGGACATTTGGTATAACAGGGATACCGTAAGTATCAAGTTAAGTTCTTATCAGTAGGGAATCTGAGAAAGGATTGCAGATAACTGAATATAAGAGTAAAGAACTTACTGTTTTTAATCTTAGGTAAACTGTGTGTGGGTTTTTTTTTTTAAGTGGGTGAGAATTTGGAATGATTAAGGGTAATGAATATAGCTATTTTTAGTGTTTTGTTTGCTAACAGTAGCAAACAAACTTCCACTTTGGTGGAAGTTATCTACCTAACAAACTCAGTCCCCTTGAAAATAGTTTAGAAAAAATAAATAGAGGTGGAGTCTCTTAACATCCAGAAATAGTATCACAAAGTCCTTGAGCTAAAAAGATCATGTACTCTATTCATGGAGTATCACTCAGGCACTCATTCTGAGCCTATTTGACTTATTTTTTAAATGAGTGATGTTGTTTTTATTTTCATTAAGATTTTTATTTATTTATCTTTAGAGGGGGAGAGAAGGAGAGAGGGAGAGAAGCATCAATGTATGGTTGCCTCTCGTGCGTCCCCTGCTGGGAACTGGCCTGCAACCCAGCCATGTGCCCTGACTGGGAATCGAACCGAGATCCTCTGGTTCGCAGGCCTGTGCTCAATTCACTGAGCTACACCAGCCAGGGCTAAATGAAATATTGTTGTTTTAATAAGATATTCTTTAATCTAACCTTCCTATCCGTAGCTGACTAACATTGTTAGACATAGCATGCAAATAATTTTCAGAAATGATTGTTGAAAGGCAAGACAGAATGTAGGAAAAGCTGTAAAATGTGGTACAGTTATTATAAAGGGTCTTGCCACAGTTAATAGAGTGGATGACACCCAAATCAGTGATTAATAATTCATGCCTCTGAGACATCAAGCAAAGGTTTAGTATCATCTATTTAAGAAGGCGAGGAAATATATGTATTTTGGAAAGATTTATTTTTATCATTAATATATCAAAATTGGAGTTTTATTTAAATGGGCAAGCTCTAATCACATGGAAATTTTACATAGGTGGAATATTTCATAATTAAATATATATTACTGAATTTCTAAAATGTATCTTTAGGGGTGAATCAGCTCTTTCTGAATTATGAACCTGGTGGTACTTCGAAGTTTTGATAATGTGTGGCACACCATCATGCGAGCATTAGCTTTCTGGCGTCCTTAGTCTCCTAGAGCCAAACGTTGGAAGTAGAGACGATAGTCAAAGAGCCCAAATTGTGAAGACTGAAGTGTCATCAGGGTGTGGGTTCTCTGAGGAATACTCTATAATTTGTCTTCTATGTCCTAGCAGAAGTTGAGACATAAAAGAGACATGACGGCTGAATATTGTAGGGTCCATGTGTTGTTGCACTAAAGGCATTCCAGCTAGTACAGTGTAACAGTTACTGGGCAGAGTTACAAGAAGGCCACATTAAGCGTAATGTAGAGCCATTATGCAACATGGTAGTAGAAATGAGATGGTTTGGAAGAAAGAGAGTGTAACACCAGCTAGATTAACACACAAACTGGGAGCATTCATTCATTCAAAAAACAGTGCTGAGTACCAAATACCTCTGGGGCCAAATGGCATTATTCTGTTGTCCAAAGGCACATTGTCTTTGCTAGTCTCAGGAGTTTTGTAGGGGATCACTGCATTCCTTCACCTGCTGTGCCCCTGCCCTTCACTCTGGCTCTCTGATCATGACATACCTCTGTTTCCCAAACATAGCATGACTCTGTTACACCTCTTCCTGCATCTTTGGTGATGCTCCTCCATTTGCTTAGAATGTCTTTCACTTCTCACAAGTAAATGTTACTCATTCTATAGTAACTAATTCCAGTGTCTCATTCATATATGTATATGCATGTATGTATGTATATCTCATTATTTTTTAAAGCATTAACTGTTTCCACAAGCAGAGGTGGATATGCCTTCCCCTGCATGTCCACAGTTTTTCACACATGTGTGTGTTACAGCATTGTCTGGTGGTGTATGTCTGTGTCTGTATATCAGTATCTCCAATACTCAGTGAGCCTTCATTTGGCCACATGATGTACATGAATGGTAAGTGAGGATATGCTATTTGCATAATATCCAACAAAGGAGCACAATTTTTATTTATTTCTTTTTAGTTTTTTACTAAAAATAGTAAATAGTTAGTGTTCAGAGTACTTATTGCTTAGTTCAGACTCTCCCTCGGAAGGTTTGATAATCTGTAAGCTGTTAGATCTTGTCTTTTTTTTCTTCACCAAATTCTGCATTGTTAGGTTCATTCACATTTCATAAAATAAATATACAAAATAGAAAGTATATAGTATGTTCAAAATTCTACATTAGCCATTAGGGAAGCATAGATGAAAAGCTTTATGGTTGTGTATTACGTGAATGTAGTAATGAGGATAGTGTTGGAGGAAAAAGCAGTATACGCAGACAGAGAAATGGGAAGTGCCATGGTGTGTTCAGGGCCTCACAGATACCCGGTTCAGACTGTCCTGAGGAGGCCCAGTGGCCCCCTAGAGCCCTCCTCTGATGTGGCAGCCCTGAGCCCTCTGACCTCCAGTGGGCCTGAGGATCAGGACACAGAACTGGGCAGTACCCACACAGACATTTTGCCAACTGCAGTCATGGTCTTCAGCCTTACATCACCTCATGGGCCTATATCTTCGACTGTCTCCTTCCAGCCCCTGGCCTGTTCCACCCCCAGGGCAAGCTGCTTGCCTGGACCCCCCGTACCAGCTCTGTCCACTGGCACCTCTTCCTCCTCTGCAGGGGGTGCTGGTAACTAGGCTGAGGCTACCATCTGCTCCAGTGGGGTGGGGGTGCCCACAACTCTGTGACTACCAGCATAGCACCCTCCAAGGTGCCTGTCTACTCAGCATTTACCAGCACAGTGCCTTCCAACTTGCCCAACAGGTCAGAGCCTCCTGGTATAATGCCCACTAATGTGCCCACCAGTCTACCACCATCCAAATCAACACAATACATGCTGGCACAGCACCGCCCAAGGAATGTACCAAGGTTTGCTTGGTGGCTGAACACAGGTTTCCCACAAGCTTGGTGCCCAATAAGGTGCCTGCTAATGTAGCACCCACCATCGGGAGCAGCAATAGACCCATGGAGGAGACACCAGTGTCTCCAGTGCCCACAGGTTGTGCAGACAGAAGCTCTGACATTTGGGGCTCAAGGGCAGAGCTGAGCAAACCAGACAGGCTGTTTTCCCAGGACAGCCAGCTATTCTCTGGCTGGTCTGTGGACTTTGCCATCAGCTGTGACTCCTTGGGCCCAGAACCTGACAGTGCCTCAGAGGAGAATGAGTATGTGTTGGTCAGTGGCCTGACATCCATATGGCTGAGGGTCATATGGAGGAGGAGTCCCTGCTTGTTAGGATGGCGCCATGGGCTTCATGGCCTGGGGTGGCTGCTGCTGGGGCACTCCTGTCCACACTCCCGGCTGTGTTGTGCCAGTGGTGCCTGCTCCAGTGAGGCCCCTCTAGCCTTCCCACCATGCATCTGCTCCCTTCCCCTCCATGTTTGTCCTTAGCCGCAGAGTTGGTCCCACCCACCTTGTCCCTTTCTTGGGGCTAGCAGAGGCTGGGTTAGAGGGGACTCAGGCCACGGCCCTGGGTGGAGGCTGTGCCATCACCAACTGTGTCCTAGGAGGCAACATTTATATCCCAGCTGGTGTGCTTTGCAGCTCCCTTACCATCCTTGGATTTCTGGGCTCAGAGTTGGCCTGTGCTCTCCAGACCTGCTACCTAGCAATCTGGGTTGCTACCTTTGTCCTCTGGAGGAGGTGCCTACATCCAGGCCTTATTTCTGTTTGCCCAAGTCCATGGAGCAGGAGGTGCCATTGAAGAGTACGGAGGGTTAGCAATACCCACCCGTACCCCGACTCCTGTCCTCCCGTCCCTGGCAGCTGACAGCAGATGTCCAGGAAGGGAGATCCACAGGACCTCACCCCTGGCCCCTTGCAGTGAAGCCTGAGGCTGTTGCCCTACCCCAGAGAACACCAGAACTGCTTCTGGTCCTCCACTCATGCCAGGCAAGGGTGGGGAAAAGATCTGGAGGTTCCTGTGGACCCCTGGGAAGCCTGAGACAGCTACCAGGCCTGACGATACCCCCTGAAGCCTAGTTTCCTTACCCCTCTTCTCCTCTTTCCCTTCCTCCTGGTCCCCATCCCCATGCAGATTGGGGAGGGGCCCTTTGGGTTGGGGAGGGAACCTTCTGAACAGAACTCAGGTTGAAGTTTAGACTTCAGCTTGACCCCCTCCTAGGCTCTGTGGCCTGGGCAGGTGATTAGGCTTCTCTGGTCTTGTTCCCGACATGAGCCATGATGCTCATTCTTCACTGGGTTCTAATGAGATTGAAACATACAGGTGTTTGTCAAGTGCCTGGCCAAGAGCAGGTAGCCACTAAATGCTTCTCTCTCCTCTCCCCTGCCCGCCATAGTAGAAATGATGGCAGGAGAGGCAGAGTGCCCCATCGGTAAGGGTGCAAGTCGGCAGCCTAGGGTAGCCTAGGCCTGAATCCCGCTCTGCCTCTGATCACTCCGTGCTCTTGGGCAAGGTGTTAACCTCTGTGGCCCTGTTTTCTTAGCTGTGAAAGGGGTATGAATTGTAAAATAATAAGTAAATAAATAAGTATATATAAAAAAGGTACTTCACTATTTTAGTATTGTTGAAGCATGCTGTATGGAGAGAGTTGTCAAAAGATCATTGGGGGGATAGTCATGCAGGATTGGGTACCCCGTAACCATTTAATAATTCTGGGATTAGTTAGAAGTTTTTTCTATTCTATGGGTCTGTATATTAATTTTAGGCTTTTGCAGTATTTATATTAGGGTAGTGAGAAATTTACTTCTCAACCATTGTAGATACTCTGGTAGTTATGAGTTATATATTATATTACCCATTTCCTCATTCAGTGATGATAATGCTTCATGTTCTTAATTTTATTGTTTTCATTCCTATGAAGTAGATTGGAGCAGAGATTATTTTATTGATGGGGATATCTAGAGAGAGGGAGGATACAATGACATATATTTTCTACTAGTCTTCCAAATTAGAACTTATTTCTCAGATTAGAATTGTATACTCTAGCCACTAAGTTATTCAACCTAAAAAGTGGTTGTAAGGGATTTCTTTATATTTTATAAACTCCAACCAGAAGAGACAGTGATGTACCTTTGTATAAAACCAGAATTTGGGGTTAATACCAAATTATAACATACTTATTGGCACCATTGTGTGAATAAGACACTTGACTATATTTCATAATATACAAATAATTATTTTGTAATATTAAACACTATTTTGAAATATTTTTTCTGCCTTTTTCTATAGGGTTTCATATGTCCCCAGTGTATGAAATCTCTCGGATCTGCTGATGAACTTTTCAAACACTATGAAGCAGTTCATGATGCTGGTAATGATTCAGGCCATGGAGGGGAGGCTAATCTTGCTCTGAAGCGGTAGGTATGGCATAATAATTTTGAAGTGTAATGTTATGAACATGTGTAATGTCACTGTTTAAAGATGAATAGTTGGTTTGTGAAAATAGCAGTATTTTTATGTGATTTAATTTGTCTATCCTCTGCATGGCTTTTCTCTTTTACTATTGTAACCTTTTCTTGCCCAGCAATGATCTGTATTAGCATCTAAAGTATGGTCCAGAAGTTATGTTTTTAATGGGGATTGCAAGTTATCAAAAGATGGTTAAGTTATATGTATCATGTTCTGTTTAATAAATAATGATATGCTTTGTTTAGAAGATTTTACGGTAAGTTTTTAAAATAATAAATATAGCAAAGAGTTAAAATTTCAGAATTATTTTCAAAAATTTCTTTTGTAATTACCAATTTAATAGTAAACACACATATACATTCTGCTTTTTGACAATTTTGCCTCACCATTTTAAAAATTAAATTAAAGTAACATATAATTGCTTAGAATAACATTCGGCAATATAACTTTGCTTTTTTTTTGCTATTGGTGAGAACTCTTGTCTTATACCACCACTAAGGAAGCAAGTTTGATTTCATTCTACTTGTAAAATTTTTTTTCATGCTTCTCTTAAAAACAAAAAAGGATGCCTTTTGCTTAATCTGCTATAACACAAAGAACATCATGTAAAGAAAAAACATTATGATCACAATAACTCTGGTTGTTAGATAATATAGAACTATAAAATATGACTGTTTTAACTTATTAAAATATCCGGGAAAACCAGTGCTTTTCAGAAGTATGAATCTTCTCTTTTACTTGATTGTTAACGCTCTTTAGTATTTTTATGTGTGAGTTAATAATTTTGAGTACAACTTTTGTCATTTGTTAGGAAATTTATATAAAATATGTACTTGAAGCACATTATAAATGTATATATATATATATATATATGTATATGTATATATCAATTTAACAGTTGCTTTTTCAGCTATAAATTAGTGCCAATATATGATCTTTCAACATAAAATTATCCACAGTCTATACTTATTTTTGCTTTTTCTAAAAAAAGATTTTATTTATTTACATATAGAAAGAGGGGAAGGGAGAGATAAAGAAAGGGAGAGAAACATCAATGTGTGATTGCTTGCCTCTTACGTGTGCCCACCCGGATACCTGGCTTGCAACCCAGGCATGTACCCTGACTGGGAATTGAACTGGTGACCTTTAGGTTTGCAGGATGACGTCCAACTCAGTGAGCTACACCAGTCAGGGCTATTTTTGCTCCTTAACTGTCATTTAATGTTTAGCAAGTCAAGGCCTGGATTCTGCCCTACCATTCTCCTGAAACTTCCTTCAAAGGCTAAGAGTAACCTGGATTATTTTCAGGTTTTATTGTGTATGAGGAAGAAATTTTCCTTTACCTTCCTAGGTTATTTTGGCTGGTCTAATAATTAAATCTACTTGAGCTGGATTAACAAGAGAAAATGACCAAATTTAATTACATATGTACTTATGCGAACACTATATATGTGAAAGAGTTAGACACACCACATGCGTGAGAGTTTCAAATATAGAAGGGTAAAAATGAGTGCCTCATTTTACCCTTTCTCATTTACCCTTTTACTCATTTCATCTCACCAAATGAGATGAGGTGCCTTTAAGGTTTCAGAGGGGAGGAAGGTCATTCCTAGGATAAAAAGAGCAGATATTGAGTAATTAGAAGTTTTCCCTGCCCTAGGTCCTAAAAAGTTATTTCTGGTGATAACTTTTGCGGGCGAGTCCTCAGTTTAAATTCTTTAAGGGAACAGTGCAGTTTCTCTTGAGCCTGTAAGATCTCCATTGCCTTCAGCTCAAAATAATCCCCATGCCAAAGTAATACATCTTGGGGAGGCCTGTTGCGAATCCCTTTGGTATCTTACTTGACTTCTGTTTTGGTTCTCTATTTCCTTGTAACAATTCACCCAAGATTTAGTGGTTTAAAACTATAACAGTTTATTATTTATGATTTGGGGGGTTGACTGGATGGTGCTTTTGCTGTAAGTGGTATAGACTGGGGGACTGGGAAGGCCAAAAGATCCAAAATAGCCTTAAATTCATTGCTGGGAATTGATGTTGGATACTGGCTGGAAGCTCGGCTGGGACTATATGTCAGGGGCCTTAGTTCTACTTACAGGCTTCTTCACGTGGCTGCTTGGACTTAACCGGCCAGCAGTTGTGTTCTGAGGAGAATTTCAAGATGAAAGAATAGAAGCCGCCCGTTTTCTTCAGGCCTGCCTTTGCAAGTGTCAGAGCCTCACTTAAGCCACATTCTGTTGGTCAGAGTGCCACAGCGGTCGGTACTCTGGAATCTGAGGGCTGGCTCAGTTTCAAGAGGCCAAGAAGCAGACTCTGTCAGTAGAGAAGTGGCTTCTGCAGATGTGAAGGGAAGAACTTGGTGGCGGCCATCTTTCTGGATTCTCTACCACAGTCTCTGCAAAGTGTGACTTTGCTTACTCTCTTCTTTCTACTCATCTGAGATAACATACAGTTGTGATTATTCTTTCTTGATCTGTTTTGTGTTCTCATCTTGCTCTATATCCACACCCATGACTTCCTCCTAAACTACATCTCCAGCATAGAATTATTTTCTGGGATACCTACTAGGTATCTTCACATAGATGTTCCAAAGAAACATCTCACTATTGACATTTTGTAAACAGGGGTTATTGTGTTTACTTTAAACCTACTCATTATCTACCTCTTCTGGTGAATGGCAGTATTATCTTTCCACCCAGTTACTAAAGCCAGAAAACTGAATTTGCTTATTTTTACATACCTGCCTCTGCTTCGCCATCTGACCTATTACAAAGTCTAGGTAATTCTGTCTCCCTTAGGGGTACTAGCCTTATTGGTGTGATCACTTTATGAGGTATATAAATGTCTTATCACTATATAGTAAACCTGAAACTAATATAATATTGTGTGTCACCTATAATTAAAAAATTCTATCTCCTGAACAGCTCTCATAACCTTTTCCATATTTAGTGCTGCAGCTTATTTTAGGCTTTATCTCTCACTCAAAATAATTTTTTCAGCATTTACAGTTGGCTCTCTTCCTTCAGTCTTGTACCTCTCCAATGAACTCTATATTGCTTCCAAGGTAATAATCTTAAGGCACAAATTTGATTGCTGTTGCTCTAAGTAGTAATTTTCACTACTTTATCTCTTACTGTATCTGTTCTCATTTTTCTATATCTCTGCAGTTTCTGACAATTAATCCTTCCCCTCACTAACACAGTGGATAACATGTGACTGTGGGCACCTCATGTTTTTTAGATCAAAAGCCCACATGAGTTGGGTGGGTCATGAAACCTTTTTGTTTTAAAGGTCTTTGTTTATCACTTTACATGTGGATTTTATCAACATCAATTACATATTTGAAACCTGATGCATTAATAATTTTGTGGAGACCAGATTTTTAAAATGAATGTATGGATAGTATATACAGAATGCAAAGTTCAAATGATTCAAGAAGTTATATGGTAAAAATGTATTCCTTGCCACTCTTTTCTCTCGCCTCTTACTGTTTACCAGTTTCTTGCATATACTTTCAGAAATAGTCTATACCTATATACCCATATGCTTACATCTGTATACAAATAAAAGTATTTAAATTTCTGTAATTACATAAAAGAGCAGTTGTACAATATTCAGCACCTTTTATTTCTCTGAGTATCTTATGAATTGTTTCACATAAATGCTGATAAAGCTGTTTCACTTTTTTAAGTGACAGCATGGAATTTTATCATTCTTCTATTGATGATCATTTAAGGTATTTCCAGTGTTTTGCAGTTACAAATGATATGATATATACCCTTGTGGGTGTATCATTTATACGTGAATGAATATATCTGTAAGGTAGATTTCTAGAAGTGGAATTTTTGGACAAAATTTCTCTTTAAAATTTTAATAGATGTTGCCAATTTTCTTGTACACATATCCCAAGATGTTTTATGTTATATATTAGAAGATTCCCTGTTGTAGGCAAATTACTTCCACAAATTTGTTGAAGTGGCACTTTAAAAAAGACTAGTTGGAGCAGGTGAGGCTACCAAGTTTAGAAGCTGAATTGGAATTATTCTCCTTGGAATTTCGTTACATTTTATGTGAGCCATTTAAGTATTCTGTTATTATTTTCTTTCCTCATCATTTTAGTTTATACATAGAGTTGGAAGATCACTTAACTGTAGAGAAAACTTAAAACGCATCCACAGTTTTCCATAAACATGTGAAGACTAAGTGTCCTACATTAAGTGTCTTCATGTGATTTCCACACATGAGGTTAGTTGGTAGAGCCACATGGGAGAGAGGGAGCTGTGGGGGGGACACGCACACACACGTGCCGGAAAGGAAGGCTAATGAAAATTTTACAAGAAAACAAATTTTAAGAATCAACAAAAGCAGGATTTTGTTATTGAACTTTACTTTTGTATTAAAAAGATTGTAGACTTTCTCTCAGAGTTTCTATCATGAAGCCCTGCAAGGTAGAAGTTGCCACTATCTTTTTATCTGTTTTTATTTGTATCATAGAACTGATGATAGTCTATTACTCTTACATATTTACATGTTCACTTCTCCCATTAGTTTGAACAACTTGAGGGTCTAGAATAGACAACAAATGTCTGTTGAATAATGAATGAATTCCTTACTTATGAATGGCTATAAAAGTTAGAGGACTAATTTCTCCATCTTTTGCGTTTCTCTTAGTTGTCAATTTTCTTTCTTTTTCACTATTAACCTTATTTCACATATCAAGCTGACTCTATCTCTGCCCTCATTCTAGAGAAGAATTCTCCTATCAATATGTTTCATTGTCTTTTACCTTGCTGATAAATGCTTGTGCCGATGTGGACTTGGTCTTCTCCTCATTAGAAATGACCTTGTTCTCCTGTTCCCTTCATCCTAGAATCAGTTCATTTGAGGACTTGTAATGAACTCGTTTCAGTTCTTGTGTCTTCTACCATGGCAGCCATTAGTAGTGGCAAGGGACAAGGAGAATTGTGTGTGTGTGTGTAAGAGATTTATAATCCAAAGGGAAGATATGTTCAAATATCTAGAAGGACAATTCCAAAAGTATTTTATCATGGAATTTTTCTTGCATTAGGGCCTAGCGTGGACCTTGGCTCAGCATTCTTTTTCATACTGACTCTTAGGTGAGGGAAACAATGTGAGAAGTTTCCACAGGGAACAGCATGTCAAACTTAAAGAACAGAACTAAGTGAATGAGGGGGACAGTGATAAGGCAGGGACTAGATGGTGCAGATTTTATATTTCTTGTTAATGAGTTTAGATTTTATGCTAACTGCAATAGGAAACCATTGGTGCTCGTTGTTGGTAAATTAATCCACTACGTATAAAATCTATAAGAGCCTTTATTTTTTTTAAATTGAGAAAACTAGAATATCAATATATAGTCACTAGCTGTGATTTGTTAAGAGAGCAGGTTGTTAATTAAACAACATTAACTATTAATTCTCCATCCCCCCACTCCTACCCCAAATATGTTTAGAGATGATGTAACACTACTTAGACAAGAGGTCCAGGACCTACAGGCTTCACTTAAGGTAAGGTTAAAAAGGATTATATTTGTTTATTTTCAGTGTTTCAGGTAATAAATCTTTTAAAATTCGCTAATTAAATTTTTTTTCCCTTTAGGAAGAAAAATGGTATTCAGAAGAATTAAAAAAAGAATTAGAAAAATTTCAAGGGCTGCAGCAGCAAGTAATTGTTTTTAAATGCTTGAAGTGTATTTATTAGTTGATTGTTGTCATTGTTGAAAATTAAGCATAATGCTTTTTCTGTAAGCAGGTGGCCTGATAGAAACAAGTTCCTAATTTGTTTCCTGTGTTTAATAGCCAACACGTGTATGGGAATGAGAGGTGTAACTTCTTAAAGGTGCTGTGTTAAAAATCAGGATTTTTTTTATACCAGGGTGCATTATTTTATTCTAACAATGTACCTCAATGGTAAAAACAATGCAGGTTTAAACAATAGTGAAACTCTTTAAAGCATTTGTGGTCGTGACAAGTTGGAAATGACTAAAATGTGTGTTAAGGGAAAGAACTATTATTAATTGTTACAGTGAAAGGTATTTGAAAATGTGGGAAACTTGTATTAACAATGTCAGGTTTTGAAAACAGAATAAAATATTTGTATATGTGTGTGTATACACACCAACATGTATATATTATATGACTTTAACCACCTAAAAGTAGTACTAGAAAACACAAGAAAATCACTGTGCTGTCAAAAACCGGTTGTCTCCAAGTAAGATTCTTTTAATATCCTGATTCTTTATAGTTCAGTGTATTTTCTAAGTAAATATCTTAACCAATTATGATTTTTATACTAAAATTATATTGACTTCTATACTAAAATGATATAAATTGCATAAATAATTGTAGAATAATGAATTTTACTGAATCTATATATAGTTTTCATTTGTAAGAATAAAATGAATACCTTTCAACAATAGTTTTAATATTTTCATAAAGTAATTAGTGATCTCTTTGCAGATTATCTGAGCATATTGTGACTCTCAGTCAGTCCTTTTGCCTTTTAATCTTTTCACCAAAATTTGTCCTTTGAACTAGAAAAGACAAAAACAAATAGGTGGATAACAAGGTTAACTGAGGTTGCATTACAGAGGTTTGTAATCATCTAAAATACTTGTAGATCAATTACTCATCTTTTACATGGATGCCATTAACAGATGATCTGTATTATCGTCTGTACTTGAAAACAGACAGGAAGTTCCTAACTACATTTGAGATGACTATTTCATATTTAATAAATTAAATAAATTTTCCATAGTGCAAGGTATAAATTGACTTTGGGAGATTTACCTTTGGGGAAAAATGTGTTTGAAATATTGATGATTCTTAGCAATGATAATGTCCAAATCCAATGAATAGGAAAAATCTAGATGTATTATGAGATACTTTATCAAACACTAATCAGATGTGAATAACTTTTTAGTATATGGAAATAATGATGAAGCAGTATATTATTTTGTTCTAATGCATGTGATAAATTAAATGTTATGGAATATATTCTTTATTTTTGCTTTTTTAAAAAACGGTTTATAATCCTGAATTAAAAGTTTATGCTTTTAGAGCCATTTTTTAATAGTGATAGTTCCATGGCGTGTTTATCTTATGCTAATTTTTGAATATAGGATTGAATCTTGCCTATTAACTTATTTGCTTTAGAATCTATTTAGTTGTAATAATTTATGTTTATTTATTACTGAATTTATGGAATTTAAGATGCCATGTATGGCAAGAAACAGTAATTTCTTATATGTTAACATAAAAACATTTTTAGAACCAGTGAGCTGCATTTAAATTATTATGCCAATGTGCCTAGTGTTATCTTAGAGATATGGAAGAATGTGAGTAGGCCAAAATTTAACTTTTATCAAAAGCTTCTTACTTACCTGACAGATTGTGTCTTTCAGAGATGTTTTTTAACATTGTATTTGTCTATGTCTTATGTTTTCTTTGAGGAGTCTAAACCTGATGGATTGGTGGCCGATTCATCAGCAGGTAACTTTACTTAAAGCAGCTATTTCATTTTTCTTTTATGTCTTTCTCATTCTTCTTTTCTTACCTTTTTCTTTTTCTCTTATGCCTGCTATATATGATTTTTGTTTTGTGGTTATACACTATGGCTCTAAAATAGTGATGATAACAATAATATTCTAAGTTTGCAGTGCTTGTTACCTGTGAACTCTCTAATTTAATCAGTGTACTGAAGTGTTAATGTTTTTTTTTATTATATTATGAAGTTATAAACTTCTGGATTACCTTGATATGGTTGTTTAATGAAAAGTTAAATCTGTTATCAAAGAGTGATGTAATCTTTTTCTCTTAAAATGATGAAACTAGCATCTTTGAAACTGACTTTAATTGGAGGAATGCTCAATGAATCAAAATTATTTGTGAGGTTAATTTTGTCCATATTTAATTCCCTCTAAAGTCCCTTTTTTATGAGAATTGGGATCTTTATGAAGTATTATGAGAATGAAGTACTTGATTGCCTATTTTAAATGATTATTTTACTTCAGACCTTGATTATTTTTCAACCATTTCTCATTTTTTTCACATTATTACAAATTTTTTTTCAGAGAAGCAGAATACATGTGTTCCTTTCTAGTCAGTTGAAAGATATAGGGACATAACTATGAAACATGAAATCAAAATAATTTTTAAAGGAATACTTATAGATTATTTGGGTGTGATGTTAAATACTTCTTTCATTTATTTTACATGTTTGTAAATTATGACTTGTGCCTTAAATAAACCATATGCTTAATTCTTAAAATATGAAGATACTCATAAGGGTAACAGACATGTTAATTGTTTTTAACTAGTGCAATGATTATGATATAAGTTAGCTAATGTAAATAACATTGTATTTGAATAAATGCTATACTTTTTGGTAGAACTTTACTCTTTGGAACGACAGTTAGAAGAAGCCCAAACAGAAAATTTTAATATTAAGCAAATGAAAGACTTATTTGAGCAGAAAGCAGCACAACTTGCCACTGAAATTGCAGGTAAATTGAATAAAATTTTTTTAGCTGATGTATTAGGTTTATTTATTTTTTGCCATTATATATCCTAGAAATAAACATTGTATTTTTAGTGATAAAGTATGTGTTATAGACTATGGTGGTTATTACTGCAATTTAGTAACATAATTGCTATGTAAATTATTTTGTTTGTCCTCCCACCTGCTCCCTTCAAAGGACTGATTTTCTCTGTTGAATTTGTCTTGAATTGGGTGGGGAGGATAGCTTAAAGGTTAACAAAGAGCATTTTGAAAATGTTGAATAACATAGTGTATATAGATTTAACCTTTGATTTATACTATCATTTACATATATTATTTACTAACTACATACTTTAGGTAAAATATTATATATGACTAAATATACACTAATACTCTATTTAGTAGGATACTATATATACAAACATTAGATTTTTTAAAGCTCATTTAATGTAATCATAAGTATACTTTTATTAGGTTATTTAAGGAATGTGAATTTGAATTAAGTGATATATAGATATGTACTACAATGTACAGAAATTTCTAAAACTGTCTTCTAGAGTTAATCTCATGAAACATAATCTTTGTTTAGATATAAAGTCAAAATATGATGAAGAAAGGAGTCTTCGAGAAGCTGCTGAACAAAAAGTGTCACATTTGACAGAAGAATTAAATAAAGAGGCAACTATAATTCAAGATCTGAAGACTGAACTGGTAATTTACAAACCATTTATTAGAATGTATTTTATAATATTCTAAATTAAAAATGAAATACCTGCTGTGATGAAAAAAATTTAAAATAAAGCTTGAATAAAATGGAGGAAATAAAATTCCCTGTAGTTCTTCTTCCACCTTCATATATACTATATACAATTTTTTAAAAGCAAAATGGAATTTTGTGATACGTAATCTATTACCTTAACATTTTTGTTGTTTGTATCTCAGCATCATCTGTCTTTTTAGTAGTGTCTGTATTTCCTATCCTGGTCTTCCCTTGCACTTTAGTTTTATAAACGCACCTACTTTAGGATACTTCTAGTTGCATTTCTAGCTTTTATTTTAAATTCAATTAAGTATAACATCAAGTCATTGTATTTTCTCCATAATTGTATTTCTGTCATTGGTACTGTACATCTTCAATACTTACCAGGTTTAACAGTCTTGGATCTGTTTTTGACTCTTTTCTGTTCTTTATTTAGCACTCAATAAGTATATAAATGAATGAATCAACTATATTCAACCTACAACAAACCATAATTATGCTTACATCTGTTCCTTCTTCATTTTTATTACCAGTTTCTTAGGATGGAAAATGAAGGAATGTAAACATTTATTAAGTGATTGTTATGACTAATGGGTGTAGTTTGTGAAAAAAAGGAAAGCAAAGAAAGCCTTAAGGATAATTGGGAATTTTGCTATGTTGCACTTGGAGTGCTAATACTATTAAATATAAGACAGAATGGGAAGAGGAGATGGTTATTATGGGAAGAAATTTGTGTGATGTTCAGAGTTCAGTAATTGATATTAAAGATTGTTTTCATTTCAATTTCTTTGTGGTGGAACCATTTAAAATGTTTATTATTTTAGTTTTTCACTAAAATTTTTAGGTAATGTGTGTTGTTGCTTCACAGCTTCAGAGACCTGGTATAGAAGATGTTGCTGTGTTAAAGAAAGAACTAGTTCAGGTTCAAACACTAATGGATAACATGACCTTGGAACGTGAGAGAGAATCTGAAAAACTCAAAGATGAGTGCAAAAAGTTACAAGCAGATTGTGCTAACTCAGAGGTAATGCAGTTCAGTGCACTTAAATGTGATTGACATTACCTTGTTTACACTGTTGAAATAATCAAGATTTGAGATTTTTCTGAGTGACCTATCAAAATAGTATTCGCCTTTCTTTCATTTACTCTGAGTAATATTTGTATAGAGTTAGTATGGACTGAGAGTTAATATTTTTGTTTCTGCTTTATGTAGCTATATATGTTGAGAGGAATGTTTGCTTAAAAGTGTATTGTGCTATTTAATGAATGATGTATATGTGTAGAGATAATACTTAAAATTATATGTGCTGCTGGCTAGTCAGTAAGTGGTAATCGAGCTTATTTCAGTTAAGCCAGGGGTAGAGGAAGCATCTCTGGTAACGGATTCACTACTCTTGCTCGATGGTATAGGAGTTCATGTTTCTTCAAAAGTCAGCCGTTCCAGTGAGTTCCCTGCGACTTACACGCACAGGTTCCAGGTCTCCTGCGGAATCACATGGGATGAATCCTTCCTTTTTTACCTCAGGAGGGATTTGAAGGCCATTATTTATTTAAAGGTTTCATTTATTTATTTATCTATCTATCTATCTATCTATCTATCTATTTATTTATTTATTTAGAAGGAAGGGAGGGAGAGAAACATTGATATGTGAGAGAAACATCCATTGATTGCCTCTCATATGCCTCCAACTGGGACCAGACCCACAATCCAGGCATGTGCTCTGACCATGAATCCTGAATTGAACCCATGGCCTTTCGCAGGATGACGCTCAACCAGCTGAGCCATGCTGGTCAGGGCAAGGCTGTTTATGTTTACTCTGAGATTTTTCTCTTCCAGGATAAACATTCTCAGTTCCTTCTGTAATTTGTCACATGGCATTACTTTGGCCTTTAAATCTCTTATATAATTATGTCAGCATATGAGCTCTAGAATGTGTAATAAACATATTTGCATAAAAATACTGGCTTTTATCCTTTTTACTATATTATAGGAGGTATTGTTATGACTATATTATTTGTAGTTCTTAAACTGGGAAAAGGGAGAAAAAGTGGGAACAACTGTATTGGCATAAACAAAAAATTTTAAAAGACAAAAATTTAGGGAAAAACTAAATTATAGTGATCTTTTAATTTGTCTTAGAGTTTTTAAAGTAGTGATCTAAAAGACACTCTGTTCATATTTGGTAATATATTAGTGAGCTATGGAGTATAAATATCAACTAATGCCCTCTTTTACTTCTTCGTATATCTTATCAGTGGGGGAATGGTGAAAGTTTATGCATAGAACACGCATAGGCATGTGAGGCTTTATGATGCTTAACCCTTCAGATTTTAAAGTTTATGAACTTCAGGTACAGATTTCCCAAAAATGATCTTCATAGCCCAATAACAAACACACAATCCCACACTTTTCCCATCAATTCAAGGAGTTCATGAACTTATCAAAGATGCTCAAAAGCTCTTAATGTGTAATCAAGTAGAGGCTGAACCAAACATGTCTCCACGTGGGCCCCGGCCTTCAGGGTCCATGTGTTGTGGCTGCGATGAACAAATGCACACAGACTACAGAAGTCCTATGAAGAAAAAGGAATGGCATGGCCGCTCTCTAAGTGAGAGAGAGGACCCCAATCCCTTCCTGGGCAGGCTTTTATTGCTTTCCTGGGTACATTACATCGGGGATGGTCCTCATTTACTATGCACAGGTTCACTGTAGGTGACTACCTTTTACAGATAACAAAGGAAAGAATGTTGCTAATTACTTCAAAAAAAAGGAATGTTTGCAAATCAAGGGGAAAAGTGGTTTAACTGGTTACACTCCATACTTGGGAGGTTTAGCACAGACTTTAGGAAGTTACTTTAAAGATATGCAGTAAACATTTGTGCCTCAATCCAGGGTGAGAGAGTTTTAGCAAAAGCAAGCCTCATAGCAGCCTAGGTACAATGCAGGCCTGATTCCCCAAGGGAAAACCTATCTGTGGGTGTGGGCTCTGTGTGCCAACTTGCTCCTGATTGGTTTTCTGAATCAGGGGCTGGGCTACATTCTTCATACCACCTGAAATGGCTCCCTATAATGTCTCACAAGGAAAATCCTACTTAGATAATGCTAAATTAGAAATACTTGAACCTGGATGAATCCAGTCATTCTTTGCTTCAATAAGAATTATTTTTGACTAAATTTGCCTGCCTACTAGTATTTCTCAAATTAAAAAAATACTCTTTTGGCCCTGGCTGGTGTAGCTCAGTGGATTGAACACAGGCCTACGAAGCAA
The DNA here is from genome assembly GCF_014824575.4 of Sturnira hondurensis. Taxonomy (NCBI): domain Eukaryota; kingdom Metazoa; phylum Chordata; class Mammalia; order Chiroptera; family Phyllostomidae; genus Sturnira; species Sturnira hondurensis. Next base: position 5,396,510 of record NW_028088140.1, on the reverse strand, counting down.
AGGGTTGCTGGTTCAATTCCCAGTCAGGGCACATGCCTGGGTTGCAGGCCAAGTCCCCCAGTAGGGACCACATGAGAGGCAACCACACATTGATATTTCTCTCCTTCTCTTTCTCCCTCCCTTCCTCTCTCTCTAAAAATAAATAAATAAAATATTTAAAAAATACTCTTTTGATTAAAAATTCTTTTAACATTATTTTAAATTTTAAGACAAATGCAATAGTATGACTAAAATTTAATCAGAGCAATGGCAGCTTTAGAATATGTCTGTTTTGAAGTGCAGTGCTCTCTGACCTTTTCTAGCTGAGAATTATGGTATTATAGTTACACAAGTAGAATTTGAACAAGGAGAAGAAATGTGTATGTGTACATATGTACACACACTTGCACTTTGGGGAAAATGTATGTGGGAAAATATTTTTGAGAAATATTTTACTTAAGAATTATACTAAGTTTAATATGGAAGCTTTTTATAAATTTATATTTTTATTTATGTAGATCAACATGTCTTTGTATGTGATGAGAAGAGCTTATTTAAGATGACAAAGTTATAGCTAGAGTTATAAAAAATTTGTGAAAAGGCGTTAGTGTCTTCGCACATTGTTCTTTCAAAGGGAACAACAATGTTTTTTTGTTTTTGTTTTGATTTGTGTTTTCTTTTGAAAAGACGTTTTTGGGAAAGAAGAAAAGTGACTTAGAAATTCATTTTTTACATCTTAACTTCCTTCAAATTTTTATATAAAACACTTATGTTTTGAAGTAAATTTTAACATAAAGGGATTTATTCTTGATGAATGGTGATTTAATATTTCATTAATCATTAGTAAAACATGGACAATTAGTCCCTTCTTAAATAATTAACAGTTATATAGTTATTGAGACCTCAGATTGTTGTTGAAATATTTTTAACAACTTCAGGAAATGGTACCATAAGAGAGTAATATTATTATTAGGAACAAAATCTTAACGTTTTCAACATTAGTTTTGGATACTATGCTAGGCACTTTAAATATGTGGTCCCATTTGTTTCTTTTAACCCTGTGAGCTAAGTACTATTTTAAGTTTGTTTTATATGTTAGGAATCTGAGGCTTAGTGAGGTTAAATGACTTGTTTGAGGCTGTGCCCCTAATAATAGGAAGCTAACATTAGAGTGCGAAGCCTGTGTTTTATTTTTACCATTTTATCTTCTATTTTAGGTGGTCTGATGATTTGCCTTAAAAGTAAATTTATGCTTTTAGTATTGACCTGATACTTGTTGTTATTACTTTTTATCTTTTGCTGTATTGTATGTTATAATATTTATATTGAGTAAACTTAAAATTACTTTTGAGTTTATGAAAAAGTTACTAAATATTCCATCTTATTTATTTATTTTTATTATTATTTTTTAAAGATTTTATTTATTTATCTTTAGAGGGAAAGGGAAGGAGAGAAGGAGAAAAATATCAATGTATGGTTGCCTCTCATGAGTCCCCTGCTGGGAACTGGCCTGCAACCCACGCATGTGCCCTGACTGGGAATTGAACTGTGATCTTGTGGTTCGCAGGCCCGCACTCAATCCACTGAGCTACACCAGCCAGGGGTTCATTTATTTATTTATAACTATATTTATCTTTAGCTTTTGCTTACTCTCTAAATAGGTGGCATTACTTTATTAACTTATTAAAATTCAATTTTATTTATTCTTAGTTAAGTGTGTTGGTCAATTATAGCACTTAAAGAACTTAATAGAAAAATTATTTTATATATTAACTACTTTCCTGAACTTAAATATTGACATGAGAAATAAAACACATGAAAAAAAATAAAGGAGCTAAAAAATGCAATGATTTATTTGTTATTCCTAGTTGAGGCTGGAGACATATAACTTGGTGTGCACTGTTAAATATGTCCTTACATTTCATTATTTTTGTTAAATGTATACCTTATGAATTCATTGACAGCGTTTTGGGGGTGGTTCCTAGATATTTTAGATGGTGCATGTATGTGTGTGTATGTCTCTCTCTCTCTCTCTCTCTCTCTCTCTATATATATATATATATATATATATATATATGTCACTCTATAGAATTTACAAGTACTTTTTATATACTAATTAGCTATTTTATAGATCAGAAATTAGGGATTTAAAGCTTAAAAATGTTATTTCTAAAGATCTACATTATTGAAAATATTAAAGTTGCAATCCACACTTATATTTAGTGTGGTCTTTAATAAAAATTCCTCTTTTTAGAATTTTATTTGTATTCCAAAGCAATTAATTTGAATTTTACTTCTAAGGCTAAAATGTTAATAAAGGTATAGAATAAATATGATTATATTCAGCATAATTTTAAAAGGGAGTATTTAAATGTATTTAAAAGTATGCTAGTACAAGAGATCACATTCAGCAGCATGGTTCTGACATTTTCATTGTGTGTTCGGTCTGTACTTTTGGTCTTGTTTTCCACCTTTCATCCACCATTTTATTATTTTTTTTCTGCTTTCTCGTGGAGTTGCTTAAACTTGAGGTAATGTTTTTTTGGAAGGCTTTTAATATGAGCAATACTTTTAATATAGTATCTTGATCTTCATATGGTGATTTTGTGATTTAAGGCAATGTCAGGTCTTCAAAGATATGCTTATTTTTGTTTTTATTAATCATACTAATTTTATCCACCTTTTAATGATTATTTGGTAAGAGTAGTCGTTATTGGGACAATAATTATAATTTTAAACTACTAGCAGGATGTTTGCCTGAAATAGTTATTTCGTAATGTAAAGATTTTTAGTGAAATCTAATGTCGAATTCAATTTAGTGAAATTGAATGTTGAATTAACATTCAATAACATGGCTTCAAGGAATACAAACTATTTTTAGAATCTGAAATACTGTTTCCATGGAAACATATCTATTAACTCCTTAGAGATAGAATCACTCATTTCTTTGGTGAGTATTTTTTGAATGCCTACGTGTCAGTGGTTAGGTATATAGTCAGTAGTTAGGTCAGTCGTCAGTAGTGAGGGATGTAACAGTGAGTGAGACAGTGCCTGCTCTCATAAAACTTGTATTCTTTTACAAGAAATGGAAGCCAAACAATACATATGTACATAAATAAATCATGATAGAAAGTCAATTAATGCTAAGTGCTATAAAGAAAAATAAAGCAGGACGTGCAGTAGTGGAGCTGACAGTAATGTGGGACAATTTGAGATAGAATGATCAGGGAAAGTCTCCTCAAGGAACACCCATGTGAGGAGAATGAAGTAAGAAGGAATCAGGGTGAAGAACTGAGAGCAGAAAGAGGCAGTGCAAGGGCTGCAGCCTCCTGGGCACAGGCGAGCTTGACCTGTTGAGCGAGGAGTAAAGGTAGTGTGGCTAAAGCAGAGGACCTTCTTTGCCTGCATTTCACCATAGTGATATCTGAACAGGGAATGTACAGATACCATTTTTTGGAAAATGATATCTTCTTTATTTGGAAATTTTGTCTTTCTTTAATTTTTAATTTTTTCCCCCAAATATAAACATAGTACTTGATCATTATAAAAGATCTGTAATGTGCGATTAAGTGAAAGTTCCTGTAATTCACTGCCCTCCCTCCCCTTCCCCATAATTAAAGTGTATCTTTTGTTGTATATTCTTTCCACATCTTCTAACCCCTTGCTTAAGTTTAAAAATGTAAATGGTTGCTTTTATATTTTAAACATTCTAGTTTTAAAAAAGATAGATTGTGTACAAAGGATAATTGATAAACCTGATGTTCAGATCTTTAGATGTTAATGTTACAAAGTCATTTATAAGAACATGTCTAAAAACTATAAAATAAAAGTTACATATTTGGATATATTTTCTTTATATTTTGGATTTATTTTCTTTTGTGATAAGTTGGCATTTGTACTATATGATTAAGACAGTAATTTCAAGTAGCAAATTATTCTAATATTTCCATTAACATCTAAAATATTATTAACAGAAAATGATTCTGAGATTCCAAGTTGTTAGAAATAACAATTAGAAATAAACTCCCAAAACCTATGTCCCTGTCAAGGCTACATGATTAGTTCAAGACAGAAGGTACTACGATATGCCTTTAATTTGAACACAAGTTACAGATGCATGAATAGTTAAACATTTCCTTCTTTGAAATTATTTATATATATTTTTATATAACACTAGTTGTTATATATTAATTGAAATACCCTGTATAAGGTATAACTATAAAGTACTGTACTTGAACAATAAAAAACAAAAAGAAAAAAGTAATGTGACAAATTGCCTTTGAGTGTATCAGAACTGGTTCATTTTCATGAATGTTTTCCCTAAAATGTCAGTCTATAAATATATGTCAGACATGCTGCCATTTCTAAAAATCTTTTGAATCCTCTTTGAATTGATTTTAAACCAGTTTGGAAAACAATCAAAAACTAGTTTCATTAATTTATGGTTATTAAAATAATAAAATAAAATACCTATCTTTGATCATTCAGTTCAGTCACTTAACTTGTTTACTTGGTGATTTCCAAAACTTAAAACCAAAGCCACTGTAAATGGATGAAGAGTAGTAGCAAAAGATCTGTTGACATTTTGTCACCATAAATTAAGTAGCCTTCAGGGGGCGAGTGGGGTGAGAGGGGACTAAATAGTAATGGGAAAAAATACAATAAAAATACGAATTAAAAAATTGTAGCCTTCTAACTTTTCTTCTTTGAAGATGCAAGTACTTATTTATAATATATGATGTAGGTAACTGCTGATGGCGTTTTTTAAGAAAAAATTTTGAAGTTTGTCTTAGCATATTATAAAGTTTATATACTAATACAGAATATAGACAGTGAAAATAATTGTAACTTTAGGAATGTAACTTTAGTTGCATTTAATATGCTTTTAAAATAAAAATAAAAGGCTATGTTAATAGAAATTGGGAGAAAATATAGATGTAATTTGCATATTATTTTTAAATTAAGGAGGATTAAAGTACAGAGTTTCAAAGTCAGTTAATTCAAGTTTGCAGTTTGATGCTTACTTCAGATGCATGAAGTAGGATGTCAGTGTTTCATTTTATGTATTATTAAATAAATGAAGTTATGCATTTTGGATAAATTTTGAAAACTATTTTTAGGCAAAAACAATGTGGGATTGCAGTAAGGTGATAGGATAAAGAACTGAGTTGAAACTTCTAAGGATTATTTAAATTTAAAAACAACAACAAACATCTATGTAATCTTAAAACCTTTGGGTGCTTCCATTTCCTTTTTTATTTTAGTTTGCTCTATTTTTTTTTTTTAGGCCACGATAAGCCAGCTAAGGTGTGAACTTGCCAAAGGTCCCCAAGAAGTTGCTGTGTATGTGCAAGAACTACAAAAACTTAAAAGTTCTGTTAATGAATTAACACAAAAAAATCAGGTGAGGATTTAAACACTACATATCGTGGTGAATTGAATTTATGTATCTTAAATGTTAATCCTGTGTATGTTATTTAGATATAAGCACAGTGCAATGTGATATATTCTGTATTTTTTTTTAGTGATAAGTACATTCATTATTATATACCCAATCTCCAGAACTCTTACCATCTTGCAAGCTGAAACTATACTGGTTAAATGACTCCTCATTCATTGATACTCCCTGTATCACCGTTCTTTCTCTATGTATAAATTTACTATTTTAAGTAACTTATAAGTGTAATCATACAGTATCTGTCCCTTTGTGCCTGACTTATTTCACTTAGCATAATGTCCTCAAGGTTTATCTATGTTGTAACTTGTGTCAGAATTTTCCTTTCTTTTAAAAAGGCTGAGTAATATTCTATTACATGTATATATCATATTATCTCTTCATTTGTCGATGGATACTTGGATTGCTACAATCTTGTGGTATTGTGAATAGTATTGCTATGAACATGGGTATACAAATATCTCTTTAAGACCCTGCTTTCAGTTCTTTTGGGTATATAAATGAAGCAGAATTGCTGGATCATCCGGTAATTCTGCTTTTAATTTTTTGAGGAAATCACCATAAACAGTATGCAGGGATTCTCATAATTATGCACAAGAATTCCATGATTTTTCCACTTTTTTACCAACATTTGTTTCCCTCCCTACCTCTCCCCATCCTGTGTGTGTCTGTGTGTGTGTGTGTGTGTGCTTATAGTCACTGTCCTAATGAGTGTCAGCTGGTATTTGATCATAGTTGATTTTCCCTGTTGCATTTCCTTATTGGCCTATTGGTTAGGATGGTGAGTATCTTCCCATGTACTTTTTGGCTATATAATATTAAGTGCGTTGTTTTTTTGTTGTTGAGTTTTAGGAGTTCTATATATGTTTTGAATATTTTCTCCCTTTTTTAGGTTGCCTTTTCACTCTATTGTTCCTTTGTTAAAGAAAAACACCCCCTCCTCCTAAATGTCTCCTGTACTCTTAATAAATACTCTGACATCAGATGTGTGGGTGCTCAGTTCTGCAACAAGAGCTGGGTGTCCTGCAATTTCCCTCAGTTCTGAAACTACTTATATGTAGATAGCATCACATGTTAAGGGTTCCCACACATTAAGGGTTCAGTCCCACAATACTGACATCGCCCTTCAGACATCAATTGAATAGCTTGTTATCTATAATTCTGACCCTCTGGCTATAAATGGAGGGTTCCCACCTGCCTTTCCTGGCGTTCAGCTGATTTGCTAGGACGACTAACAGAAGTCAGGAAAACATTTACTAGATTTCTGGTTTATTATAAAGGATTATAACGCAAGAATAGCCAGATGGAAGAGATGCACAGGGCAAGGTATGTGGGAAAGGTTTCATGGTCTCTCTGTGTTCTCCCCACGTGTTCACAACCAAGAATCTCTCCATTCCCTGTCCATTTCAGCTTCATTACATAGACATATTGATTGATTCAGCCTCCAGCTCCTCTCTCCAGCCTAAAGTTCGGAGAGTAGGGCTGAAAGTTTTAACACTTGGTTTATGATTAGTTCCCCCGCCCTTCCCCCCCATCTTTAATTGCTTTCTAAACAAATCAGCCCATTAACATAAACTCAGAGGCGGTTGAAAGGGGCTTATAATGAATAACAAAAGACATCGTTATTTTTCTTATCACATAGAAGATTCTAAGGGTTTTAGTCATCTGTTCCAGAAATGGGGATGAAGCCCAAATATATATTTCTTATTATAAATCACAGTATCACACCTTTGATACACAGAAGCTTCTCATTTGATGTAATTTATCTATTTTTTACTTTGTTGCCTGTATTTTTGGCTTTATATAGAAGAAATCATTTCCAAATCCAATTTTGTTGTGACTACTGCAGCTTTTAGTAAGTTTTGAAATAAGGAAGTGTGAGGCCTTCAACTTCGTTCCTTGTTTTGTATTTTGTAATGTTAATATTTTCTGCCTTGTTTTTTATAGACGGACAACAGATAACATTTAGTTTGGGGGCAGGCAGGTAATAATAGCATTAGTACTTTTTCTCTATAGTTTTACTTTTTTGGTGGTTGGGGGAATAGCAAATTAATAAACCCTTATTTTCAAAGGTATGGTGAATTTATTGGCATTACTGTTAACTTTGACCTAATATTTCCGTGAAATGGAACAAGGGAAAAATCAAGAAGGAAAAGAACATGGTAAAAGGGAACAAAGAGGATCGACTTCGTTAAAGAAGCCATAGGCCTGGGTCTGCGGGACCCAAGCAGGGCTGTTGAGAACAGGACACTGTGGACTTACTCATTTGTAGGGTCTCAGGAGAAGGAACTGACTCAGTTGAACACAAAACACATAACTGGCAGTAAATGTTAAGTCTTTGGCCAACAGCCAGGTGAACGAGTCAGGAAGAGGGTCCTTCAACTCATGTCAAATCTTTAGAGACTGAAGCTCTGGCTCACAGTTTGCTACAGTCTCGTGAGAGATTGTAAAGTGGAACAACCTGGCTAAGCTGCTTTGGGATTCCTGAGTCTTAGAAGCTGTGTGAAATAGGAAGTTAACCTTGAGGACTTCCGCCAAGATGGAGGCATAGGTGGAAACACTGTGCCTTCTCCCCCCACCAAGTTTGAATACAACAAAGGTTTAGTAAACAAAGACACAGCCAAAGAACAGAAAATTGAACTATACAGAAGTCCGACAACAACGAACTGTTCAACGAGGACGGTAAGAGGGGCGGAGCCAGCAGCAGAGCAGGGTTGGGCAGGAAAGATCCCCTGACCCAGGGGCTCAGGAAGCCTGGAACCAGTCGAGGTGCGGGGCAGACTGACCGCGGTCGCACATTTGCACACAGTGAGACGGACCATGCAGGCCCCAGTGGGTGAACCCAGTGGTGGAGGGCTGACGGTGGTGGCACATCTGCGTGCAGAGGGACGAAACGTGCGGGCCCTGGTGACGGTGGCAGCTGCGGAGGTGGCGGGAGGCAGCAGATGGGACTGCCATTGCTCCTCTTTGACCCCGCCCCCACATACAGAGTCACAACCCAGCAACTGAGTTGTCCCACTCTGGTGAACACCTAGGGCTCTGATCCTGATACATTACAGACATGAACAGTCCAAAAGATGGCTCAAGAAGAACTCAAAGCCCCAGAGCTGATAACTCTAAGTGACCAAGAAATAGCCAGCCTCTCAGATGCACAGTTCAAAACACTGGTCATGAGGATGCTCACAGAACTGGTTGATTTTAGCCACAGACTAGAGGAACATATGAAGGCTAAACTAATTGAAATGAAGGGAAATGCACAGGAAACCAATAGTGATGGAAAGGAAACTGGGACTCAAATCAATGGAATGGACCAGAAGGAAGAACGAAACATCCAACCAGAAAAGAATGAAGAAGTGAGAATTCAAAAAAATGAGGAGAGGCTTAGGAGCCTCCAGGACATCTTTAAAGGTTCCAACATCCGAATTATATGGGGTACTAGAAGGGGGAAAGAAACGGCCACAAGTGGAAAACTTATTTGAACAAATAATAAAGGAGAACTACCCCAGTCTGGCAAAGGAAATAGACTTCCAGGAAGTCCAGGAAGCTCAGAGAGTCCCAAAGAAGTTGGACCCAAGGAGGAACACACCAAGGCACATCATAATTACACTAGCCAAGATTAAAATGAGGGAGAGAATCCTAGAAGCAGCAAGAGATAAGGGGACAGTCACCTATAAAGGAGTACCTATCAGACTGTCAGCTGATTTCTCAAAAGAGACCTTCCAGGCAAGAAGGGGCTGGAAAGAAGTATACCAAGTCATGAAATCCAAAGACCTACATCCAAGATTGCTCTGTCCAGCAAAGCTTTCATTTACAATGGAAGGACAGATAAAGTGCTTCTCAGATAAGGTCAAGTTCAAGGAGTTCATCATCACCAAGCCTTTATGTTAAAGGGACTTATCTAAGAAAAAGAAGATGAAAAATATGAACAGTGAAAGGACAGCAAACTCACAGTTATTAACAACCACACCTAAAACAAAAGCAAACCAAGAGAACAGCTAGATCAGGAGTGGAACCATAGAAATGAAGAACACATGGAGGGTTAGCAACAGGGGAGTGGGAGGAGGAGAAGTGGGGAGAAGGTACAGAAAATAGCATAGACAGTAGGTAGAAAATAGATAGGGGGGAGGGCAAGAATATTAGGGGAAATATAGACTCTAAAGAACTTGAGACATGTGGTAATAAACCAAGGGGGGGAGAATGGTGGGGGAGGGGGTGTGCAGGGTGGAGGGGAATGAAGGGGGGAACAGAACAACTGTAATGGTATAATCAATAAAATATATATATTAAAAAAAGAAGCTGTGTGAAATAATAGATGTAATTTACATTGCTAAGTTTTGGGTTAATTTGTTCCTTGTGCCTTGGCCAACAGTTCTCAAACTTCTTGATCTCTTTATACTCTCCAAGTTGTTATGAACCTAAAGAGCTTTTGTTTTTTTGAGTTATATCTATGGGTATTTATCATATTAGATATTAAAACATAAAATTTAAGATCTTTATTATTTTATTATTTAAGATATTTATTATTTTAATTTTTTAAAAAAATTGAAAAAATTCATTCCTCTATCTTGCCTTTTAAGTCTGTCTTTACTATGCATGACTTTATAACATTGAGTCGTGTAGAATATATGGTTCACTGACTTAGTGCAACTCCCCCAAATATTGACACATTCCATTGTACAGTATAAAAATGATAACATTTGTTTGTTATGTTTGATATTTGTCAATATCACCTAGTCTCAGACTAGGCTTTAAGTGTGAGGAAGTACCAAGTTCATGGTGGTAAATACAAGTTTTCCAAAATTCTAAGCTTCATTCGAAAACTTTAATTTTATCATTGGCACCAAATACTGTCAGTTCTGTTCTTTGAAGTGACAGGTTCTCTTCCTCTGCAAATCTGAATAATCATAGTTTGTCTTATTATTTCCATAAAAATGGTGTTTCATGAAAAAACCAACTAACTCAGTTTATAACTTAGTGTGTTATAAAACACACACACACACAAAGTTTTTCCATGTGATACTTATATTATTCTTTGAAATGCAACAGAAATGATTTATATTTACTTCCTATTTTTTCAGTCTTTTTTTTGTTGCTGTTACAAATATTGCAACTATGAATATTTGTAACTGGAAAATACACTGGTGTTCAGGCTGCCCGTCACTACCAAACCCAATAAGCATTGACAGCGATTGAATCGTTATGGTGCTTTATTCAGATGTCCAGTGATCTGAGAAGATGGCAGGTTCATACCCTAACAGACCATCTTGTCTTTTCTTTCCTTGCCAAGGTTTTTATAGCAGAGAATAAACAAGGTGCAGTGAGGGGTTTTGAAGTTCAGGGAGGATTAGGTGAAAGAAGCTGCAACATTCCTGTCTTGGGCAGTTAGCTGTTCCCAGGGGCAGGTGGTCATCTGTTTCTTCCTGGAACACAAAGGCCCAGATGCCTCCACTTGTCCGCAGGTGGTCATCTCTAGCAGTGCCCCAGGAGGTCGGCTGTTTTCCCAGGAGCCAGGATGGGCCTTATCTGTAGTTTCTGAAACAAAAGCTTTGACATACATGTTACTTGCTAGACGTACAACTTTTACCTTAAGCTAAAATTTCTCAAGTCTTGAGTCCACTATCAGATTCACATGTAAATCTCATGCATCCGTTCAAGAAATTTTCTGTTATATATTCCCAAGTGAAATTTGTATAGATTACAGACATGATCAAATAAACCAGGTGACCCCAAACTATTTCCCAAAGTAACTATATCAGTTCACCGGGTCCGTTGTTTGCCTCTTACAAACTGACCAGCATGTGTGTGTGAAGTGGATGTTTATACTCAGTATAATTTACTGTATTTTTTGAAATATTATACTATTAATAAAGGACATGGTTTGACATTGGTAGCTTGAGATGTATGGTCAAATAATGAAGTACAAATTGTGTGTACATATATATGTATACACATATGCACACTCACATTGTTAAAGGAGTTACTGTGGCTATTTTATAAATAACACATGAAATGGAGATGGTTTGGTTTAGTAAAATTAGAATATTTTTTATTAGAGACTGTGATCTTCTGTTAATCTTAGTAATATTTGTGTGAGTCCTCACAATTTTTTTCAAAGTATTTTACTATTTAGAATTTGCTCACCAGTAAGAGCAAATGCTGAGGTGCATTTACCTACTATTATTTTTTAATCCTCACCTGAGGATATATTTATTACTGATTTGAGAGAGACAGAGAGAGAGAGACATTGACATTGATTGGTTGCTTCTCGTATGTGCCCAGACCAGGGAGCTAACCTGCAACCTAGTTTTGTAACCCTGACAGGTGATCGAACTTGCAAACTTTTGGTGCACGGGGCAGTGCTCCAAGCAACTGAACCATCTGGCCAGGGCTGCATTTACCTTTACTTGTGACCCTCGCTGTTTGCCTCCCCCATTCCTCCTCACTTCATGTCCTTGGCAAACCATAATTGTTGACAGTAGTGATATCCAAGTGTTTTGAATTTGGAAATTTCTGTATGTAGTCTCTTGAAAGCTATTGCATAAAATGCCTTGGGCAGCTTTTGTGGATCACCAGCAGCATCACAGTGAATGGGTAACATTATAATGTATAATAAATGGAAAAATAATTGCTTTTGTCCTAATGTCAAGGTTTTTAGCATTAAAGCAATATTTTATAATTACTGGTTTTGAAAACTTAAAAACAATAGGGGGATATTGAAGTAATGACTTTTTTAGGTTTTCATAAAAATAATACTCTGACATTTAACTAAATCTGCAGCTTGATTTTAATTAACTATTTTCATATAAATTTTGAGCAAAATCATATGCTTAAAGCTACTATTATAATATTGGTTATTGTAAGAGACTTAGTTATTTTTGAGTTTCGCCTCTCACCCCTTTTCCATCCTTCTTTGCTCTTCTCTTTCTAACAGTCCCAGTATTAAGGTGCTCATAGGCCAAAGCAGGTACCAGATGTGGCAAGAAGTTATATTGCTTTGTGTTACCACTGTACTGCAAAGTGGTGCATTTATGTGAATGATGGAGTACAGTGATCAAAGGCATGTTTAAATCTCAGCTTTGCTGTGACACTTAACCTCTTGAGTCTTTCCTCTTCTGCTATGAAGCACTGTTATACCCATTTGCTTCTTAGGATTGACATGAGTATTAAAAATATTAATAGTGATTAGACCAGTTTCTGGTGTTTAGTAAGTGCCCCAGTGAATGTTTGGTTTTGCTTTTGTTTGGCAAGTGCTGTGATACAAGATTGGGTCAGGACCAAGATGCAAGTCTTCCTAACTTTACTTTGTACTAACTCAGGAAAAGCTTTTGTAGAAGGCGTAACTTTCGGGGCTACTCTGTAAGGATTCTAAGGATCATTTTACATGGCAGAGGGGTAAACGACATATTATTTTGAAAGCTAGATACACAGGAGGCATGGGAACATGTAAGAGCACAAAATATGAGATGTATGGAGAAGTTCTTCTGAAGACAATTTAATTTTCTCCCACCTGTAAATTTTTTCCTACCTGCAGTAAAGGAGGTAGATTTTGAATAATTTTTTAGGACAAGTGGATTTTAAATAGTCAGTGGTTTCTATGTATGTTTGCTTCTTAAAGAGTGAAGCTGTCTGAGGGGTCATTAATTTATAATACTGGTGGGATTACTTGGTAAGCCTGTGGAAGACTAACTTAGTATGATCCTTAATTTTGTAGCATGTTTTAAAATTGTGTCTTACTGGAGCTCTTAGTATTTGTGAGCATGATTGCATTCATGACATTCAATAACTTAGAGTGTTCATTTACAAGATCTTACACTTTTATAGATCAATATATGAACTTAATTTAGCCTACAAATTCCAAAATAAATGTTATTGTCTTAAAAGAAAAAATGTTAAACTATTGCAAAAAAAGATTACTAGTTACTAACTAGTAACACAAAGAAATGTTTATAAAAAAGGAGTTTTCCTAACATATAGTTTGACTTAAAAGTTTTTTCTCAAGAATTTTGGCTCTTCTGCCTCTTATTTCTGTTTTTGCCAGTTGGTTGAGGTACACATCTCTGAACTGATTTTGCTGTGAACTTCTGGTTGCTCTTCTTAAGTTTAAGTTTTTCTCCCATCTTGTCTCTTTTGTATGTGCTTCTGTCATCTTTCTGGACACTACTTTCTTCCTGGAGTGTGTTACTACTTGGTAATTTACATGAAGGTACTTTTTCTCAGATTAATTGCTGTTACCTTTCTCTGTGGTGCCTAGATTTATTACTCCCCTTAAGGTGATAGCGTTTGCTCTTTCCCCACGTACAACTTGTTCGTCTGTGCCTCTTTCTCTTTTTATATGTTTGTGTCTCTCTGTGTAGAGCAGATGGCATGAGTCATGTATGCCTATTACTTAACTTCTCTCACTACTTTATCAAGTTCAAATTTTATTTTTAGGTGATTAACTTGTTAGCTCCACCTGACTTTGCTCATTTTACTTTTTAACAAATTTTGCACTAAAGAAATTTGACATACGTTTTATATCAATCTATTTTGCTTGCACATTGTTTTAACTTTCTTAGAAGAGTTTTTTTTAATGTGTGTGTTTCATTTAGGTTATAGTCTGTTTAAAGGCCACAGACTTTGACTCTCCTTTACCATTTTATATTATTTCCTTCTAGGGCACTACATAGAAAAACTAAGTAAAATAAATGTCCATGGATAGATTTTCCAGGTGCTTGTAGTGGCTTCTTATTCTGGCTTACACAATTAAGTCAAAATTCTAAATTTTGCTTCATGTGTAAATATGTTGACTTAAAATGTTCAATATTAATTATAACAAGTCCACTAAGACTGGACTTTGACATTTGCTTAGTGTTGTTGAGTCGGATCTTTGGTGGTATCATTTTTACATTTTTGTACTTGACAGAATTAGGTGAAGTAATGAAATAGAAAGCTGGTAAGTGATGTTTTTTAGATCACTACTTTTTATAGTCGGAAAGAAATTTGAATTAGTCTGAAAATTGTGACTCTTAATAATGGCTTTTTCTCAAAAATGAAGTAAGGAATGAGTAGGATCAGCGTACTAGAGCAGCGGATGGCATTGCTGATGCAGAAAGCACTGACAACTGTGGAACTACAAAGCCAGAAATCAGAACTGCAGCAGCATAGTTATTCAAAATCATTTTTTGTGCTATGAGGGTAGAATATAGATACTATTCTAAGGACTCTAGTAGATTCTAGGGTTTTGATCTTATGTCAAAATTTTGTTGGTAATTCTTAAGTTATATTAAAGAGTTTAGTCAAGTGGACCAATAATAAAATCATGTAACTATGTAATAACTTAATAATTCTTGACTAGAATAGTTGTAACTGTTTTTGTATTATAATATTAACTAAACTCTTTATAAGAGATGGTACTGCTGTGTAAATTATTTGAATAATTAGCATATTTAAAAATATTGGAAAGGGAAATAAATTGTTAAATTGATATTTCAGAACTTGACTGAAAAGTTGCTGAAGAAAGAACTCGACTATACCCAGATAGAAGAGAAATATAGTGATGAATGTGTGAGTAAAAAGAATGTACAAGCAAGCCTCCATCAAAAAGACCTAGATTGTCAACAGCTTCAGTCACGATTATCTGCATCTGAAACCTCACTGCAGAGAGTACAGGCAGAGTTAGGTGAAAAGGGAGAAGCTACTCAAAAGCTCAAAGAAGAATTATCGGAAGTGGAGACCAAGTACCAGCATCTTAAGGCAGAGTTTAAACAGCTACAACAACAGAGAGAAGAAAAGGAACAGCATGGGTTACAACTCCAAAGTGAAATTAATCAGGTAAGAGGTGTTACTTTGATTTATTGGAATTTCTCCTATGGTTTTTTTTAGTGTACCTGACAGTTATTTGATCATAATATACTTCATTAAAACATTGTCATTTGAAAAATTAACTTTTAATTTTCACAACTGTAGTATTGAGTCAGATCTCATTTCCTTTCATTTCAGTTTTTCTTAAGAGGAGACACATTGATATTATCTATCATATAGTAATGTTTTGAAGTATTTATGACTTCATATGTATAATTGCTTAGGATGGTACCTGACTCATGGTAGGTACTCTGACTATATATTAGCTTTTGTAATTAATTCAAATTATTGACCATTCTTTAATTTAAAAACTTGTTTCTTTTTTTTCTGACTAGATTTTCAAAATATAATTATTTTTAAACCAATAATACAAAATTGGATATTTTAAAATAAGAAAGTGTATTGGTTCTAACAGGTATTTCTTATAGATAAATTGCAAGTTTTGTCTATAAGAAATGACATTATTGCAAGTTTTATAGAGTTCAATGCAAGTTTTGACTTTTCCATTAATTTAATTTGTAAATTATATATTCTAGCTATTTCTTACAGATAACTAAAAAATTGATTAAGAAAATGGAAATTTTGGGAAGAACAAAGTCCTCAGCTAGTTTTTTGATAATGTTCAACCATTTTCACTTAAATGGTATTGATATTTCCTTTTGTGGCATTGATTCTTCTGTCTTTCTATTTCTCTTCTACTTGATAAATAACACTTATTTTACTTGTTATATTTCTAGAAATCTGTGTTTTTGAACAGTGCCAGTTCTAACCTCCCTCAAAAGACGGCTTAAGCGTGTACATAATCTTGTTTTACTTACCATAGTGTAGTTATACTACCAAATGTCTTTCTTTTCTCAACTCTTGAACTCTTTGGGTACAAGACCATGTCTTACTCAGTTTTTATCCTTACCACTGGCATATTGCTTGCTTATCAAATGTTTTAGTGAGTAAGTGAGTAAATAAATGCAGGCATTCATAATGGAAGGCAACAGAGGCTTGGAGTGAGCATAGCAGTGAGTAACTTAAGTTTTTGACTTTTCATTCAGATAAGAAAATTGGGCATCTATGGTTTCTAAAATAGACTATTTCTTATTGTTAAGAGATACAGAAATGAAAAAAGACACAGTACCTACCTTAAATCATTATGTAAATATCATTGAGAATAAGGCAAGAGTACCATCGTATACTAAAGAACATGGAATTACAATAAAATGATCCCCAATACTGTGAGAATTTGGAAGAGTTCCTCTCCTATTTTTTTCACTGCCCATTGTACTTCATATTGTGTAATTGTTTTGTCCAGTTCTGTGATCAGGAAAAGCTTTGCGTAAGAGAAAGATGGTGCTTGAAGCTGTGAATGTTGAATAGGTTTTGGCAAATAGCAGTTTGATGGCAGGCAGAAGGATCAGAGAAAATAAACCAGTGGCAGGAAAGTATTCTAAGAATCAGGAGGGGGCACTGATTTGTTCTTAGGATAGGTTGTATGTGATAGGAGTGGACTGTTGTGGAAGAGCGCCTGGGATTTTTATGTAGACTCTTGAATGACAGGCTGAGGAATTTGGGCTTTATTTTGTTGTCAGTGGATGGAAGGTTATTAGGAATTTTTGAGAACCTGCTCAAATATATTTTTATACAAAGACTTGAATATGTGACCATTGGATTTAGTTACAGCTCTGTGACAAATAGAGATTATACTAAGGACCTTGAAGTGATACCATTTATCTTCTTTCTTTCAGCATGCTGTCTGGATTCTACCATCAAAGTATGTTTCAAATCTGTCCACTTCTTTTCATCTATGCTGTTGCCACCCTTAACCTAAGCCTCCATCATTACCGACCTGGGCTACTGTATTAGCCTTCTTACAAGTTTCCCTTCTTCTAGTGACCTCCTTGATCTATTCTCCATACAGAAGTCAGAGACATCTTTTTAAAACATGAAGGATATCACTTTCTTTCTCTGCTTAACTCTGCTTAAAGTGGCTTTGCATTGAAACCAAATATCTTAATTTGGTATGTAAGCCTCTATATGCAATATGGCCCACACTGTGTCTTCAGAATCATCTTCTACCACTGTGAAGCCATGTTTGTCATCTTTCAGTTCCTCAGACCCACCAACACTTCAAGTACTTTCCTGCCATTGGTCCTCTGCCTGTATTTTCTTCTTACTGTGCCCTTGACTTCAGTTCTTCACAAGGCTGGCTCAAGCGTTATTTTTGCTATAATGCCTTTGGGGACCACTCTGTTTTAATAGCTTGTTTTCCATATGGTTTGACCCCTTCTTGATTTTGGCAAGCTTCTTCTTTCTTGTTCTCTATAACACTTTTTATTGTATATTAGTTTCTTGTTTACAATTTCCCTTGGATTGTGAACACCTTAATGTGAGGAATTTGTTTTATTCTATACTCTATCAGCCTCTATACTTGGGGCTTTCAGTAAATATTTGTTGAAAGGATGGATGTGAACCTCACTTTAAACCTTTTTTCCAGTACTCTTAACATGTGCAGGCGTGAATTGTGTATGTGTGGCTTTCCACCGTATCATACTCAGCATTCATTTCAGTGCTGACAAATGATAGTCCTTAAACAAAGGACTTCAAGTAAACCATGTTCTTCATATGTATGTTTATGAGCACTTCTACAATAACCACAGAGGTTCAGGTAATGGTTTATTAGTTAAAAGATTAGGTGTCATCAATTGTACTTTTAAAAATTATCCAACATACTATCTTCAATAGGATAGTAGTTTATCTGTGGATTTAGGGACCGACTGTTGAGATTCTAGTTCTCTGGCCTACAGACTGATCTTGGGCAAGTTATTTAATTTGTGCCTCAGTTTGCCCAACTATGAAATGAGGATAATAATGGAACTTTCTTTATAGGATTATTATAAAGATTAAATTAGTTACTACTTGTGAAGCATGTAGAATGGGCCTGGCACATAGTAAACATTATTGGGAATATAAATAAGGAAGTATATAAATAAATAAATATAAATAAGTTTACAAAACTGAACTTCCTAAAGATATATGTATATGTATACATATATATATATATGTCAAAATGTGTCTTTAAAGTAGGATATTGTGGTAATAATTTCAATGTGTGATTTTAGTTTTAATTTTTTAAATTGAATTTATTGGGGTGACATTGGTTGATAAAATTATACAAATTTCAGGTATAGTTCTACAGTAAAGTATCAGATTGGGCACTTAACATGCTTGAAATATGAGTTTACTTTGAGGGTCTTCTTTGCTTTCACATGTCAGGATTGAGCCTAGTTGTTTTAGTGAGAGATGGTTTGGGTAGTTGTTATAGTACTAACTCACTGCATTTTAAGAAGAAGAGTAAATGAGACAGATGTTAGGGTACTGGCTAAGGACAAAGATAAAGCAAATTCATTCTCTGTAACTGTTATTGATTCCTGTTTTAGTTTGATGGAAACATGTTTTACTTTAGAAAATAACTTTTAAAAAAAATTAAGGATAGGATATATTTTGATAGCCACAGTTTGTTTCATTAAAAAATAATGTCTAATTTTCTTGAAGAACTTTTTTCCTTGCCATATTTTTAATTTTTAAATTTTGCGGAGGTGTATGCATTTATTTTGAGTTTTGAGGCTGGTGTGTCAGAGCATTCTCAGTGCATAAGCCTTGCCAAACGGCCTGCATTCTTATCTCCATGCAACTCTTTTTGTTCTACACTTCCAGCACTTGGGCAGTGATTCATATGAAATTAATACAAACTTCTGTTTTTTAATGGAACTGCCAGCACTGCCCACTTATATCCCAAGAAAAAGTAACTTATTTGTGGAGGTGTTAGAAAAAATAAGGAACTTGAGAAAGTGGGGGTTCTTAGCTCCAGGCCAAATGTCTCTTTTAGTTTTCACTGGGTGGCAATTTTAGTTAGTGAGTGATAGTCACCTAATGTTTTTTAAAAAATATTCTTTGCTCTATTTTATTTAGAAATTATCTGCCAGTCTGAGAACTTTGGAATGCTTTGTGCTCTTTAATTTCCAGTGTAAGAAGTCAATTGTGGTGGTTCATAATTACGGAAAAACGGCAAGAATCGCTGTAATGTTTCAAACATACTGTGGAATAGGTCTGAGCTGCGCTGTCTTAATTTTTAATGTTCACTTTATTATTTTTAAGTTCTTCAAGTGATTCCAATACTTATGTCTAAACAAGATCCTCTGGTTCACTGTATTTTTTTAAGAGAGCAGAAAAAACTAGAAATTGTGATGTTTAATCACAATTTTATGTGATTCATTGTATTTGTGTGGTGAAAATTCAGTTGTATCATGAAAATTACGATATTGTACTTATATTGGTGGAAAATGAAACATCATTTGGAGACTAGGTGGTGGTAGTGATGATGGTTCGTGTGTTTATACATGTGTGTGTACCTTTTTTCTCTTTCAAGTTACATGGCAAACTTCTGGAGACCGAGCGGCAACTAGGCGAAGCCCATGGCAGGCTGAAGGAACAAAGGCAGCTCTCAAGTGAAAAGTTGCTGGATAAAGAACAGCAAGTGGCTGATTTACAACTCAAACTTTCTCGTTTAGAAGAACAGGTGAGTTAGCATTTCAAATAAGTGTATGTTAGCCAATTGGTTGGTAGATTTGAGGCATCTTGAATATTGTTATAATTCATTCTTTTCAATAAGTGATAGTTATGATTCTTATAGAAAAAGAAAACAAATACTGATACTGTGGTTTAGATTATTGTTACAAAATATTTGTATGCAATTAATTCCTTGATCATGTTATCATACACAACACAGTATAAAATAAATGCAAACCTGGAGGAAGGATTGTATTTTTCTCAGGATGAGAGTCTGTTCCTAGTGAGTAGTTTCTTAATCATGATATTGAAATTCTATAAGTAATGAGATGCTGCTTATAAGATTGATTTTATGTATTATCTGAATTTAGTTTTCTCTTCAGACTTCAGAATTGTGAGATTTGAAGTAATGCCAGTTTTTTATGAATGATAGCATTATACCTTTAAGCTGTCAACTGACAGGCTATGTCTTTTTAAGTTGAAGGAAAAAGTAACAAATTCCACAGAACTGCAGCATCAGTTAGAGAAAACAAAGCAACAGCATCAAGAACAGCAAGCCCTTCAGCAAAACACTACAGCGAAACTCCGAGAAGCTCAGGCAAGTTAATATCATTTGAACTATTAGCCTTTTAAACAAAATTAGCCAAATCATTATTCTTTTGTTGTAGTAAAGCTAGATGATGCAAAATACTTGATTATGAAGGATTTGGATAATTTTCAGTATCTGGATAATCAAAAAATCTTTTTATTTTGATTTCTATGTTGAAAATTTTCTCTAAAATATTTTAAGTAAATGTATTTATGTTAAAAATAGTCATTTTTATTAACTAAATACATATTAAATTTAAGTAAAATATATATTATTTAAATTATTTTATATATAATATATTATTCAGTATGATTTGTTATTATTATTTATTAATTTATTTTCCAGTTGCTGTTGACATACAATATTATATTAGTTTCAGGTGTATTTAAATAACTTATTTGAGAAATAAAAATATATGAATAAAATTTTCTGGTATATACAGTTAGCCCAGTAAATGAAAGAACATTTTGTATTTCCTACAGTAGAACATAGTGTTCGTGGTCATGTCTTCTGCTTCAGAATTATGTGAACATTGGCCCTGACTGGTGTGGCTCAGTGGATTGTGCATTGTCCTACAAACCAAAAGGTCGCCAGTTCACTTTCTGGTCAGGGCACAGGCCTGGGTTGCAGACCAGGTCCCCAGTTGTGCGTGTGTGGGAGGCCATCAAGCTATGTTTCTTGTTCTCTTTCTCCCTTCTTTCCACTCTTTCTAACAATAAACTACTTAAAGCTTTCTTTAAAAAAAGAACTATCATAAGAATATTGGAGTTGCTGGTATAGAAAATATAAGTGATTGGTTAAATTTATACAGATTCTAAAGAATAACTTAGAAGATTAAAAGAAGTTAAATTTTTATTTTGTTATGGTAAGGGAAGAGGGCACCCAAATGTTTGAAATGAATTTGATTTTGACTTTCACTTATTTGATCTTGTATCCATTCATTGAATACTATTGAGCACTGTATGTCAGGTCCTGTGGTACACTGAAAATAAAGAGAGGAGTAAGACACAGTGCTGTCTTCTGGGAAATGGCAATCTTATGTGCACATAGAACAGTGTTGGAGTTTAAAAGAGGCAGTAATATGCCTCTATATCCCTTCTAAATTTGGAGAATGGCTTGGGAGTCGCATGGACAGGGATCACAACACTGTATTCATTTTTTGTTCTTTCATTCACTCAGTTGACAAATATGGGTTATTGCCTGCTCTTAGCCAAGGAAGTGATTTTGTGTATATGACAGTGAAGAAAACAGACAAACTTGTGTTCTCTCATGGATCTTAGTGAGGGAGAAACTATAGCCAAGGTAAATAGGCAAAATATATAGTGTGTTAAATGGTGATAAGTGCTAGAGATGATAAAAGGGATGGGGAGTAGGAAGTATCTGGGAAGCTGGAACTCAGTGACTGCAGTGTTAGATAGCATTGCCAGGGAAGGCCTCTCTCAGAAACTGAAAGTCCTGAGGGAGAGGGGGTGCGAGGCATCTGGACATCAGAGAGAAGAGCATCACTATATTAAAAAGCCCTAAGCCAGGAGCATATGTAAGGAACATCAGGAAGTTAGTGGTCGGAGTGGTGTGAACGATGAGACATATTGAAAGGGGACACAGTCAGAAATCATAGAAGGTCAGAACATGTTGAGCCCCTTAGGCAATTTTAAGGATTTTACTCTGAGATGAGAAATCATTGGAGGGTTCAGAGCAAAGAAGTACCGTGATCTAACTTGTAATTTCACAGGATTACTCTGGCTGCTGTGTTGAATAGACAGTAGGGGCACATGAGTAGAAGCAAAAAAAATTGGCTGAGAGGCTACTATAATAATCCACATAAGAAATGGGCCCTGGCTGGTGTAGCTCAGTGGATTGAGTGCTGGCCTGCGAAGCACAGGATCGCGGTTCGATTCCCAGTCAGGGCACATGCCTGGGTTGCAGGCCAGTTCCCAGCAGGGGACTCGAGAGGCAACCATACATTGAAGTTTCTCTCCTTCTGTCCTTCCCTCTAAAAATAAATAAATAAAAAAATCTTAAAAAATGAAAAGAAATGGTATATAATTTTATTAATGTCATCCCAATGAATTCAATAAAAATTAAAACAATAATGATACAGGTTTGAAGAAGTATAGGTAGTAAGAAGCAGTCAGATTCTAGATCTATTTCAGAGGTAAAGCCGACAGACTTACTGATAGATCCATGTAGGGCATTGAGAAAGAAGTCAAGAATGATTCCAAGGATTTAGGTCTGGATGGTCAGAAGGATGGAGGTCAAGGAAGATGAAGACAGAGAATCCTGGTGGATTTGGCAACATGGAGGTCGTTGATGATATTGATAAGAGCAAGTGGGATAGAGAGGAGGACTGAAAGCCAGATGGAGAGAGTTCAAGAGAAAATGGGAAGAGAGAAGTTTGGTTAAGTGAATGTGGATAACTGTAGGAATTTTACTCTAAAGAGGAAAGAAGTAGGGTAGTAAAGCTGAGAGAGAATTTTGCACAGATCTACAGCAAGTGGGCATTCAGATACTATCCCCCACAATTAAATTTATTCCTCCAGTCACAGGCAAAGCTGGGAATGATAGCCTTTCACTTTCTTATAGACAGATTGTCTCTTATACTGAGGGGAAGCAAGGGGCTGAGTTTAATGTGTTTGGTCTTTTATCCAAACTTTCTAATTAGTCAAATTCTCATTCCTTGGGAAGGAATAAGAAAAGAATGGCAAAGAGGCCATGTAAAGTCTCTCATTATGGAAACATGAAAAGTCCTAAAAACTAATTAAAGAAATGTAACAAGTTTAATTCTAGGTGTATATATGTGTATAAAATTATTATGATAGCATAGAAGACAGATATAACTTGGATAGAGTCTGGAAGGAGTAGTCATTAGGAAGTTCTTAGAAGTGGCAGTCTGAGTTGCAAATGATTCATAAATGTTTCTAGGTTGTGAAGAAGATGATAGTTAAGGGTATACTGCAAGGAGAAGTTACAAGCGCAAGGATACTGAAGCTGGTGTGAGCTAAACTATCAGGTTTTGCTGGTGCATTGAATGTAATTGAAAGATTAGTTAGAGAAGAGGCCAGAGCATTAGACATCTATAAGTCTGTGAAAGGCCTTGTATGACGTTTCTTCTTGAATACAGAAAGGGGTTGAAGGTCTTTAGAAGTACTATAGTCAGATTTGGTTTTTAGATAGGTTATTCTTGTGGTGTGAAAGATGGATTTTGGATAGAATAATCTGAAACAAGAAATCAATGAAAAGATCAATAAATACAGCATCTTAGATGAAAAATAATTGTAGTTTAAGCATTTGTTTACAAATATCATAGGGACAAGTATAAGTAATACTTTGGAGGTAAAATAAATAGGACTTGTTGACTTAAGAGTTGGAGGGAATGAGAAAGGGAATGAGTGGTTTCCTTACTGAAAACATTGAGGGCATGGTAAATGGGTGTGTCATCAATTGTGTTAGTAAACATAAGACAAATAGCTGTCATGTTTTATAAGGGAATGTGATGAGCACAGTTTTGAACATGTTTCAAAGCACCTATGGGAATATATTAATTTTAAAGCTTATGTATATTAACTGTGAGAGACATCAGTGTACATGGGGTAAATGGAATTATTAGACTAGAAGTGATGTAGTTGAAAGTCTGATTTTTGATTGATGAGTAAATGAGAGATGAGGGAGTTAAGAAAGTAAATATGTATTGCTTTTGAAATTTAAATGTAAATTGTATAAAGATTGGGCAGAAACTGGAGTGGGGCTTGGTTCAGGAAGTGTTTGGGAGAATAAGTGTCTGCCAGTGTTCGTCGTCCAGCACAAAGGGGCTGATGGAAAGGGAGTAATGGAGGGTGTTAGGGGGGAGGTGACTAAAGGAATAAGGTATTGAGAAAAAGCTGTGATGTCATTGGTACAATGGGTAGTGGTAAATTTGAATTTGTCCTTTGCAGAATATCCTTTAAAACTTGATAAGAGAGGTAAGTTGGATGCATATAATTTTATGTGTAAGGAGATAGGAAATGGAGGTGGATATTCCTGATGATCTACCCCTCGCCTCTCTTGGATAAATTGGGTGGTGATAGCCGAATGTCAAGCAGGCAGAAACTAAGAATTTGAGGGACTATTGAAGCTTTTCCTAGATATTGAGGGAAACGTTTGAGGATGAGAACTTCACTAACTGAAAGGGTTGACAAGATGATTCTGGATATGTAATGGAGATTGGAGTATAGAAATTTGTAGAGGCCCGTGTGGAATTTTGTGCTATTTGCTCTAATGGTGCTTGGAAAGGAGTGAAGGAAGCAGATTGCAATATTGACCTAAGTTTGGGCTTTTTGAGGGGAGGGTGGCTGTATTAGAAATTTGGAGGCAACAGGAAATGGAGAATGTAGTTGAAAGAAGAGTTAAAGTTAGTTCACATCCATATATGAGGTTCAGGAAGAAAAGCTAGGCTTATGTTAAATAAGCTAGAAGAAAATTCAGGTAAATGTCCCTTTGACCTTGAAGAGCGGAAATGAGGTCATGCAATTGGAAGCAGTCAGGAAGTTGTGGTCACAGAGTAGGATAAATGAAATTTTTCATCTGGAACAATTTTGGGTGATTTACAGGATTCCACATGTGAGTGGTTGAATAGAATGGCTAAGGTATAGTAATTAATGTGATATGAATATTGAGGTTCTGCTTTTAATTCACAATGTATTTTGTATTTCCCAGGAAATTGAAAGAAATTGTGATTGAGAGAAAGACTAAATCAGGTCTCAAACTTCTGTGAATGAGGTAGGGATTTACAGATGACAGTAACACAGAACGGAGGGTAGAATAAGTGAGTCACATACTCTTGGAAGCAGCATGACACTTGTGCATAAAGGGCAGAGTGGTGGTGATGAAAAACCGGGAAAGCGTCCGTCTCCCCTGCATTCCCAGAGGAATAAGCCTTAGAGGAATCAGATAGGGGTGAGGGGATGTCAGAATTTGTAAAGGGAGAACCTCAATTCAGTTAGGCTTGGAAATAGTGTGACTGGAAAAAAACTTAGGCCTGGGGTTCTAGAAGATTAGTGGAATGTGGAGAAGAGGGGTCATTAGTGGCAGGAAAGAGGGTGAGAGCAGAGAGGTTAGGTTCCTTTCATCATTTAGTGATTGAAGCTGAGAGGGGTGAGAAGCACATTTAAAACTGACTGACCTGAAAAATTTAATATTGGCACAAATTGTTGAGTGGTTGTTGGTTCTGTCTCAGAAAGTGGGGTGGACTGTGAGAAGATTTGCAGAGGGACTTGTTAGGGCCTTGTTCTGTGCAGAGGCTCTGACTTTCAAATGGTTGAGGCAGAGGCTGTGGGTAAGACAACTTGAACATGTTAGTGGGCATTTTTCAGGATGTGGGCTGTTGCATTGTGCTCTGTGTAACGTTACTTTGGTAAAGTGGAGGAGGGATCCATTGATGTGCTGATATATCGGAGAGTCCTTTTGTGGTTTTGGAGTGAGTGGGTCTTCTAGAGTGTCTCTGTGTTAGATTGCAGTCATTTATTTTTCTGTTCATTCAACAAATAGAGCATAGGTGTCTTAGATATCTTAGATATGCTAGTGAATAAAACAGACAAAAATCCTCCTCTTTGTGGAGCATAGATAAGTGCTATGAAAAGAAAAAAATATTCAAGAGAGGGGAATATTGGGAAAGGCTGCAATTTTAAGTGTATTGGGTAGGGTAGGCTTGGGTGACATTTGAACAAACATTTGACGGAGAGGGAATTGGCCAGAACTGTGAGAGAAGTGTTCCAGGCAGAAGAAACAGTTAGTGTGAAGGCTCTGAGGTGGGAATGTGCCTGGTGTGACTAAGGAATAATGAGGAGTCCCACGTGTCTCAAATGGATTGAACGAGAAGAGTAGTGGGTGGTGAAGTCTGTGCTACACTGAGATTGTGGTCAGTTGAAGGTTTTTGTTGTCGTTGTTGTTAAGTTCCAGTTTATTCTCAATTATATAGATTTATATTAAATATATAATCTAATTATTTAATTAAATTGTCATGTTAAAATGTAATAAGTAAAAAAAGTTTGAATTATAAAATTTATCAGTTATTTTGTTTAAGAAGTAACTTTTTAAGTTCTCTATCCTTAAGGTTAGTTTCCAATTCTTTACAGAATGACTTGGAACAAGTACTACGCCAAATTGGCGATAAGGACCAAAAGATCCAGAACCTTGAAGCCTTATTACAGAAGAGTAAAGAAAATATTTCCTTACTAGAAAAGGAAAGAGAAGATCTTTATGCAAAAATTCAGGCTGGTGAAGGGGAGACTGCTGTTCTTAACCAGTTACAAGAAAAAAACCATGTATTGCAAGAACAAGTAAGCTGGTTAAGTCTGTTTCTAAAATTTGCTGTTATCTTTCTAAATCTTAAATGCCTTATTTAAATGATTCTTCATTATGGTTAGTTTTTGTACTTTTTAATATTCTATATTTTTGACAAATGCCATCTCATTTATGTTAAAGGTGGGTTGCTATTATAGTGAAAGTAAGTTAACATGATTTGAGGAAGGAAACCCCAGTTCATGTGCCAGGGATGTAATTTATTACCTAATGTGACCATGAGAAAACCATCTGATCTTGTTAATTTATTTAAAAAGTGGAGATGTTATTGATAATTTTATTTGCCTTGTAGTATTTTGTTATATTTTGAAAAAGAATGAATAACAAAATATATTCATAAACTCAAAGTACTAATCAAGTAGTTATTACTCTGTATTGGTTAGCACATAGACTTAGTGATTACTTGTATTTTGATACTGTCTTTGGAATTTATAAGTAACACTAATTTTGATGTTACTCTATTCTAACATTTGTATGTAGTTTAAGAGAAGCTTATAAAATTCAGCTTAATACATTTTCATACTGAGAAGAATTTATAGTCACTTTTTTGGGGAAGAATTATCCAATGAGAAATCATAGTTATCTACATGAGAAAGTATTAAAGTATTAGTAGGTTGTTGTAGACTGCTCTGGTCATGTTTACTCTCATCCATGGTGGCTGGGGGGACTTGCGGGGAAAGTTGCCCCCACAGTAGGTCATGTTACTTTTCTAATTTGGGTATTAGATTACAAGGGGGACTCCCAAAATATGAAATTTATCTTCTTTGGGGTAGGCCCCTTGTAGTACAGGGTTTCCCTGCTAGATGAATGTTCTGGAAACCATCTGTATCAGTGTGCTAGCTGGTATTGTTGTGAGAGGCTGCATTCAGCTTAGTGAATTTTTGAAGACCCTTCCAGCGCATTTGCCCATTTCGTGAAAAGCAATTTAGGAGCACACCTGCTCACACTGCACTGAGTGTTCAGCAGGTTTTGACCAAAAATGGCATGATCCCCATGCTCCATACTTCCTATTCACCAGATCTTGCCCCTAGTGATTTTTTTTCCTGGATGAAAAAGCCCTCAAAGGGAAACATTTTGCCAATATGAAAGAGGTGAAACAAAAAATGGCAGGAGCACAAGGCATCAAAACCAACAAGCTCCAAAATGTTCTGAGCAGTGGGAAAATTGTCTCAATAGATACATTGTATCAAATGGAGAATACTTTGAAGGTGACTGAAATTTAAACATATAAGAATAAATACATAATTTTTTATAAATTATTTCAGGTTTTGGGGATCCCCTCTTGTTAAATAGAATTTTTTCTCAAATTTCAATTAGCCTTGATTACCAGTTTTTATGAAAAATTCTTTAGACTAGTTTTTAGTTGTGACTTGCATACAACTTGATACTGCTTATCATATAAATGTGACCAGAATAGCTTATGCATTTTCTTAATAAAAGAATAAATAAAAGTATATGTACTTCTGCTTCTGGCTATTTCGAGTAACTGATACTTCTTTAGTCCTCCCACCATAAACAACTAGAAAATTGGGAAAAGATACGTAAAACAACTGTCTTTAGACATTGTACAACAACCAGTACAATGAAAGAAGAGAAACAAATGAAATGAATCTTTCAGCTACTCTGACTTCAGACATGGAGACATTTTCCAGACTGTGGCACAGGTTGTGGAATCTAAGCAGCACAGTGGTCTCAGTGAACTGAGGAGTGAGTGACTGAAGTCCAGGAAAGGTGACACAGCTCAAACTTTCAGGGCAGAATATCAAAGAGGAGAAAACATGGAGATGAATCTGCACAGGGATCCGCCTGAGCCTTTGGCTGAATATTAATCTTTGTGCTTATAAGATGGGATTCCCTGAAGCCAGGCAGTAAATAATTATTAGGATCTGCAGGCTGAAAAATGATCAGATTTGCAGGCCTGGAAGATGTTCAAGTTCTAGCCAGTCAAAGAAGAAAGACGTGTGTGGGTGAATGCTTGGGGGCAGTGAGTTGAAACCACAGAGATGTTACAACTTACGAGAAACATTAAACTAGCCCTAGAGTCAAAAGCCAGTGCATATCCAGTCTGACAAGGCATAAACACAGCCTCAAAAGGATCCAGCTGAACCACAAGTACATTAACTGCCACTGGAACAAAATTCAACATTTTTTGAAAGAAGTCAGCAAAATTTGGAGCTGTCACAAGAAATATCAAAAAATTACTAGTTATATAGAGAGGTAGAAAGTGTGAGCTATAAGCTGAACAATCACTCAATGGAAAAAGACCCTGAAATGAGAGATGATAGAGTCATCAGACACGTTCTTTAAAAAGTTCTTAAAATATACTTATGGATAAAAAAGAAAAGCTATAATAACAGAAATAGAAGTGGATCCATAAAACAGAACCAAATACAACTTTTAGAGCAGTGATTTTCAACTGGTGTACTGTGGAAGGCACGCTAGTGTGCACAAGAATTTTTAAAATGTATGATACATGACTGTTAAGGGGCAGGGACCCTTAGATTGTCAAATAAAAATGATAACAGCCAACCCAACAGTAGCCATCCAATGTGAATGAATCAAAATTTACCATATATTTTGGATGACAAAATTCACTTCCCCCCCAAATTTGGGGGGAAATGGGGGTGCATCTTATAGTCTGAATGTAGCTTACCTGGCTTGCTGTGGGGGGTGGCAGTGGAACAGGGTCACAGGTTATTAAATACTTTACCACATTTTTTGCTTCAAAAATTTTTTTCCTATTTTCCTCCTTTAAAACCTAGGTGCGTCTTATGGTCTGTTGCATCTTATAGTCCTAAAAATACGATACCTATTTTTTGTCAGATCAGCAAAAATATATATTTTTCTAGTTTGCCATAGAATTGTAGTAAAGAATTTATGTCTGTTGTGAAATGAAAAACATTGAAAATCATAGTTTAAGGAATTTTAAAAAGGTCTGAAATGAAAATTTCATTGGGTGGGCTTAATAGATTAAGCAAATAAAAGACAATGTCAGTGAACATGAAGAGAAGGTAACTGAAACTTCAGAATGAAGCGCAGAGAGAGAAAAGGCTAGGAAAAAATGAACAGATCATTAATAAACTTATTAGTGACCTGTGGGATACTATCATGTAGGCTAGCACACATATAATTAGTATCATGGAAGGGTGGGGAGGAGGAAAATGGTAATAGAAATGATGGCTGAAAAAAATTAAATTTGATTAAAAATATGAATCTACATTCATGAAACTCAGTCAACTCCAAGCAGGATATCCCCGACCCACAAAAAGTCAGATAAATTGTATTTCATCTAAAATTTAAAATGCATACACTTCAAAAGATACGATTGTGAAAATAAAAACCAAGACATAGACTAGGAGAAAATACTTGCAATACACGCATCTGACCGTTTAGACCTGTCCAAGATGTGTAAGGAACTCTCCGTACTCAGATCAATGACTGGGGCTAGAGATGAGTGGAGGGTACTGACTGCAAAGGGGCCTGAGGAACTTTTAGGGATAATTGAAATTTTCTCATCTTGATTTTGGTGTTGGTTAAATGAGTGTATGTATTTATCAAATCTCATAACCTAGTGTTCTGGAGGATAAATTAATTGCAAACGTATGAAGATGATACCAAGTTTTATATAATGTTGTGATTGACTTGCAAATCTCAAACTATACAATCCATTTGGGTTAGTTTTATTTCATGTAAATTTATTTCATGTAAATTATAGCTCAATAGAGATGGTTTTAAAATAGTAGGAATCTCTGGATTTTATGTTATATCCTGTGATTTTGAGATACTATGTTTACTTATTTTTGGAAAGATGTGAATGATTCTTGAAAAAGTTTTAAGATAACCTATCACAATTTGGGTTTCTTAGTTCTTTGTATATCATTTGTGACTTTCATAATCAGCGTCTTGCTAATGTGGCAGGTAACTCAACTAACAGAGAAGCTGAAGAATCAGTCAGAAAGCCATAAACAAGCCCAGGAGGATTTGCATGAGCAGGTGCAGGAGCAGAAGGCACATCTTAGAGCTGCACAAGATCGTGTCCTTTCCCTAGAAACCAGTGTCGATGAATTAAATAGTCAACTAAGTGAAAGCAAGGAGAAGGTCTCTCAGCTTGACATACAGGTAATATTGAATTGTGCAATTTAATAAGTTTGTGTGAATAAAATACTAATTTTAGGCCATGAAATGTTTGTTTCTTTATTTATTTATAATCCTTACCTGAGGATATATTTATCGATATTAGAGAGAGAGGCCAGGGTGGGAGAGAAGGAAAAAGAGTGAGAGAGACATTGATGTGAGAGGCAAACATCGATCAGTTGCCTCTTGTGTGTGCCCTGACTGGGATCCAACCCTCAACCTTTTGCTTTATGGTATAATGCTCCCACCAACTGAGCCACCTAGCCAGGGCCATCAAATGTTTTACATTCTCTTCCTTTCCTCTCTCTCTTTCTGTCCTTTACCCCCTACCCCCACTCCCTTGCCGCCCCCATGTCTCTCTGTCTTTCATTAATGGGAAAAAATTAGGAATAGGAATTAAGTAAAGATTTATTTAGTCAGTTGGTTGAGCTTTCCTGTTTGCCATTTTTTCCCTCTCTCTACTGATAAACTATACTTCCTGAAACTACTGATCTTTTCACTTTTTTCCCATGAGGTTATTATTATTTTTGAAGTTCAAAAGTATAATAGTATAATCTATATTATACTATTAGATTTCCAGGTTAAATATTTTTTAACTTTATTTTTTATTTAATTTTACTTTAAAGGTATGATTTAAAAAATACTTTTATATAGTATCATTGTTTTTAACTGTATATCTCTTCAGAGGCTAATATAGAAACTTTGCTCAATGAGTCAGTTATGGGGTGAGAATTAAAATATATTTATTTCTCCATTTTCATCATTGATTTTTTGTTTTATTCTATTGTAGAGAAAGTTGTGGAAACATTTCTAATCCTTGATTTTCTTTATTTTAGGAGATTAATTCTATTAAAAATAAGAAGTAGTATCATAAGTTGGAATATAAGGATGCATATTTCTTTCTTTTTTAAAAAAAATATTTTATTTATTTATCTTTAGAGAGGAAGGGAAGGAGAAAGGAAGAGAAACATCAATGTATGATTGCTTCTCATGCATCCCCTGCTGGGAACTGACCTGCAACCCAGGCATGTGCCCTGACTGGGAATCGAACCGCAATTGTCTGGTTCGCGCTCAATCCACTGAGCTACACCAGCCAGGGCTCCATATTTCTTTCTTTTAAAAATATAATTGTCAGATGAGTTATATGATAACTCATCAAGTGGATATCCAGTTTAAGAGAGGGAGAAGTGTTTCAGTGGCATATAGAAACATCTTTTCATCATTTATCCAAACATTATTAGGAATTTTCTCTCCTACTCATTTCTATTTGGGGGATTATCACATACTAATTTTTCAGCATTTAAATCCTTATTTTTTTTTGCCAAAGGACTTTAATTTTTAAGTTACTTAGTGACAAAAGCAATGTATATGCAAGCAAAAGGAAATCAAGAACTAAATGTGAATTAAATGACTTGTAAATTTTGTTACAGATTAAAGCCAAAACTGAATTATTGCTATCAGCAGAAGCAGCAAAAATTGCTCAAAGAGCAGACCTTCAAAATCATTTGGACACAGCCCAAAATGCATTACAAGATAAACAGCAGGTAGGGGGTGACCTGATGCAGTTCATGCTGTAACCTCATGTTCTGGAGGATGAATTAATTGCAAACATGTATGAAGATGATATCAAGTTTTATATAATGTTGTGATTGACTTGCTTAATTTAATTTCTTCCTGAGTTCAGAACCAGTTGGCGTGGTAGATGCACGAGTCAGATAGATGAAAATAAGATTATATTTTTTGTTTTTGATAAGCTCACCTGGAGCACTGCTATGGTTGGGCTTCTTAATGTTCTACTTCTCCCCTTGTCCAGAAGTTGGTGTGGTACTGAAATATTCACTCCTAATTAGTGCTTCATCCCACTAAGTGCTAATGACTGGGAAAGAGAGACAGTCTTGTATGCATGTTTTTAGTAGACAGTCTGGGCCATAAACCAGATATACCAGTACTTACCACTTGGAAGCAGAAAAGAACAACATGTATTCCATCTCAATAGTAAGAGTTACTCTCTTTTCTTGGGAGTAGAAGTCAATCGGGCTGAAGGGAATATAAAAGTTTTTTTATACCTCTTTTCCTAATACATCTGATAAAGTAAAAGCTTCCTTCTTAGGGCCAAGGTCAAAATGCTGGTAGATTATTCTTATTTTTTTTACTAGGTAGGCATTTTTAAAATTTGTATTTTATTTAAGAGGTAATACTAGCTGTTGGTCTAATTTTTAAAAACAATATAGTAGCATATCAAGTTAATAAAACTGTTTTCTGTATTTATCCTAAACTCCAATTCTTAGATGGGATGTTTGCTATTAAATTTGGTATAGAATGCACACACAGAGATATTTTTCTTTTATGCACATAGAATCACTATATATGTTATTCTACAACTTGCATTTTAATTACATTGTTGCTAAACACATCTGGAAAGTATTTTCTAAGCACAAGATCAGTGCCAGAAACTGTAATGGAAAAAATATTTATAAGAATAACCACATAAAAGTTTACAATTTATCTGCTAAAAATATTACTAACAAAATCCTAAATCCATTAACAAAAATAATTATTTTCTGAAGTATGTCTGATGAAAGGTTACTAGCCTATATGTTTAAAACACTTTTACATAATAAGTAAGTCAACCTAATGACAATAAGTGATCAAAACTGTATTAGCAAATGTGTAAGTTCGTTAAGAATCAATTGCAAATTAAGACAACAATGGAATGTACTTTATGAGGTAAAATGTGTATTTATGTGTTTAACACTCAGGATTAGAGATGGTGCAGAGGAACAAGCCTCTATCATACATTGCTGGGGAGTTGTATAAATTAGTTCTATATTTTGATGCTGGTAGGGGAAACCATAGCAGTTTATTTCAAGAACTTCAGGATTTTTAATATATTCTAGCTCACTTTTAGTTATTTTAAGGGAATTATAATAGCATTAAGAATGCTTTTGTATCTCTTAATAAATGCAGAAAGTTTAGTCACAATCTAGGAATCTAAAATAGGACATTAGGATAAAAAATGGCCTACATCAATAAAATGGAAATTTATGTAGTCAAGTATAATGATATTTTAGAAAATGTCACAGTTTTATAATACATTGTTATGTAACAGCAAAGGTGGTTACAGTATAGCAGTATATAAAGTGAGATCCTGTTTTTATTATAAAAGTACAAGTCAAAATATAGAAACTAACAGACAGGAAGACAAGTTACCAAAACATTAATAGGGATTAACTGTGGGTGGTGGATTTACTAGTAGTAATTTTTATCTTGCTCTTTCTGGGTAACTAGATATTCCAAATGAATTGAACTATTGTAGATGTAATCATTTATTTTTAAAGTGTTATTTTAGAAGATGGCTTCTCGAACATTGAAAACATTTAATTATAAAAGCATTATTTTATTATTAGCTTGTTTACTATTCTTTTGAATCTTTTGGCTTCCTGGAAAAAGTTGCTGAGCTGTTACGCATATAAACTTAGTATCTTACACTGTGCACACGTTCAATTCAGATCCTTTATATCGGTAGATAAATTTATCCTCTGAATCATTAGACTTACCTGCGATCTTACTCCAAATAGTTTCTTAAATAAAGCTAGAGTTTTAATTCTACTTTGACCAAACATTTGATTTATCCACTGAATCATTAGACTTACCTGCGATCTTACTCCAAATAGTTTCTTAAATAAAGCTAGAGTTTTAATTTTACTTTGACCAAACATTTGGACACTACAATAAAGTAAACCTTACCAAAGTTTTCTTTCATTGTATCTCCCTATAGGAATTAAATAAGATCACTACTCAGTTGGATCAGGTCACTACAAAGTTGCAGGGTAAGCAAGAGCACTGCAGTCAGCTGGAAAGTCATCTTAAAGAATATAAAGAGAAACACCTGTCTTTAGAACAGAAAACCGAAGAATTAGAAGGTCAAATTAAGGTTTGTATAAAAGAAATTGAACTTAGCCATGTTTTCTATAGCTGTAGCAATGGAAACTGATAAAGTGAATGGAATCAAAGATTTAACATTTGCAAACAAAGGGGAAGTTGTGATGTAAAATTTAAAAAAATTACTTGTAATTTTTATGTATTAATTTTGAATTCCACCTTTACTCCACAGTTTCTTCTTTAATAGAAGGCTTTTATAAATGATAGTTAACATATATACTGTTTCCGTTGTAATGTGTTACTAGTATTTCTTTTTTTTAAATTTTTTCTTAATATATTTTATTGATTATACCATTACAGTTGTTCTATTCCCCCCTTCAATCCCCTCCACCCACACCCTCCCTCCCCCACCATTCTCCCCCCCCTTAGTTTATAACCATGTGTCTCAAGTTCTTTGGATTCTATATTTCCCCCACTATTCTTGCCCTCCCCACTATCTATTTTCTACCTACTGTCTATGCTATTTTCTGTACCTTCTCCCCCCTTCTCCTCCTCCCACTCCCCTGTTGCTAACCCTCCATGTGTTCTTCATTTCTATGGTTCCACTCCTGATCTAGCTGTCCTCTTGGTTTGCTTTTGTTTTAGGTGTGGTTGTTAATAACTGTGTGTTTGCTGTCCTTTCACTGTTCATATTTTTCATCTTCTTTTTCTTATATAAGTCCCTTTAGCATTTCATATAATAAGGGCTTGGTGATGATGAACTCCTTGAACTTGACCTTATCTGAGAAGCACTTTATCTGTCCTTCCATTCTAAATGAAAGTTTTGCTGGATAAAGCAATCTTGGCTGTAGGTCTTTGGATTTCATGACTTGGAATACTTCTTTCCAGCCCCTTCTTGCCTGTAAGGTCTCTTTTGAGAAATCCGCTGACAGTCTGATGGGTACTCCTTTGTAGGTGACTGTCCCCTTATCCCTTGCTGCTTCTAGGATTCTCTCCTTCATTTTGGTCTTGGCTAATGTAATTATGATGTGCCTTGGTGTGTTCCTTCTTGGGTCCAACTTCTTTGGCACTCTCTGAGCTTCCTGGATTTCCTGGAAGTCTATTTCCTTTGCCAGACTGGGGAAGTTCTCCTTTATTATTTGTTCAAATACGTTTTCCACTCGTGGCTGTTTCTTTCCCCCTTCTGGTACCCCTATAATTCGGATGTTGGAACGTTTAAAGATGTCCTGGAGGTTCCTAAGCCTCTCCTCATTTTTTTGAATTCTCATTTCTTCATTCCTTTCTGGTGGGATGTTTCTTTCTTCCTTCTGGTCCATTCCATTGATTTGAGTCCCAGTTTCCTTTCCATCACTATTGGTTTCCTGTGCATGTCCCTTCATTTCAATCAGTCCAGCCCTCACACGTTCCTCTAATTTGTAACTTTGTTCCTCTAATTTGTGACTATAATCAACCAGTTCTGTGAGTATCCTGATAAATAGTGTCCTGAATTGTGCTTCTGAGAGGCTGGCAATTTCTCGGTCGCTTAGAGTTATTGGCTCTAGGACTTTGAGTTCTTCTTGTGCCATCTTTCGGGTTGTTCGTGCCTGTTCCATAGCAGGATCAGAGCCCTAAAGTGTTCACTAGTACAGGGCAACTAAGTCGCTGGGTTGTGACGCTGTATGTGGGGGCGGGGTCAAAGAGGGACTATGGCGTCCTGTCCGCCGCCTGCCGCCACGGCCTTCACCGGTGCCGCAGTTGCTGCCGTCAGTCACTGGGCCCACACGTTTCGTCCCACTGCACGCGAGTGTGCCACCACCGTCAGCCCTCGCCCCCTGGGGCCTGCGTGGTCTATCTCACTGTGCGCGAATATGCGCCCTCGGTCTGCCGCGCACCCCAACTGGTTCCCATCTGCCTGCGCGCCTGGGTCGGGGGCCCTGTCCTGCCCGACCCTGCTCGCTGCTGGCTCCGCCCCTCTTACCGTCCCCGTTGAACGGTTAGATGTAGTTGTACTTCCGTATAATTCAATTTTCTGTCGTTTGGTTGTGTCTTTGTTTCTCCAAACCTTTGTTGTATTCAAACTTGGTTGTGGGAGAAGGCACAGTGTTTCCACCTATGCCTCCATCTTGACGGAAGTCCTGTAATGTGTTACTAGTATTTCAAAGAGACACTCAACCAGGATCTATCCTATAATTATAAGGAACTTATCATTTTTTTTGTTCTTGTGAAGTCTCTTTTGTTCTATCATTTCTACTTCCTTACCTCCTTATTCCAATATAATATTGAGATATATTAGGCATTTACCTTTTTTTACATTATTTTAAATTTAAATTATTTTATTGTTGTTTAATTACAGTTGTCTGTATTTTCTCCCCACCACTCCCCACCCACCCCAACCAAGCCCAACTCCCTCCTTTGCTTCCACCCTCCCCCTTGGCTTTGTCCATGTGTCCTTTATAGTTGTTCCTGAAAACCCTTCTCCTCTCTGTCCCCTCCCCCCTCCCTTCTGGCTATTATTAGATTGCTCTTAATTTCAATGGCTCTGGTTATATTTTGTTTGCTTTTTTCTTTCGTTGATTATGTTCCAGTTAAAGGTGAAATCTATGGTATTTGACCCTCACCACCTGGCTTATTTCACTTAGCATAATGCTCTCTAGTTCCATCCATGCTATTGGAAAGGGTATAAGCTCTTTCTTTCTCTCTGCTGCGTAGAATTCCACTGGGTAAATGCACCATAGTTTTTTGATCCATTCATTTGCTGATGGGCACTTAGGTTTCTTCCAGCATTTGGCTATTGTAAATTGTGCTGCTATGAACATTGGGGTGCATAGGTTCTTTTGGATTGGTGTTTCAGGGTTCTTAGGGTATAATCCCAGCAGTGGAATTGCTGGGTCAAAAGGCAGTTCCATTTTTAGTTTTCTGAGGAAATATCATACTATTTTCCATAGTGACTGCACCAGTCTGCATTCCCACCAACAGTGCACTAGGGTTCCCTTTTCTCCACAGCTTCTCCAACACTTGTTTGTTGATTTGTTTGTGATGGCCATTCTGACTCGTGTGAGGTGGTATCTCATTGTGGTTTTAATTTGCATCTCTCTGATGGCTAGTGATGCCGAGCGTCTTTTCATGTGTCTCTGGGCCCTCTGTGTGTCTTCCTTGAAGAAATGTCTGTTCAAGTCTTTTGCTCATTTTATAATTGGGTTTTTTGTCTTCCTGGAGTGAAATCATATGAGTTCTTTATATATTCTGGAGATCAAGTCCTTGTCCGAGGTGTCATTAGCAAATATATGTTCCATACAGTTGGCTCTCTTTTCATTTTAATGCTATTTTCTTTAGCCGTGCAGAAGCTTTTTAATTTGATGAGGTGCCATTTGTTTATTCTTTCCTTTATGTCTCATGCTTTAGGGGACATATCCGTGAAGATATTGCTGCATGGAATGTCTGAGATTTTCCTGCCAGTGCTTTCCTCTAGGACTTTTATGGTGTTATAACTTAAATATAAGTCTCTTATCCACCTTGAATTTTTTTTGTGTATGGTGTTGGTGATCAAGTTCCATTTTGTTGCATGTAGCTGTCCAGCTCTCTCAGCGCCATTTGTTGAAGAGGCTATTTTTGCTCCATTTTATGCTTCTTCCCCTTTGTCAAATATTAATTGACCATAGAGACTTGGGTTTATTTCTGGGCTCTCTGATCTGTACCATTGGTCTATGTGCCTGTTTTTATGCCAGGACCAGGCTGTTTTGATTACAGTGGACTTGTAATGAAGTTTGGTATCAGATATTGTGATCCCTCCTGCTTTGTCCTTTTTTCCCAAAATTGCAGCAGCTATTCAGGGTCATTTATGGTTCCATACAAATTTCTGAAAGGTTTGTTCTCTATCTGTGAAATAAGACATCTTCCTTTTTTAAACTTTACATTTATACTCTTTAGATTTTATTTCTAATTTAATAATAAATTTACTCTGTGGTACTCTGCTTCTTACTTTAACACAACTCTGAGTGAAAGTTTTTTTTACTAAAGAGAATAAATTAAAAGATATCAGAGATGAAATTGACCTGAGTCCTTTTTTCTTTTAATCGAAACTAACAGTTAAACAAAAATTTCTCAAGTTTGTAATGACTTACAAACTTGAGAAATTTTTGTTTAACTGTTTGTTTAACTGTCAGTCAACCATCACAATCAAACGAAGCACTTCGGAACCATTACACAATCTTGGGATGTATATATGTATATATATATGTACAGCCACATCAATATATATCACATAGAAAAAGAATTACATTTACAATTCTGTTTATGGGTTTCTTTTTTTTTCTTTATGGCCAGTGGTAATAACAATGACAAATTTATATAATAGTTGAAAGCATAGAAAAAACTATTTCACTGAAAAATAGCTAATGAGAATTCTATTTGGGTACCTTTAAAAATAGTATTTTAGAATCAGTAGTGCATATTGCATGTATCAGATCTTTAACACTTTATAATTATTATTTTATAAAGTATTCCATGTTTTATATCAATGTATTGTTATAGAATTATTACATCAAATATCTAATAAAAATGTCAAGTAAGAGCCATAGGTACCTAGATTAGTTTATAAAATAGAGTGTAAAATTATTACAACTATATAAGAAAATGCATTGCTTATAGATATTCATTCAGCCTATATACTTAACAGTTAGATTTTCAAAATTCGTAAAAATATACACAGTTATGTGATTATGTCTGAGAGAAACTACACTGTGAGGATCTCTCTGTAGACTAAGAGACTAGAGAAGCAAAATCAGGGATTTAATTGGCTTTATATTTAGGGTTAATAGGTGTTATGAGAAGGATGATAAGATAGCTTCGTTTTGGTTTTGAACACCCATAATAACATCAGTGTTGTGACTACAGAGGATAATATGTTTTAAGTGGGCCTGTATGTGAACTTTTTAGTTATTTTTCATACTTGAATTAGTAATTTTTACCCATTGTAAATATAATTGTTTTAAGTTTAGTCTCTTCCAGATCATTTTAAAGGTAATAACTTCGTGACTACCATGTGTAACACCTGTTGCTAGCTCCTCTGAAATATTTCAAGTGAAGTGGCTCCTTTACTCAGTAATGCCTTCAAAATGTAGTTGTTTATGTAAACAAGCATTTTATGGCTTTTTTTGTGTTATGTCAACAGCAATTTAAACATAAAACAAAAATGTTACAATATTTAAAATAATTTTTGACATTGAAATGGTTACTATATTATTTTTTTCATAGAAACTAGAAGCTGATATTCTTGAAGTCAAAGCAAGCAAGGAGCAAACTTCGCAGGAGCTGCAACAGCAAAGACAGCTGAACGCAGATTTAGAACTTAGAGCCACAGAGTTGACTAAACAACTGGAAATGGAGAAAGAAATGTAAGCTTAACTACTTAAGGGGAAAGATTCTAATTTAAGTATTACGATTTTTAAAATTTTAATTTTCCTAAAACAGTGCTTAAAAATTTAGTAAATATTTGTGTTGATTCTATAAACAGCTGATATTAATGTAAATGAAAAAATAAAGCCAGCATAATAGGTTAAATTTACCTTCACTACTGAAAATTTGAGTTGTTAACAGTAATGTGGTACTGATGTCTCTGGGTTTAAGCAGTTGTTTTCAGTTGTTTACCAATTTGTAAAACTTAATATAAATTAAAAGCATAGGAGGGTGTTTAGATATAATCACCCAAGAACAGCAAGGCTGCTGCTTTGGGGCACAGTACAAACTAGGAATAAATACTTTATTGTAAGAAATGGTCTCTTTTAGCTTTTGATGCATTTTGGCAAATTGTCTATGTTTATGAGCATGTTTTATTTTATTTTATTTTTAATAGTTTATTTTTTATTGTATTTTTTCCATTACTATTTATCCCCCTTATACCCTCTTCCACCTCCACCCACCCTTCTTCCCACTGCAATTAGCACACTGTTGTCTGTGGCCATGAATTATTTTTCTTTTTTGCTCAGTCCTTCCACAACTCACGCTTCCCCTAACCCCCAGAGCCTGCTCTCTGTCTGTGAGTCTGTGTCTATTTTGCTTGTTAGTTCAATTTGTTCATTAGATTCCACATCTGAGTGAAATCATATGGTATTTGTTTTTCTCTGCCTGGCTTATTTCACTTAGCATGACGTTCTCCAGGTCCATGCATGCTGCTGCAAAGGGTAAAATTTCTTTCTTTTTTAAAGCCAAGTAGTATTCTATTGTGTAAAGTATCACAGCTGTTTTATTGACTCATCTACTGATGGGCACTTGAGCTACTTCCGAATCTTGGCGATTGTAAATAGTGCTGCAATGAATATAGGGGTGCATATATTCTTTCAAAGGATTGTTTCAGGTTCCTTTGGCTAAATTCCCAAGAAGTAGAATTTCTGGGTCATAAAGCTTTTTTTGAAGTAACTTCATAGTGCTTTCCCTAGTGGATGCACCAGTCTGCATTCCCACCAACAGTGAACAAGGGTTTCTTCCCCTTTCTCCACTTCCTCCCCGACAGTTATTGTTTGTTGATTTAGTGATGTGATGGCCATTCTGACAGATGTGAAGTGATATCTCATTTTGGTTTTAATTTGCATCTCTCTGATGATTAATGACTTGAACATTTTTCATATGTCTATTGAGCATCTGTATGCCCTTTATGGAGAAGTGTCTGTTCAGGTCCTTTGCCCATTTTTGAATTGAATTGTTTGGTTTTTTTTGGTGTTGAGTTTTACAAGTTTTTTATAAGTTTTGGATATTAATCCCTTATCAGATGTATCAATTAAATATGTTCTTTATGTTCTTTCATTCAGTGGATTGTCTTTTCGTTTTGTTGATGGTTTCCTTTGCTGTGCAGAGGAACAACTTTTTTGTTTTGATGTAGTTCCATTTGTTTATTTTATTCTTTTGTTTCCCTTGCTCAGGGAGACACATCAGAAAAAAAAGTTGCTATGAGAAATGCCTGAGATTTTACTGCCTATGTTTTCTTCTAGGAATTATATTTTTGGGTCCAATATTTAAGTCTTTAAACCACTTTGAATTTATTCTTGTGTATGGTGGTGGTCTAGTTTCATTTTTCCCATGTGTCTGTCCATTTTGCCAATACCGTTTATCGAACAGACTGCTTTAACCCACTGTATGTTCTTGCCTCCTTTGTCAAATATCAATTGACTATAAAGATGTGGGTTTTTTTCTGAACTCTATATTCTATTCCTTTGATGTATATGTCTGTTTTTATGCCAGTACCACGCTGTTCTGATTTCAATGGCTCTGTAGTACAGTTTGAGAACAGGTAGCATGATTCCTCCAAATTTGTTCTTTTTTCTCAAGATTGCTATGGCTATTTGAGGTCTATTGTCATGCCATGTAAATTTGGAGTATTTGTTCTATTTCTGTAAAATACACCATTAGTATCTTGATGCAAATTGTGTTGAATATATATTATAGATTACTTTGGGTAGTATGGACATTTTCATGATTATTAAAATCTTCCTATCCATGAACATGGTATGTACTTCCACTTATTTATATCTTCTTCAGTTTTTTTCTTTAGTATCTTAAAATTTTAATCCTTGGTTAAATTTATTCTTAGGCATTTAATTTTTCTGTGAAGCAATTGTGAATGGGATTTTTTCTTCATTTCCCTTTCTGATAGTTCCTTATCGATGTATAAAAATGTAACTGATTTCTGGATATTTATTTTGTAACCTGCTACTTTACTGAATTCATTTATCAGTTCTTAGTTTTTTGGTGGAATCTTTAGGGTTCTCTCTATATAGTATCATGTCATCTGCAAATGATGACAGTTTTACTTCTTCCTTTCCAATTTGGATGCCTTTTATTTCTTCTCTTTTTTTTTTTCTGATTGCTGTGGCTAGGCCTTCCAGTGCTGTGTTGGGTAAGAGTGATGAAATCTGACATTCCTTTCTTGTTCCTGATCTTAAGGGGAACACTTGAACATTTTGACCATTGAGTATGATGTTGGCTGTGGGTTGAAACATTTCTTGTTTTCACATGTATTAAATTGGGTCCTGATACTTTGAATATGAGGATATAGCTACATTTTGTGCCTCAAATGACATTTCTTCTCACTGCTAGCATCATAGTTTCCATTGCCAATGTATTTGGGGAACACATCTGATCCTTTTTATCACCAACTGAATCATTCTTTACCTCTGGAACCCATTCACTGGTTTGTGAAGATCACCTCTGTTTTGGTTCTACTCTTTCCCAATACCTCTGGGCTTTTAGTTTCTTTTCATTTTTAGTGGACTCAATGCAAACAGGTCCATTTCCATTCTGTGTTCTATTCTCATGGTTCAGAACTCACGCAGAGGCTTCTCTATCATATCGGGGTAGGGAAACATTTTTCTAAAGTACTAAAATCACTTTTGTCTATGTACTTTATTTAAACATTTCTTATGTGTAGAGTACTAGAAACGGAGAGCTGGATAAACATATCTTGGGTTTGACCAAACCTCCTCCCTCTCCCCCGATTCCAGGGCTCATCCTAAATAATCAGGTCCAGGGCTCCCCTTGCTCAGGGCTCATCAGCATCCAGCTCTTTCTCTTCCACTGACATTGTACAATATATTTTCATGACAGTGAAATTTTATGTATTTTCTAATATCCTTTATGATTTCTTCTTTTATGTTTGGGTGACTTAAATATATGTATATTGTTTATTTTCTCATATTACAAGGCTTATTTTCTTATATTACTGATTTCTAATGTCATGTAAAATTGAAACTTTTCAGACTGTCTTATTTATGGACCAGTGTGTGGTTTATCTTGGTTAATTTTTCATGTGCACATGTGTGTACTCTGTTTTTGGGTAAAGTGTTCTATAAATCTGGGTTAGATCAAGGTGGTTGATAATGCAGTTCCAATCTTATCTTACCACTTTTTTTCCTCTGGTTATTCTATCAGTTTCTGAGAAAAAGGTATTGGAGTTTCCACCTAGGATTATGGATTTATTTATTACTTTAGGAACTTTTAAAAAAATAAACAACTTTATAATGACTGCAAGCTTTTATGTCTCTTTACCTTCTTTTTAAACATAATCTTATTTTATAATAATTATTTGTGGAAAGGTTCAGTAGCATAGTAAATAAATATGTCAACTCCTAATTTTACATTTTTTTAAATTGGGATTTTAACTATATTAAAATGGTAAAATAGTATTAGTATAATGACTTTTCCATTTAGATCTTTAAAATCAGTGGGGTGCAGTATCCTATGAGTGTACTTAACTTCATTTTTTTTAGCTTTATTTAGGAAGTAAAAGTAAGTTTCTGGGACTAAATGTTGGAAAAGTTCAAAGTTCTGGTATTGTATTCATACATGACTTCAAATATGTGACTAGTACATCTTTTACAACCTCTCTTTAACATCTTATTCAGTTTGTAATGATTATAAAGTACATTGGAAATCATATGCATTCCAAAACATATTACCTAGCATCTGGTTTTATTTTCAGTGTAGAAAATGGTTGATATTTAATATTTGTTTTTTGGTGATATATATAGATATACACACACATATACATAAATGTATAAATATATATGTAATCCATTTCTTTTATGAAAACAATAAAACTCTTTAATTTTCCTAAAGTTATATATACATTTCCTCATTATTGTA
This sequence comes from Sturnira hondurensis, assembly GCF_014824575.4. Taxonomy (NCBI): domain Eukaryota; kingdom Metazoa; phylum Chordata; class Mammalia; order Chiroptera; family Phyllostomidae; genus Sturnira; species Sturnira hondurensis. Next base: position 5,352,126 of record NW_028088140.1, on the reverse strand, counting down.
GTTTATTTATTCAGTAGAAAAGTTATGTTAGGGACAAATGATAGCATTTCTTGTATAATCTGATAAGCTTTAGAATTAAAGTGCATGTGTTGTGTTTCCTCTTTGTTTAAAATGAAATATTTGTTTTTTAATTTATTTTTTTCCTGGGTTAACCTTACATGTTTTGAAGTTTAAGACCTATCAAACATATTATATATTTTATGTTTTAAAGAAAAGAGGCAAAGTTCTCTATATACTTGGAAGATAACACAATAAATATGTTCTGTAGGGTACATGGAAAAACTTTTCTGGCTATTTTATACTAGAGGGTCTGTTATGTGCAGGGCTTTTTTGGACCCATTGTGGTGAATAAGACTGAATTAAGTCAGGAGGCTTAAGCCAGAAGCTCTTGGCTTTACTACTATGTTATTTCACTTGACGAAAATCATCTTTATCTGTTCAATGATCATATCATATATTTTGAGACATTTTTTGATTGTGGACATTAAATTGTGTTTTTTTTTTTTTACTTAACTACACAAGAAAGTTTTAAAACTCAATAGTCATTCATTTTGAGTGGTAAATTAAGAATGGTAAATTATAGATTGTTCTTTAAAAAATTGTTTTNAGATAACACAATAAATATGTTCTGTAGGGTACATGGAAAAACTTTTCTGGCTATTTTATACTAGAGGGTCTGATATGTGCAGGGCTTTTTTGGACCCATTGTGGTGAATAAGACTAAATTAAGTCAGGAGGCTTAAGCCAGAAGCTCTTGGCTTTACTACTATGTTATTTCACTTGATGAAAATCATCTTTATCTGTTCAATGATCATATCATATATTTTGAGACATTTTTTGATTGTGGACATTAAATTGTGTTTTTTTTTTTTTACTTAACTACACAAGAAAGTTTTAAAACTCAATAGTCATTCATTTTGAGTGGTAAATTAAGAATGGTAAATTATAGATTGTTCTTTAAAAAATTGTTTTGTTTTTTTTTTCTATTCAGAGTATCCAGTGCAAAATTGGACCTACAGAAAAAATCTGAAGCCCTTGAAAATACTAAGCAAATGCTTACCAAGCAAGAGGAAGAAAAAGTAATTCTTAAAAAAGAAATTGAAAATTTGAGTCAAGATGCAAAGATTCAGCATGAGGAATTGAGTAACAAATTTCAAACAGCAGTAACAGAACTACAAAAAGTGAAGATGGAGAAAGAAACTCTAATGGTAGAGCTTTCTGAAACAGTAGAGAAATTATCAAAAGTTTCTGATACTTTGAAGAATTCCAAAAGTGAATTTGAAAAGGAAAATAAGAAAGGAATGGCTGCTATATCGGATTTGGTTAGTTGTTTACATTTATTCTCTTAGGTAGAGCGATTTTTAATTAAAATGCAGTGATTTTTCTACTGTTGACTTTTGATTTTACAATTGAATAATTTAAATAGTTCTTGTGAGAAAAGAAATTGGGAGCTTAGCCTGAGAAAGATCTTGTCACGTGCATGTGTAGTTTTCCGGAGACCCAGGGAGTTCGAGTGCACCATCTTACTCCTTTGCTGGTATGATGTGAGATTTGGGAGAGACTGCGTTAGGTTTGTTCTCAGGGGCATTTCCACAGACAGTGGAGCTGCTAATTGAAATGTTATCCACATGTCTGAGAAAGAAAAAAGAAAAAGCCTAGAAAGATCTTGATGACTCCTATTGATTCTGGTACTGTAAACTTTCTAATATTTATTGAATATTCTAAAATTGTCACTATACCACGTTTTAGAGATACCATAAAACCTATGTAAACTACAGAGGAAAAAAGTCTAACAGTCTCAAAATGCTTAAAGGCGAATGTATTCTCAGAAATATTTTAACGTAGAATAACTGAGAGTAAAATTCTTTTGTTCTCCATATGAAACTTGGGGAAACTGTTTAGTAGTATGAAAAACACATGATGTTAATATGTTAACTTTATGTTCCTTTCTGTTTGGTAAAGACATCTTTTATCAGTATATCTTCCCTCTTAAATTGTGATTATTTTTTATTTAGTGTTTTAGTTCTTTCTGTTAAAAAAATTTCATGCTTCCATTTTTGAAGCCCATTATTCTACTTTAAAAATTGCATGACAAGTTAATTAATTATAATTAGCATTGTGACATAAAAGTGTTCTAAAGTATTGCCTAAATATTATCTAAAATATTTATTGTGACTGTTGGTTGATAACAGAAACTCTTAGCCTTTTCCTGTTTCTCCCTTTACTGCTCTGATATTTGCTTGTTTTTATAATTGAATTGAAAGATTCTATCCCATCTTAAAACACCAATGATTCTAGTTTATTCCTTTCTGTGGATCTTTCTGTTTATAAACTAAACTTCTTAAACTTACTACAAGTATTTTCTGCATAATGTAGATTCCATTTTTTTAGGAAAAAACTTGCAAAGAAATGAAGCATCAATTTCAAGTCCAGATGGAAAGCACACTTAAGGAACAGAATGAACTGAAAAAATCACTTGAAAAAGAGAAAGAGGTAATATTTTTTATAACATAAAATATGTAAAGTATAAAAGATCTTTGTATTTAAAAAAAATGTTCGTTTATAATAAAAGGCCCAAATTTGAGGATTATCATTAATAAAGATGGCAAAGTGAGTCAACTAACTATTGAGTTATAGTTAGATAATCTAAATTAATGAACGTTATTATAGTTGGAAAAATCTTTATAAACTTTCCATGGAAATGACCTTCTAAGGGCTCTTTATTTCATGGACATTTATATTAATGGTGTATTTGTTAATGGTTGAATAGTAATCAAGAGATTTTTTTCTCTACAGTTAATGCTTCAGTTGCTCTCTATCAAGAACAAACAAGTAAATGAATAAATACATCGTTTTAACATATGGTTGTTATTTACTAAAGATATACCTCTAACAACTATTGTTCAGACATGTAGTTTTCTGGAGATCTGATTTGATAAAGCAGCAAAACCTATTGCTGAGAAGTCTTTAATATGAAATTATGTTGGTTTAGTAGCCAAGCTTTGAATCTAGATTGTCCAGAAGTATTTACTGGCCATGCCATTTATTAGCCTTGCCATCTTGCCTTGTTTTAGGCAGGTTACTTAATCTCTCTTTGCTCCAGTTTCCTCAGCAGTACCTTGGGGTTAATAATAAAATCTATGTGATAGGATGATTGCTAGAAATAAATGGGTTAATATATTTTAAAGAGCTTAGAACAAAATAAATGCTGTTAGCTATTATTTTATTATTGCTTATCATAGTATAATCATCATTATTGTTATTTACCTGACTCTTATTTTACACAAAAAATGTTTTCCGTTGCATTGGAATTATCTGGAGCATCTGTATGTAGTACTGATACTTACTTTAAAAAGTATTGTAATGTTGAATATGTTCAAATACTCAAATTAGTATCTTAATGAAATATACACAGGATATGAAAACATGACTTTGGCTGAAAGGGTGGGAGGTAGCAGTAGTTTCCTTTGGCCACAGAGAAACCTCAGTATGAACTTCTATATGTGTGTAATTTTGAATAGAAATATATGATAGTAGATTGTAAAATTAAGATAGTAAGTAACAAACTATGTCCAATTTCTCTAAATGAGGACACTATTGAGTGGTATACTTTAGCGTCATCAGACAAATACTAAACATATTTGCCAAAAGTGATTTTAATTTCTATGATAGTTAGTAAGGAGTTATTCTTTCTGATTAACCATGAGCAGCAGTCTCAGCATTTTGAGAATATTCTAGAAAGACATTAGACATTCTGGCAGTCTAAAGAGTGATGTTGATATTTGGATTTTCTGTGACACAAAGGAGTACTAGTCTAGTTCATGTACAAGCTCTATCCAAATACATGATCATAAGTTTAAATGGAAGTTAGGATTAAACAAATAGTGAAGATTAATCCATTGTGTCATGTAATACTGAATAGTGTCAATTACAAAAGTTCCATGAAAGTGAGGATTTTTTTGTTTTGCTTTGTTTTACTACTAATTACCTGTGGCAAACAGGCTCAGTAATTTCTGCCTAGAATAGTGGTTGGCATGTAGTACTCAGTAAATGTGTGTTTGATGAATAAAGTGATTTTATTCATTTTACTTAAATGATTGAAGAGATTTTCTTTTCTTTTAGACTTCTCATCAGTTGAAGTTGGAACTGCAGTCAATACAGGGACAACTCATACAGGCCCAGAATAATTTGAAACAAAAGGAAAAAGAAGAACAGCAACTTCAGGAGAACATAAATGAGCTAAAGCAATGGACTGAACAGAAGAAAAAGCAAATGGAAGCACTCCAAGGAGAAGTGAAAATGGCTGTTTCACAAAAGGTAGTGATATGTTTGTTTCCTTTTTATGGGATGAAAAACTTTATAATTAAGGTAATGTAATAATTAAACAGATGAATTGCAACAAAGAAAATTTATGTATGCTTAACATAGTTCTAAGTTAAATGTATAAAAGTACTTAATGATATATTTAAATATCTAAGTCCATCTTTTTATGGCCAAGTAGTGTTCCACTGTGTAACGCACCACAGCTTTTTTACCCACTCATCTACTGCTGGGCACTTGGGCTGCTTTCAAACCTTGGCTGTTGTAAATAACACTGCAATGAACATAGAGGTGTATGTATTCTTTCAAATTAGTATTTCAGGTTTCTTCAGATATATTCTAAAGAGTGGTATCTCTGAGTCATAAGGTAGTTTCGTTTTTAATTTTTTGACATAACTCCACACAGACAACAGTCTGGTGATTACCAGAGGGAAAAGGGGTGGGGGATGTAGAGTGGGTACAGGGGGGATAAATGGTGATGGGAGGAGACTTGACTTGGGGTGGTGAACACACAGTACAATGTACAGGTGATGTATTATAGAATTGTACATCTGAAACCTATATAATTTTATTAACCAATGTCACCCCAATAAGTTCAAGAAAAAAGAAAAAAGCTCTAAGTCCAGATTCTTATTTGCTATAACCATTGTCAAATAATTCGTATTTAAAATTCTAGAACTAATCATTTGTCTGATAGACATAAAATGATCTTTTTGTAAATTAACATATAACTAACACTTATTAAGAAAATGCCTATTAATATAACATTTCTAATGTTTAGAGAATTTTAAAGGAATTTAAAAATAAATTATTTTTATTAAGGAAAAATAATGAAGAACAAAAATCACAAATGAGGTATTTTTAAAAATTCAGCAGGGGAGATTTTATATAGTTGTAAATCATTTGATATTTTAAGTTATCATCATGGCTTTCATGTCTAAACCTATCCTAATAGGTTTAGCATCTGTTTAAGCATCTGTTTTGATTTTAAATGTTTTAATACTTGTCCAGATCAAGAGTTGCTAAAAATGGACCATATTTATTATTTGAACAAAATGAATGTTTTCCCACCTTTGGTACATGCATGTTAAGTGTTGCATGGAGCAGAGAGAAATAAAATCCCCACTATGTAGAGCAAACAAAATGTGTCATATCATTAAAAGACGGCTGTGATAAAAATATTGATTCTCTAAATAGATATTTTACATTGACTACTGTTTTTATAATTATTATTATGCCACTTTGTAAAAGTAATTTTCTAATAATACAAATAAGTGTAGACAAATTTTTCTACCCTTTTTATGTGTGGTTATATATAATCACAGGTTAGTATATAATTATCATAATACATATTTTGTTGTATGCTTTGGTATCTTGGTCATTTTTTCAAAATTTGTTAGACTTGTATCCAAGTATTCCCCAGATCTTCACTTTTATAGCATCATAATTAGTTAATTTAAAAAACACCATTTTAGCCCTGGCTGGTATACCTCAGTGGATTGAGCATGGGCCTGCGAACCAGAGGATTGTGGTGCCATTCCCAGTCAGGGCACATGCCTGGGTTGTAGGCCAGTTCCCAACAGGGGACACACGAGAGGCAGCCATACATTGATATTTCTCTCCCTCTCTCTTTCCCTTCCTCTCTAAAAGATAAATAAATAAAATCTTTTAAAAATAAATAAATAAAAAACACCATTTTAGCATACTTTCTGTTTTCATTAACTTATTGGTTATAGCCCTGGCTGGTGTAGCTCAGTGGATTGAGGGAGGGCCTGTGAAGCAAAGGGTCGAGGTTTCGATTCCCAGTCAGGGCACACGCTTGGGTTGCAGGCCAGTTCCCAGAATGGGACTCACGAGAGGCAACCATACACTGATGTCTCTCTCTCTTTCTCATTCCCTTCCCCTCTCTCTGAAAATAAATAAAATATTTTTAAAAATATTGGTTATAATAAAATTTCTTTCAGATTTATGGTGAATGTATATTGCCTGTATCTTGCATGATTTTACTAGATCAATAGGAAATGTTCATATTGGTAATTGTTTTAGTTCAGACTGCTATAGCAAAAGTACCATAGACTGGGTGGCTTGAATAATAGACCTTTTTTTCTCACAGTTCTGGAAGCTGGGAAGTCCAAGATAAAGGCCTTTGACTTAATCCATTTCTGGTTAGGGCCCACATTCTGGTTTGTTGCTGCAACAGGCCTTCTTACTATAATAACCTCATATGGCAGAGAGAGGTTATCTTTCTTATGTTTGTTTTTATAAGGATCCTGAGGGCTCCACCCTGATGACCCAGTGACCTCCCAAAGGCACCGCTTCCAAATACCATCACATTGGGTATTAGTATTTCAACACATGAATTTGGGAGTGGCAAACATTCAGCCATAGCAGTAGTTCACTTATGTTGGTGTGGGTGCTAGAATAAGGAACACACTTTTTAACTGGGAAGGACAGTATTTGGGGGAATATTGGGTAGATAGCTAGTCTCTGAAAATTAGACTGGGAATTTAGAATAACTGGAGAATCATTGAAAGGCAAGAATGGTTAGGTTTTGTTGAGAAGTATAGCATTATGGAAAGAAGATAAATTTTGGATCCAGGCAAATCTTAATTTAAATTTTATATAACATACATTAGATTTATGCTCCCAGGGAAGTAAGTGATTTATCTTTCTGAGCTAAGTAAAATGGGGTAATAGAACTGTTGTAATGATGGAGATAATGTATTCAAAGCACCTGGTGCTGTGCCCAGTGCAATGTGGGAGCAAAATAGTTGTTGAATATTATATGGAAGTTTAGCAAACTATGACCTAAGAGTGTCAGTGAGCATGATAGGTTAGTGTGATGATCTGTGACAAAGTTATCACTGGTCCACAGTGAAATAAGAAAACAAGAATAATGTTTATATGGGTGTAGATATATATTGTGTACATGTACACACACAAGCATAAAATACACACACGTATTTTTATATGTATCTATTTACATCTAATCCTATTTTTATTTACATGTAATTATTATATAATCACACACATATATACATTTTTATATATTGATATATATATGATTATTTAGGAGCCATTGATCAAGGATCCAGCAGGCAGGCTGTAAGTCAGCAGTTACTGTTCCCACTTTATTCAAACCCTAATGTGGGAATACAGAATGAATAGTATATGACCTCCTCCTCTCAAGCAGCTTATAATTTAATGAGGAAGCTAGTTATGTAAAGAAAAAGCTGTAATAAATGAGAATGAAGCAAGAACTTAAGTATAAATATAAGAAAAATTACAATTTAGTAGAAATTTTGACTATCTTTCTGATGGAACTAGCATTAGCACTGGGCCTTTAAAGATAATTATTATAATTTTACAACATTAAAAAAGGTGGAAGTCAGGAATTTCAAAACCAGGAAATAATACTAGCAAAGCTTGTAAAACTTAATGTCATTTAGAACATTAGCTATTGTAGTGCATGGTAAGTGGAGAAATGAGGGGAGATTCAGCCACAAAATTAGATGAAGCCAGATCACAGTTGATGTATGTAATTGTTTCCACTTTAAATTTTTAATGTAGGAGAACTAAAGATTTTTAATAAAGGAGAAATGTGTTCAGACCTAAAAACATGCAGAAACTGTTTTTTTAAAGAGGAAAAACTTATGGTTTATTGAAGAATAGATTGTAAATGTCTAAACCTCCTGTATTCTCCTTTGGGGCTTTGGGTTTATTGTTATTAAAGGAATTATCAAACTGTTGCCTTGATCTGTTTTTAAAAATGTTGCTTTTTTATCTTCACCGGAGGACATGCTCACTGATTCTAGAAAGAGGGGAAGGGAGGGAGAGAAACTTGGATGCAAGAGAAACATCGATCAGTTGCCTGTGATGCGTGCTCCAACCAGGGTCCAAACTTGCAACCTAGGCATGTGCCTTAGGCAGGAATTGAACCTGTAGCTCAGAGAAGCAGGGATTTGTTAGGGTTGATGCTCTAACCCACTGAGCCACACTGGCCAGGGTGTTTTTTAAATTTTTTAATTTTTAATAATTCAACTATCCACTGCCAGATTTGAGTTCTTTAGAGTTAGAGAACTGTGTCTTTTCACAGATAAGCTATCATCGCTATTTAAAAAAAATGAATGAATGAATCATTCTGTCAGGATAAAGGCAATGAAGGCCCAGATATAAGCCTGAAGGGCCATTATGGTCGTTGTTAAGACTTCACAGAGGGCTTAATTGAGAGCCATAAAGGTTATAAAAAAGAAAGAACACTAGGTCTCTGAAAAATGTTAAAGAAATTAAGTAGTGTTCTACAAAGAACATATATATGTCTATATATCTGTGTGTGTGTATAAATACAGCATAGTCTTCAACATGAAAAAAGATGCCAAGGAATTCATCATCATAAAAAAATCTAAATTACAGGAAACGAAAGAGAGGTAATATGGGATGTTACCAGGTGATGTGTGGAGAGATCAACCCACCTTTCTCCATAGACAATTAGCACCACCTTCTGGCCACCTGCCTCCTTGGTCTCTGTCCCTCCTCTTCTAATTTCCCACTGCCAGTCTTGATCCAGTCTGTCTCTTTCTCTTGTGTGGGTCATTACAATAGCCTCTTGATAGACATTTTGTTTTTTCTACCTCAAATCTATTTTTCATTCATTTATTCGAAATATTACTAGGCACCTGTTTTATGTCACCGCACAGTTCTGGGTGTTGGACATATAGCTGTGAACAGACAAGGAGCCCGTTCTCATGGAGCTTACGCTTTCTTGGGGAACCATAGTAAACAGGGTGATGTGAGAGATAGTGATGAGGCAGAGTATCACTAAAGACAGTATCTCAGAAGCCTCTCTGCGAAGAACTTTGTGCTGCTACATGGAATACAAGAGGTATCCGTACAAAGGTCAGGGGAGACAACTGGTGCACAGACTTTAAGACTAGAACAGCTCAATATTTTCTAAAAAGAGAAGACCATTATTGGTTAAGTATAGTGGGAGAGAAGAAGCATAATATGAGATGAGCTCAGAGAAGTAGGGATCAAAGCATATACATGCCAACTTGTAGATTATAAGACAACAAAGAATGATATACTTTGTTCTAAGGACGATTAGAACCAATTGGAGAATTTTGAGCAGAGAATAGTACTGTCTGACTAAAGGGAGATAAATAAGCAAGCACAGAAAGCATTGAAAAACTATTACAGTAGTTTAGACATGATGGTAGCATGAACTAAAGTGTTAGAAGTGGGTGATTTTGTATAATTTTTTGGTATTGAGTTTTATAAGTTCTTTATATATTTTGGATATTAACACCTTATCAGGTATATTGACAAGTATGTTCTGTTATTCAGTGGGTGTCTTTTTATTTTGTTGATGGTTTCCTTTGCCATACAAAAACTTTTTAGTTTGATGTAGTCCCATTTGTTTATTTGTTTTTGTATTTCCCTTGCCCGAGGAGATATATCAGAAGAAATATTGCTACAAGCAATGTCTGAGAATTTACTGCCTATGTTTTCTTTTATGAATTTTATGATTTGGGGTCTAACATTTAAGTCTGTAAACCACTTTGAATTTATTCTTGTGTGTGGTAGAAGAAGGTGGTATAGATTCATTTTCTTGCAGGTACCTATTCAATTTTTCCAACATCATTTATGAAATAAAATATCTTTAGCACAATGTATGTGCTTGTTTCCTCTGTCAAATATTAATTGACTATAAATATGTGGGTTTATTTCTGGGCTCTCTGTTCTGTTCCATTGATCTGTGTGTCTGTTTTTATGCCAGTACCATGCTGTTTTGATTACTATGGCCTTGAAGTATAGTTTGATATTAGGTAGCGTGATTCTTCCAACTTTGTTCTTCTTTCCCAGGATTGCTGTTGCTATGTGGGACCTTTTGTGTTCCATGTAACTTTTTGAAATATTTGTTCTGTGAAATACATCTTGATTGGAATTGCATTGAATCTATAGATTTCTTTGGGTAGTATGGACATTTTAACGATGTTACTTCTTCCTATCTATGAACACAGTATGTGCTTTCACCTATTTTTATCTTCTTTTTCTTTGTTTGTTGTCTTATAATTTTCTGAGTACAGGTTTTTTGCATCCTTGGTTAGGTTTATTCCTAGATATTTTATTCTTTTTTGTAGCAATTATAAATAGGTTTGTTTTCATAATTTTTCTTTGTGTTAGTTTGTTATTGGCATATAATAATGCAATTAATTTCTAGATATTAATTTTGTATCCTGCTATTTTGCTGAATTCATTTATCAGTTCTAGTAGTTGCTTGGTGGAATCTTTGGGGTTCTCTATGCACGGTACTATGTCATCTGCAAATAAAGACAGTTTTACTTCTTCTTTTCCAATTCAGATGCCTTTTATTTCATCTTCCTGTCTTATTGCTGTGGCTGGAACTTCCAGTACTAATGTTGAATAAGAGAAGTAAAAGCAGACATACCTGTGTTGTTCCTTACTTAAGAGGAATGTTTATAGTTTTTGTCCATTGAGTAAGATGCTGGCAGTGGGTTTGTCACATGTGGCCTTTATTATGTTTAGGTATGTTACCTCTAATCCTACTTTACTGAGAGTTTTTATCATAAATGGGGGCTGGATTCTATCAAATGCTTTTCTGCCTCTATTGATATGATCCTGTGGTTTTTTACCTTTCATTGTGTTTATGTGGTGAATCACATTTAGAGATTTGCAAATGTTGTACCAACCTTGCATTCCCAGAATAAATCCCATTTGATCATGGTGTATGATCTTTCTGATGCATTGCTGTATTCAGTTTGCTAATACTTTGTCGAGAATTTTAGCATGGTATGTTCATCAAGGATATCGGCCTGTAATTTTCTTTGTGGTGTCTTTATCTGGTTTTGGAACTAGGATAATGCTGGCCTCATAAAATGAATTTGGGAGCCTTCCCTTGTCTTGAATTTTATGAGAAGAGAAGTTTGAGAAGCAGAGGTGTTAGTTTCTTGGGATGTTTGGTAAAATTCACCTGTGAAGCCATCCAGTCCAGGGCTTTTGTTTGTTGGGAGTTTTTTTATTACTGCTGTAATTTCACTGGGTATAATCTGTCTATTCAGATTCTCTGATTCTTCCGGATTTAGTTTTGGAAGATTGTATGTTTCTAGAAATGTATCCATTTTGTCCAGGTTGTCCAGTTTGTTGGCATATGGTTGTTCATAATATTTTCTTACAATTCCTTGTATTTCTTTGGTGTCAGTTATTTCTCCTATTTCATTTCTGATTTTATTTATTTGGGTCCTTTCTCTCTTGTTTTTAATGAATTTGGTTAAAGGTTTGTCAGTCTTATTTATCTTTTCAAAGAACCAGCTCTTGGATTCATTGGTCTTTTGTATCATTTTCTAGACTCTATTTTGTTTATGTCTTTTAGGTTAATATTATTTCCTTCTTTCTACTCAATTTGGGCTTTGTTATCCTTTTTCAAGTTCCTTTAAGTTTGAAGCTAGACTGTCTGTTTGAGCTTTTTCTTGATTGTTTTTTGTTTTGAGATAGGCCTGTATTGCTATGAATTTCCCTCTTCCCTTTCCCTCTTCATAAGAATTTCCCTCTTCAGTGTTCCACAGATTTTGGATTGCTGTGTCCTCATTTTCATTTATCTCAAGGTATCTTTTGATTTTTCTCTTGATCTCATTATAGACCCATTTATTGTTTAGTAACATGTTATTTAGCTTTCATGTCTTTGCTTGTTTTTCAGTGTCCTTGTGATTGATTTCTAGTTTCATAGCATTGTGGTCAGAGAAGATGCTTTCATGATTTCAGCCTTCTTAAATTGATTGAGATTTGTTTTATGTCCTAACATGTGGTATACCCTAGAATACATTTCTTAAGCACTTGAAAAGTATGTATATTCTGATGCTTTGGTGTGAAGTGCTCTGAAGTTATTAATTAAATCCATTTGATCGAATGTGTCATTTAAGGCTGCTATCTCCTTGTTGATTTTCTGTCTGGAAGATCTATTCATTGAAGTCAATGGGGTGTTAAAAGCCATGACTATGACTGTATTTCTATTGATTTCTCTCTTTATGTCTATCAACATTTGCTTCACATATTTAGGTGCTCCTATGTTGGGTATGTGAATATTTACTAGGGTTGTATCCTCTTGTTGGATTGTTCCCTTCATCATTATGTAGTGTCCTTTGTCTCTTACTATAGCCTTGGTTTTAAAGCCTATTTTATTGGATACGAGTACTGCTATCCTGACTTTTTTGTTCTTTTCCATTTGCATGAAATATTTTTTCTACCCCTTTATGTTTAGTCTCTGTGTGTCTTTCAAAATGAAATGGTCTGTTGGAGGAAGCATATATATGGGTCTTGTTTTCTTATCCATTCAGCTATCCAATTTCTTTTGGTTGGAGCACTTAAGCCATTTACATTTAGATAGATACCTGCTTAGTGTCATGTTATTGTTAGACTGTTTTCCTCTGTTTTCTTTTCTCTTTCTCTTCCTCCTCCTCCTTTTCCTTCTCCTCCTCCCCTTCTTTCTTCATCTCCTCCTTTTCCTCCTCTTTTTCCTCTTTTTCTTCCTCCTCCTACTTCTCCTGTTATATTTGTTGCAGTACTGGTTTGGTGGTGACAAACTCCTTTAGCTTTTTCTTATCTGAGATGCTCCTTATTTCTCTTTCCATTTTTAATCATAGCCTTACTGGGTAAAGTAGTCTTGGTTTTAGGTCCTTGCTTTTCATCATCTTGAATATTTCATGCTTCTATAAATAGAAATGTTTCTGTTGAGAAATCAGATGACAGTCTAATTGGTGATCCTTGTAGGTAACTACCTGCTTTTCTCTTGTGGCTTTTAGGATCCTCTCCTTGTCTTTAAGCCTTGTCATTTTATGATATTTTTATGTTGTGCCTTGTCATTTTATGACATTTTATGTTGTGCTTTCATGCGGGTCTCTTTGAGTCCATCTTGTTTGGGACTCTCTGAGCTTCCTGGGCTTACGTGTCTTTTTCTTCAGCAGGTTAGGGAAGTTTTCAGTCATTTGTTCAAATAGGTTCACTGTCCCTTGCTCACTTTCTTCTCCTTCTGGTATTTCATTGATGCAGCTATTGTTACACTTAATGTCCAAAATGTTTCTTAAGCTCTCCTCATTTTTCTTAATTCTTTTTTTTTTTTTTGCTGCTATGCCTGGGTGTTTTTTTGTACTTCATCTTCCAAGTCACTGATTTGTTCTTCTGCTTCATCTAACCTACTGTTTATTCCTTTCAGTGTATTATGTATTTCAGATAGTGCGTTATTATTTCTGACTGGTCCTTTTTTACAATTTTTATGTCTTTTTTCATGCTGTTGAGTATCCTGATAATTATTACTCTAAACTCTCTATCTGTTAAATTGCTTGCCTCCATTTTGTCTAGTTCTCCTTCTGGAGAATTCTCTTGTTTTTTCATTTGGTATCTGTTTCTTTGTCTTCCCATTTTGGCTGCTTCTTTGTATTTTCTGCCTTAGTTGTTAAACTAATCAATGATAAAGCCTTGATCTGTAACCAGCAGCCCAGCTTAAGCTCCACAGCTTGAGGCAAAGTATTTCCTGTGGGCGGGGCTATTGCTTCCCCTCAGGATGATGCCAGTGGGAGAGGAGTGCTTTGTCTGAGAGAGATGGCTCCCCCAGTATGGGGAATGACTAAGCATGGGGACCCTGGCAGCTTTTACTTCAGTTTTCTCCTCAGAGCCACCAACCCTAGACTTTCCTCAAGTACCTTTAGTCCAGTCTGCCCTTCTGTGCCAGAGTCCAAGGTAAGTTGCTATAAATGAAATTTTGTGCATTGGCCCTGTAAGAGGATCCTTGTGTCTTCAGTCATTTCTCCCTGGCAGACAGAAACCCTAGATGTTATCTGGGTTCCTTTCTGGCTCTGGTACTGTACACTGGGAAGTCCAGCTTGGAGTTCAGACCTCACACTTCTCAGGGGGACCTCCAAGTCACTGAAATATCCCTCTGGAACTTCAGCTGCTGCCTGGGGAGCCCAGCCAGCCCCCTTGCACCTCCTCTGTATTTCCTACCAGTCTCTTTGCAATGAAGTGGTTTATCTCTTGTGTCCTTGGTTATAAGGCTTCTCTCCAGCTAGTGTTCAGTTGTTATTCTGGATGGTTTCTCTACAATTCTAGATTATTCTGTAATTCTAAATTGGTCCTGGGAGGAGGTTAGTGTAGCTTCCACTTACTCCTCTGTCATCTTGGATCCCCACCAATTTTGATAAGTGTTTTTTAAATGCATGCTGATAGGACAGCTGTCATGATATAAACTAATAAAATTGTTTCTAATGAAGTTAAAGACAACTAAGCACTACTAGAGCCATCTTACAAAAGAAAATAAATGAATTTTTTTGCCAACTCAATAAAATCAGGATTCAGTTGTAAGTAAATATTTAAAGTCTTGAGTCTAGTTGAGACCTTCTAGAGAGGGACTGTATATAGAAGAGAAGAAGGCCAGGAACAGAAACTTGGGACTCTGTAATTTTGAAAAGTCAAACAGAAGAACAGTGTCTGGTAAAAGATTTTAAGAGGGAGCAACCAGTGAGGTAGGAGGACCTGAAACATAAGGCGCCTGGAAACCAGGCTGAAAATGTTTCCGGGAGGAGACATCCTCACCCAATTCAGATACTGCTGGGAGGTTGGATAAGATGTGAGCAATGACATAGCTATTGGATATTGCATAAAGATGGTTGCATTTTCATTGAAGTAGTATATTTAAAAACCAAGTGTTTATTTGCATACTGTGCATATATCTATTTTAATAATGTATAACTTCTGCATAGCTCTTGAATATTCTTAAAGTCTAAAGACAAGTTTAGAGTTTAGAGGAGTTGAACCTTTGAAAGATTTTCTTTTTCTCCCTTGATGTTAACAAAGATGACCTATAGAAATTTCCTTAGCTTTTCTTTAAATTTCAAGGAGAAAAAAATAATTTTAACACAGTAATAGCTTTTTAATTTCTTCTGTGTACAAATTTCATTCAGTTTAAGTGTCAGCTGTTGTCATTTCCCACAGCCTCTCTCACAATATCTTCTCTCAGAATGTGGTTGTTGCCCGCATGTCTCCTGATACTTGGATACTTAGGGCTTCCCATTAAAATGCTTTTGTTCCTTATTTAATTGCTCTTTCTTTTTTTTTTTTGTTTCAAAATTTGAACATTTTCAGTTTGTAATTCTTTAACTTTGTACTATATGGTACATATGTTACTCTTTATTAAAGTAGAAAAATATAGGGCTTGGATGCAGTTCACTTTGTTCTCAAGAATCTTCTTGTGGATTTCATTTTATATTTGTAACTGGTTTTTGGCTTACTTACTGTTTTAAATAACCATTGTATGTTCCAGACAGAGCTTGAGAAAAAACTGCAGCAGCAGTCAACCCAAGCAGTGCAGGAACTTGCAGCAGAGAAGGAGAAAATGTCTGTGTTACAAAACACCTATGAAAAAAGTCAGGAAAATCTGAAACAGCTTCAGTCTGATTTCTATGGAAAGGAATCTGAACTTCTTGCCACAAGGCAAGATCTTAAGGTATAGTAAACTATATTTTTATAAAAAATTGTAAGTTGTTTATAGACCTTCATTAAATGGTTGATTTCAACACAAGCTGTCAAGGGAATGTTAGTATTTGTGGAGTATCATTCTTGTTTTCTTTTTTTAGTTCTATTTTATTGATTATGCTACTATAGTTGTCCCAATTTTTCCTCCCTTTGCATCCCTCTGCCCAACACACTCCACCCCCTCGGGTAATCCCCCCATCGTTGTTCATGTTCATGGGTTATGCATATAAGTTATTTGGCACTGTATCTCCTATACTGTATTTTACATTCCCATGGCTATTTAGTAACTACCAATCAGTACTTGTTAATCCCCTCACCCATTCACCCATTCCCTCACACTTCCATCCCACTGACAACCATTTTCTTTAACATTTAACATTTCATGTAATAACAGTTTGGTAGTGATGAACTCATTTAGTTTTTTCTTGTTTTGGAAGTTTTTTAACTGCCCTTCGATTGTTAAAAGTAGCTTTGCTGGGTAGAGCAATCTTGGCTATAGGTTCCTGCTTTTCATGACTTTCATGATTACGGGTACAACACAGTGTACCGTAATCACCCAAGCTGGGTACTTGAGATACACCCTTCCTGTAGGCTGAGTACACCCTCCTCTTGTAGTTGAGCCTCAAGTGCTATTGGCAGGTCGATGGGAGGGATTTACCCGGGCCAATCAGCTGCAAGGACTGGCTTTGATCACTGACCTCCAACTCGACCCTTTATGGAGCATCTGTGCAGGGTAGGGGGCTGGTGCTCTAATGTGGTCTGTGGCTGTCCACTGAGTACATAGGCTCTGGGGTTTCTGGGTGGTGCAGGCCAAGGTCAGCCCCTATCTGCGTTCTGCCTGGGACCACCTTGCATCAATTATAAAGCAATCCAAGATGGCTGTTACTTGTACTGGGCTTGAGGCCAGGCAAAGCCAAGCTGTGAACCTAGGTTGGCTTCTGCTAGTACTGGGCCTGGGGCCACTAAACAAGAGGTACACTGTGAATCCAGGTTGTCTGCTTCTAGTGTTTGGCCTAGGGTCACTTAGCAAGAGGTACGGGGATTAGGGATTTACTGAGGCCAGCTGTTGCTTGCTTGAGAGGATTGAGGAAGTTCTGAAGCACAAGACAAGATCAGCCATTCATATGGAAAAGCCACTGTTAACAGCTTGGAAGGGCCTGGAAGTATGATGGGACAGAGCCTCAGGGCAAACAGTATTAACTGGGTTGATTGAGTCTCAGATATTGCCCCAGCCTGCCTACTCTGTGGCTCTGTGGCAGGATGGTTCAGAAGATGGACATTGGCCTCTGCCCACCTTTCTATCTCAGAGAAAGCTGTCCCCCAGCTCTTGCCTGAATGTCAGACACTTCATTTCCTCCCCATATGCCACTGGTACCTTTTAAGCTTCTACCCTGGTGCTGGAGCTCAGAGGGATTGAGTGTGAGCAAGTTCATGTGTGGGTTCTTTAAGAAGAACTGCCTGGGACTCCAGAAGAGTTTTTGCAGCCAGAAATTATGGGGACTTAATCATCCTGGCACTGGAACCCTAGGTTAGGGGACCTGGTGTGGGGCTGGGACTCCTCACTCCTGACGTATCCCCTGCAAATTCTTTATCCACCACACCTACCAGTCTAGGTGTGCACTTTGTCTCAGTGCACCTGTTACAGTAAGGAGTGGAGCCTTAAGTATTTTCCAGGGTGGGGCAATCCACGTTTTGGGGCGGTGATGGGGGGAAAGGGTCAGAGGGGGAAACCATGCCACTTGCTCAGCTCCTCCCCTGCTTTCAGTTACATACCCACTACTCATAAGTGAATTGGGCCCTTCTGGTGCTCATTTCTGGGTGATTGGGTTTGTGAATGTTCTGAGACCCTATGGGTCTCTCTAATGGACTCTCTTGTGAGACTGGGAGTCTCTCCCACCACTGAAACCCCCACAGGTTTTTACAGCTAGAGGTTTTGGGGCTTTATTTCCCATGTTGGAGCCCTGGATTGCACAGTGTCTCACTCACTGGTTGTTCCAGTTTATCCACACACGAATGTGTGGCCATCTGGTCTACCAGCCGCCACTTTGCCCACCTGCTCTACTGCCTTGCCTTGTGTCCTCTATGCCCTGGCTGCTAGTCTCCACCCCTCCTACCAGTCTGGACGAATGTTTCTTCTTTAACCCCTTGACTGTTGGACTTCCATACAGTTTGATTTTCTGGCAGTTTTGGTTGTTCTTTTGGTTGTTCAAGGAAGCAAAGCGTAGCTGGAAGTCAAAATCAGTTTTATCATTACTTATCAGGCAATATTGACTTCAGTTTTATATATTTTTTACCTCCCCAAGACTCTAAATTAAAATTAGGAAATTAGACTTCTGGCCAAGATGGAGGCATAGGTGGAAATACTGTGCCTCCTCACACAACCAAAATTATGGACAACAAAGATTTAGAAACAAAAATACAACCAGAACAGACAGAAAATTAAACTGTACAGAAGTCCAACTACCATTCACCCGGACCGGTAAGAGGGGCAGAGTCGGTGGCCAGTGGAGAGGGGTTGCGGCAGGAAAAGGCGGTGGTTGGCAGACCCTGGGTGTGTAGGCGGTGCGAGGCTAGCAGACTCCAGGCAAGGGGAGGAAACAAGCAGACCCAGTGAAGCACGCAAGGCGGTTGGCCGACCATGGTCACACATTCCCGTGCAGATAAACTAGGCAAAAACAGGCAGCCAGCCATACTGCGCAACCCAGGTTCCAAGTAACAGGAAATAAAGCCTAAAAGCACTGGTTGAAAAGGTGCCAGGAGAGACACCTGGCCTCACAGGAGAATTCGTTGGAGAGACCCACAGGGTTCTAGAATGTGCACAAGCCAACCCCCCGGGAACCAGCATCAGAAAGGCCCAGTTTGCTTGTGGGAAGTGGCAGAAAGGACTGAAATCCAAGAAAGAGTGGAGCACGTGCCATTGTTCCCTCTTTGACTCTACCCCCACACTACTGTCACTCTACCCCCACTCTACTGTCACAACCCAGCAACTGGGTCGCCCTGCCCTGGTGAACACCTAAGGCTCCACCCCTCATACATAACAGGCTCGAAGAGACCAAAACATTATGGCTCAAACAGAAGAACAGATCAAAGCCCCAGAACCAATATTTCTAAGAGACCAAGAGATAGTCAACCTATCAGATGCACAGTTCAAAATATTGGTGATCAGGATGCTCACAGAACTGGTTGATTTTAGTCACAAATTAGAGGAACAAATGAAGGCTAAACTAATTGAAATGAAGGGAAATGCACAGGAAACCAATAGTGATGGAAAGGAAACTGGGACTCAGATCAATGGAGTGGAGCAGAAGGAAGAAAAAAAACATCCATAAGAAAAGAATGAAGAAAAAGAATTCAAAAAACGGAGGAGAGGCTTAGGAACCTCCAGAACATCTTTAAATGTTCCAATATCCAAATTATAGGGTTAACAGAAGGAGAAGAGGAACAGCAACAAGTGGAAAACTTATTTGAACAAATAATAAAGGAGAACTTCCCCAGTCTGGCAAAGGAAATAGACTTCCGGGAAATCCAGGAAGCTCAGAGAGTCCCAAAGAAGGTGGGCCCAAAGGAGGAACACACCAAGGCACATCCTAATTACATTAGCCAAGACCAAAATGAAGGAGAGAATCCTAGAAGCAACAAGAGATAAGGAGACAATTACCTGCAAAGGAGTTTCCATCAGAATGTCAGCTGATTTCTCAAAAGAGACCTTACAGGCAAGAAGGGGCTGGGAAGAAGTATTCCAAGTCATGAAATCCAAAGACCTACAGCCAAAATTGCTTTATCCAGCAAAGCTTTCATCTAGAATGGAAGGACAGATAAAGTGCTTCTCAGATAATATCAAATTCAAGGAGTTCATCATCACCAAGTCCTTATTATATGAAATGTTAAAGGGACTTATCTAAGAAAAAGAAGATAAAAAATATGAACAGTGAAAGGACAGCAAACTCACAGTTATGAACTATTACACCTAAAACAAAAGCAAACTAAGTGGACAGCTAGATCAGGAGTGAAGCCACAGAAATGGAGATCACGTGGAGGGTTAGCAACAGGGGAGTGGGAGGAAGAAAAGGGAGAAGAGGTACATAGAATAAGTAACATAGATGGTGGGGAGAAAATAGACAGGGGGAGGGCAAGAGTAGTGTGGGAAATGTAGAAGCTAAAGAACTTATGACACATGGACATGAACTAAAGAGGGGGGCAATGTGGGTTGGAGGGGTGTGCAGGGTGGAGGGGAATGAAGGGGGCGAAATGGGACAACTGTAATGGCATAATCAATAAAATATATTATTTAAATTAGGAAATTATAGCTCAAAGTAAATTTACCCTTAATTATCTAAAACACATGGAATGCTATATTATTAGATGAAGTATCATGTTTATTAAAATGTAGGATTTGGAAAAAGGGTAAATAAGTTATGTAGCATTTAGGTATCAGTTTTCTAAGGGAAATGCAACATTTATGTTCTCTCATAGAAGATTAAGCCAGTTCAGTCTTTCTCTCTGTCTCTTTTTCTTTTTCATTTTCCTTTTTTAGTGAAATATAATTTTTGGTTTTTATGCTTAAATTTTTCTTTGTTTAACTTAGAGTGCATTATTGAAATATTTGAAAATAATAGAATATTTATGTATGTTATGTATATATATATATATGTATATATATATATCATGTATAAATATACTAAGCCTATATTTTATTCATAGGCTGCTGGCATAGGGAAAGCTTTATGAAAATGGCAGAATTGGACCAGGTCCTTAAGAATACATGGAATTTGAGTACACAGAATGTCTTGAAAGAGGTTATTTCACTCAGGGTCTCATTTGAGAAAAGCTATTGCAGAGGGAATGACCAAAGCCAGGAGATAGTTAACAACATGCTTGTCTTGCTAGAGTGCTGGTTTGTGTTTGGAAGCGAAGGTTTAAAAGGTTGGGATCAAATTGTGAAATATTTTAGATGCCTAGCAAAGATAGTATTTGGGGGAAAATGAAGAGTGTAAACAGAGGAGTAAAATGAAGAAAATAGTGTTTTGGGCAACTTAACCTGGAAGTGGTACACAGATAGCTCGGCCTGTACTGGGGGTGTGTTCATGTCAGGGAGATTAGTTAAGAGGCTGTCTCCCTTCCTTCCTCCACACGTTGCAGTAATCTAGGTGTGAGTTGATTATACCTAGGCTTAAGGTTAAAGAGGATGAGACAGAAGAGATTTATGAGAGAGACAAGATAAAACAAAGGGCTGAGTACATACAGGCTTGCAAGGAATCCGTGGTGACTAATGATTTGACACAGAAATAGTAAGTTAGATGGGAGAAATAGACAGAATACCGTACTTGAAAAATAATTAAATAAATTAAAAATACATTAATAAAAAAAAGAAATAGGAAGTTAGGTAAAAGAATTTTTGCAGTGCCAACAGGCAGACTTTATATCTATATAACTATTCAAAATTAATAATAGTTTTTATAAGAAAAACCATACCACCTGAAATATAGAAAGTGTCTTATTTCTATGCCAAATAGCTTCAAATTATTTTTTTCCTTTACAACATTATTGAAAGTCAGGGAAATGTTTGTAGAAGAGTTTGGACTTTATTTTAAAGGCAGTAGGGAACCACTGAAAAGGTTTGTTCAGATTCATATTTAGGCCAACCACTGGCTATCGGATGAGGGATGGATTGTAGAAACTAGAGAGGAGACTTTGCAGCAGTCCGATTGCAGATGATGGCAGCTTGGGCTGGCAATAGTAAGGCTGGGAAATAGGCTTGAATTTGAAGGGTATTTAGTTGATAGAAAAGATAAAGCTTGACTGATCATGCAGGTCCTATAGAAATCACACTCTTTTTTTCAGATGAAAGTATTTTACCCAAGAATATAACATAGTAACAGGACTTAGATCTCTTATTCTTCCATTAAGCTAACGACTGTTTTTATTATCCCTGAAAGCTACATCATGCATCAATATTTTTATACATGAAAGAATCATTCAAATGTAAATATGGGCAAAAAGTGAAAGGCAGAGGGCTAACTGCTGTGGAGTGTGGCAACTATTCAGAGACCGTGAGAGACCCCCCTTCCACAGCCTCCTGGAGCAGACTGAGGCCCAGCTGGGTTTGTGATGGGCCTGGTGCTGCACAGAAACAGAATCGAGATTAGACACCAGTTCTTCTGGTCCGCAGCCTTGTAAACACTCTTTTATCATAATGTCACTAGAATTTGTTAATGAATAGGATTATGAGAAATTCTATACTAATGCTTCCAAAATCAGAAGTATCTGAATTACTGTGGAAGTTAATTTTCTAAACAAGAAGCAAATTCCTAGGGAGTTCAAATGATATTATAGGCCAAAATAAGAGATTATCAGTCATTGACTTTCTTTTGCTTAAGTGATGCTGTATAATCTTGTGTGTAAGAGAGAAAGGATTCAGAACCTTATAACATGGCACCTACCTAAGGCAAGGCTGCCATCTGTGGGCTGAGGGTGGAGTACACCAAGACACCAGTATGGAAGATAGATGGTTTGTCCTTATCTGTGCCTGTAGCCCCACCTGCTGGAGTACTTGTGGAATGCTTGTTTGTTGACTGGGTATTTCAAATTCGCTGTGCTATGTGCTATTCTTTGCTGTTGTGGAAGGGTGCAAGTGGACTTTAACTGTAAATTTCACACCCTGAGTGAAGTGAAAATTCTAGGTTAAGTTCAGAATTAATATAAATCTTCTTAGCCTAATATTCTTCCTTATGTCATTTTATCAGTTATCAAGAAAATGTTAACTAAAAATTAAAGTTTTATTTTGAAAGAAGAAAGGAAAAAATTGTTGAACGAACAAAAAACCCACAAAAGCTATCACAGGGCACTTCATAAATTCTTGTTTAGCAACAGTACTATAATGTGATTGGGGTATTTATTCGGAGGCAAGGTTGGTAGTTGATGTACTCAGGGATTTGCCTCTTCCTGTGGGAGTGGGATGGCTTGAAGACAGCCCCAGCCAAACCACTGAATGAAAGAGAGGGGTTTCTAAAGGGGAGAGGTGCTGAGCAGATGAAAATAACAGGTTCTGCAATAGGAAACCAATGGAACACTTAAAGTATATGTCAGTATGCCTCTGAATGACACAGATAAATATTTAGAGGCAAGGTAGAGCAATATGTGTTGACATCTTCAGAAAAAGAGTAGGCCAGATTTTGAACTTGACATTAAAGGTTTATTCACTGGGTTTTTGTGAGTTTAAAATTTTACAGGCTTTTTTAAACCATGAGCATTTTGGAATTCTTGTGGTGGGAGATTGGGGGTACTGTTACTTTCTGGTTCTAGCAAGCCTTGGTATTCCTTAGCCTCCATTGCCTAATTACAATTGCTGTAGGCCACAGGTGGCAAACACAAGGCCCGAGGGCTGAATCCGGCCTTCCACCTTGTTCTACCCACAGCAGTGCTGAGCTTCCTACCCCTAGTTAAGGAGTAGTTACATTTATACAGTCCTAAAATTACATTTGGCCCTTTGAAAGCAACCACCAGGCTGATGTGGCCCCTGGTGAAAATGAGTTTGACACCCTGCTGTAGACTATGTGGATTAGGTGTTGTCTAATTTTGTTCTTTTTATCTGAAATCACTCTCACTCCTTTACATTGAGGCTTCTGTAAAAACATTGTACAGAAAGCTCTCACACTTGTCGTTTTTCTGTGCGTTTGGCACATAGCAAATGCTCCACTGCCTCGTTCTTCTGTCTTACATTCTGGGTCTGTTTTTCAGGCTACATAGTGATCTCCTTTAGTCAAGGACCACCTTGTACCCTCGGACGTACTCCAGTAGTGAACTTAATTGTTGGTTAGCTGCTTGATTAATAAAGGACTAGATGACTTTAGGTATTTCCTGAATAAAGAAGCTTTATGGTTGTTTTTGTGTGTTCTACTGGAAGCCATTGAAAATAGAAATTTAATTTACATCAGCAAGACTTCTGAACTAAAGCTTAAGAAGTCCCTTAAATAGGTCTTTATTTATTTATTATAACCTATTTTTAAAATTGGATGCTTACTTTAGCCAAGTCTAACCAGCAGAGATTCTACCTGAATTTTATCTTTTGTTTCTTTTTAAGGGAACTGTCACTCTAGAATAAGAAAGGTAGACTTCTTCTAGGTCATAGAAGAGTATCTTTGACTTAGTTCCCTTGTGTGCTGATTCTTATCAGTAGCAGCTCAGAGTGCCAAGGTTCTTGCCATTTCTATTACCCACCTTTTACCATATCTGCCCCTAAATGAAACCTAATATGTCAAAAAGCTTGCCCTTTCCCCCATCATTGGTGTCTCAAAATGTATGGGCCTTAGAAGAGTCAGTAGCTCTGAGCTATACTGACTGACAACACCGCATCCGTGATGCAGGTGGGAAGTTAGGAGCAGGGGGTGACGGCCTTGTCAGGAATCGAGCCTCTGAGGTCCAGTGGGCTTTTCGAGTTCACTTGGTCAGGTTGGCAGATGTGAAGTACAGTTTTGTTTTGACACTTTTTATTTATTAAAGGTTTTAGCATGTCAGGGGACATAACAGATCCTGCAAAACAGTATATTCCTATTACTTATTAATTAATATGAATAACTGCACATCTACTTTTGCCCTATCCTATGGGTACACATAACATAGAGTTTAACTGTATCTCTCTTTAGTTTTTTTCATGTCTCTCTATGTCTTCTCTCTAATCACATGTATATTCTGTGTGTTTGATGCGGTTCCTACTTACTTGATATTCTTTCATATCACTTATCCAGTAAATAATTATAGATTATTTCTAGATATTTTGGAATCACTTCAGCTTTATTAAGTATTATACCCTCTGAATATTTTCCATAGGCAAGGAGTTAATTATGTAGCATTTTTCCCTTTTATATGATTTTGCTGAAGGACATAACATACTATCTTTTTATAGTTTATTGCTTTCATCTATGCTTGTGGTAACTATTATGTTTCTCTTGAAATCTGCAAAGACAATGGCGTGTAATAATTTGGGGAAATTTTTTTTTCAAGTCTGTAGAAGAAAAGCTTTCTCTAGCACAGGAGGACTTGATTTCAAACAGAAATCAGATTGGAAACCAAAGTAAATTGATTCAAGAACTAAAGACTGCCAAAGCAACTTTGGAGCAGGACGTCGCCAAGAAAGAACAGCAATTAAAGGAGCAGTGTGCAGCACTTCAAGATACCCAGAAAGAAAAGGTATCTCATTTTCGGACTAAATCCAGAGTCTTAGAGTTGAAATGGCCTTGGAGAACATCCAGTCAAACCTCTTAATTTCAAAGCATGCGTCACCTTTATTTTCAACTGCTCTTTCAGATGGACTTTTAACTTCTGATAAACAGATTTAGTAATTGGAATTTTAATTTTAGGAAATACTTCTTAATAACTTCTTTTCCTTTCCATCGTTTTTAATACTGCTATTTTTAGTTTTACAAACTAATCTATTTTTCATACGATAGATCCTTGGTTATTCAAAAATATATATCCCCTCAACTATTTCTCATATAATATGCTGTTCTCTAGATGTGGGAATGAGATAGTAAAAGGTCTAGAAATAATTCCTACGCTTGTGAAAAATTCCTAAAGTTAAGAACTAGCTTTTTCTAAGAGGAAGTATGGGTATATTTTTAATCAATGATGCCAAGTTATAAAATTTAAAACATTGTATTATTATGACCAGTACATTTAACAATCAGTTAAAGTTCTATATGAAAGAGAAATTCAGTTTCCAGGGAACACTGGATTTCCTAATTGAAATCTTCTATTTCTATCAGCCGATAGGATATTATTCTAAAGCGTGCAATTCCTAAAGTGCTTGGTATTTGTAAATTGTACAATTCCTGAAATTCTCTCTAATTAAAAAAATGAGTGATATTTTTATGGGGGTGAGGCTGGTAAAATCATGAATTCTTGATTTGTACTTTAAGTTTAGAAAATTCTGACAGAACTATAGTTTATAGGCCTTTAATTGCTAGGGCTGTGATTTAGTTAAAACTTGTTTTACTTTTACCTCTAATAGGTTATTCAACTTCTCTAAAGCATATTGTTCATTTACCTATAAAATGGGGATTAAAAAGAGCCTACCTAGTATAGAGATTAAATTAGATAATATATAATACTACTAGCTCAGGTGTCTTATGTAAGGGTAATAGTAATAACAATAGTATTAATAAGAGTAAGAATAGTTGTTTTGGCTAAATTTTATAGTATTCTTCCTTGGTTAGTCACTATTCATTTTACAGTATTAACTCCAACTGTTTAATTCTTACAATGATCTTATTGTGCATATTGTATAAATAAGGATATGGAGGAGAGAGAAGGTAAGCAATTCACTCATGTTAACTCAGGTAGAAAGGGGAAGAGGAAGTGTAGCAGTGGTGGCAGTCATTTTGATAACATTAATTAGCAGTTAAGTATTTACTTAAAAATTATTTTTAATACATCTTTTTTCTACAGTCACTGAAAGAAAAAGAACTAGTAAATGAAAAATCTAAATTGGCAGAAATAGAAGAAATTAAGTATAGACAAGAAAAAGAAATTTCTAAACTGAGTGAAGAACTCAAGTTCCACAAGCAAGAAAGCATAAAGGTATATTAAGATAATCATTGTTCTTCCTTCAGCATTGTATTATTATAGCTTAAATTTAAATGTACACATTTGTTGTTTTTGAAAAATTCTTTTGTTCTCAAGAGTACCCTTGAGTTGTATAATATCAGTATACATATTGAAAATGTGTTACATTTGTTTTCAGGTTACTGAATAAAACAAAGTAACCTTAAAATTTTAGATTTTGTTGCGATGATAATCGAGAGAGCTATAGATTTAGAAAATTCTGCTTATAGATAAACTTCAAAATATGTAAGACTTTAGAATTAAACAATTTTTAAAGACTTTATGTATTTATTTTCAGAGAGGGAAAGAGAGGGAGAAAGAGAGGGAAACATAAATGTGTGGTTGCCTCTAAAGCGCCCCTAACGGGGGACCTGGCCGCAACCCTTTGGTTCACAGGCCTTCACAGGCCGGCACTCAGTCCACTGAGCCACAGCAGCCAGGGCAGAATTAAGATTTTTAAGGGATTCTGTTTCTTCAGCTGTTTTCTTTCTAAAGTCCTTTAATAATCTCTTGAATATTCTTCCTGTCATAAGCAAGGTTAGGGTGCTATTTAAAGAAATTAATTGTTTATAATTTGCTCTGAAAAATGTTATTCATTTTCTTAGAAAAAGGTTAGATTCTCTCAAGTGCTCTCATATTACCTGCTGTGTCTATCAGTATAATTACAATTTTGCTTTACAATTACTTATGTCTATATTATGTCATTAGGTTCTTCCAGACTGACTTCCTTAAAAGCAGTTGATGTAGATAGTGCATCTTTGTGTAAATCCTCAGAGCCTAACAGTGTGTGATGCTTAAATGGCGACCATTAAACATTTGCTAAGTGAATCAGTGAAAATAGAGGGTAGAAATTTTTCTATCAAAACCCCTATGCAAAGTACCACTTGAATTTAAATGATTGTTGAGCAGACTAAATAATCTTCCATTGTTTTATTTGTATTTATTTGTTTTTGAAAATTGTTGACACTATTACAGATGTCCCCCATTTCCCCTGTGCTTTGCCCCCTCCATCCCCTCCTTCCCCAGCCTTCCCCTCCTTCCCCCTACCTTCCCCTCCTTCCCCAGCCTTCACCGCATTGTTGTCTGGGTCACGGGCTGTGCATATGTGCATACGTGTTCTTTGGCTAATCTCTTCCAGTCCTCTCACTCTCCCCGCTGCAATCTATCAGTCCGTTTCACGTATGTATATGTATCCATACCATCTTGAATCTTTTAAAACAATTATTTGAAATACTGAACTTTAAGAATTAGGAAAGAGAATAAAACTCATGTTATGTATATTTCAGCTGTATTTTGAAATATTTACTATGAAGGATGTTTTATTTTTGGCCTCTTTAAATAGGAGTTAACAAATCTCAAGGAAGCCAAACAGCTTCTGATTCAGCAGAAATTGGAGCTTCAGGGGAAAGTAGATTCCCTGAAGGCAGCCCTGGAGCAGGAGAAGAGGAATCAGCAAATGCTAAAGGAGCAGGTGAAGAAGGAGGAAGATGAGCTGAAGAAACAATTGATCGAGAAGGAAGCTAAATTGGTCAGTAAGTTAATAGTGGGAAGTACGTTTTGTGATTGGTTTTGTAAATCAGTCCTTAAGAGAGGATTTTTCTACCTAGAATGTTCACCTAACATTTTAATTTTTATTTAAGAGATCTGACTTGTTTAAATGACTGAGGTACTACTGGAATATGTATTTTAGTTTATATTGGTTTACATAGATGAAAATCCAATAAAACATGATTAAAAAAAACCCCATTTTTAGTGTCAGAAGAACCCACAACTGTGTAGATTGAGGTAAATGGGATTAATGTTAATCGTGTTCAACTCATTTGTTTGGTCAAAGTGAATGTTGACAAAGAGGAATGTAAACCTGCATTTAAGATTGTGGTGCCAAAGTCTACCTTTTCATCCTAAGTTGTGGATGCCAAATGGGAAGCATCTGGCTTTCCTTTGTTGAATTAAGTCCAAATATCCTCAGGTAACTTGTCCACTGAATGTTTTTGTTGAAGAATTGCAATTCCAAATTCACAGTTATTTAAAGGGTTTGTATTGGTTTTTGACAGGTTGGTAGAGACAAAAGGATTTAGGTGGATTTTGAGACATAAGAAAATTCTGGCTTTGTCCCTAGGGCACTTTGCCTCTCTCACCGTGAGTTCTTCTCCTGCTCTAGTGGGAAAAAGGGAAATCTCGAATTGCTCTCCTTCAGCTTGTTCTTAAAGAGACTCGCTGACCATCGTTTCATCATTATGGCCTTTGAACCAATTCAAATTAAACAGACGTTTGTGGAATCAGCTTTATGAGTGCTCGGTGAAATATATTTTCCTGCTGCTTTCCTGAAGAAGTATTATCTTGTCACTATTTTTTATTTTTTTAATTTTATTTTTATTTAATTCTTGTTCAAGTACAGTTTTCTGTCGTATATTCTTGTCACTATTTTAAACTGAAGAACTTAATTTATTTTGCACTATTCCCGTAATAGTTTTTTTTCCTCCTTGTCTTTCCTTTTCTCAGCATTCTGAAATAAAAGAAAAAGAAGTAGAAATGAAGAAGAATGAAGAAAATGAAGCGAAGCTCGCCATGCAGGTTGCAGCGTTAAATGAAAACCTGGGCACGGTGAAAAAGGGGTGGCAGTCCAGCCAGCGGAGGGTCAGCGAGCTGGAGAAGCAGGCAGACGACCTGCGGGGCGAGGTCGCCGTGCTGGAGGCCACAGTGCAGCACAACCAGGACGAGCGGAGGGCACTCCTGGAACGGTGAGTGCTGTCTGGTAAAACTGGTGTGTTTTAATTCTAAGTGATGAAAAGAGGGTCACGTCCCACATTTTTTTTAAAATAGAAGAAGAGTCTTAAGAAAAGTGCATAGCTTCTGTGGGACTTTAAGTAGCTATTCAATAAAAACTCATTCTTAAGACAATCAGACTGTTGGAATTAATGTATCCTATTTAAAGCTACTAAAGTAATTCTCTGTGTTTTAGAAGGGACTTTAATGACTTTTAAAAAATTAATGACCTTTTACCATCTCTTCTAGATGTCTTAAAGGAGAAGGTGAAATAGAAAAGCTTCAGACCAAAGTACTAGAGATGCAAAGAAAGCTGGACAACACAACCGCAGCAGTGCAGGAGCTGGGCAGGGAAAACCAGTCCCTGCAAGTGAGTCACGTGGCGTTGGGACGCCGTTTTTAGTCTAGCATTTACCTCTTAGTGAAACGTGCATTTCAACCCTTTTAAAGAAATCTCATCTATTTAATAAATACTTTAAAAAATTTTTTTTAAAGATTTTATTTATTTATCTTTAGAGAGGAAGGGAAGGAGAGAAGGAAAGAAATACCAATGTATGGTTGCCTGTCGTGAGTCCCCTGCTGGGAACTGGCCTGCAACCCAGGCCTGTGCCCTGACTGGGAATCGAACTGCGATCTTGTGGTTTGCAGGCCCGCACTCAATCCACTGAGCTACACCAGCCAGGGCTATTTAATAAATACTTTTGAGTGACTGCTTTCCATGTAGCAGCATTATAGATGCTATGAGTAATTAAGTATGAGAGAGAGAGAACTTGTCTGAGAGACCCTGTCATTTGTGAATTGTCAGTGATGGGAGAATTTAGGAGCCCCAAGGAATGGATGAGCTGCTGTGTGCTGGCGAAGTGGACTGAGTGTGTGCTCAGAGTCCCAAGGAAGGATTGGTCATTAGAGTGAGAGTGGGCGAGAAATCACCAAAGGTTAGAGAATAAAGTCTGATTTACTCTATGTACCTATCCG
The DNA here is from genome assembly GCF_014824575.4 of Sturnira hondurensis. Classification (NCBI taxonomy): domain Eukaryota; kingdom Metazoa; phylum Chordata; class Mammalia; order Chiroptera; family Phyllostomidae; genus Sturnira; species Sturnira hondurensis. Next base: position 5,321,925 of record NW_028088140.1, on the reverse strand, counting down.
TCTGTCTGTCTATCTGTCATTCAGACTTAAGAATGTAGCAGCCTTTGATAATAGAAGTTGACCAAAGTATTTCCAATTATTAAAATTTTATCCCATGGTATATATAGCCAAAATTTTATTAAACTAAGGCACCAAATTAGAAAATATCCATCATTCTTCAACAAGCTGATATTACAGTGTATCAAAACTTTGTTTCTAATAGATCAAACACACGCAAGCGTTGAATAGAAAGTGGGCTGAAGACAACGAAGTGCAGAACTGTATGGCCTGTGGGAAAGGCTTCTCAGTGACAGTGAGACGGGTAAGTGGTTTCGCTCACGTTGCTCTGGTTCCGGGTTTTATTCCTCGGTGACAGTCGATGTTTTGACAGGTTAAAACAAGTTTCCATATTTTTGCTTAATGTACTACTACACAGAATCATTAGATTTAGTTTCTGGTTAGCATGTGTGTTTCAGTTTTAGTTTTGAATTCAGTCATTGCCTTCTTAGCGAGTTACTCTCTGGAATAGTCATTTTCTGAATCAGTGCACCAGTATGCAACACTAATGTTTTAGTCATCGTTGAGTTCTTTCAAAGGAAGACAAAGCAAAGGTAAAAAATATTTTCTAAACAATGCCATTATGTAATGTTTCAAGTTTTTATTCCTATTGAAGGAATGGCCTGAAATATTTGGCAAATATTGTAGTAATAGTTTTTCACCTGGTAGAGGTGAAAATTAACACTTTAAAAAGCTTCCTGTTTCTTTTGAGAATTCCATGGTAAAATGAATATAAAATATTTCACATACTATCTGATGAGTAGGAAGCATTCCATTTAACTAAGAAATTACATTGACATATTAAAATATTACATTATTAAATAATACATTCATCACTTGAAAGTTAATACCTTCATAGTGCAGTTTGAAGTATTGTTAATTTTACAATGCATTTGGTGTAGTTTCTGTGCTTAAAATCATTTCACCTTTGTCACCTACAGCATCACTGCAGACACTGTGGGAATATCTTCTGTGCCGAGTGTTCAGCCAAAAATGCCTTAACTCCTTCTTCCAAGAAGCCTGTCCGTGTCTGTGATGCATGTTTCAATGACTTGCAAGGGTAGTGGGTTATCGCAAACTTCAGAGTAATATTACACTAACATTAGATTTTTAATAAATGTACTTAATAGAGGTCTTGGACTACTTTGATTTGGACAGTGGTTGCAATACTAAACCAAATTAGAATTCATATATTTTGGAATGCTATCAATATCAAGTAAAACTCTTCTATTTTTGTGAAACTTGGGCTCATTGTTCATTACTTTTTTCCGTTTGACCCCTGGAACAGCTTTCACACTAAGTTTAGAGTTAGCCAATGAAATGTAAATAAATTTTGGACAGAAAATAGCAATGTATTTTTTTAAATATAATTTCGTTGTTCACAAATGACATGAGTATACTTCAATAACTTCTTTCTCCCAAATTTAGTGGACAGAAATGTACATGGATGATGTCACATTGTGTATGTTGCACAATAACACATTAAATACATCGCGTGTTCTCTGTGTGAAGTTGCGCACAGAACTATGAAACTTTCTGACTCTTTTCATATGTATAGGTCCATGCCTTAGCTACACTGTTATGTTATAAATTTACTACTTAAGTGTTCTAAACACATTTTGTGTTGAAATATGTATTAACCATGAACTCAAAATTGTTTTTGCTTTAATAATATTTACATTAGAGTCTCTTGGGTAGATTTTATGAAAACCTGTGTACAACTGATTTCCTTACTTTATGATTATCCTGGGATTGTATTGTAACAATTAGGGTTAATATTTCTTTTTCATTCTCATTTTTAAACTCCAAATTATTCTCCATTAAGAACTCTACAAAGCTTCCCACCCTCACCCCATTTAGAAGATGAATAATAGAAATTGTCTAATAGTCCTATTCTCAATTTCTTGTAAGTGGAAAATTTTCTGAGATTGCCCTTTATATTATCCCCTCATTTTGTCTCTCCAGCATCTTCAGGAATGAGTTTGCTTTTTCAAAGGATCTGCTTTTTACCTTTATTTGGTTCAATCGTCTCAAGTATAGCTCACCTTCACTGTAATTGTTATTTTTGCATCTTAAAGTCAGTAATGGATGTTGCTAGAGTTTTGTTACATTTGTGAAAACAAATGAAAAATGATAAGGGGACATTAAATATTCTACTTTATATTTTCTTCCTACCTAACAGTGAAGAATTTTTTAAAATTGTGAATTTAAATTTAAAATGGTCCTGAATTTGGGTTTCATATTAACTGGGAAATCATTTTACTTTGCAAAAATAATGCTGTGAAATGACCTTGAAGTAATAGCTTGAGAATAGAGTTTCACTAGAAACAAATGTATTTAGGAATCCCAAAGTTGCAATCAGAAATGAAACAGAATGGCTAATTAAGGATAATTAAAAATTAGCTTATTTGTATGCTGAACAATCCAATTGAACTTTAAATTATCATAGTCTTATTAATTTGGAAAATTGGAAAACATCTGAAGAGAGAAGTCATTAATGTTGGTTTATTACTCTCTAGAGAAGAAATGTAAAGTTATACATTTTTCAGTCCAATTATTTGGTAGTAATATCAGGAAAGGAAGGGAGTTAATTTTCCATTTACAATAAATAGTGTATAATATACACTTGCTTTCAAATATCATGCTGAAATGAAATGTTTATGCTATACTTACTATATATATATGTAAACTTAAAGAGATCGCCACATACTCGTTTAATTATTTAAAAACCCCATTTAAGTAAACCCTATTGTTAGTATCTATTAAGGACCCAGACTGAAGCTCTGAACTTGGATAAACATGTGACATTGAGCACATATAATGAAGAAATCGATGGCTCTTCATTAAAAATAATACTTGGATAATAGAAATTGAGCTAAAGTTATTTATTTATTTTCAAATACTTCTCCTTTCAAATAATCTTAATTCTGTATGTTCACAAATAAGGGATTTAGTAAATATATTAGAAAAATAGTCACAGCACTGCTATTTATTCTTTAAGATAATAAAATTTCATGAGAATTATTCTGGGTTAGAATATTTGTTAACTTCATCCCCTAATTGTGTACACTAAAGGCCTTTTTTTGTATTCCCCTATCCACAGTATTCACCCCCAGAAACTGTAAGGACCATAAGTAGAACTGTGCCTGAGAGATTCTCTAGTTTTCATCTAGCTAATGTCGTCTCATAGGTCCTGAGTAATTTTCTGTAGGCTGTTGTACTAATAATAATAGAAATGAAACCTAATATTTTTGTTGTTAACTCTCACCAACTTTAGGTGTTTGGAAGCAAAATAAAAGGGTTTTCTCTTTCTTTAAATTGAAAAGTCATCTTCTCCCATCCAAGTACTAACCAGGTCCGATCCTGCTTAGCTTCTGAGATTAGACAGTATCAGGTACGTTGAGGGTGGAATGGCTGTAGACAAAAAGTCATCTCTTCAGTCCTTATCAGCTCTACAGTTCAGATGTCTGTTGGTTCTGTTCATGAGTGAGTTAGTGTGTGGAGTCTCAGCTCTCAGCTCTAATGCAAAACATACTAGCCTTGTGTGTTAGTGACTTCCAAACCCCAGCACAGAAATGTGAGCAGAAATCAAGTCTTGCTGGGTTAACAGATAGGAAACTATACCTATGGAATTTTTTTTAATAGAAAGAAGACAAAGCTGCTGGTATGGGATCTGTTCATTTTGAAGAAAAACAAGGGAAACAAACACAAAAACCTCAAAGCAGTGTACAAATAACCTTTTGTTCAACTACCTCTTAATGTGGAATAGGCTAGTTTCGTAGTTTCCTCACAGTAGTGTTAAATAGTAACTGCCAAATTTGTTAGTTTCCCATTTCTCTTTAAAAAGGCTTTATGATTATTTTATAGTTTTGAGAACTTCAAATCCACTTTTTTTAAACCTTGCATTTGCATAAAAGCATTCAGCTTTTAAGTGGAGAGCAAATTATGATCATATATTTTGATATTCATGATCTATTTGACTATAGCAATTTTTTTAATGCACTTTGGCTATAAAACCATGGATAACTTGATCTATAAGATTTAAATGTGCCGTCAATTTAGTATTCCTAGATATGAGTGTGATGAATGCTATTCTGTAATTACAATGTGCCACACGTTAGCGTGTCTTAATTGCCCTTTGCCTGAATTTCAATGATCAATTTGTTATTGTTACAGATGTGAATATTGTGCATAAACTTACTAAATTTATGTAAAACTGTGTAAAATAGAGCTAAGTTCTTCCAGCGTAGGAGTAATGGATTCACTGTAACACAATGCAGTCGTGTCCATGACATTCTGTACTTCTTTGAACTGGATCACGTATCATATCTTATGTAGATACTTAAGCATGAGGATTTCCTTGTTTAGTTTTTGGATTCATTATTTGTATTGTGTTTACTACTTGTGATCATGTTGTTGTGCCTTATTTTGTGAGAGAGTTTAGCTCAGTAAATACTGTAATTTCTAAACTCAGTGATTGGAAGGTTATTGATTATAAATGTAACTGATGACAGCATTTAAATCTGTATAAAGATCAATGGAAGGATCCCTATTGAATTGTTGCTTTTGTTTTTTTTAATATGTTAAAGATGATATTAAAAACTTTCTTTATACTAGATGTATTCTATGGCTACAAATTATTTTGTCTATTTAAAAAAGAGACAGCAAGATATTAACCATTTTGCATTAATTTATTTACAGAATGTTAGAACCTTGCTTGGATATAGGAAGTGGATAATGCTCTAATGTGCAGCTTACAATAGTAATTAAGTTCATAATTTCAAGAGAAATTACTAATGCCATTTTGCTTGAGACATTTCCTTTTCATTTCATTCATTATTGTGGAAAATTAACAAAACTAAAAAGAAATATTAAACAAAATTAAATTAATATCTTCTTTCATTATATATCTAAGTTTAATGACCAGGTGACCATTTAAAAATATTCTTGCGAAGGCTTTATGTACCACTGGGTTTTTTTTATTCCCTTACCCCACCCCCAGGAACCAAAGTTCCAGAGTGTTTTTTCATTTTACTCTGATATGCTTCCCTCTGAAGAGTTTACTGTGTATATTCTCTAGCATTTAATATATAACATATTAGACATGTTCTCTCTTAAGCCTTATAGAATTCCAGTTTAAGTACATAGCATATTCTTTTAAATGTTATTGTACTGTCATAAGAACACAACATGAGATCTATCCTCATGACATCTTTTTAAGTGTACAGAAGACAGCTAAGGCTTCTTCACCTTGCTTAACTGGAGCTTTGCGCATTGGCGTTGCTTTGTAACTACTCATTTCCTCCTCTCTATTTCTCTGGCAACCACCACTTCATGCTTTGATTCTATGACTTTGACTATTACAGATATCTCATATAAGTGGAATCGTACAGTACTTGTCTTTCTATGATTTGCTTATTTCACTTAGCATATAATGTCCTCAAGTTTCATCTACATTGTTATATATTGCAGGATTTCCTTTTTACAGGCTGCTCAGTATTCCATCCTATAAATACATCCCACATTATCTTTATCCATTCATCTGTCAATGGCCAGTAAGGTTTTTTCCACATCTGGCTATGTGAATAGTGCTGCAATGAACGTAGGAATGCTAATATTTCTTTGCATATAAGGTATTTTACATTATTAATTTGGTAAGTTTTTCTCTAACGGCATTTTAGGGAGAAACTAGTCCTTTATGCATATGAATATATAACTACTGGACTCATATGACTAAAGGAATCTTGTGAGATTGCCTAGTCGTAGTCCATTGTTGTCCTCCTAAGTTGGCTTATACCTAAAAATCCATGTCAGATTATTATTAATTTCTTTTTCTAAATATGTGTATATGTATGGTTTTTGGCCATATTTTTTCTGTACATCTTCTCTTGTGTTAGTCTGTATTGTCTTCTGAACATAAATTCCTTTCAGTCTCACCCAGGTCCCATCTCTAGGAATTCACTTAAAATCTATTCTCCCCTTTGTCTTTTTTTCCTTATTTGTTTTTCGCCTTTAACAGTAGTTACTGCTCTCCAGATTTTATTTTTATTTTCACTTGTTCCACAAACGTGTCACGTCATTGCTCAGTGACCCTCCACGACAGCAGTGCCTGGCCTCTGCGCCCCTCCCGTCTGCACTGCCTGGGTGTGAAGGTGGGCTTCTCCCCCGACGGTTCACCGTCCCATGTGACTTCCCTAGGCACCATCCCATTCTCTATCCCATTCTCCAGCTTAAAGAGATCAATTAAGTTGATCCTTTATCTGGAAGCCCAAGTTAATAAATTTATGACTTTCCTTTTGGAAATTTATGACACATGGTTGAACATGAAATTTGTGGATTTCCATTTGATAAAATCTGACTATAAGACCTAGTTCCTTAAATACACTTAATAGTATGTTCTACAACAATAATGTAATAATTCAAGCTGCCTTTCTTAATAAAAATTCTAATGAGATTTCGAGTCTTGCCAAGTTCAATTAAGTGGCTGTACTGTGGTAAACACACACGCAACAACGCCATCCTATTCAAAAGTAGAATATTTTCTATGACAAACTCCATTAGTCTTCAAAAAATGAGGTTTAGAGAAAGATATCTTTCTATTCCTAAGAAACTTTATCATGTGAAAGTGTTAACTGTGAAACTGGAACAGGCAGATACTTGCTTTTCCTTTTTTAAAATAATAGAGTTTGGTATTTGGGATTTTCTATTTCCAAGTTAGAGTATTATGAAGTATACCTGAGATAAGTAAACTGTTAGAGAATAGGAACTTAAAAACTATTAAAATGTAGACCTTACTTATTGCTTATATATTAAGAGAGCAGTCAAACTCTGTATCAAAAGAAGTGCCATTGTGTGTGAGGTGGGGCTGCAAAGCAGTGAGATGTTTGCAAAGTCCTGTAGCTGGGAAAGTCCGCTTCATTGCAGACACACAAAGACGCTAGAATTCCTATTGGACACAAACGATGCTTTCCTCCTGCCCCTCCATTCACCAGATAACTCGCCCTTTACAAATTTTAATAGCACCCTACCTCACTCATGCCTCTTGCTAGCCTGACTGAAACCTTTTAAGGTTGTCTGAATATCAGTGTATACTTGACAAGAAATTCCTCACTTTGAAGAAGTTCATATTTGTTACAGCCATTATTCCTCTGTACTGAGAACTTCCTTAGCTAAAATTCTCCAATTTTGGAATTCCTTTAAAAGGTACATTTCTTTCTAGCTCATCACTAAGTGTTAAAAAAGTTTGAAAGGATACCCTAATCCCTCATTTCTAAAAAGGTTGTTTTAGGTCCCTAAATTTCAGAGGATTCTGTAGGCACTGGGAATAAAGGTGTTTTCTTGGTTTCCCGACTCTTGGTGAAGCAAGCGATTGCTGCTGTTATTTGTGCCATCCATGTTTTCTGTAAATAAAATATACATATCCACACATACACACACATGGGGGGGAGAGAGAAGAATGTTAACTTGACAATTTTTCCACAATTGGATTAATATTTTCCTTTATTGACTTGTTCTTTAAAACTGAGAACTAATAAAATACTTGCATATGGCTTCTATTTTCTTACATCTAATACATCATCACTCTCTCTGCAAATGGGTTAAACGAATATGCAAGTGGGATAAATGGGAGTAATCAAAGAACCATAATAATCAATGATTACTAATTACACTATAAATAGTTTGAACATTGAGTTTCTGCTTTGTGTGGAAATAGAAGTTCTTAACCAGTGGTATAATTTGAAAATCAGACTAAGGGAAATGGCCCAGGAAACTGAGTCCTTAAGAAGAATGCAATATTGCATTTATTGCCTGGCCACCCTGTTGCTATGGCGAAAGCCTACTAGAAGAAAGACAAAAACGGAAACTTCTAAGACAGAGAAATCAGAGTCAGGCAGCTGATTTTCAATTTCATAGTTCTAAAAACAGGGGCATAATTTCAAAGGTTAGAGAGCCGACTGGACATGGCTCATGGATGCAATGGTCCCTCACTGAAGTTGACATCACGTTATTTGTTCAGTGAGACTTTAGAAATTGATTGGAGCATCTTAAAGCCAATCATGCAATCCAAAGCAGTCCTTCCCCCATTTCATACAGAAACTGTATACAACTCAGAAGTCATTCTAGAGCTTCTGCCACGGGAGAAAATGAGGGAGGCTGCGTCAGCTCTGCGAGTGTGAGGAGATTGTCAGCTTGAGGTTTCTGAGCACAAGACGGGCTACATGTTCACATTCCTTCCTAGCTCCCAATCCCTTCCCTTCTCAAAGTAGGTGAGGGAAACACACACAACTTTCCATTCACCTTTGGGGTGAGATTTTTTTCTTGCATCGAGTTTAAAGAGTCAAAACCTACAAAATTGAAATACATACTTTGATGTTTTCTGTTGGGGCTTGTAATAAGAATGCGGCTATACACTGTCGATACCGGTTTTCATGTTGAACAAGGAAGGCATTTCTCAGCCCAAAGACTAGAAAAAGATTACGAAGACAAAAAGACAAATCACTTATTATGAAATCCAAACAATGTCTCAGTTCTTCTCCAAGAACCTAGAGTTTTTCTTTGTTTTTTTTTTTTTTTTTTTTAATGAAGGTGGGAGGTTTATATAGATGACAAAATAAAGTCTGAATCCAAAACCAAGACTTCACTACTGTGTCCAAACGGAGCCTGCTTAAATATGAAAACTGTTCCTTCCTTAGCTGGCAACTTCTGGAGCAACCATGTAAGATGAGCCAGCCGATTCCCACATACAGATGTAGATGAATTTTTCCGTGCAGTCAGGGCTTGTGATGGGAAATGGGCTCCTCAAGGAAGAAGCTTAGCATGTTGGGAGGATTGTGTGTGTGTCAAATGTAGGTAATATAAATATGGGAAACAATGGGATTATTGTTTCTTTTTAGACCCCCACCACTCCTTTAAAAATGTTTTATTTATTTTTGTATTTAAAAAGGAAGCCACATCAAAACAAGGTTTATAGGCAAATTAAGGTGTGGCAAAAGTAAAAACCACATCTGAATGCTTCACAACAGGGTAAGAAAAGACAAAAAAAATGGACTCAAATAAAACCCCACATCCACCAAAGTATGTGAAATGCACCACAAAACAAAAAGACCCGCATTGGCACGGTTTCTGTGTGTGCAGAAGGACAGTCTGTCCCGCCGTTTCCCAGCTGGTCTCCTCAGTAGTGACAGGAGAGAGGGAGAGCAGACTCCTCTGTAAACGCACGTACTAGCGGGAGCTCTTAAAATAAGAGCTGCTTCCTTGAATTACTAACACAACCCAGAGAATAAAGTTCTGCAACCTGTAGATCCTTTCTATAGCTGATACCTGTTTAGAAACAAACCCAAACATCGAACCAGTGTGTGTCCTTGTCAAGTAAGCGAGAAAGGGACTGGAAGAGCGCTTTTTTCCTGGCTGACCGTTGAGGCTGATGCCTACCCACCATCATTATCTCTATTTGTTGCAGTTCGTGGGTTTAACTCAGACTCATTGAGGCAGGTTGGGCCTCGCTTCAGAATCAAAGAAATTGCCAGACTTTTATTTTAACTGCAAGAACTATCCAGGATCACACACACTCGTAATGATCTAAAACTAACACTTCCTAAACCCTGCTGCAAGGAAGTCTGTCAAGGTCATGGAATCGTCCAGCTTCTCTGAGGTGAGAGGACTGGAACCGATTAAATGACTGTCTGGAGAAAAAGATGTGTGTGTTGTTTTTACTCCCTCCCTGATTTTTGTCCTTATAAATTCCCTGTAGCAAATGAGGCTTTAAAGATCACGTGGTTTTCCTCAGCTGGGTTTTTGGATCCATGTTCCTCAGAATTGTGACTGTAGTTCTCAGTTCCTGAAGGCGCCCTTCACTTGGTTTGCAAATATGGGTACGGGGGACTCCATAAGCAAGAGGACCTGGTATGGTTAGGCTTGCAAAATAAAAAAAAGGAGATAAGACGCGGTCAAGAATAGCTCTCTTTCCCTCTGACATTCTAATATAATAATGAATAATAATGAGTATAATAATTGACACCACTCATTAAGTATTTATTTGGTACTGAGCACTGTGCTGTCTCTCTTTCTCTTTTTCTCACCACCCGTCCCTCTTCTTCGTGGCATTTAAACCTACAGCAACCATGTAAGACAGGTCAGCTGGTTTCCTCATACAGATTTAGATCAATTTTTCCAAGGCCACAGAGTAAATCATATAGCCAGGGTTTGGAATCATGTCTCAGTCACTCCAAAGCTCAATCTCTTCTCTTTTCACCCTTTCCCCTTTCACACTCTGTAGCTGTTCTGTCTCAAGCACCGGGTCTGAGCAGCCAAAGCAACAGACCAGAGGAATGAGGAAAACATTTTTTTAAAAAGGAACAAGACATGGTAGTGACAAGTTAAGAAGTAATAAAATGGTGGAAATATAGTTTTAAAAAGGTATTTTTATTTTTTAAAGAAGAAAAAACCTTAGTTGTGCACCATGATGGTATAAATGTTTGCTGTTATTATCATTAATGTGTGTACTCCTCCATGGATTCATTCACTGTGTGATGTGCTCTCTACGGGTCAGTCCTCCCGTGCGCATCATTGATGCTTTCGGCTTGGCCACAGGGGTGGGAATTGAGGGGAATGGGTACTGCTCCCTCTTTTCCTGCTCCTCCCTTGGAACAGAAAGGCAATCCCCTCCTGCCTGGCTTCAGGGGGTCTCCCACAAGCCTATACCCAGGGCAGAATGACACCTGCTTCCTCCGAAACACTACCCAGCACTGAAGAGACTGGAATGTCCTTTAAGTGCCTTGAGTGCCAGGGCTTTCATGGCAGAAGTTACCAATCTCTCATTGTTCTGAGAGATCCCCAGGGGAGGGGCTGTTTCTCACTCATCTCTGTGACTCCAGGGCACTCACAGAGTGGCTGGTTCCCTGTGGACACTCAGGAAATGCTTGAAAATGAATAAAAATGAGATACATCTATTTATGACACATGACATATATGCAAACATTATTTCTGGCATATTTCTTTTTATGTTGCTATGGAACAGGCTATCTTAGGCCTTCAGAGAGTGTTGTGGTACACTAGTGATTTACCAAGAGCAAGAATATTAATAGTGGTAATACAATACTACTAAAAATAGCTACCATGTATTGAGTGTTTTACATGCATTATTTCATTTAATTCTCATGATGACCCACTAGCGTAGATATTATTATCTCTATTTTACCAACAGGAATCTGTGGTGTAGAAGTATCATTTTCTTGCCTTTGCTCACACAGCCAGCAGTGGCAGAGCAGGTCATGCAAGCGCTGGAGAGCAAGCCCAGCACTCCGTAGCCAGTGTGCGGAGTGTGCGCTATACAGCTGCACAGGAAGCCAGCATCTGCTCTTACGAGGACTTAAATTGGGCTTACGTGCTGTCACCAAAAAAGGCCAACACAAAACTCTACAGGGGCAAGCAGATCCAAGGAATGATGAAAACTGACACACACCTGACACGTGGAGAGGATCGATACTTCTGACTACCAATCTATCGAGTGGGATGGGCTGATCGAGTACTGTACACGATCCACCCTCTTTTATCACCGTTTGCAGCTCAGGAGTAAGTGAGGGACACATCACACCTGTGTCTGCGCCTCCAGCTTTCTGAAATCAAAGAGAAAAACCATGCTGTAAGCAGGAAGTAAACATTGGTGCACATCCCTACATCGATTTTCAGAAACAACTGCTTGAAATCCAGCTTACTATTTCTTGAAAAGCGTTTCCCCAAAGTACATAGTGATTTAAAGCGTAGTGTTCCTGAAACCTAATTTTAATTACCTGAGTAAATGTGTGAAGTCTATAATTGGGAAGCATTTTAATCACATCATGTCAATGGGAAGCTCTTCATTTCTGGTGTCTCGCTATAGCCCTGAGTGAGACGAATGAGAAAGGGCCATTCATGAATGAGTTCTGGCCAGCTCTGTCCATTCGGTCTAACCCTCTAAGGAGATTCCATACTCTACAATTTGTAAATGATCAAAATTATTTTGAATATATGATATTGAATTTTTAAAAAGGGTGTCAAAGATTGTGATTTGCATGACATGTATTGTTCATGAAATTGTAAAGAGAAATTTAAAACATAATAGTTCCATTCTTTTTTCAAAAAAAAAAAAGTGAAACCTGACGTTTTCTCTGGGTGGTTACTTTTGTGCCTATGAAGTCAATAAAACCTCCAGACTTATTAGACAAAGGAAATCAACAAGGAATTTAAAGCAGATAATATTCCTCATTTTGGAGTCAGGTAGTCAGGCCTGAAACCAGAATATTGCCTTATGAATACAATCAATATGGGCTGCCATTAATAATTCGTGCACTCAGATTTGAGCCATTATTTGATATGAAGGTAGGCAGTGCTCAGGGTCAGGTTTTTGGTGGGGATAAAGGTTTTCCGGAGCTTGTCAGACAGTCCTTGTCTGGGTAATGTAAGAGAAAAGGCCATCTAAGTTTCAAAACTGCAATTCTTAATATTCTCCAATATCTACTCTCTCCTCAATGACCATTCAATTATTCGCAGATTGAACAATTGGTGTCTGTTTATTTATAGACCCTCAAATTATTTAGCTCAAAGAACCTATCTGACATCTAGAAGCTTATGTTGTTAAAATCCGAGATATCTAGTCTCATGGTGTTGCATCTGTGTAAGGCTAGTCATCCGGTGAGGAAGTGAGTAAATAAAACAACAGATATCTCCGATGGCTGACCACATCGCAACTCCTCCGCCCCCTCTGGGAGCAGATGTCTAGGTCCCTTAGAGGAGGTCCCCTTCGGAACATTGCTCACACCATTCAGGGGACAGATTGTGACATGGGAGATTAGACAGAAGGCCGTTAGTGGACCATGATACTCATGGCTTAATTAGTAACAATAATAGTGGCCATAAATACATAGTGGAAAAATCTCTGCTCTTGGAAGAGATTTTGTGGCTTTAACCCCCAGTTGACTGGTTTGGTCTGTGATGCGGGCTGTGCAATTACCTTGCTTCTGCAGCTCTTATGTGCAGGTAGGTGCCGAGAGTCAGGGCCTCCTCCCACCCGCAGTCCCCAGGTCACTAATTTCCAGGCATGATGTGACCTTTGAACTCAGAATGAGAGATAGATGTCACCTCAGCATGTGGCAGCAGACATTTTCAAGAGAGGCCCCACTCTGGCAGTTTTTATTGTGAACAATTTGGGTGATGAAAAGGCCAATATGGACAAAAACACCTGGGTTTCATTCACTTTGGAAGGTCAGCAATAAAGTTCTCAGCTTCTGGAACTTAGCTCGAAAGTATACAAAGTCACTCTAAAAATGTACACATTCCTTTGACATCCTTAAGAAATGTAACTTGCTTTTGTTATTGCTATTTTTTGGTTCAGTACTATCTTTTGTAATGTTTCCGTTTTTTAGAGGGTGAATCCCAATTGATGTATTAAAATATTTTATATTTTAACACAATTTATTGGGAAATATTTCTAATCTTATTAAGCAGACATTTAGAAATAGCAGTATTTTACCTTTTTGTTGCGCTTAGTTTTCGTGACTAAGAGGAAATCATCAAAGAGAAACAGATAAACATCTAGGAATCTTGTACTTTCTGAGAAAAGAAAGAAGGTGAAATTGGGGCTGGAAACAGTAAGCAGAGGGGTTTGCTTTTTAAACCAAAAAATTGCTTAGAGAACAAGAGCATCTGGGCCCCCTGGCAGACCAACCAGCGTGGCTCGGGGCGTGGCCATCACCTGGGTCAGAAAACTGCATGGCCGTGGGACTGATTTCTTCCTAAAGCAGAGACTTTAGGAAGCTCACAGTTTTAAAGACATTGTATTTGGGGCGCATTTCGTGTGTATCTAAGATAACTTGGATGATGTTTATGATAGTTTCAACTAAGCTTCAGACACATCCATCAATTATTGAACTTACAGCATTTTTGCCTCTTGACTCACCTGGGTGTCCTCAGCAAAGGCGCGCATTAGCAGGGCAAGGGGGCATTCCGTCTTTGCTGCGGACTGCACTGTGGCCTCCCTGCCCTCACCCCAGACCCTGTTTATATGTTGAAGTCCTAATCCCCCGTGTGGCTCTTTTGGGAATGCGAAAATGATTAAGAATAAATGAAGGTGTGAGGGTGGGGCCCTGGTTCAGCAGGATGAGTGTCATCGGAGGAGACGCCAGAGCGAGAGCCACGCTGCATCGGAGAAGGAGGCCGCCTGCAGGCCGGAGAGAGAGCTCCTGCCAGAGCACAAGTCAGGTTGGCCACTTCACCTTGGGCTTTCCACCCTCAGCACTGTGAGAAATAAACTTCCGCTGTTTCAGAATCCGATCTACGGCATTTCATGACGGTGGCCCTAGCTGATGAGGACAGTCATGAACACCACTTGTTTCTCAAGTTTTACAGCATGTCTGTACTGGTTTAAATATTCTTCATGCAGCTTTATACTTACAGACTTGTTTGAATGACTTTTGACAATAACTTAAGGCAATTCAGCTTTTCTATTTTTCTCTGGGAAGAGGCTAATGGTAGAAGAAGCTAATATTATTCTAATATTTGATTTAGGAAGCAACCCTTCTCTAACCTTATCACTTAGAAGTTAGAAGAAAAAATAGTTCAAGTTACATGATTTCAGAGGAAAAGCAGTCTGTCCAGTGGGGAATGTGACAGATACTTAAAGTAAATATTTTAAAAATCAGTTAATATTTGTATTATATTATTTATTTTATTTATATTATTCTAGAAGTCCTATCTCATATCCTTCTATCCCTGGAAACTAGGTGGCTAATGTTAGATTATTAGATAAAATATTTAGTATTCATTTCTATTTCCTCCCCTTCTTCAAATTTAAAGGGAAGATTTTTTCATATTTTCATAGAAGAGAAATCAGATATTTTATTCAATTTTGAGTTGTCCTTGAATATTTTCAAAAAATTATATTCCATCACTACTAAAACATTTTTTGTCCAAGTCATACTATGGCAAAAACTGCTGACTGTCCCTTAGAAAACTTTCCCCTTCTTTTGTAGTAAAGGAAGTTGTAGTGGGTACCTGTTCACTGCAAATACTATACCTACCAGCCTCCTTGTAGTTACATTTGAGCAGGTGACCTCGTCTGACCAATGGGATACTAGCAAAAGTGTGCAGTTTGTGAGTCTTAGCCTTAAACAGCCAGGCTCTGTTCCCTTTCCCCTCCCACCAGCTGGACACCCTGGTGAGTCCTCTATGACCACAGAGAAGAAAGCCATGTCCCAGGGATGGCAGAATAAAGAGACCAGAGAGACCTGGGTCCCCAGTCACACCATGGAGGAAACCTGTCACAGAGCTCTGACTTTACACGAGACAGAAATAAACTTGTTCTTTTAAGCATTTATTATCTGTCTCTGTCTTCCCTGGCTGAACAAATAGCTTAACAAATACAGATGTGACATCAGGAATGAGACACTGGACTACACTTGACCTGTTAAATGTTGTTTTTCCTACTCCAGGCTATTCATGTACAAACTAGGCTGATGATCATTGTCAAAATAAAACAGCTTTTTTCTCTTGCTAACTTTATGCATTTTATTTAACAAGCAGTTAGGGAGCATCTGCTAGGCCCAGCAATGTATTCTGGGAATGGTGATGACTTTGGCTATTGACTGAGGCCCTCGTGTCCCTCCAAGCAGTCGTCAAGCAGTGACCGCCTGCCAGGCATCGGTGTTTTAGACAGACTCTGCCTTCAAGAAGCTTTCATTCTGCTGAGAGCAGACACATCACAACTGGTAAACTAGATTTAAAACAAGGTAACTCAGAACCTGATAGCACTAAAAGTAGACAAGGTAATATAAAAGAGCAGGAGTAGGGGGAAGATTGGAAGCCTGAAATCAGGCTGTTCACATCTGTCACCCAAGGATTTAGACGCTATCGCAGCCGGTGAAAAACTTCCACCGCGTTGCTCTGTGAGATGTGGTCAGTGAGCACTGTGATCCGGAAACCCTCAGCCACCTGCCGCACAGCCAGCTTGGAGACCCCCAAGTTTTCGCAGTTCTGAGTTGGGCAGCAGCTTGAACAACACATGGTCTTCAGTGGTGCAGCTGTCAGGCAATTGTATTCGCCTGCACCTCACTCATTTTTCTATTTAGAAATACCAATCTATGGGGAAACACACGTTTGCGAAGGGTAAGCTGGCTTGTGAAGTCAGCTTTACCCTTTACCCTGGTTCGTGAAGTCGGTTATGCTCCAAAAGTTATGAAAGCTTGTACTTCCTGGGGACAAGAAAATATACTTATTTGGTTACAACAGTACAGATTTTAAAGCTGAAATAAATTTGGGGACAAAATTTATGTGCTAGGTATCACCATCATCACCATTGACATTCACAGAAGAGATGAGGGCAATTTAAACAATTCTACCCCAAATGGTTTGGATGTCCCGATTCTTGGCCCAGTGCTTTTCCCATTCAAAATGATGCCCTGTTTCTTCTACCACTATCACCCCCACTGCCACCCCATCTCCATGAAAACTTGGAGTCGAAGTCCCAGTGACCTTAAACTTGACATGTTACCACTACTACCTGGTGCCTCCTCTCTGATGGGGTCTGACGAACACAGCATGTACCACTGAACAAGTGCCTGGTGTTAGCAACACTTATGCAGTACATCTTCACTCTACCACATCTGACTCTACAAGAAACTTTTCTGAGAAGTTGGGTCTATTTGTAAGGACTCCTTCTTAGGCCAGCCTCCCACCCACACTTCCATGACAAGCACCCCGATGCCACATGGCATGTGAATGCACATCTAACATAGCTTTTCACTGAGAGATGGTCATTGTCATGTTCATCCAACTTCCACGTGGCTTCTCAGCCCTCCCTAAAATCACCTCCCTGACCCATTCCCACTGCCTCCCTCCGTGTGGTCAGCCAGCCTTCCAGGCACAGAGCACTTGAAGACATCCACTCATTTCCTCTTCAACTATTTTTGCCTTTGAAATATCTCTCACACTTATCCTTTTCTACCCCCGCGCATTTCTACCATTTTAGGATAGGCCAGCACATCTCACAGTGTTGGAAAGTTGGTAGATAGAGAGAAGGGGCGAATCAAAATCTCTGATAATTCCAGGCAAAAACTAGTTTTGAAGGGAAAGGCGTATATGTTTGAACACAAAGCTGTGTAAATTGCTTCATTACTTTGATTTGATTTTTGCCACAATACAAAATTATTTTTTAAATTGTAAATAACTTCTTATAAATTCTAACATCCAAGAAATGAATCATTGTTGTGCTTCGAAATGAAAGTGGATGGTCCAAGGTTCCGAGGCGTGAGGAAGCAGGCTCAGGGCCTTCCCGCCACCCCTGCTTCACTGCAGGGCTGGCGGCCTGCTCCCTCTGCCGGGGGCGCCACCTCTTGTGCATTGCATTGATTCTGATGACTCTGCTTTCAGCATCCTTTTGAGCCTGACACTTATTGCTGGCAGTTTCCTGGCCAGGTTCCCCTTTTGGGAAGCCTAGTAGGCTGAGCCTGCCTGGACTCTGCCATTCACCTCCAGGTGATCTTGAGTGTGATTCAGAAACTCTCTGAGCTTCATATTTCTCAACTTTGGATTAAAGGTAATTTCTCTGCATAATACACTGGAAAGGGAAAATGTGCGAAAAAGCCCTTTGATCTAAAATGTCAGGCAAGTCTACCTTCCCTAACTGGTAGGTACCAGGTAGGGGTTACATCCCAATCTCACATCTAGAGCTAAAATATAGCAGATTCTCCACAAACATGTATCACATCAAGAGTTATTGCCTGGCACTCCTCACCAGATCTCACCCTGCCATAAATATACAACTTACACCCCACAGGTCTTCTCACACAGTAGGTGCCCCATGGAGATTTTGTGCAGAAACAAGTAGTTGAAGGACTGCAAATCCGGTGGGAGGTCCTCCCCACTGTCCCTCCAGTGACCTCCATCTTTCCACCGCCCCAAGCCCACCTCCAGGCCCGTGGGCCATGTGAAGCCTTCCCTGGGTGTTCCAGTCTCTCTTCTTTTCTGAACTTCCCCTGCGGGCCTGCTCGGCTAGTGAGAAGTACAGCTGCATCCTCCAGCGCTGCCCACACAGTACAACACACACTACAGAACAGGTTCAGTCAACACTGACAGCATGATCGCCCAGTGCACTGGTGGAGCAAAATGATGGTAACAGCTGATGTGGAGCGTTTATTCTGTTCCCAACCTTGAGTTAAGATCTTCGTGTAATGATTTCATTTTAACAACAATCTTATGAGATACATATAGTTATATCGTTTTATAGAGAGACAATGAAGGGCATGTAGCTAGTTACGTTGTGAAGTCTTTGATCAAGCCAGCACCTGTGTGAGTCCACAGCACATTCTCTGACTCACATCTTCCACGGCCTTGGCCGTGGACAAACACAATTCTTCACACCCTTTAATTAGCAACAGTTGGATAAGTTACACGATAGCAAAGATGATTTTTTAAAGGAAAAGTTATTTACCTGCAAGGGTTAATTTTCCCTCATAGAGAAGGTGTCTGTTGGTTGGTGACAGGATGTTTTCTGCCATATGTTCCTTAAAAATGTGCTTTAGGCACTTGCGAAACAAGGGAGAAAATCAAAGAGAGGTTGTTAGTGGTTGGAAGAAAACACATTTCTGGAGCTGAGGCAATGTGCTCTGTCTACAAAGTGTAAGACATTTAGAAATGTCAGTATATGGACATGGGAATGGGAAAGGAGGAGAAAATCTCTTGGAACGACCACCTGAGAACAGCAGGGTGGCGTCTGCCTCCCCACATGTGAACTGTCCCATGTGAATGAAGGCTGTACCTCGTGCTCATAACACCACATTCAATGCCCGAGCGGACTGCTGGGGGCTTCGTTAGACTGAATGCCACACTCCCGTCCCAGGGGACCTTTACCTCTGGAATGAAAAACCTTTTGTCTCTGTCCCACAGTGGGGGCCACACTATAATCTCCTGTAGATGCCTAAGTTTTTGGAAATTGTCAAGCCACTTCACTTTTCCTTCAAGGTCCCCTGAAAGACAAGATGCATGCGATATACTTTTAAATTTATGTGACATTACAGCATGAAGTTTAACTCAGATGTACCACAAAGATTTAGAAACACTGCCCCTGGGGGCAAACCACACCCTAGGTTCCTTCAACATATTGCTGGCAGTTTAAATGTCTTAGGAAAAACTCACTAATTTGAAATCAGCCTCTTGCCGAGAAAAATGAAGCTTAAGGAATTTAATTCAATAAGTTGGAATTATATTGTGCATTTTCATTTAAATAATACAAATAAAGTCTCTGGTAGCTTTCTCTATTTCCCTATAGCACAGAGCCTGTAATTAGAAGAAGACAAAAAAATCAGAATAACAAGGACAAAGATATTTTTTGTCCTAATTATAAAACATGCATTCGTTTAATGATAAGGATAATTATTTCTTTGGTAAAACTTATTTTTTTACTTTTGAAGATTTGTATTAACTTTCCAACATTTTCTAATAACATTGTTATTGAGGTTTTGAAGTGATTTGGGGGAACATGGAGGGCCAGTCCCAGGCCCACACAGTCACATGGTTAGGGGGTCCCTGAGAATTCACTATCTTCGAGTTTATAGACTTAAAGTAAGGCCGCAGGGACCTGTTCTGCCAACAATGAAAATCCACATTTTACTGAGAAATCTCCAGAAGAGGTGCTGTTATCTTCCTCCCCAAGCTATCAGAAGGAGTGATAATCTTCAAAATTACTTTAAAAGTTTTTAAAAGTCTGTTTTTAATTGACGTTTTTTGTCTTACTCACTTGATAAGCTCAATTGTAGTTCCTTGGTTCATTTTAGACTTTTAACAAAAAAATTTTAAAAAGGAAAAACTCCCATTGAAAGGCCATTTTACATTTAAACTTTTAGAAATGAAAATATGTCACTTCTGTGCAACTGATAATCATAATTTTGAATTGTTCCCTTTTGACACTCCCAGGAAATCTTGGTTTATGGAACATATATCATGGACTTCTTTATTTGAGTTTAATTATACAGAGCTACACAAATAAATTTAAGTCATCAAAGGGCTTCTTCTGTTCCCATTCCCCAATTTCAGTCCTAAGGATTGCAGTAGGCATTATTTTTAGATTGGCCCTGGATTTCAGCGACCTAAAAAGTAGTGACCAGTAATTTATCAGTCAGAAAGGCCTCCCATGGTGTTTACTCCCATTTGCTTTGTTTGGGCTCAGGGTAGATGTTAAAAATAAAGTCTGCCATCGTTTGAGAAGTAGAACTTTTCCTGCCTGGACTCACATGTGAAAGCCTTGGAGACAGCCACGTCCTGCGCACTTGCTGGTAGAGTCTCTCAGGGCTCGCCAGGATGTGACTGGAGCCCATTGTTTTGTGTGTGTTTGGATGAAGCCCAGACCGTTCCCAGGAGCCAGAGTCTCCTACCTGACCACGACCCCTTCCCCCAAACTCTGATTAAGCTTCCACTGGAGCTCTGGGTCACCTGTCCCAGGGACTTACGGATTGACTTTTCCACCTTTTCCTTGATGGAGTAGATCATGATTTTCTCAGTAGCGTCTGTACTTCTTTTCCAGATATTCTTCAGCAGCAAGGGGTATCGAGTCAGCCTGTGCAGTGGAGCCACGAGCAGCTCAGACAGGTGAAGCCGTCTGCACTGCTCGTTTTGCTCGCACCACTGGGGAAGGCGAAAGCAGACACAATCAGAATATCACTTCTATCAAGGCCCTGAGAAGCCTGGATATGCGACACTCAGAGATTTTACTTAGGAGCCTCATGATGCAACTGTGAGCTTGTTGGAGGAGTTTATGAGCCACAGTGTCTTTAGTAGCAAATTCAGGGTCTGAAATGGGGTTCTTAGATGTGGTTCAGAGGTATTATTGAATATTACTGACTGACATTATTACTTTCTAATTAAAGAAATGAGCGAATCCTCCTTTGGCTGTCTTGCCTTCCCAGTAATGGCGACGAAGACCGCGCTTAGCATTACGTATAACATCACCTCTCAATCCTCCTAAATGGGGAGATTTATCAAGATGGAGAAGCACAGGAAAAGTTTAAAGTTTCTTAAATCCCCTAGAGAATACGTGCTCCCTCTGCGGCAGTGATACGAGGAGTCCCTGCCTCGTCTACCCTTCTCACTTAGGAGTTCTGTTTGCCCATTGGCTTCTGCTTCTTCCCAGCCCCCCGAAGGAGATTTCTGGGTTTGCCAGCTCTGTTCCCATCCTCACTGTGAGGCACAGTTAGGAGAACTGAGAGCCAACACCTTCAGGGGAAAGGAAGGATTTTTGCTTGGTGGACCAGTTTCTTGATTTTCTTTTCTTGGAGGCAATCAAGGTAATGTGAGAAAATGAAAACAGAAGTCAAAGAGGCTAAATTTGGCTACATGCTATAGGGAAGAGAGGGAGAGGAAAAGGATAAAGACAAAGCATTTTCAACAGAGAGAATTTGACAAAGAGGTGGCTGCAGGGTGTGCAAAGCACTAGGGAAGCAGGAGAAGGAATTCGAGTTAAGTATTGCTGTGGGTTGCATATGGAATTTCCATAAATGGTATCTGGGAAATGCAGATAAACATGAGAATAGTTCATAAATTTGTTTCCTTTGCTGTATTATTTCTTTGACTGTGATGCAGTCTTGAAACTGAGGAGCCCCAGCTCTTATGCAGGTGACACATGACACATGGAATCAGGTCTCTGGCTTCTATGCACATAAGCACATCAAAAATATTACTAAGGGGTGTGTTTTTCTTCTTCTTCTCTTCTCCCACCTACTCTTCACTCTTCACCATAGTTCAGCTCTGAAGGGGTCCTGCCCTTTGGCCTGCCAATTCTTTTTTTAAAATTTAATTTATTTATCTTTAGAGGGGAAAGAAAAGAGATAGGGAGAGAAATATCAATGTGGGGTTGCCTCTCTTGTGTCCCCTGCTGGGAGCTGGCCTGCAACCCAGGCATGTGCCCTGACTGGGAATCGAACTGCGATACTCTGGTTTGCAGGCCCATGCTCAGTCCACTGAGCTACACCAGCCAGGGCTTGGCCTGCCAATTCTTTGTCATTGTCTTTCATGCCCAGGGCCATGTTATTGCCTCTGCCTTGTGGCCTAGATCCTTCACAGGCAGCTTCAGGTGTACCCTCTGGAAGGCTCTCTATGCTCTCATACATCTTCATGCCCACACGTCAGCCCTTGCATTTTGGAGCTCTAGGCACAGTTGGCTCAGACCCCCACCAAGTCCAAAGCCTTCCCTTAGATATTTACAAGCTCGCTGAGGAACTGATATTTCAATGGCTTCCTCCAGCCCCCGGACTCCTGCTTACATACACAGTTTCTTCCCTGAACACTGTGGGCCAGCTGATGCCAAACTTAACCCCTTGGTTGGTTTCCTATGCTGGTTTCCACTGTAATTCCACTCACAACGAATGTTTTTATGAGTGAACATATTTATTTTACTGAGGATTTGCGATTGTGGCGATGGATTAAATACATAGCTCACAGTACTCCCCCCCCCATTCTGATTGCACCATTTTCTTCTATGGAAAGAGAATTCTTCCTCTCGATTTCTCCCTCCAACTCCCAACCTCATGCCTAGCAATTTGCACTCATCTTCCATAGCTTGGCCATGTCCTCGGGGGTTTTGCCCTCTCCCACTAGGAACTTTATCAACGCATTTCTTCTGAAAACATCCAGGGCTCTTCCTCACACGAACTTTGCTGGACACAATCTTTTCTACTCCCCTACATAAGAGGCAGGTCAAGAAAGTGAGCACAG
Source organism: Sturnira hondurensis (assembly GCF_014824575.4). Taxonomy (NCBI): domain Eukaryota; kingdom Metazoa; phylum Chordata; class Mammalia; order Chiroptera; family Phyllostomidae; genus Sturnira; species Sturnira hondurensis. The sequence continues at coordinate 5,299,155 of NW_028088140.1, read as the reverse complement.
GAGTGCATGGGTGGGGAGTGGGGAAGGTGGACCAGCTCAACGAGTCAGGCTTCAAGACTTTCTGTGGGACCACCTCCCTTTCTCCATAAATCAGACCCCTCCTAGTGGGAGGTACTAGATCATCTCCTAGTTCTCATTTGGCTCAGAATGGCTGGGATTCTCACTGATGTTGGGAGGGATGGAAAATAATGCAGGACTCACAGTTGTGGAAAGGTCAGGGTGGCAATGAGTGGGAAGAAGAGTTGCGGGGAGGCCTCAGTCTGGGGTCCAAGAGGCTGACCTCCATGTCGACTCATGGGCAGCAGTATCCCAGCTCCAGTGCCTGGGAGCTCCTGTAACTGATTTCTCAGAAACAGTTAGGTATTTCCTCCAAACACAGCCCTGGCTACTGCTCCAAATTTTTATGTCACAGAAAACAGCTCTGGCTGCCAGCACCCAGAGGAAATGTGAAGACATCCAATCTACCCCACACATCAATCAGGCAAGATGCACTAGTGATAAATAATTGAGACAAAGATCCAGGCAGGGATAGCGGAAGCTTTTAGTGTTTCAGAAGGCATCAGAGGAGAGAAAAAGAGATACTTGATGATTCTAAAAGTAGATATAAGTTTTTCTTTCATCTCTCTATTGTCTTTATTTTTCAGATCCATTAGGGAAAAATAGAACATCTCAGTCAAGAGAGATGGGACATGAAAGGCTTTTTTATGGATAGGTCTAGACCAATGGAGGATGCTTCTGTTTTATAATACACAGCCATTGAGTTTAGGGCAACAGTAAAAGGAATTCAAAGGCCCATATAAAAGCATTCTCCTCATAAGTCTGTCTTAGTGGTGTGCAACATTGGGCTGGGGCAACCAGCATTCTTGGAATTTTGGGAAATTTACATAAGCTCTCTAAACCTCATCTACGAAATGTGGATAAGAAGAATAACTACCAGACTTCAGCCAAGATGGAGGCGTAGGTGGAAACACTGTGCCTCCTTGCACAACCAAGTTTAAAGACAACAAAGTTTTAATAACAAAAACGCAACCAAAACACAGAAAATTGAACTGTACGGAAGTCCGACAACAACGAACCATTCAGCCAGACCAGTAAGAGGGGCGGAGCCAGCGGCTGGCGAAGTGGGGTTTCGCAGGAAAACTTGGCCAAACCGACTCAGGCGCACAGGCAGCAGTTGGCAGATCCCAGGCATGGGGTTGCGATGGGCAGACCCAGTGAGGGCACAAGGTGGCTGCCTGACTGAGGTCACACATTCACGCGCAGATAAACCAGGCGAAGGAGGAGGCAGTGAGACAGACTGTGCAGGCCCCAGTGGTGGGAAGCAGCAGAGGGGACTGCCATTGCCCCTCTGACCCCAGACAAGTATTGCCCCTCTTTGATCCCACACCCACATACAGTGTCACAACCCAGTGACTGAGTTGCCCCACCCTGCTGAACACCTAGGGCTCCACTGCTCATACATAACAGGCGCGAACAGACCAAAACATGGCCCAAGAAGAACTCAAAGCTCTGGAGCCAATAACTCTAAGTGACCAAGAAATAGCCAAACTTTCAGATGCACAGTTCAAAATACTGGTGATCAGGATGCTCACAGAACTGGCTGATTATAGTCACAAATTAGAGGAACAAATGAAGGCTAAATTAATTGAAATGAAGGGAAATGCACAGGAAACCAATAGTGATGGAAAGGAAACTGGGACTAAAATCAAGGGAATGGACCAGAAGGAAGAACAAAATATCCAACCAGAAAAGAATGAAGAAATGAGAATTCAAAAAAATGAGGAGAGGCTTAGGAACCTCCAGGACAACTTTAAACACTCCAACATTCAAATTTTAGGGGTACCAGAAGGGGAAGCAAAAGAGCAAGTGGAAAACTTATTTGAACAAATAATAAAGGAGAACTTCCCCAATCTGGCAAAGGAAATAGACTTCCAGGAAGTCCAGAGAGTCCCAAAAAAGTTAGACCCAAGAAGGAACACACCAAGGCACACTCTAATTACATTAGCCAGGATTAAAATGAAGGAGAGAATCCTAGAAGCAACAAGAGATAAGGGGACAGTCACCTACAAAGGACTTCCCATCAGACTGTCAGCTGATTTCTCAAAAGAGACCTTGCAGGCAAGAAGGGGCTGGAAAGAAGTATTCCAAGTCATGAAATCCAAAGACCTACAACCAAGACTGCTCTATCCAGAAAAGCTTTCATTTAGAATGGAAGGGCAGATAAAGTGCTTCTCAGATAAGATCAAATTCAAGGAGTTCATCATCACCAAGCCCTTATTATATGAAATGTTAAAGGGACTTATCTAAGAAAAAGAAGATAAGAAATACGAACAGTGAAAAGACAGCAAACTCACAGTTATTAACAACCACAGCCAAAACAAATCAAACTAAGAGGACAGCTAGATCAGGAGCAGAACCATAGAAATGAAGAACACATGGAGGGTTAGCAACAAGGGGAGAGGGAGGAGGAGAAGGGGGAAGAAGGTACAGAGAATAAGTAGCATAGATGGTGGGGAGAAAATAGATAGGGGGAAGGCAAGAATAGTAGGGGAAATATAGAATCTAAAGAACTTGAAGCATGGGACATAAACTAAAGGGGAGGAATGGTGGGGGAGGGGGTGTGCAGGGTGGAGGGGAATGAAGGGGGGAATAGAACAACTGTAATGGCATAATCAATAAAATATATTTTTTAAAAAAGAATAACTACCTCAGCAGCTTGGTCAGAGATTTTTAATGAGATAATTCATACGCAGTGCCCAGAACCATGCCTGGCACTGGTTTGAACACTCAGCCCAAATTAGGTAGAACTCTTAGTGATTGTTAGCAGTACCCCACACAGTGACCTGGTACGAAGTTCCAGTCTCCTTCTTTGCATCATTTTAATTGTCTCTGAAAGAGCAGGGAAATTCCATTCCCATCGATGTGCACCAACATAATGTATAGACATTCATAATGCCCAGCCTCACATGATGCAGAGGTAAATTCATCCCAGTGCTTCAGTACCCAATTCCAGGTAGCCCATGACATGGCACAGATGGATTTTAGCTCTCCAATAACACTGTTTATGTCAGCACATAGTAGGGAAATGAATATCAGCTTCAGACAGGTCTGAATCGAATCCTGCCTCTGCTCCCAACAACTGTATCCTTAGCTAATTGCCTAACCTGTCTGAGCTCTTGAAAAATGTGGAAGGACTGCCGGTCAAGATGGCGGCAGAAGTAGACTTGGCTCACTTCTTCGCACAACCACATAAAAATTACAATTAAAATATAGAACCACCATCACTTAGAAATGTCAGAAATTGAGCTGAATGGAAGTCTGACAACTATGGAATTAAAGAAACCACATCCATCCAGACCTGTAAGAGGTGCACATATGTGGAGCAAGCTGGTTCCACACACATGTGGATAGAAATTTGGGAGGGATATCTTGGAAGTGAGGAGTTCCAGACCCACACTAGGCTCCCCAGCCCAGGATTCTAGTGCCAAGAAAATAACTCCACACAACTTCTGGCTGCAAAAGGCAGCAGGGTTTGATTTGGTAAAAGAAATTTCTGGAGCTCCAAGCAGTTCCTCTTAAAGAACCCACACATGGATCCACCTACTCAGACTCACTGCCTCTGGGCTGCAGCACTGGGGTAGCAGCTTGAAAGGCACCAGAGGGAGGGACTGAAGTGTTGGGCATCAACATAAGCAGAGACCATTGTCTCTTTGCTAAACCCTCCCCTCACAGAGCCGGGAAGCTGGTGTTATGTCCGAGACTCCATCAACCTGGCTAACACTGTTTGAATGGCCTCGGAGATTCCCAGAGACTCTACCCTATCCAATTTACAGGCTCAACGAAGCAGCTTTTCAATGAGAATGGGCTGGTCTTGGCTCCTAAACCTTATCCCACAGGCAATAGTTGGCTTCAGTGAGCCCTAATTAGATTCACAGCTCAGCTTTGCCTGGGAATCTCCGAGCCCAGCACAAGTAGTGGCCATCTCAGATTGTTTAACAGTTCAGGCAGAGTGCCCTAGGCAACACACAGGTGGGGGCTGACCTTGTCCTGCACCTTCCAGGAAACTCCAGGGCCAGTGCACCCAGTAGACAGCTACAGACCACGTTGGAGTACCACCACTCTGCCTCCACATGGCTGATCATCCACAGAGAGTGGAGGTTGGTGATCAGAAGTCACAGTCAGTCCTTGCCCCCGACTGGACTGAGTAAAATCCTCCCATTGATTTGCCAACAGGAACCAAGTCTGAACTACAGGAGGAGTTGTAGCCCCCTCAACCCACATGAAGGGGACACCTCAAGTACCCAGGTGGGGTGATGAGGAGGCTGTGCCACTGGACCCTATAGGACACCTACTACATTAGGCCATCTACCAAGACATGGAGTGAAAGCAGCTCTACCTAATACACAGAGACAAACACAGGGAGGCTGCCAAAATGAGGAGATAAAGAAACATTGTCCACATGAAAGAACAGATCAACTCCAGAAAAATAGCTAAATAAAACAGAGATAAGCAATCTATCAGATGCAGAGTTCAAAAAACTGTTTATAAGGATGCTGAAGGAACCTAGCAAGGACCTCAGCAGCATAAAAAAAAGACCCAGTCATAAACAAAGGATCCACTAACTGAAATAAAGAACAATTTACATGGAAACAACAGTAGAGTGGATGAAACCAAGAATCAGATCAATGATTTGGAACATAAAATAGCACATACAACCATGCAGAACAACAAGAAAAAAAAGAATCCAAAAAATTAGGATATTATAAACAGCCTCTGGGACAACTTCAAGAGCTCCAATATTGTCATCACAGAGGTTCAAGAAGGAGAAGAGAAAGAGCAAGAAATTGAAAATCTATCTGAAAAAATAGTGAAAGAAATAATGAAAGAAATCTCCTCTAATTTGGTGAGGAAATAGACATCCAAATCCAAAAAGTGCAGAGAATCCCAATTATGATGGATGCAAAGAGGGCCACTCCAAGACACATCACACTTACAAGGCCAAAGGTTGAAGATAAACTCTTAAAAGTGATGGGGAACTCAAATGTTGGAAAAATTTTAGTTTCCAGTAACAGCTAGTAAGCTTAGTAATCAGTGTATGTTAAGACTATTGTTTCAGGAACTGAAGGTATGACCCACCCTGACTCCAGGAGATCATAAGCAGTCTTACCTTTGTGGCAGGAGGCCTGAGAGCAGCAAGATGGAGTCTGAGCCATTGTGCTCCAGGATGAGATCATCACTGCCCGGGGCACAGATGAAAGAACAGGGCAGCTTTTTATCTGACTAACTTTTTCTCTGAATTCCAAACATTTTACCTACATTTTTCTTCTCCTTATTAAAAGGGTCAGTTTAAAATGGAATTTAAGACAGTCTATTAGGGTACAAACCTACCACCTTCTCAGATTGCTGGCCATCTGAATAAAGTACCCATAAATATTCAATCCCTGTATCTGTTTACTGGGTCTGGTAGGTGACAGGCAGCATGGAACACAAGCTTTTCTGGTTTCAAAAGGAGCAAGATGGGAGGGAGGTGGGGAGAGTGGGTGAAAAGGTGAGGGGATTAAGAAGTACAAATAAGTAGTTACAAAATAGCCATGCTAATGTAAAGTATAGTACAGGAAATGGAGAAGTCAAAGAACTCATATACATGACCCATGGATATGAACATATCCATGTTGGGGGGGGGGTTGCCCGAGGGAGTGGGGTGTGCTGGGTGGAGGGAGGCAAAGGGGAAAAAATCGGGACAACTGCAATAGCATAATCAATAAAATATAATTTAAAAAGTGAAAAAATAAGAAAAATGGGGATAATATCACATTCCACAGGGTGACTGTGTAGACAAAGTGACCATAGATGACCAGCAAGCAATGCAGTGGCTGGCCATAGCATGAGCTTGAAAACCAGTCACCTTTATTATTACTATTACTGGTTGTACATTATAAATACTATGTTGTAATTATTATGTTATAATCATTATATTTATTAGATATTATAATTAAATTGTTATTAATGATCTGTGATGATGCTTTTGTTCTATACTATGGGGCTATGGAAGCAGATCCACCTTAATTCCCCCAAAGCTTCTCCTGACCCCTCACCTTTGTTTCATGACACTAACAGTTCCCACGTGATGGAAAATAGCCCTGAAGAGCTGTAAATAGTTTTGGTGGAAAGAGCGTTTGTTTTTTGTGCCTGAAGTCCTTTACCCAGGTTCTTTTTTTTCCTGCCAACTATTTGCTACCTGGCCTTGCAAAAGTTATACAACTTCTCTGAGCATCAGGGACACCTGGGGACACTGCAATCAACTTCATAGTTTTATGCTAAGGATTAACAAGATGTTTGATAAAGTGTCTGGAAAAGCACTGTACATTAAAAAGTACTGTATGTTATCATCACAGCCTTGCATCCTCTTTTTTCTTTCCCTGAATGTCTTTGGACACGATGTATATGTCATGTAAAAATGTGAACTACCCGAGTATGTCACAACTGATATGAGATTTCTCTGTTATTTGAAAATGGTCCTGGCTGGTGTGGCTTAATGGAGTGAGGCTGGCCTGTGAACCAAAAGGTTGCCAGTTTGATTTCCAGTTAGGGCACATGCCTGGATTGGGGACCGGGTCCTCAGTGCGGGGCATGTGAGAGGCAAACACACATTGAAGTTTCTCTACCTCTCTTTTTCCCTCCCTGTCCCTGTCTAAAAATAAATAAAATAATAAATAAATAAACAAATAAAATAAAATAAAATAAGGTTTTATTTTATTTTATTTTATTTTATTACTCAGCTTCGTAGCTGAGCCTTGCTGAATTCATCTTTGCCCTGGCTTGCAAGAGACATGGAACTGGATTCTCCCCAGTTTGGGGGCAAGGCTGGGAGTCTAACCCAGCTTCCAAGACAAACGTTTAAAACAGGATTCTTCATACCTTGGAAATCTAATGAGATTTCAGTTTTCCGTGTGAGTAGCAAGGAAAACACTGAAAGTTTGAAGCTACAAAAACAGGATCAAGTCTCTCCCCAAGATCGTTCCTCTTTTTTCAGCCACACCACACCCAGGCTTCCTGGTGTATCCGGCCGCAGGTGCACGGATTCACAGCTAAGTCTGGGAACCGTGGCAGCCTTTCCTCCCACGCCCCTGAGGTGATCCTCTGCCAGGGGCTTTTTGCAGCTGCAGGAAGAGCTGGTTTTCTGAAAAGTCTTGGACTATTTTCTCTGGATCATACAAAAGGGCTCTGGCATAACACAGAAAAGAAAATTGAATTTTCTTTCATACCAAAGAAATGTCTAGGGGTTCAAAGGAACTGGAGAAGTCAAGGAAAATCCTTTCCGTGTCAGCTTATTAGCGAATGCCGAAGGTCCTTAGCAGAAATCCCTGCTCTGCTGGTTTGTGACCCTGACTGCCACGTGGCACAGTTCCAGGGGCAACATTTCCGCTGTGCTCTTCCGCGCGCACCAGGGGACGCCATTCGCACAGAATGCCACGTAAAGGTCCCCCAAGCTCGTCTGCGATAGATTCGTGCTGGAGCCAAACCCACACGGGCTAAACATCTAGTCATGAGCAAAGCCTCAGGTCCCAGTCTAGCTTTCTCCTTACAGTGCACCAACCTCCTCCACAGACACACACAATGAACAAATGAAACATTTTACAGCCTCAGCCAAAATTTCAGGAGGGACATGAGGTGATAGAATGTTTCCAGCTGTGCACCATTTAAAATTCCTCAGTGTGCAGCATTTATGAGAAAGATGTATTTATGAGGAAAGCATTAAAATGTATTGTTGATCATTTGTTTGTCTTCTTTCCCACTTAATTTGGGTGTAATAATTCCCAGCACCCACTATACCTCAAGAGTCTCAGGAAAAATATAAAAGAAAAGCAAATGCTACTTTACTTTTAAATAAATTCCGAAGTCATCTCTCTGCTTCAGGCTCTCCAGATAAAAGACGGCGGCGGAGTAATTCAGGCAGTAGGTCTGGTGGCTCTGACAGAGGCTCCCTCGGAAACACTGCAAGGGGAGAAGAGCGTCGGCAGAGTGCAGACAGACTTTCTCTGTCTTCACCTCCATCGCTGGCTGGTGCAGGGACCAGCGGAGGAGGCCGGAGCCCAAGCAGCAGTCAGGGCTGTGTGGGTGGAAACAGATCGTCTTCACAATAAGCGTTCTTTTAAAAAATGCTGTTCCCATTGTAAAACCGTGAACTCCGCAATAAATCACCTTTTAAGAAAATCGTACTTAAAGAAAATTCCAAAGGACACCTCGATTGAATTCACCTTTCCGTTTACGCCTTGTTGAGGTCTACGCTGTCAATGGCGCCGGATAAGAAACACTGTCTTTGATTTCAGGGCTTCTGTTGGTTGCCATTAAGCTTGTGTTTGGTAGTTAAGTGATTAAAGTAACTTAACTTTTCAACAACTTGTCCTCAAAATATCCATGGACTCAATTCTCCTGTTGGCTCCTAAAACTGTCAAGTCAAATTTGAGGACCTCTGCTAAGGCTAGGTGTACATGTATGTGGTAGTCGGGCTGAGCACACCACACCACAGGCGGCCACCTCTGTTCACTGGGTTTCTTCGGAATGAGTTACTCTTTTCTCTTCACCAAAGCTCTGTCTCCTTGCAGGGAGACATTCTCTTCAGGATTTCACAGTGTCTATCAAGTTGCTAAGTCCATATACTGCTTGATAGATTTATTGATTTGTGAAATAAGTAATGGGTCCCATTAACGAATTTCTAATAGTGTCATCATGTGGTAGAACTAGAGAAGGAAGGTACACTTGTTGATAGTGCTATAACCACATTTAGTAGAGAATAGAGACCCAGCCTAAATGGTCCCTAAAGGAGGTGACAGCAACAAAGGCAGAAACACTTAAAACCTAGAAAAATACTTTGCTGTAGGACAGAGGAGAAAACACCATGGGGGAAAATGTCAAGTTTTGGCTGCAGCAAGAAGTAACTTGAAAGATGATGTGAATTTATTTTCAAGGGGGTGGAGGGGTCATTTCTTGACAGCTTGGAGATAAAGGACATTTTGATGCTTGAGACACTTCATTAGTAAGTAGGCAACTGTGGAGATCACATATGGTCAGGCTTAGAAATCCGGCTCCACAATTTATCAGTTATATGAGCTTGGCCAAATGGCCTCACCTCCCAAGGCTCAGTTCACTTTTCAGTGACTCGCTCGCATGGCTCGTGCATGAATAACAGAACATGCCATTCTTTGGTCTGGTTCATAAGCAGTTATGAGGCTTATGAAGGCTCATGAGGCTGTATTACCGTTCACCTATTTTCCCTTCCCAGGGAAGATTATGTGGACCCTATCTGCTGAAGGTAAGCATGGCCATGTGACTTTCTTGGCTGATGAAATGGGAACAGACCTGCCAAGTGCTGCTTTAGGCAGAACCTGAAGCGTCAGTGAGGGCTCTGCCCAGTCTCTGCTGTCTCTGCCATGGCAACTGGTAACATTCCAGGTTGTGCCTGCTCCCTCAGCATGGGTCCCAGACACAGGACAGTGACAAAGTACAATAGAAGGGAAGCATAGGGACATATGGACCAAGTTAGTGAGACTTGGGGATTGTTACCCTGGTACAACTGAATCAAACCTGATGGATAAAGGACCTTTTAAATTTAGGAAAAACTCACATAACCCGTCTTTGCTTACCTGCAGTGTAGAGCCTTCCTATGTGGGCTGTGTTATAGAGCTTTTGTGAAGAGTCTATTAACGCCGCATGCTTCAGCAGGCTCTGGGTGCACTTCCATAATGGTGTGAATGTTTATGTCCCCCTCAAATTAGTGTGTCGAATCCTAACCCCAAAGTGATGGTATTAGGAGGTGGGCCTTTCAGGGGATGTTTCATTCATGAAGGTGGAGTCCTCGTGAGTGACATAAATGTTTTTATAAAGAGGGGACAGAGAGCCACATGAAGGACACCATAAGTCGGTGACTAGAACTCTCCTAATCTCAGAATTCCACCCTCCAGAATCGTGAAAAATAAATGTGTTGTTTGTAGACCACCTGGTCTGTAATATTTTGTTATAGCAGCCCTGGCTGGTGTAGCTCAGTGGATTGAGCGCAGGCCTGTGAAGCAAAGGATCGCAGTTTGATTCCCAGTCAGGGCACATGCCTAGGTTGCAGGCCAGTTCCCAGTGGGGGCCACATGAGAGGCAATTACACATTGATATTTCTCTCCTTCTCTCCTTCCCTTCCCCTCTCTCTGAAAATAAATAAATAAAATATTTAAAAAATATTTTGTTATAGCAGCCTGAGCAGACTAACTTACGTGTTTTAATGAGAAGCTGATATTTCTCCAGGCTATTTACTTAAAACTTAATGTAAGGCCCTGGCTGGTGTGGCTCAGTAGATTGAGTGTGGGCCTACGAACCAAGAGATCACAGTTCAATTCCCAGCCAGGGCACATGCCTGGGTTGCAGTTCCCAGCAGGGGATGCACGAGAAGCAACCATACATTGATATTTCTCTCCCTTTCTCCTTCCCTTCCCTTCTAAAGATAAATAAATAAAAAATTAAAAAACCCTTAATTTAAAACTTTTGTGACTCTAAATAAACTGAGAGCGCTCAAGACTTCATTTACTTCCCTATACATTCTCTTGTTTTTCAAAGTAGTTCTTGTTCAAATCTGTGTTCACAGTTTACATAAGGATCTCCCTGCTTTACACCCAGTTTTCCCCTTGTTTCTGTCGTATTTAGAATACTCCTCCTTCTGTCTTACCTCAAACACCTTTGCCCCAGGAAGAATTTCCTGTCTGTAATTACTTCACACCCTGCCTCAATGAAACTTTCCTTCATAATAGTCATGTTATTTTTCTCCTCAGTATTGATATCAATTTGATTGTATAATTATTCCTGTTATTAGTGAGTTAATTTCTCCCCACTAGACTGAAAAGGAGCAGGAATGTTTCTGGTTTTGCACACTATTGTGTATAGGGTATCAGCCCCTCACATAAGCACTTAGGAAGTGCTCAATAAATCTCAACCTATGCTTTTTAAAAGTAGATTATAAGAAGTCAAATCATGCTACATGAGAATGGATAGAAACTGGATTCAAAAGCTTAAAGTAAAAAAAAAACATACGGAGGAGGCTCAAATATCTACTCAAAAAATAAATAACATTTATCAGTTCAGGGCTACAGGGTTTCCTCATTTCTTCTTTCATTTGTGGAAGTCCTATTAAGAGTGCTGATGGGCTTGAAGGTTTATTATTTTTATTTTTTGTCTGGAAGGCTGGAAGGCTGGCATTCTTGTTAGAAGAACAGCTGAGCCATGTAATTAGCCTACACAAACTTGCCATGAGTATTGTTTTAAATTGAAGTAATTTAAAAAACAGACCCGGAAATGGCTTTCCCATGCGCACAGATTTCTGTGTTAATAAGACCCTTGCAGCGGAGGTGGCAGTGGGAAAACAGAATCTGCAAGTTATTTTTGAAAACGTAGATTGTCAGAGAAAAGGAGGGTTCTTCCGTGGGAGGGTGAGGTGGAACTCTCCCAGAAACACAGGACAAAAACAGAAAGTCAGGTAGATGTTAACGACCATCCTGGAAGGGGGTGAATTTATTGCAAGAAGCTGAGATCTCCCGGAAGGATTTTACCTTCATGAGCACGGGGATGAAATCCACGGATGGTGAGGTCTCAGAAGCGTCAAAGTAGTCCTTGATGATGGCAAAAAGGCTGCTCACAAATCCAAAGCTTGTCTATGGGCAGAGAGAAAGAGCATGAGAGTAGAGACTCACCTAGGGGTAAGGAATAAATAGTTAATGAACTTCAAATATCATCCTATAAATGTTTTCACATTTCAAATTCAGCCCCTGGCAAAATTCAGATTTATTTTCCTTTTCAATATATTTCTTCTTATAAGTTTTCTTTTATAAATAACTTCTTTTTAGAACCTCTCTTCATTTTTGGAGGAGAGATATTATTTGTTTAAAATATATGAGAAAAGGACATTCATTTGAGAATAAACATTTATGAAAGTTAAAGAGGTCTTAGGAATATGTTTACTTTCTTAAAGAGACAAGAGACAATGAAAAATGCTACTGAAGGCTGATATCTACAATCTATTGGCAAGGTGTCAGTAAATGTTTAGATTTGCTTTCTATTAACCTGATCTCCTGGCCATAAGGTTATATGAGGGAACCGTGCATATTCCAAATCCCACTGTGGAATACAAGCCACAGGACTAGACATGCATTTTCACGACTCCGCTGGCAAATTTTAAAACATGTCTCCTGACATCTTCAACTGCAGCTCACCTGACTTAACTCCTCCAGGTTTGCAAAAAGTCTCCACAAATCCACGTCCAGGAGATATTCGTAAGTTTGTAGATATTTTAGTGTATTCATGAAGATCTTTAAAAAAATAAATGCACATTACTTTCTGATTTTCAGGTTTTAAACTTGTCCTTTTCAAGAATATTAAACATAAACCTCTGAGAGCAACTTTACAAAACAGTTTAGAAACCACCGTTTTCAAAGTATAAGCATTTTCCAAAATATGACTGACGACATTTGAGCTCCATAGAACATACGGAACATGTGCTCTTCTGTATGGCGCTGTTGTTGCTAATATGCTCCCTAACAACATCCCTGTTGAACAGAATCTGTTCAAATGGGCTTGTTCTGCCTCCCGGAGCCAAAGAAATCTCACAGGCGCTCTTCTTGCGAACAGCGCTGACATCAAAACAGCATTCACACTGAGTTCTCATTTCAGCCTTTCTCTGCGAAGATCCAAGTGTCTTTTACTTTCAGGAAATTAAAAATAGAGAGCTAGTGAGTTAATATCTGATAACTGGCAAGATATTTAGATTTAAATAAAGGCATTAAATAGTAATGAAAGCATTATGGGAGTGTTTATGCTATTGTTACTTGAGTTGGTGCTTTCAAACAGTGGGAAATTACTTTATAGCAAGAAAGAACTACACTCCTCACAGGTAACCTTCCCCTGATCCTACACACTAAAGAAAGATCAATTTATTGAAATTGGAATACTTTGCATAAATATGATGAAGTATTCAAAGGGAACAATTACCTCAAGAAGTTTAAGTGTAAAGAAGACCGGCCTTTAGATGCCAACCTTCTGCAGTTTCATTTCCATATCACTTAATTTATGCAGTGAATGGTCCTTGAACTTGCCTCAGCATCACCTAGCGGCCTTGTTAAACCCGAGACTGGGCCCCGCCCCCAGAGTTTCTGATTCGGTGGGTCCCTGAGAGAGCCCGGGGATCTGCGTTTCTAACAGGTTCCCAGGGATTCTGCCCTGTGGGTCCGGGGAGCACACTTCGGGCACCGCTGACCAGGCGCTTTCCCACGGCCCTGTAGTTAGTGTTGGTTGTCTGGAAGTCTGTCCCTATCCAAGCATTTAAAACATGTAACTGTAAGAAACAGAACTTATGACTGCAGATAAATTTGGAAGATTTAAAAAAATCTTTTTGCTACAAGATTCTCTGCTCTACTGAAAATTTTGCCATTAAAAAATTGAGTACTCCAGCACATTCATTTTACTACTTGAATTTACTGATTATAAATTCCAATGTATAAGAACTTGGGGAAACTCACATTGTTTTGTAAAGGGATAACCATCTATACTCTAAATACACCAGGACATTGGAAAATAAATAAACTCATTTTTTTTTTAAACAGAAAAGCTCATGCAGGCAACGGGTGGGGCAGAATGTTCTGTGCTTTGATTAGAGCTGGGGAAAGAGGGCTCAGGGGGTTGGTGCCCCGCAGTGAACAGCTGTTGGTTAAGATCCAGTACGATGATCCTCTTCCCGGACCTCACCCTGGTTTCGCCTCTGTGTCTACCCTTCCCCAGGCCTTGCTGTGCCCTGCAGCAAGCAGACCTTAGTCCCAGGGAGGGCCTTAAGGGTTTGGTCAGAGCAGGCCAATCAGAATGAAACTCAAGCCTTTGCTATGAACGTGGAAAGGAAATCCTGTCTCTCTCTCTCTCTCTCTTTTTCTCTCTCCTTCCATGGGTTTAAGGAAAACAGCCACACTGTGACTACAGCATAAGTTGGCCATGAGGCTGATGCCTGGGAAGGCAGGAATGACACATGGGAAAAAATCTGTCCTTGGTTTTAAGCTCCTTGATCAAACCAACCTTGAAATCTCTCCCAACTCTGGACTTCGTGTGGGTCCATAAAAGCCTTGGTTGCTTAAGCTAGTTTTCTGTGTTCTATGGATACATTCCTTAAGTTTTCATTTTCTCAGTGTCTTTGTGATTTATGTTTTGTTGGTAAAGTACTCGGTGCTGTGACTAACAATAAACATTACTTACAGAAAATAATAACTGACATTTGTGTGTCACTTGACAGATTTTGGAGAAGACTAATCTGGTGATCACAACACCCAGATGTTATGAGACAGGCAGAAACGGTGTTGTCGTCCCTCTTTTATAGCTTAGGACAGGGATCCCCAGTGATGGACTGTGTGATGAATCAGGCCTGCTACCTGTCCTCGTAGTTAGTGTTTTATTGTAACACAGCTGTGCCCATTGCTTTATAGTCACCCACGGCTCCTTTTGTGCTGCAAGGGAAGAGCTGAGTAGTTGCCGTGAAGACCACATGGTCTGCAAAGCCTAAAATACAGGGTGGGTCAAAGTGCGATTTACAGTTTTGAGTATATGAAACACAGAGTTTATTCATGCATTATTACTTATGAATTATTATATTATTTCCTATACCAACATTCCTACATTTGTCCCACCTCATATTTACTATCTGAGCCTTTATAGAAAATGCTTGCCAATATTTAGTTTAGGAAATGGAGGATTGGACTTTTCCAAAGTCATGTGGCAAGTCAGGAGCAGATCCAAGACTTGAACTTGGATCTCCCTAAGTGCTTTTTTTAAACAGTGATTTTTCCTGTATAAGAGAGTAGGCAGATTTCAAAAGTGCTTAGGCAGAGGCAAGCTTGGGTGTAATATGGATCTTCCTCCCCTATGGTTTTGCAAGGCAGTTGCTCCCTTGCTCTCCCTTGCCCTGTGGTTCTTCTCCAAGAAATTCTCTCTGCTCGGAGCCTCACCAGGTCAGGGCTGCGGCACTGCACCACCTCAGGGACAGTTTACTTGGCAGACATCATGACTATACCACGCCATCCAACTCCACCACAGTACATGCGGACGGCTGCCCGGGAATCCGTGGCAGTGGCCCTGCAGCCGATAGAGAGCATTCTCCTGGCAACGTTCACCGAGGAGCCAGAGCTCTGAAAGTGGAAGCTGACCAGCGCTGGAATGGTGCCTGGAGTGCGGCTGTGAGCTCCCTGACTGCAGGACTGCGTGAACACAGGGCGGGAATAGGCAGAGGGGACTCAGACATCAGATGGGGAGCTGGGCAGTTCACTTGCCTCTCCTCCAATCCTGAGAGGCTACATTTAAGAAAAGAATGAAGAGAGGACCAAGTAGTAGGGAAACAACAGGTAACATTTTCTTAAGATCTCCAAAAGGAGGAGAACTCCACCCACGCTTCCAACTTTTTTCAGTGTGGACAAGGAAAACAAATCCCCCCAAATCAAATTAATATTTTCCATCTACTGCAAAAATTAAGCCCAGCATTACCATCTTAAGAACTAATAAATGGTCCAAGAAATAAGTGCATTCACTGGTGAAGAGTTCCCACATGGCCTCTTGCTGCTTCCTCAAGTCTAATTGATCAGTGGGAAGTTTTTGATGTGTGTCCATGACTTCATTCCAGGTCTTGCCCTGCACGCAGGAGGAAAAAGGAACAAAACATTTCCACTTCGATGGGTTGGCCTGTTCACCATTTGCCTTCATTTGCACCGAGCATGGCGAGAACAAGTAAACATTCTCGAAATCGTGGTTTCCTGCTCAGGGCCCCATCCCTCCATAGTGGCTCCCCAAGCTGCCCAAACCAGTTCTCTCTGTGGGGCTTTGGGATGTGTGTCGTGCATTAGTTTTAGTTTAAATAAAAAGGAATTTAAATGGATGTTGTTCTGCATTATGCTTGAGAATTTCATGAGCCTTGTTCAGTTTATTGCAAAAATATCACAAAGAATCCCAAACTCATCAGAACTGGGAAGTCGGATCCAGGCTTCCCTGCTGAAGCTTGTTGAAATCAATTCCATGCAATGAGAGTTTTAAAGTTCATAGAGGCTTTTGAAAACAGTCTTATCAAAAGCAAGTTATTTTTCAAATGAGGGAATTGAGACCCTGAGGTGAGTGAGAGGAACCACTGCTCACACTATCCATTATTATTTCAGTTACGATGAAATGACTTTCCTGAGGTTTCAGTGTGCATTAGAGAGGGCAGACACGACTTGGCCCCGCTCTGTGCTCCTCTCCGGTACTTTGCTGTTATATGAACAAAAGCAATAAAATAATGACTAAACCAGGAAAAAAAGCCATGTCACTCAGTATGCAATTTGTAAGATACCTTAAGGCCGTGGAACTCATAGGCCCTGAAGTCTGCGATCTTCACAGAGGAAAGGCAGGCTTCCAGATCAGATATGTGCTTGTGTCTGTCTTTGCCCTGCTTAAAGACGGCGAGAAACAGAATTTTCAAACAGGAATTTGCCATGACATGACTTATGTAGCCTCAGCATCTTCTGATGCTTTCATTCTCTAACTTGCATGAGAACAGACTATACACTCTGTCTAGTAGCCACTGACAGTTGAAAAGCCATTTCCCAGCAATAGTGTGACCCACAGGACCACAGAATGTCAAGTCTGGAGGACAGAAGCTAGTGAGGATGCCCAATCCAAACCTCTCATTTTACCATGGCAAAAAAAAAAAAATTATCCAAGGCCTGGAACAGTTACATAGTAAAGAGAGGGGCTCCGGTTTTGTATTCACCCTGTGGGGTGATAGTATGTCCTTCACAGTTCTAACTTTTCCAAAAATGGGGCTATAGGACTTTAACATCAGAAGGTACCTAGGATGCCTTGGTTCTACCCCTCAGTTGGCAGATGGCTGTGGAAAACCCAGTGCTGAAGGAACTGGGCAACGTGCTAATTCACTGCTACGCAACACTAGAATGTGCTAGAAACCAGTTTCCTTGGAATGAAGCCACCCACTTGTTTTTGTTACCACTTTTATGTTTAATAGTATTCGTCAAAATATCTGATTGCAAAGGTAATGTATGGTTATCACAGGAAATTTGAGAAACAAAGAAAATCAAAGTTACCTGTAATCTTTATTCCTGGATAACCACCGAAAACCTTTTTCTGGTTGTATTTATAATTTTTAGTGGTGTTGTATTTGCACACCCTTTAGTAACTTGCTTTCTAAAGTTAAGATATTGTGACTTAATTTGACTTGTTCAGCACCCTGCTGTGACACCACACATTAATATGTTACCCACTTAAAAAGCTTGTTTTGCCACTTATACCAGGAAGAAGCCATTGAATAAAGTGTAAAGCCTCCTAAAGTAAACTTGGCTTCATTTCAAATGACTGTTTATCTCAAATAATTTTTTAAACTATTCTATTGCCTCAGGGTCAAGATTCTGGCATGGATCTAAGCTGTTTGGTGGGAGTTATTCACCTTCATGTTAATGAGCAAGGGGACGCAGGGGTTACCACTTCAGGCTGCCCCCTGTGTGTCTGAAAGGAAGCCCTATAATCTGCCCAGAATGTGCAGAGAAGGGCTGTGGTTGGCTTGTCACTGAAAGATAAAACCTATTAGAGACTCATTAGCTTCCACAGTAGCAAAGAAATCTTAGAGGGGGTTGGGGACTGCCTACAGCAATTGGGACATATGCCTTTTGTTGATGTCTGAGACCATAGTGACTGCATGTTGTGGAAATAAAAAGTCAGCAGCCTGTTGGAGAATAAAGACTCTGAGACAATGGGAGCAGCATTAGAGCTGTGGGAAAGTGGGCACCAGCCTGTCCTGGAGGGCATTCACCTCGCCTTTCCTTGGGTCTGAGCAACCTCCTGACCAAAGTGCTTGGTGGACAGACTAGTGAGAAGGGAGCAGAAAGTGCTCTCAGAGATCACATTAACCCTTCAGAGCAACAGGCCCATTGCTGGAAGCCTGCTTGCTTCCAATGTGGTGGCATTGGCAAGGATAGGCAATGAGAAGAATTTGAAGGAGAGGATACATAGCATGAAGGAGAGTGGAAACCAAGCTTGATTCTGGGGTCTCAAAGTTAGTAACTAAGACCTGGGTGGAATAGAAATTCACAGTAGGCACTGATGACATGGGACTGGAGCAAAATGCATATATGTGATATGTGAACATGAGCATGCACACTCCAGAGTGGTTGACAAAGAGATGGTGTTGAGTCTGTGAGAACAGACAGGATCTCAGAGTGCTCTGATGAGATAAAGGAGGCGGGACTGTGCAGCCCCACATTTGGAGGAAAGATTCAATGCCAGGGCTAAAACACGCTCAGAGCCACAGGGCCTGAGGCTACTGGGGACCAATCCCTACTCCGCCACTTATAAGCTGTGTGAACAAAGGCAAGCTATTCAACCTCTCTGAACCTCAGTTTCTCCATTTGCAAAATGGGGATAGTCATGTTGCCTGCTTGTTGTGAGAATTAATGAGTTAATGTATGTGAACTACATACGTATGTGAACATATATAAATGGGAATACATGCAAACAGAAATAGTGCCTGATAATGTGGTGAACATTTATATGTTTGCTTTCATTACTAATATTCATTAGAAAAGATAGAAGAAAGGTTAGAAAAGGAAAAACCATGTAATAGATTGGGAGAATACATTCTAATGTGGCAGTGTGTTTGTTTTATTTATGTGGATTAGTATTTATATAGATACAAGTTACACATAAATCAGACAAAAAGGCGGAAGGAGCAAGTGGAGACTGTAATTTGAAGGAGACCAGATACTGTGTCCTAACAAAAGTGAGCATTAGAGATTGAATTGCCCTTCAATACTGAGGGCATTCGCTAAAACATTTTATTATCCCACTAAGTATTCTGTCTTTGTGTGACTCTACCACTGCCTACCCACCTCCAACATCCTGCAAGCCATTTATCACAATTTCCCCTTAATTTACATGTCAGTTTGACCTCAGTTATGAGCTGACAATGGGCATCTTGGACTCTTAGATATCTAGCCAGTGTTTGGCACATCCAGTCACCCATCGAGTGGAACAAATTGCTACTTTATGGGAAAAAATACAGTTGATCCCAACAACTTGTGGTAGCATCCCTTCCCTCAGTAAGTCCCTGCAGCCCTTAGAACCTCTCTGCTCCAGAGGAGCTCCCAGGAAAGCTGGTGGGAGACTGCCCTTCTCTGGAGACCCAGACCTGACAGTAACTGGCCCTGCTTCCATTCACAAGCCCAGGAAAGCTTGTACCACAAGCCTCAGACCTGCCAGGAAACCAGGTCCCTAAAAAGGGGCAAAATGAGCATGAGTGATGAGAAAGAGCCTTGGTGACAATGGTGTTAAAATTTTACTAGTAGTTATTGATTTGAAGTTTGTACCGTTAGGCTGTTCTTGTGGCTCAGTGTTTCTGTTGCCCCCACCCCCAATTCATATGTTAGAGCCCTAACCCCCACTGTGATGGTATTTGGAGACAGGACCTTGGGAAACAACTAGGTTTAGATGAAGTCATGAGGGTTTATAAGGACACTAATCCCATTTACAAGGTTAGTGAAGAGGAGGAAACAGCAGACCTCTATATCCATTACACGAGGACACAGTGAGAAGGCAACCATCTACCTGGTAGGAAGAGAGCTCTCACCTGAACCCCTGACCATGCCAGCCCCCTGACCTTGGGCTTTCTGGCCTCCAGAACTGTGAGAAGTAATTATCGGTTGTTTAAGCCACACAGTCTGTGGTATTTTGTTATAGCAGTCCAAGCTGATAAAGACATTTATACAAATATTTTATGCTTGGAAAAATAATATGAAAGTCACTCATACAATTATGAGAACAGTTTTCCATACTCTAAACTAATAATATGACCAACACTGATAGAGAGTTTGTGACACGCCAGCTCTGGGGTAAGCTCCACATGCATTATTTATTTTACTCATCACAACCACCCTCGACGCTGGCACTGTCACCATCCAGATTCTACAGGGAAGGGCCTGAAGCTGAGGGCGGTTGATTCATTTGGTCGAGGTGATGGAATAGTAAGTGGAGCCGCTGGGATTGGAACCTCAGAGAGCTTTTGATTTAGCTATGGTACTTAAAACTGGTATTGCAATTGGTATTATTGGGAGAACAGGGTCAGTCCTTCCCCTTCCTACAAAAGCAGAGTGAGGAGTCAGGTATGGCG
The DNA here is from genome assembly GCF_014824575.4 of Sturnira hondurensis. Lineage (NCBI taxonomy): Eukaryota > Metazoa > Chordata > Mammalia > Chiroptera > Phyllostomidae > Sturnira > Sturnira hondurensis. The sequence continues at coordinate 5,278,946 of NW_028088140.1, read as the reverse complement.
GGAAAGCTTCACCCCTCCAGCCCCAGCGTGCCTGAAGGAAAGCCTGCCCCGTGGTCAATGCTTGTGGATGATGAAGAATCAGGGACCACTAATGTCGATTTATGACTCTTTCATAACTGATGGTACCAAGAGTGAATTCTTAAAACACACACACACACACACACACACACACATGCACGCACACGGACTAATCCAACTGGTTTTCCCAGAGATAGAAGAGTATTTATAGAATCTGTTTCTGTAATAGCTCATCAATTTTTCAATGTCCCAAATACACAGCGCACTGACTGCAAACTGGGGCATACACTGTGCAAGCTGATTCATCGAGCGAGCTGTTTCCAAAACTGCATTGAGGTATAAATTTAGAATTGTAAAGCATCATGATATTAGAATTGCTTTTTTTTTTTGCAGAGCTCGTTAACCACTTGTAATTAGCACACTTCTGCTGCACAAAATGGCCTCATCTGGCGTGTTCTGCAGCCGCTACTAGGAATGTGATGATATAGTTCAAATTTCACGTGCCATCTGCCATCATGCAAAGATAAAGGGACTCTCCTGCCTTTTCTTACTTTCTTAGCTCCAGGAGACTTAATTAAAACAGAAAAGACAAGGCCCGACACTCACCACTCCTCTCTTGGAGAAAGGCCATCTCGGCTTTTTGGATTCTGGTGGGTGAAATTAAAGAAAATATATCAGGACTTTGAGTAGCTGGTGACAGAGCACTGCAGTGCTTTAAAAACCCTGCTTTTTCAAATGAGCCAAACATAATTCTTCCTGCTTAAACGCTCCCTCTCTGGAGAACACACAGAGTAAACACTTAGAGTTCTTCAGATGAGGGAAAGAAGCAATGTTGCAACCTGAAAGTTGGTATTTTGTTGCTACCTTAAGGTAATATTGTCCTTCTCCTTTATTATACAGGGGAAAAATCTATGAAATGTAATAAAGATGCTGAATAGTTTATTTAGGACAGAGAGTCATAGGAGTTGGGGGCTGAAAGGTCTTCATTTTTACCCTGTTCCCCTAGCCATTCCCTCAGGATGTGCCCCACCAATGGCCCCATCAAACTTGAGACTCGAGACTGCCTGGACCTGATATCCCCCAGGTGTGGTTAGACACAGGCTCCCCAAACAGGGAGGCATCGACATTTCACCTGTCTTTATGACGCAGATTTGTTGTTGCTATCCACCACCACCCAAGTGGTCCTCAGGAGCGGTTTGTGTTGAGAAGGGAGTCATTGTTCAAAAACATGTTCTTTTGATGATCAGAAAGTAAACAGATGAGATTCTGGACTCCTGATTTTTATGTCATTTCATCAATTTGTAATGTTACCCAGCAAAGGCTGAGAATCATCCTTTAGGTTTAAGTAAGGTGTTCTGTTGACTCAGTATAAAACATAGGTATCTTATAGGTATAGACCTCTGTTCAATTCATCAGGGGACTCTGCATAATACTTTAACCAGATGCAGGCAGTCACCAAACGGCATTTACTACAAAGGGTGTGCTCAAGGACTTTTCTTACTGGAACCCTGGAAGGCACCTGTCCAACTGATTATCTTGCTCATTCTGACCACCTTGTTAATCTTTTAAAAGGGGAGGGTGGGTGGAATCTCCTTCAGGGACAAATCGGCTTCACCACTCTTAGCCTTCAAATGCCTGGTGGTCTAACTTGACTGCCATAATTGGGGGTTTCTAGTTTTAACAGATTTCTCTCCTCTGCTTTGCTAACCCTGGGGGCAATTTTAGGGCCTTGGAAAAGCTCCAAAGATATTCAGCAATATCTGTGAATAGCGGAAGACTGAAATGGGTCTTTGTTGCACCCACAGTCTTTTATTATCTGTGTTAAATATTCAGGTTTGCTGACTCGGAATCCCTAACTCAGAGACTTGGCTGTAGTGCACTGAGCACAGGTGACTCCCCTGTGCGTCACGGAGGGATCTGGTGGAGGGTGCTGTGTAACTTCACTGTGCGGTTTCTGCTGTGATGCTGGGCACACAGCAAACAATGAGTTGATTCAGAAGCATCACATAGACCTTATGACCTGTTTCCTAGCGTGGTGGTTTTCAAATTATAGCTGGCATCAGAATCACCTGGAGGGCTTATTAAGAAAACCAATTCTGGGCCCTACCCCCAGAATCTCACTCAAAAGTCTGGAGCAGGGCCCAGGAATCTGCATTTTTGACAATGTCCCAGGTAATGTTGAAGCTGCTCATCTGGGACCTGCCTTTGGGAAGCACTGCTTTCGTTGCTAACCAAGTTAAAGCATTTGCAAAAAATCATGGAACAAGTACTAATTTCTTTTAAAATCATACTATCTTTAGAGCTAGCTTTGATTTCTAGGGGCTGGTCCTTGAGTAGGTCACTTAAACCTTGGGTCGTTCATTTGGGTCATTGCATCCTATGAGAGAGTAGATGTTCATTTGGATGGTTGTGTCGTATAAGACAGTAGATGAGAAACGGGTCTATGAAGAGTGAAGAACTATACAAATGTTAGGTATGATGTATTTACTGGTGGCCTCAGGCTTCTGGGTTCTGTATCATGGGTGGTTGCTACAGGCTGGTGGAGGGTGCACGGCCCAGGCAGGCAGGAGCCTAGATCTCATGCCTGTGACACAGACCAGCTGACAGCATGGCTGGGTCGCTTCTCCTATCTGGGTCTCGCTTTGCACACAGGTGAATGAGGAACGAGCTGGGTGGTTTTCCAACCAAGTTGCTCAATGTCCTGGGCTCCTGGGGGTGCCTTGGAGTGAGGCTTTGGGATCCACCACACTTTCGAGCGTTGCAGATCTGCATGGATCTGTTTTATATGCTGGATTTTCAAGTGAGGATTCTTATGTCAAAACGGCTTTGTTAAGAACAAAGCCAGTCTAACAACTACCAAGATGGATAATTCTTGTCTCCTTTTAACTCTCAAAGGCTACCCTCAGATTCATGGGGAGCTGTTCTTTTCTTTCCCGACTAAGTTCAAAATGCAGAAGATTTACCCTTAAGGCTGCCTCTTGCTAATCTTCTTTAACAGTAATCTGCTGTCACCAGGACCTCTGTCTCCATAGGGCACCACGCTGGTCGGCAGGTACCAGTGTGAGGCTGAGGACCAGGAGCAGGGTAGGGGTGGTAGGACCAGGTGTGGTAGTACCTCAACGGTGGGAAGCTGCCCACCAGCCCAGAGAAGGCATTCAGTTCCCTGATGGTGACCATCACTGGTATACCTGTTACAGGTCCTGGACATGCGGCAAATCATTTGACAAAGAGGACCTTTTGAAAAAAGGCCCATACCTAGTCCATCTCTGTAACTGGAATAGCCAACACCAGAGTGATACTCAGCTGGTTCTAGCTATTCATGGTAATGCCTGCCCTGATTTTGCGAGAGATCTGTTTTAACTTAGTGTACATATTGTACTGGCTATGAACTGTTTGAAAATGCTCCCTGCTTCTTACAGTATCATTCCCATGGCAGCCATGTAACGTAAGTACACTGAATGACAGCACCTGAATTCAGCAGCAGAAGTGGGTGGCACAGGTAATGGGCAGCTCCATCGGACACCAGCAGGTCCCCAGGGAACACCTCAAGTCCAGGCAAGTTCAGCACCACAGAGCTCCGTCTGTGCTCGTAGAACCTGTGCTCAGAAGGCAGAAGGAGAAAGCTTAGAGCCAGAGCTGGCATGCAGGAGGGTCATCATTCCGCCACCTCTGTGCATTCGGGAGTGACTGCTGCAAGCCTGATGAATGCCTGCATTTTTTAGGAAGGATTTGGAGGCCACCTCAGGCTCCAGGCACAGGAGGGCCAGGGTGACGCACACCATCCGCACCTTTTTTGAGCTTTATTGACCATTCATGGTTCTGACTAACGCAGAGCAGAACAGCTCTCTCAAAAATGTCAGCACAAACATACCCAACACGTTCTGATTCAGAAGGACACTAGGAGAAAGCCCTCATACATTATTCACTGGGTCTCGGAGAGGGCAGGGTGCATGGCACGGCTGCCAGCATCTCTAGAGATCCAAGGCTGGTTGTTTCAAGTCAGTTTTTTCCCCCAGAGAAAAATGGGAATTGTGATTGGTAAAGCTTAGCAAACAGGCCTATTCACCTCCTTTTCTCTACCCTGTTTCGTGAAACTTCCCGTCTGTTGGATAGTCACAGAGTAAGTGGCTGACATATCAGACACAGTGGGAGGCAGCTCCAAGGCCACTGGCACGTGCTCCAAGATCTCTAAGAAGCAAAGAGGCAAGGGATCTGCCCCCTGGGAACCTGCCTGATAGCATGGAATTGTCGGGATTTTCATAGCTTCCACATCAGAGCTGCTCAGACATTCCTCTGGTCTATTCTGAGGGATGAGAGATGCAATTCTTTCTACTGATCGACCAATGTAATCTCTACATTCTTTTTTTTTCCATCAACAAATAGCTTAATATATAGCTTACTTTATATACAGAGGAATTTTGTCTCAAATTACCAACAAAAGCATAGCTATGGAATTGCCTTGGAAGTTGAGTCTGTTATACTTCGGACACTATGATTTGGTCCATTATTACCCCCTCCCCACAAAGTGGCCGTAGCTGGAGCCCGCTAATCTCCCCACGCAGCCCTTCACTGCCGCTGCCACTTTCCCACCTGCTGCTGCCTGAGTCCTCCAGGCTTTGTAGCCAAGCTCCACTAGCCTGACCTTCTGCACAGGTGATGGTCTCTCTGCCTGTACTCTGATCTCTTGCCTCACAATTGTACATTCTTGGATCTCATGCCCCCTTTCTCGTCAATATGTCTGATGCCGGGGTCCTGGTTATGCCCTGCAAGGCCTATCACGCTGTTGACCACAGCCTGGTATTGGAATTTTGTGGAATTTACTATAATACCCACCCCTAAATCCCTCCCTCAAGATTCTGATCCAGGTGGTCTGAAGGTGGGCCTCTGAGTCTGTAGTTTTCCCAGCTCCCTAGATATCCACCAGAGTTGAAGGACAACTGATTTTGAGGATACAAGTACCTTCATGTAGCATTTTCCTACCTCTAGATATTAACAAATATTTCAAATTTTCAGCCTTTTGTTAAAAGCATTTCTGGATCATATTACTTATCAATAGCAGAACAAATTGCTTAGAAATTTCTATTAATGAATATAGCCTATGTCCCATAAACTCCCCCAAAATATATGAAGGAAGACTGCCTCAGACTTTGCAGATAGATGCTGCATGCATAAAAGAAAGTTAATTTTTAGTAATAAAAGGCTGCTTCCTCCAAGAAGTCTCCCCAGGTTGGTCAAATAATTACTTTCTTATATTTGTGCACTGCTCTTCATCCCCACTAGTTCCGGCCCTTGGTATCTTCCACCTTCATAAATACAGTTGCCTCTTAACTTATATTTTCACCTTTAGCTTTATCTTCTTGATTCCACGCTAAACCCAGTCAGTAAGTAGGAGTTATTCAAAGTGCAAGTCTGACTAGTCCCTTCTGTCCTCCTCAGACTCTTGAGTGTCTCTGCCCTCTGCACCAGATAAATGCCTTTTTAAAGCATATACACATGCCTTCTGTGATCGGGCCCCTGATAGTCCTTGCTTTGTAATTTATTCTCTGGAACTAGGGAACAGATTATAATACCATCACAAAAGGTTTCACATTTCAATGCCTTAGCTGGGAAGGTCCGGCCCTCACTTTGACTTCTCTGAAACTTTCTAACCCCTATTTGTTCCATAAGATTTAGAGCCATGGATTATCTGAGTAACGTAAAAGGAAAATACTTATAAAATTGCTTGGCTTTATTCAATTAGCTATATTTCCTGTTTTTTTTTTAAGTCTGTTTGACTGCCCTTTCTTGCTCATCTCTCTTGTCCTCTCTTTTTGTAATTAGAAAACTTAAGATTAATTTTGCAGACATCGCCAGCTGCCAAACCAATGCGCATGCTCTCCATTTTTCTTGCTATCAAAACCCTGCTTTCCTTGGAATGAGTGGCATGTGCTGAGACAATACAGTGATTTGCCCTGACTGCGTTGAAGCTAGCAGAGGCCTGGTGACCCAAATATGGCCAATGAGATTTAATGAAAATTGCAGGGTGTGGATTCTGGGAAGGTTTTTCGAAGTGGAAAGTGTTCCTTAACTTTTCCTTTTACCTTTTGCCCTTTGCCCTTGTTATTGCCTTGACTATGGCTTGACAACTAAAATTGTGCCAGTAATCTTGCAAAGATAACAGCGGAACAGGAAAACGGGAGGAGCCTGGGGGGTTACTGACATCTGCCTTGACCTAGGCTTTGATTAGGCACATAAGAAATGTCCTTTTTTTGCTTAAGTTGTTCTGGCTGGGTGGTTACATACAGACAAATGTTACCCTAACTGACACAAATCAGCCCATCTTGGGCTTCCTTCTCCAAAGAATAAGGACACCTCTTGGCATTCAATACTCCTCTGGTTTTTTTTGCCACCTATTTATGATGAAGTTTCATAAGAACATTAGAATTACAACTCAGATTCTTAGAACTCTCTCCATTTTGTTCTTTGTCAACCCAATATCCATGGTGGTTAAATTTGGTGGGAGTTGAAAAAGTTACAGTAATTTGAGTGGAAAATATAATTCTAGTTTCATTGTCTCGGATACAGTACTTTGGAACTGATACATTATTCATTACCAGTATACAAATCCAGCCAGGAATTTTCACATTGCTATTCAAAAGGTATTATACAACATAAAATGGTGAGAACCCACAAGAAAAAAGTTCCTTGGAAAAAAGATTAGAAGCTTTCCGGTAAACCTCATACTTTTCTTGATAAAGACCCTAGAAACGTACAATGAGATTTGGTATTTATGGAGATAGAGGAGGTTGGAAAAGTACAATAATTCGAATGAGAAATGTAACCCAGCTGAACTTTGGGGGGGAAGTTAACTCTTTTGAGCTTTAATTCTAGATGTTACACAATCTGGCAAGTACAACGAGTTTTGTAGCTTCCTATGACTCTATCAACGATCTTTAGGGACCTCAGAGAGAACCCAACTACCAGTGGAGTGGGAGGGTCAGTGCCCCCTGCCCGCCCCCCGCCCCCCCCACCTCTAGGCTGCCTTGTGTGTTTCCTTTCCCCACTTCTGCAGTTCTCTGGGGTGATGGTTAAGAATGAGGAGTCAATTGCCTGGATTTTAAACCTTAGCTGAGTGACCTCAGTGGAGCAAGTTAATTGCTTCTCTGGCCCTGACTTTGCTTTAGGGAAACGTAGACGATAATCATACCTACTTATTGTGTGAGGATGGACAAACACAATCAATGTAAAGTACTCAGATCAGTGTCTGGAACTTAGTAGTCTATTAATAAATGCTATTATGCTGATTACTGAATATATTATGATATAATATTCTATTTACATGTCTGTTTATTCCACTAGACAGCCAGCTCCTTCAGAGCAAGGAACACATCTTGTTATCATTTTTGTTGGTGGCTGCTCATTTAGTAGTCAATCCACTGTTTTAGATAAACATCAATGAATGAAATAGCGCTCTATTGTTGTTCTCCCTCGTGCAAAGTGTCTTACTTTATTAGGTAGTTCTGCAGAATCATGTCTTATCTCCCCTCTTTCCCTAAACTTCTAGTTTCTGGTCTAAATCCCTGTGTTAGTAAGAGCTCAGTAAACATCTGTTGTGTTGATCAGGGCTCCCATCCTCTAGTCTGCAGGCCAGTACCTGACCTGGCCTGGTCTGTTAGGAACAAGGCTGTACAGCAGGAGGCGAGCTCAAATGCAATGTGCTTGAATCATCCCCAAAACATTCCACCCCCACCCCAGTCAGTGGAAAAATTGTCTTCCACTAAACCCATCCTTGGTGCCAAAAAGGTTGGGGACCACTGGTGCAGCTGGAACCATAACCAAACTGTCATCGCCTGGGGTCATCACTGCCATTTCGTCACACAGACTCCTGCGGAACGTGCACTCCAGTAATAGCCAGCCACTTGCTGTTCTTTAAATGTACCCTGCACTTCACGCCTCCACACCTTGGCTCAGGTAGTTCCCATCTGCCTGCCTAGCTCTACTTTCTCCAGTTGCCTGGCAAACTCATAGTCATCTCTGAATCCCAGCTTGGACTCCCTTTCTCCAGGAATGTTTTCCTGATCTGCTCAGGGAGAGACAACTCTCTTTCTCCGTCCCCTCCCCCCACTTTGTGTTTTTATAATGACTTTATTGAAGGCCCATGCTGTGTCTTAAATATCATGTAACCTAAGCATTAACAAAGAACTTGACATAGAGCAGGTATTTAAATAAGCTTGTTGAATACATAGGTATATTGACCTATGGAATGATATATACACATTTCTTCAATGAATTTGCTTTTCCATTTTGGAACATGAGTAAATAATCATACACATATACAAGAGCAAAATGCAATTTGAGTCTTCCATTAAAAGTGGTTAAATCACTCCTATCCACTTCTCCCTTGACTAGGCTAGCATCTGACCTAAGGAATCCATTTCTGAGCACAGAGGCCAGGTTTTGGAGTTCCAATTTGTACATCTGGAGCAGAGCTAAGACAACCAGCTCACACTGGGCTTGGGCTGTGACCGTGGCTTTGTTGCTTTGTTGTTAAAAACCCAGGATGCTCATTCTAAAAAGGTGGGCATGTCTCTGGAAGGGCCTAGCAGAATCTCTGTGGGCATGACATTTTTATGTTTATCACAAGAGGGCATGGGTTAGTAAAACTATGGAAATTACCATGGCAACCATGGGGAGACCAAGGGCAACAATAAGAAAGAACACCTGCGCGTAGTAACATGAAGAGACACCAATTGCTGCAGAAAACCTGTCCCTGTATTACCCGGGCCTGGCAGTGGGCTAGATTTCCAGGACCTCTGGAAAAGGACCCTATGTCTCTGGCAGCTGGGTTGCTCAGATTGATGTATTAATGATATTACTGTAAATAGCTGTAGTGAATTCAGAGTGACTTTGAATTTAGGTTTCCAGAGGGAAGAGGTGTTGGTGATTTCAAATCGGTATCTTATTTTTGCTATTCCAAATATTAAAATTGCTTCATATAAAAAATGACATGCATGCAGTACCATCATGTCCAGTTCTAGACTGAATATCCACTGGAAGCAATCATTGCAATCAATCCAGAATCTTTATCTATCTCTCTCAAGCAGAGTGGTGTGTGCGTGGGATAGGCGGGAAAGGAATTCTTTGAGAACCTAATTTTGTCAGAGGGATATTAAGCTAGGAAATGAACTAATCATAAATGCAAAGTATCTGGGGTGGGGCTGGCAACCCACTGTGGCCGTGTAAGTGCCGGACAGCTTCACACTGGCTTTTGTTTGGGAAAGCACAACTAAACAAACATCCTTGAGAAATGCTTTTTTTAATTTTTGGCTTGATGCTGTTTGGCTATTCTGGTTCTTTGCTTTAGTAGAAAACTCTAGACCCAGGAGCCTGACTCAGACTTCACAGCCTATGGGCTTGCCACCCACCTCCCCCAACCCCTGCATTCAGAAACCCCAACACGGTCACACTTTCACTGACCCTGAGTTGCGAGTCCCCAGGCTGGTCAGATCCGAAGGGACTAATCCCATGGTTGTTGGAACAATCTCGTCTCCCTTCTGGTACATCTCCTTATTCTGTTCTTTGCAGAAGATCTGAAGGTCCATGGTGTGGGCTAGGATGGCAGCAAGTCAGAGAATTCAGAGAATTCAGAGGATTCTCTCCCACTGCTGAGCAGGCCACACACCCATGAGTCAACACTCAACAATGAGCCTGCTCTTGCGAGCCGGTGCCAGGAAAGTTTCTGGCTGGAGGAAATGTGTCCCCAGTGGACCTCCAATGCATACACTCTGAATAGATTGGTCTTGGTGAATATTATTCTAATTTAAAATCAACTGGTATTACTGAGCACCCACTTTTACTAGACACCCTGGCAAGGCTGAACATGCATTATAATCATGTTCACAGGCACCCTATGAAAGAAATCACTGCCCTTACCATAGAGGGGAGGAAACTGAGGCTTAAAGAGATAGTTAAGAAATCCACCTAAGGTCATGTTGTTAATAGAAGAGCCAGAATTCAAGATTAATATGCATAAATCTAACTCCTAAAAGATTTGTAACTGGAAAAAAGAGGAAAGGATACATATTATGATATAATATTCTATCTACATGTCTGTTTACTCCACTAGACTGCTAGCTCCTTCAGTGTAAGAAACACATCTTGCTATGTTGGTGGCTGCTCATTTAGTGCTCAATCCACTGTTTGAGATAAACAGCACAAATAAAATGCTCCTCTACTGTTGTCCTCCCTCACGGAAAGTGTCTTACCTCTTAAGGTCATTATGCAGAATCATGTCTTATCTCCCCTCTTTCCCTAAACTTCTAGCTTCTGGTCTAATTCCTGTGTTGTGTAAGAGCTCAGTAAACATCTGTTGTGTGAATGGAACTGTCCCAAACTTGCATCACCTGGGGTCATCACTGCCATTTTGTCATACAGACTCCTGCGGAACGTGCACTCCAGTAATAGCCAGCCACTTGCTGTTCTTTAAATGTACCCTGCACTTCACGCCTCCACACCTTGGCTCAGGTAGTTCCCATCTGCCTGCCTAGCTCTACTTTCTCCAGTTGCCTGGCAAACTCATAGTCATCTCTGAATCCCAGCTTGGACTCCCTTTCTCCAGGAGTGTTTTCCTGATCTGCTCAGGGAGAGACAACTCTCTTTCTCCATCTCCTCCCCCCACTTTGTGTTTTTATAATGACTTTATTGAAGGCCCATGCTGTGTCTTAAATATCATATAACCTAAGCATTAACAAAGAACTTGACATAGAGCAGGTATTTAAGTAAGCTTGTTGAATACATAGGTATATTGACCTATGGAATGATATATACATTTCTCAAATGAATTTGCTTTTCCATTTTGGAATATGAATAAATAATCATATGCACAAAGTGTTTTTAAAAATTGATATAATTATGGCCCTGGCAGGGTGGTTCTGTTGGTTAGAGCATCAGCCCACATGCCAGAAAGGCTGTGGTTTAGATTCCCAGTCAGGGCACACACCTAGGTTGTGGGTTTGAGGCCCAGTCAGGGTCCATACAGGAGGCTACTTATCAGTGTTTCTCAGTCACATCGATGTGTGTGTCTCTCTCTGCCCCCCACTTATTTCTCTGTAAAAATTATACATATCTTTGGATGAGGATTAAAAAAATTGATATAATGATGGTTACTATTTTAGGCAAATGAAGGGATAGAGTGTGTTAGATAGAGGTCACCCAAAATACGTGTCCATATCCTAACTCTTGGAATTTGTTAATGCGACCTTATTTGTAAAAAGGGTCTTTGTAAACATAACTAAAGATCTGGAGAGGAGATCGTTCTGGATTACCTGGTTGAGCCCTAAATCCAATGACATGTGCATCTCTCAGACACCTAGAGAAAAGATGCAGAGAAAATAGAAAGCCATGTGAAGACGGAGGCGGAGATAACCTCTGGGTGACACAGCAAGGACAGGTCCGCCCCTAGAACCTGCAGAGGGGGCGTGGCTCTGCCAACACCTCGGTTTTAGGCTTTCGGCTTCTAGAACAGTAAGACCATAAATTTCTGTTGTTTTCAGCCACCCGGTTGGTGGTAATTTAATATAACAGCGACAGGAATAAATACAGGAGGCAACACAGTTGAGTGGCAAGGGCATTGGATTTATGATACTTGATTCTCAACTTTGAACTTCATGCGTGACCTAGCATACGTGACCTTCATGCGTTGCTTCACTGGGCCTCAGTGTCCTCATGTGGAGAACAACTGTGAGGGAGACCCCTTTCATTCCTTACTGTTGAGGGCAAAGGGGAACTAGCCAGAACATAGCTGTAAGGAAGCAAAAGGTGTTTTACTAACTAACGCAAAGAGGCTCCGGGACACGCCCGAAGAGCAGGGTGTGTTCCAGGATGTGGTGTAAGAGCAACAAGGTTAGTCAGGCAGATAGCCATCTGGACAGTCACTAGGGAGGGAAATTTTACCCCTGAGCACGAGCTCAACTGACCAATCAAGTAAAGGAGCACGAGCCAGTGCACGAGTTAACTCACCAATAATCAGTGACCCTATTGTGCCCCTGAGCCAACCGCTAACCGCCACATCTGCTTCTGTATCCAGCTTGCTTGCGCGCCTCCTTAAAACCCTAAGCCTGTAAGCGTTTGGTGCAACTCTCATTTGCAGCCCTTGCGGGCACCGTGTCTCCGGACACTTTGGAGAGTTCGCCCCTGCGCAGGTTAAACTTGGCCAATAAAGTAACATCTTTGGAACCCTGAAAGTCTCCGACATTTGTTCTCGCGGTTGGTGAATGCAACACTTACAATCGATGGATCAAGGGTGTAGGAGCACTTCTTTTATTTTCCTACCAGTAGCCAGTGTGTGGGGGCAATAATTATGTGGTGACCTTTATCTTGACAGAAATATTTGAAAAGAAATAATTAAAGTGTCTCCTTTAAGAATAAGACTGATGCCTTTTTTGCATTTTAAAAAGATTTCTTTCAGTAGGCTTAAGCCAAAGACTACTGGCCTTTAATTCCCAGGTGCAATTTTAAGGCAAAATAATAAAAAATGCTAGAGAATATTGGGGCCAGCAACTGGACTATGGTTATAAGTGTATCTTAATGGAATAAAAACTTTCATGAAGGTACTAGTATTTGGATAAGGCACAGCTTTATTCTTTCCCTTGCTATGAATGTTGCCCAGTGTTTTCTTTATTTCCCCCTCATCAGGAAGATTTATCAGGCCTCCTTCTCCGAATGCTATGCTCCCTGTCTGTTAGTGAAATTAGTGGTAAATGTGCCTTTTCCAGCAGGTGTCACTCCAGCAATTGTGCAATTAGAAGAGACAGGTGTTCTATTTTAAGAATCATAGTGTTTTGCCACGTGCAAGAAATACAGTGCAATTTAAAATGTTTGCTTTTAACTATGGGTTGATTACATAAGAAATGTTGTGGACCGTTCTGCCTGGTTCTAGGAATTGTATCTGAACTCCCTGTGGTGAAGGGCCAGCGACAACCTTTGGAATGCAAGCCGCAGGAGACAAAGCTTGTCTCTGGTAGCAAATTCTACCTCAGTTTCTTCTCCCTGCCCCTAAAGCTTGGTCGGAAGTCAATGATGGGTAATACTCCTCACAGTGGGGGACAACCTAAGCCAGACTCAATCACCTGGGAGGCCATCATGAAAGGACTTAGGGAGGGGGGAGGATTGCAACAAAGAGGGAGTCACCCTCCAGCTTTGACAAAGCCTGAGTCCCCAGGTTCTCTGGGAGAAGCACTTCCTGGCTCTAATCCCTTTAAGCCTGAATACCTGATGGGGAGGGGTACAGCTCCTTGCCTTGCTAGTGTGTGTCTTGGGGAACAATCTGGCTCACAAAGACTTCCTGATAAACCTGTGAAATCTCTGCTAAGAGTGCCTTCATTCATATGTTAAGGGTTTGAGCAGGAAACCCTAAAACTCTGTTCCTGACAGACTCTGACTCATACTAAGCCCTCAGATTTCTTTAAAATGTTATCTACTATTTGATCCTTGCTGCCCTGTATTCCAGTGTATTACAACTCAATAAAAGGCCCTGGAGGAGGGAGCTTGAAGCCTTTTTCTCCTCAGAGAAACTGGCTGCTGCTGGCCTTTCCCCCCTGAGAAACTGGGCACTGCTTACAGCCTTTTTTCCTCTATGAAAATGGCCATCCCTCCTCCCCAAGCAGATCACATCATGTCTCGGTCATGATTACTCTCATCCATGGCACACGGGGGGACTTGCGAGGAAAGTCGCCCTCACAAAGAAGAATACATTAAGAATCAGTAACAATCTTTTTTACAAAATCTCTTTAAAATAAACAATGGAGAAGTGACAAATAGCCTGCCAATTATGGAGCTATAGTTCTCATGGATGAATCTGGGATATAGTTTTCCATTATGAGATTCAGAAGATTGTTGAAAGCTTTCCTTTGCATCTTTGACAGCAGTTTCCAGTTCAACTTTCTACCAAAGATTACATTTTCTGGAAACCCAACCAAGAAGGCAGAAAAGATGGGGCGTCTCTAGCTCACTGCCCAGGGCCAGGCACAGAGTGGCCACTTCATGGATATGGAGTGGACAAATGGATGACATTCCCTAGCATACTGTGTTTTGGTTATCATATCATAACATACATATCATATCATATCAAAAAGCCTTATTAGATGGGTATGTATTAAGTGAAAAAAACATATCAGTTTTCACAGAGAAGAGAAACACTTTTTGGAGTCTCATCGGTATAGAAAACACCCCATGTTGTGACATTTTGGGATCCACAAGTAATATTACTATTTATCAAACACACATGTTCAGAGCAGGGTAGTTGCTAGAGACTGTCTAGAACTCTCAAGGTCTTTCTAGGCTAACATCTCTTCTGGACAAGAATTAAAATACTGCCCAGATGGATCAAATACTTGTACAAATACCCACCAAACCCAAGGTACATTCAAGAGATAAACACAAAACAGATTAGGGAGGTGGGGGAGGTAAAAAGGAGCCAAATGGAGACAAATAAGTAGGTGGAGGAGAAAGCGTACAAAACAAAAATGGAACATACGAGCCTTATCCTAATCTAACAAATTAATTGACTTCCTATTTTTCTTCCTTAAACATTTATTGAGTATGTATTCAGTGCCAGGCAGTATTCTAGGCACTAGGGTTACAACGATAAACAAAACACACACAACCCCTGATTTCCTGGAGCAACTGAATCTAGCAGAGCAGCGTGACACAGGTTCCCAACTTGGAAGGACACTGCCAGGCCACACCTCCTGTCCAGCTGTGCCCAGGTTGGGAAGGTTTCCCAACTCCCTCAGGCTGCAGCCTTCCCTTCTGCAGCCTGGTTAACAATTTTCCATCTATGTGATCACAAGGGGGGGAAAAGGTGTAACTATGTGAGGTAATTACATTAACTAAAGTTATTGTAGTGACCATTTGGTTTTATATACCTATCAAAGCATTATGTTGTGTACCTTGAACTCACGTGATGTTGCATGTGAATTGTATCTCAATAAAAGTGTATGTGGGAGGGAGAAAGTGATACAGTAAAACATGATTTTACAGAGTGCAAAAACTAAATGAACAAACAACCACAGAAAAAAACAACGACATGCTGTCTACTAGTCTCTAGTTAACAACACCCTTCTAACGGGTTCTTACGTTCCATGAGAGCCGGGCAGAGTCTTCTCTCTGTCTCTCTATTTCCCAAAGTGTACAGACAGTGCTAGGTATATAGCAGTTTTTAAATAAAAGTCTGCAGAAGACATATTATATTGAATCTAATTTTCAGGCACATTGAATTAGTTTCCTGTGAACAATGTGCAGTCAGAATATTTTAGAAAGAATAAATCAATGACTTGAGTGGAGGAAGTGCTTATGAGTAAATGAATGGATAAACAAATGAATGGTTTGTTAAAAGATGACACTCATATTTTAGTGGTGACATTTAATCACATCAAAAGCTGCATTAGATAGGTACTGTTTGTATCACCACTTCAGAGGCGATGACTTGGAGGTTTCAGATTGTTAGCGAACTTGCTGGAGGTCACATTGCAGGAGAAAAGTAGAGTTAGGATTCAAACCCAGAGTTTGATTCCAATAGCTCTTCATAGCACATTATGCTGCCCACTAAGGGTAACTCCAGCTGGCCTTGGGGGATATTTTACTGGCATTCAATGTTTTTGTCTGATTTCTTCCTGGCAGTGGACTTTCAAATACCTTGTCATTTAGTTTTCATGCTGTTGCCTCAGTGGCTAATTTGGATATATTTAGCATTTTTTAAAGTTTCATTTTGAACACTGGAAGGGTCTTCTTGGTTCCCTTTTCAGTTTCAGGACTGACCAGAAAATTATTAGGTGTGACAGACAGCCTTCTGTGAATAGAGATACTAAGGGGTGCCAGCAAAGTTTTCCTGGCCCCCAAATCTCCCCCATTTGCTTCATGATGTTTAAAAGCCCACCAAGGCAGCTTCATTGATTGGCTTGGAGTCTCGTTCTTTCAAAATGCAATGCATCTTGGAGAGAGACAAGTAATACTCTAAACCAAGAAGTCTATTGGCTGGCCCGTCTTCCTTTTTCATTCTATCTCTCCCCTCAATGAATGTTTGTGGAGATAGATTTTTAGCCAAGTACTGAGTGTTAGAGGTTTAAGGATAAATAAGTGGCCCCTGGCCTTATGAAGGTCTTAAAGCAGATGAATATGGAAGGAATACAACAGTGTTTTAATGCTATGGTGAGGCATTAATAAGGTGTAGGGAAGCCCAAAAAGGAGAAATACATGTCTCCTTGGAGAGGTAAGAATAAATATCTTTTAAGCTTAAAGTCCTTCACCTTTTAGAAAGAATGAATTGTAAAGTTTCTTTTCCAGGGGGTATACTTTGGTGATGGGAGAAGAAGGTTCAGAAAGAAAGTGAGTTCACTGAAATATTGTGGAGAAAGAGGGGGAATGACAGAGAGAAAAAAGTTCACAAAGAAAAAATTGTCATCAAAGTCATAATACTGAGCTATTTCAGAACCAAGAGTAAATTGGGTCCTTTTTATTTATGTGAATCTACCCAATTATCAGGCTATGTGTTAAAACACTATAGCAAAAAAAAAAAATCAGTATTTCTGAAAAAAATTTATATCTGAAATTCTACAAGGCAAAAAGTTTGTTGTGACTGACTGACAATCACAGAAGCAGGCATTTCTTAGAATACTAGAGGTCAGCAAACTTTCTGTATAGGACAAGATAGTAAATGTTGTAGGCTTTCTGGGCTATACAGTCTCTTTCATTGCAGGGCTATAAAGACAGCCATAGACAGTATTTAAATGAATGGGTGTGGCTGTATTTCAATGAAACTTTATCCGTAAAAAGAGATAGTCGGCTGAATGTGGGCCATAGGCCATCATTTGCGAGCCCCCGGTTTATTCCATTTAATAGACATGTTAAAGTCCTAAGTTAAATAAGTTTAAATAAGGTTTTCTGAGGTGAGGCCCTTGGCTCCTGGGCAGACAGCAGGACCTCAGGTGGAGCTCCGTTCCTGACTGGGCCTGACTAGGCCCGGTGAGCCATCTGAAGGGAGGGGCCCTGGGAACACATGGCAACTGTGGGAAAGACTTTGGAGACCTGACAAAGACGCGGGGGAGGCAGGGAGCAAAAGACAGACAGAGGATCTTTGTGCTATAAATGGCTAGATTTTACCAAAGACTCATGCTTAAGGGGAACTTTTTGATTAAAAAAAAGTGTAGATTAAGTGGTCTATGGCTGATGAAAAAATTTCTTCTTCATTAGTAGTAATAGATGACTATTTAACATATTATTAATTCATGTATTATAGTTACTTAGTTTTCTGTTTATTCATTCAACAAATCTTGCCTTCTACATGCCAAGTATTATACTAAATCTGAGAGAAACAACATTTAGTAATTCAGGGTCATCACTAGATACCAAGATGTCCAAATCACCTTCTTCTAATTTGTTGTTGTGATTTTCTGTAACCCTTCTACTTTATAGTAGGTGGTTATGACATCTGAAACTTCACAGAGATTTTAAAGGCCTCAAGCTCTTTGCCCAAGCTGTTCCTTTGAACTTATAAAGACTATTTCTGTTATTGACTCACAAAGATTCTGCACATCAATGAAAACTATCTTCATGCCATTTTTTGCAAATAGCTTAATGTGTCCCATCACTTAGCTTTTATGTCTGCTAACTCCAACTTATAATCAAAGCTGGACACAGACTTCACCTGCTCTGGGGAGGATTCTTTGACTAAAGACTTGTAGATAAGTCTCTGTCTCTGTCTCTGTCTCTCTCTCTCTCTCCATCCTGATGCCTTCTCTAATCAAGAATCTACCCCAAATCTCTAATCACATGTTCCATAGGTCTTCTAACTCAATATGTCCAGACTTGAAGTCAAGACCTATACCTTATGGTCTACAATTCACAAAACCTAGATGTTTGTAGCTCTTAAATAGCTCAGTGTGACTTCTTTCTAACTCCACTGCCTTCTTCAGAGCCTAACCTACCAACTTCTCATACCTGAATATTCTAATTGTTCTGCTGGAGTCCACTCTCATCTAAATCTCATGCGTGCCCTATATCCATCCGATCACATCAATCCATTCCCTGGTTTCACACTGCTTTTTGGGTAAGGAACACCTCCCTAAACATCTTGCATGACTGACTCTAATCAACATCATCAGCTTTCTCTCAGGCTACTCTCTTTTTCTCTTTCTCTAACACATCTGAAGGAGGTGTCATTTTAGAATTTTATTTTTGTATGCATCTGTGAAAAATTTGCATGAATGGCCCCATTCTTCACTGACCCTTGTACCCATACTATTTGCCATGTGGCATTTCAGTGCTCCCCCACTGTGGCTGACACATAATTTCTTGTCCCTGAGTTCAGCCGTGCAACTTGCCTTGGCCGATAGAATTAGGCAGGATACAGAGCCCAGGTCCCAAGAGGCCTTGAACATTTCTGGCTGCCCTCTGGAACCTCTCCCTTTACTATAAGAAAAAGAAACATGCCTCGGGGAGATCTTTGGTCCCGTGAAAGGGATGAGGGGTACGTGGAATGGAACTACCCAGTTGAGTACTGCCTACGTCACCTGACTCTTGGAAGGCACATGGATTTATAAGAAACAATAAGTGGTTGTTGTTTTAAGCCACTGAGATTTGAGATGGTTTGTTAGGCAGCAATAGCTAACTGGTATACTAACACAAAAATGTACATTTTTCTGTGGCTTTGTGAACATCCTCTACCTTTGTTCACATATTTCAGTCAAGTGGGATTAAAATAAACAAGGACTGTGGAGATGGACCCATCTTTCCTATTTTGGACACAAATTCTTGCCTGGGGATTGAGGGGCAGTAATAAAACAATGGCTAATTCCTTGAGTATTCCTCCACGATTTTCCACCAATCCCACAGATTGGGGGTGGGTGAAACTGGGCATGGATCGTTTCCTTGCAGCCAGGGAAGCTCTTGCTCCCTGGGAGGGAAGGCAATCCCACTGTCACAACCTGAAGACGAGGCTGCTAGTTCAGGGTGGGTTTCCAAGGTGATGCAATCCTCCTGTGTTCTGGACAAGGGCACAGTCTGTCACACCTGGCATTTTAAAGATTGTCCTAGATTTAAACAGCACATCTTGTTGCTTTTTACCTTTGTCTTCTAAATTTCTCTTTGAAAAGCTGTTGAATTTTTCTGTCCTTCCCATTTTTTCTACCTGATAAAACCTATTATTAAATGGATGTTGGTCAAAACAAACAAGCAAGCAGAATATAACCAAAGACACTGAAATAGAGAACAGGCTGACAGTGACCAGAGGGGAGAGGGGAGGGAATTTCAGGGGAAATAAGGGAGGAATTTAGAGGAACATATATAAAGGATACATGGACAACAACTGAGAAGGGTGGAAATGGGAGGGAGGGGGGAACATGGGGGATGGGATGGGATGGGAGTAATAGACAGAAAATTGTACTTGAATTAAAAAATTCAATAAATTTAATAAATTAAAAAAAACAAAATAAATAAATAAATAAAAATACATGGATGTTGGTGAAGCCACAGGGCCAATTCATTGACACTTCAAAATGAAAACCATGACTGCATGTGACTGTCATACTCTGCCCCCAAAGCCACAGTAAAACACTGTGCTTTCAAAGGAGATTCTTGAAACTAAGACTTAGTTGTAAACGTGAGGAGTGACCTGGGGGCTGTAAGCAAAGTGCCCTGATTAAAAAGCATCAGGTTTGCTTCACCAGAACAGAAAAACAGATGTAAAAGTAAACAGTCAACAGATTTCACAATCAGAGAAAGACAAATCCATACATACCTGGACTGATGTAATTCTTCTCCCTGAAATAAAATTTAAAAACATATGTTTTAGTTTTGCTTACATTCACCCAGAATTCTGAAGCAGACATCTTTAAGGAAGAAACAACTAGCCTGACTAGCTAAAATGTTTTCAGTTTCTCTTCTTTTGAAGGGAGGGGGAGAATATTCAAAACTTGAATAAATTTGCTCTTTCTGTTTAAACTGGCCAGACAATGTCATCTTTAAATTGCGTGTACCTGCAAGGGGGCCACCTTTACTACTCAGTGCGTGACAGACCATCTCTTCTGGCCTGACCTTGGTGGCCCTTTCTTAAAGAGCTTTAGGGATACAGATGATGAAAGTGAGCTAGACCTCCATTCTCCTTCTTCCCCAAACTGCCACACCCCTTTTACTTGAGAGTCAGTACATCCAAAAGAATGTGGGTCCCTTTAGCTGTGATTCTTGTGCTGTCCCCTACCACAAAACCCTCCTGACCTTTGGGGTAATGTGGAAATTCCAAGGCCTATTTTGCTTAGTGGTCCACAGAATGAGAGGTAGAAGGCTTAGAGCCGTTACCTGAGATCTGGGGAGCCCTGCAGCAGGGCTGGGCGGTGAGTGGCTTCCTCTCCCTGAAAGAAAGGCCTGGAAAAGACACCCCTCTTGGACAGGCAGAGACAGTGGAAGGGCAGCCTCATCTGTGGGCCCTGCTTGGGGCTCAAGGGAGTCAGCGGCATCGAGGACGCTTGTGGGATCCAGAGGCAATCTTGAGCGGAGTGTGGGTGACAAGGAGTGTGAAGAAATTTGGGGGCTTCCAGGTAGACTCTTGGAGAGGTAACATGGAGAGCCTGCAGGTTCCTTGCAGCCTCCCCAGGTGCACCCTTCGGAGGCCTCTTGCTGAGGCAGGGAGCACTTCGTCCCGCATCCACTGCCCCTCAACCTCCTCAAGGTGGGAGAAGTGGAAATCCTCCCTGGGGCTTGCCGATCGAAGTGGAACAGACTCCCCTGGTTCTCACACTGCTTCTTGGACTGGCTCCTGAGGGGGAGCAGTGGAGAGGCCTCGAGGCTTGGGGGCTGCTCTCCTGGGCAGGGTGACTCTGTCTTCTCCATGGGGCTGCTCTCCTGGGCAGGGTGACTCTGTCTTCTCCATGCAGCTAAGAGGCTGTGTGGCTGGAAGCTTCCAGGGGACACTGTCAGAACTGCTATTCTCCGGACCACACTGAGGTCATTCAGTTTCCGCATCCAGGTGCCACCCTTCTTCTAGGATGTCCTCCTCCTTTTCCAGGGGATACTTATAGGCAGGTTGTTGCATCTTTAGTGGTAAAGATCAGAGTGTGGAATCTGTCACAGACAAGGGACACAGAGGTGAGAAAAATGGGTCTGAAATTTCACATGAAACTTCTAACTCAGCATAGGAGATAGGAATAGGTCAGTTAACAGCATCCTTTACGTCTGGAAGATGACTAACTTAAGTGAGTCCAGCCTTCTCATCGGAATGGCCTGTATGTGCCAATTTGTTTGCTGTTTACCTGATAGCTCTTCCAAGTTCCAACAAAAAGGATTAAAAAATTTTAGTGACCTAAGATTCCTCTTAGAAGCCAGATAGCTCATCATCTTCTGATTGCCTTCTTTAACAGAATCAAATATACATTAAGTGTTAATTACTTTATTCACATATTTATGTATGTATACATACTTTGGTGTATTTCAGGGATATAAGGATGTAAGAACAAGGGAAATAAGACTTCTTCTCTCAGACTTTAAATTACAGAATGGACACGGTTGCAAAAACATTAATGTAAAATATTTGGCAAAAGACAGTCCAGATATCTACCCCAAAGTTTTGGAAAATCAACTTGTGAGTCTGAACAGAAAGCTCCAGATGTCACCCGGCTGCCCTACCATGATTAGGGGCATTTTCTAGGATTCACTAATGCAAACATACCTCCCAGTTAATTATGCTCTTTCCTTGCTCAAGCAAAGCTGACTCTACCACTCTACAATCTGATTCATGTTGACATGGGAACGACTTAAAACTGTTATAGTTTCCCACATGAAGATAGTAGTTATTATTTTGTAGTTTCCCATTATTTTGTAGTTTCCCATATGAAGATAGTAATTGTGTGTGGGAAGCTATTTTCCCTTGCCACAAAAGATGCCAAGGTGGTTTCAGACTGTGCATGGCTTGTTCATGCATGGACCTTTAGTGTTGACCACACATTCTGAAATCTCCAATAACATATCATATTTTGCTGTGTATAATGCGCACTGTTTTGCCCAAATTTTTTGAGGGAGGAATAAGTATGCACATTATACATGGATAGTAGTAATTCCATATCTATATAAAGTGTTCTAATTCTTTTATTTATGCTTATGCATTAAAAGTGTAACTCTAGAAAGCAATAGCAATATCTGCATGCAAGAATAATACCCTAGAATGTGATAATCAGTTTTGTTTCTAAATATAAATAAATATAAATAATTGAATTAAAAAGTTAAACTGAAAGATTTTTTTTCCCTGAAAGTTTGGGCAAAAAAACGTGGTTGTGCATTATACACCGCAAGGTACGGTAATTTTAGCGAGTTTATAACTTAACAGTGAAACTCAGCAAGCTGGAGCCCTTTATGAATTAGTGTGTTTGGATAGCCAAATTTTAAGGATAGCTAATAATTTACTTTTTTACTGCTATAAAATTTTAATTGCACTAACACCACTTTTTCATAGAACTTTTTCTACAGTGTATTGTTTACTCCCTCAGCTTGGTAACAGAGAACACTGAACACCAGTACACCCTTTCTTGATGACCTGGCCTTCTAAAGTTGCTTATCACTCATAGTACTCCCTGAAATACAATTGGTATGATCTACATTTAGTGTAGTTCCATGAGGAGTGCAATGCTTGTTACAGATTTTATAGCATATGATTACTTACCTCACACTGAATGGCCTCTGACTGATATCCTCCCTAATTTTTATTCCCTGACTCTCATTATAGTTTGGGGACTGGACTATGGCAGCTGCTCTCCCCTTCGATTTTTTTCTTCCAATCTGTTTCAAGCATACAGGTTCAAAAACTCTATGTTGAGAAAATCACTAGGCTTTTGGATTTACTCTTATCAGCAAAGAGGAGGAGCCCAAAGTTATGACATTGTCCTGACCATGCCGTGACATTTATCTCGGGGACTTTCCATTCTCTTATATTTACTCCCTAGTTCTCATCTGGTCGAAGGCCAAATGAAACTAACAGTTATTGAATTTTAGATCGAAAGTTGTTTGAGAAACCACCTAGATACCAACTAAAGTAATTCAGCTCTTATTTGCAAAAGGAATCTGTAATCCTTAATGCTGGTTTGGTTTTAAGATTTTGAGCTAAGGACTCAAGTATACAGAACTTTACATGCAGAATAAAAGCACACAAGGTACCCTTATTTGGGCTGCCTGGGGAGAGGGTAATACCAGTTAGGAAACTTCCAGTTCAGTGAACTGGCTTTGTTTTTAGATTGCTAATTCTGACTGCTGCTTTCACGCCGATACCAGCTTTTCTGGAGAAGAATGAGAAAGCCCATCCTGACCCCTGGTGAAAACAGACACATTCAATGTCTTTTCAGGTCCTAACTGGAGGGGTCAGTTTCTCATTCTCTCAACAAACAGGTGGCCGAGCTGAGTTACAAGCTCTTTCACGTACACACACACCCAGGGGATTTTTACAACGTCTTTACGGCATCATCCAAGTCCCAGGCAGCCACCTCCTACGTGAACTCCGGCTGTTTAGATAGACGCCTGAAGATCAGTTCCATCAACGTCTTAGTCCTTGGGTTTCCCCATCCTTGTGCTTCTCTTCTCTGTTGAGAGGTCAGGACACTGCTTTGGGTTTCCTTTCAAGTCACGCTGACTCAAGGCTGTGGAAGCCAGTAGGAGGCTATTATGTCCAGTAGAACTTAAGGGTCATTAGGTATTATTTATTGGCCAGCATCTCAAATATTGGAACCAAGGCAGTAGTGACAGCTGACACAACTCACTGCAGAATATTGGAACCAAGGCAGTAGTGACAGCTGACACAACTCACTGCAGAACCAGGGAAACTTTAAATACAGCAGGGCTGTGGGAAGCTCTGGACAGCAGCATGCTTGCTCTCCCCTCCTCACCTTGCTGCCAGCTGGCCTGGGACCTAGCACAAGCCATTCCCTTCTGTTTGCCTCCAGGCCACATTGGGAAGAGGCAGCCAAGTACCTTGTTCACAAGCCTGGTGCCAGGGTTAAAAGAGATAATGGCGGAGGGGCCTGGGAAGCCTTCTCTAAATGAGGACCTCTATGTATATGATTAGGAGTCATTACCAGAAGAGTTTAGGCTAACTAAACTCTTTCCATCTTCTAAAAGGCTAAATCAACAGATGATCATTCTAAAGAAAATTCACCAGCCTTTGACCTTCCAAGCTTCAAGAACCCGGCAAACACCACCTGCATGGTTGGGAAGCAGCCTCAGTGTCCTGGAAATGAAACCATACAGGTTAACCAGTCACCCGTTCGTCTAGACCTGGAGAAGCCAGCAAGACAGGACCAAGAGAAGCTGGTAGCAGCAGGAGCTGGGCAAATGGAAAGTGCAAGAGGGAAACCCCGATAGCAGCTAAAGGTCGCCTCTAATACCTGTGGGTGGTCGGCCACTGAAGGAGACATTGTCCAGGTGGGTTTTGACAAGGCAGTCAGGAGAACCACAAAGCCAGCTGCCAGGTGAGGGCTTGGAAGAACAAGTTCCACACCTGTAACAATGGACCTGCCTCAAACCTGATGCAAGTTGAAATGAGGAACTGGTCTCTCCCCTCCTTAGAGAATTTTCAGTTATTTGTTTATGAAAAGCCTAAAGGGAAGCAAGTTCAGAATCTAAGATCACCTCAGAAAAAGACAGGTGATTTGTTTTTGCTGAACAATGGCTGATCTAATATGGGTGTAATGCAAATGTGGCTTTTTTTACTTCCCTTCAATAATAGGCATTGAGAGTTCCATGAGGCACTTCTAGGTTTCTAGTCTGTTTATTTTCCTTTTTAAACATATTTTATTTATTATGCCATTACAGTTGTTCTAATTCCCCCCTTCATTCCCCTCTACCCTGCACACCCCCTCTCCCACCATTCCCCCTTACCTTTAGTTTATGTCCATGTGTCTCAAGTTCTTTAGATTCTATATTTCCCATACTATTCTTGCCCTCCCCCCTATCTATTTTATACCTACCATCTATGCTACTTATTCTCTGTATCTTCTCCCCCTTCTCCTCCTTCCACTCCCCTGTTGCTAACCCTCCATGTGATCTTCATTTCTATGGTTCCGCTCCTGATCTAGCTGTCCTCTTAGTTTGCTTTTGTTTTGGCTGTGGTTGTTAATAACTGTGAGTTTGCTGTCCTTTCACTGTTCATATTTTTTATCTTCTTTTTCTTAGATAAGTCCCTTTAACATTTCATATAATAAGGGCTTGGTGATGATGAACTCCTTGAATTTGATCTTATCTGAGAAGCACTTTATCTCCCCTTCCATTCTAAATGAAAGCTTTTCTGGATAGAGCAATCTTGGCTGTAGGTCTTTGGATTTCATGACTTGGAATGCTTCTTTCTAGCCCCTTCTTGCCTGCAAGGTCTCTTGAGAAATCCGCTGACAGCCTGATAGGAACTTCTTTGTAGGTGACTGTCCCCTTATCTCTCGCTGCTTCTAGGATTCTCTCCTTCATTTTCATCTTGGCTAATGTAATGATGATGTGCCTTGGTGTGTTCCTTCTTGGGTCCAACTTCTTTGGGACTCTCTGAGCTTCCTGGATTTCCTGGAAGTCTATTTCCTTTGCCAGACTGGGGAAGTTCTCCTTTATTATTTGTTCAAATAAGTTTTCCACTCGTGGCTGTTTCTTTCCCCCTTCTGGTACCCCTATAATTCGGATGTTGGAACGTTTAAAGATGTCCTGGAGGTTCCTAAGCTTCTCCTCATTTTTTTGAATTCTCATTTCTTCATTCTTTTCTGGTTGGATGTTTTGTTCTTCCTTCTGGTCCTTTCCATTGAGTTTAGTCCCAGTTTCCTTTCCATCACTATTGGTTTCCTGTGCATTTCCCTTCATTTCAATTAATTTAGCCTTCATTTGTTCCTCTAATTTGTGGCTAAAATCAACCAGTTCTGTGAGCATCCTGATCACCAGTATTTTAAACTGTGCGTCTGAAAGTTTGGCTATTTCTTGGTCACTTAGAGTTATTGGCTCCAGGGCTTTGAGTTCTTCTTGGGCCATGTTTTGGTCTGTTCGCACCTGTTATGTATGAGCAGTGGAGCCCTAGGTGTTCAGCAGGGCGGTGCAACTCAGTTACTGGGTTGTGACTCTGTATGTGGGGGTTGGGTCAAAGAGGGGCAATGGCAGTCCCCTCTGCTGCTTCCCACCACTGGGGCCTGCATGGTCTGTCTCACTGCTTGTTCCTTTGCTGGTTATCTGCATGCGAATGTGTGACGGTGGTCATCCTGCTGCCTTGCGTCCTCACTGGGTCCGCCTGTTGCTACCCCACACCTGGGATCCGCCATGGCTGCCTGTGCACCTGGGGTGGGAGGTCTTTCCTGCCAGACCCCACTCCACCGCTGGCTTCCCTCTTACCAGTCTGGCTGAATGGTTCGTTGTTGTTGGACTTCCGTATAGTTCAATTTTCTGTGTTTTGGCTGCATTTTTGTTACTGAAACTATGTTGACTTTAAACTTGGTTGTGAGAGGAGGCACAGTGTTTCCACCTATGCCTCCATATTGGCAGAAGTCTCTGTTTATTTTCTTAAAGGTTGTGAGAATCATTTCTTTTGACTTTACTTTGCTCACATTTTAAGACATTCTGTGTAGATCTGTTTAGTTAGTGGACTGTTTGATAAGCAGTGAATGACAGAGGAACTAATCATTGTGCTTGGGAACAAATTTGTGAATTAATTTTTACATCATTACAGTGAAATAGAAGGCGTTTGTATTTACTGGCATTCTCATTAGAGCAGTGTCCTGAAGAAACTTTATTTAGCGTCTAGGTGGAGATACTGCATACATGCCCTAGAATGCATGCTGTATTATAAGAATACTTCTACAGACTCTTTATAAAAACAAATTCAAATGAATTCTTATTAATTCTAACTTACTGAAGTTCTCATCACTTAGAATCATGATGTACTAGTTGCGAAGGTCATTTTTAGGTCAGTGGTTCTCAAAGTGGGGTCCCTGGACTGGCAGCATCAGCATCATTTGGGAACTGACTTAAAGGTCAATTCTGTCCCCTCCTCACCTCCTGGACCCAGAACTCCAGGGGTGAGGCCAGAAGCCTGTGTTTCCACAAGCCCTCCAGATGATTCTTACACATATTAAAAATTCGAGAACTGTTGCCTCAGGTAGAAAAAAACGGTTTAACTTATAGGTATCAGTCTTGTGATAACCTTTGTATTAGTCTTTAATTCTTTCATACTGGCCTTATTTGAACATTATTTACCCAGAATATTGAAAAATGAGTTGACTCCTCCCTTCATCACTCGCCAACCTGAAAAGAGTACCGAGGGCATTTCTCTGTTTTGCCAAATGTGGAGCCAGCATAGAACAGTCCATGTTCTTGCCAAGGCTGTCTAGAAATAATATTTTCACTTTAGAAAGGAAGAAGTATAAATAAAGTATTTTAGCTGTTGGTTTGTGGGAAAAAGTTCCCCTCACGCATTTGCAATTGTAAAATGTCTCTCCCTGGGGGATAATGATAATGGGATACTTGATTTCCATCCCCAAATTTCCAAGCTCTGATTGTAACTTAAATAACAAAATCAAGAGTCTACAAAAATGTCAGAAAGGATTATGAGGAAAAAAATTTTGCAACCTGTAAGGAGAAAGGGGACAGAAAGTCCTTGTGGATGGGGAAGGGACACCCTAGACAATTCCAAGGGTCGCTTCTCCTCTGAGATCCTGGGACAAACTTATTGAAAGCCAAGGGGTTCCTGATCACTGGTGTGGCACACAATGTCCCCCTCCAGTCTGCAGAGGGGGCAGCTTTCCTCGTGTACTTTACCTCCTTCCTGGGTTACTCAACCTGGAGAAGTTTTGTTTCAGGAAAAGCCATCTGGGGTGTGTGCCGTGCAAAATCTGAAGCCCAACAACCTGTTCTGGTATCATGAATATTCAGACCTCTGGCTGCAAACTATGAAATTCTGATTGGCCTTTCAGCTTAAAAAATTTCAACATTAGAAATTAGGAGATTTTAAAGAAAGATTTAGATCGCAAGCTTTTTAAAAAAATTAATGGATCTGGCAACACTACATTCCTATTCCTATACTTTCACGTGTACAAGGGAGACCCCCCAAACCTAGAATTTATATATAAAAATTATGTATTTATTCTTACATGTTTAAACTTCATTCACCTCCAAAGTACTCTCCATTTGATGCAATACACCTATCAAAAGATTTTTTTGTACTGCTTAACAGTTTTCGAACTCATCCATTTTGATGCCTTTTGGTGCTTCTGCCAGTTTCTGTTTCACTTTTTTCATATCGGCAAAATGTTTCCCTCTGAGGGCTTTTTTCATCTGGAAAAACAAAACAAAAAAAAGTAGCTTGGGGTAAGATTGGGTGAACAGGGAAGGTGGACTACGGGGAATCATATTGTTTTTGACCAAAAATTGCTAAACACTCACTGTAGTGTGGGCAGGTGCACTTACAAATCACCCATCAGGAAATGGGCAAACACGTTGAAAGAGTCTTCAAAAAAATTCACTGATGCCCAGTGCAGCCTCTCACAACAATGCCAACTGGTACACTGATACAGATGGGTTCCTAGAACACTCATGTAGTGGGGGAAGTCTGTACTAAAAGGGGCCCACCCTCCAGAAGATAATTTTGGTTTTTGGGGGGTCTCCCCTCATACGCTCACATAAAATGACTAGATCTGAAGACGGGCTCCCTATTTTGGACAGGACAAGCAGTGCCCAGTTCACACACTATCTGCCTCTCTCCACGGTTGCCCTGAAGGAGGCTCATGTTGGTAGCTACTTATCATTGTGTTTGTAGAGTTTTTTCTCTAGGTTCTTGAGTCATGTTGAAATACAAATTATTTAGTGTGTTATGAACTGAGATATATGATGAACTCAACTGTACACTTGTGGTCTAAAAATTAAAGTAAAAGATTCATGAATCAGATAATTTTTAATATTTTAATTTCTTGAAATGACTCTATTTCAAAGGAAGATAGTTCTACTGAGCCATTTTAGAAATTTTTACTCTATTCTTTTACGTGTAGACTATTTTACTGAATTCTGTGGTTATTCTATTTGCTATTCATATGGAGGGATATATTTACTTTGCTTTATGGCCAGGAAAGTGTTGGACTGGGTTCTGATAGTGTGTGAGTTTATGAGAGAATATACTAAATAGAATTTTTTTGGAAAGAAGAAATAAGAAAAGTACAGTTAATAGTCAGAGAGCTTGCCCACTGGTTTGGAAGCCTGAGGGGCACGGACGAGGGTCTGGAGCCACAGCTGCAGCCGTGATGAGCGCTTGGCGCGTTGTGCCGCTGAACAAGTGGAGGACGGGACAGCTCTCGGTCAGGCCCAGTCCTCTGCTGAGACTTTTTATCAGGAGCAAAATTTGAGGCCTTCCCACAGAGCTACTGCCAAAGCCCTAGTGCTGTTTATCGGCTGAAATGAGAAGGTCCTATGGGCTAGGATTCCCGATGAGCTTTCAATGCCATTTCTAAGTTGCAGGACAGCACTAACCTCACCTCTTTGAATTAGGAGTTTAGTGGACCTTTGGTAGTAGCCTCCTTGGATCCATGACCTACCCTACCTTCCAAAGAGTTATGATTTCCATTTAGGCTTTGTGTTTCCATAGTGCCCAGCTTGTGGGATGGAACACATGACCTTGGCTGAGCCAAATATGCATTCCAAGCCCCTGGCTTCTTATAAGGATTGGCTTATTAAGATGAGTGTGTGAGCTAAGCGAGTCCAGTCAATGTGACTCTCAGGAATTCGCCGAGAGTACTAGGACAAAAGCTCTCTTTCCTGATGGATGTGAAAGAGGAAGCGTGCAGAGGAAGAACTGGGAACGGTTAGGAGTCATCTTGAGACAATAGGGGAGGAGGAGCCAGTCTTTGGCTGTATCTGACACATGGCAGGGAGAATGGAGTTAAAAACAAAACAAAACTGAGCTTAATGACATCATTGAGTAGCTGAATTAGTCCTTGTCAGACTCCAGAAAGACATTGCTCTACTTTTATGTTTTCCCACTATTATCTTTTTTTACTGTTAAGCCACTTTGAGTCAGTCATGTTTTCTTTGCCTGCCTCTAAATGAATCCTCACTGATACAGAGGTGTTGGGCTGGGAGTCTGTTGCTCTCAGAGCAAGGTTCTCTAGAAACTTTGCTCTCAGGAAGAAGGCAGTTTTCTTGGTCTTCTTTTGATCTGCACCATTAGACTATATCTGGAGAATAAGCTCCTATAGATTTCTGGTCTGTAGGCAGCACCGATCCCTGATTTCTGGTGGCCAGGTAACTGTTTTCCAATGTGAAAATTTTGTTGGTCACTATGTTAATTTTCTGTTACTGCATTAAAAACTAAAATAAATTTAGTAGCTCAGAAACACACACTTTGTATCTCCTAGTTACTATGGGTTGGGAGCCTGGGCACAATTTTATGAGTCTTCTGCTCACTCACTGTCTCACAAGACTACCATCATGGTGTTGGCTGGGCTGCATTCCTTCCTGGAGTTTGGGGTCTTCTTCTGATTTTTCCTGGTTGCTGAAAGAATTCTATTCCTTGTGGTTGCAGGTCTGAGGCTCCCAGGTCCTGGACTCCACTTGCAGTTCCTGGCCACATGCTTCTCTCCATGGACGGCTCACATGCTTCTTCCGGGCCAACAGGACTGTCTCTCCTTCCAGACTGGCAAAATGGAGTCTAATACATACATTGTTGTATATTCCCAGGAGTGGCATTCCATCACCTTTGCCATATTCTATAGGTTAGAAGCATACAGGACCCACCCACACTTAAATTGAAAGGGTGATAGAAGAGTGTGACTGGGGGGTCGGATTTAGGCTGTGTCCACTGCAGTCATTTCGATAGTAACTTAGTTTTCTCAAAACTGGGATGTGGCTAAGGCTAGGTCTCCAACTTCTCACATCATATCTTACTTTTAAACAGCGGATGGGTCTGAAGAATAGTTTGTGTGTGTCTGAAAAATAGAAGCCAGTGTGGAAAAGGGGAAGTAAACCTCGCACCACGAAAACCCACGAGGAAGGCACAGCTAAAGTTAAACAAGTGCTTAGCCTGTCCCCGGCTCTGTACCAGCCTCTCTGTGTTTGCCAGCACCCAGCAGGGATACTGTGTGGTTTTTTCTTCTGTTCAATTGGAGTGTGGGATGCTTTGAACTTTACTTGATGTTTAAGAGGGGCTCACAGTAATGCTTTGACTTAGGTGAATGAATGTGTTCTGGTGTTGACTGAACCAGCAAGGAATTGCCTACTTTGGAAAATGTGGAGATGAGATTTAGGTGTGAAATTTATTTCTGAACTGTGCTAAAGTACTAAGCTGTTGCTGATGTGTCTAATGCTTTTGCGCCAGCACAGTTCAATCACTATTTAGTGAGGACATTTTTGAAGTGACCAAGTTTGCCCTCCTTGTCAGAATTTTGACTGTGAAGGAGTTAATGACTGTAATAACAACCCTGGAAATGAGTTTTATAAGCCCAATCAGAGGTAAAACAAGCCTGTGAATTTTATTTGTAAGTGTAGTAAAGCTAGAACAGGTAATTTGGCTGACAATTGTCCTGTTTCTGTCTTGTGTATGTGTGTGATTTAGGACCCGTTGTTAGATTTCACTCACTTCCCTATGATGTCTGTCCTCAAGTAGTAATTCTAGCATGATTATGTCAAAATTATCTCTCCAGTGGCCAATTGTGGTGTTACAAACAGCGAATTAAGACTACAGGTGGCGAATAAGCAGAAGCAGTGAGAGCCCTGGAAATGGAGGGCCATAAACCTTCTGCTCTCCTGAAATTTTTCCTGAGGATGGCAAAGAGTGGGGAGGAAAGCAGGAGGAGAGAGGGAGACAACACAGTTTGTTACGTAAGCCAGAATAATTTCTAAATTATTCTGGAAGAAAGGTGGATTCAATTTTCTCCAATGACACTCGTACATCTTTCTCAACAAAGAGACTCGTGAGAAGGGTTATGTTATGTCGCATTACGTATGGATGTGAAGTTGTTTCAAAATGCAATACACATTATTTCCTATAACCTACAGTCATATGAAAATAGAGTTATTTTTTAAACTTTTATAAGCAAAAACAACTTGGCTTGATTTTATTTTTTATTTACTTTGCATGCAGAAATATTTTTCCGGTTATTGTTTAAGAGATTATATAATCAGAAACTGATTTGTGCATGGAATAGCCTGGTGAGCACATTTACTGTGGAGATGATCGGTGTGCGTGGCTGATTGTAGTACATTAGAGAGTTAAATAATCACTTGCAATTAATTGGTTTTGTCTTTGTTTTTGGAAGAAATTGCCACAAGCAGTGACTATACATTTTGTTGAACCCTCAGAGGGCCCAGTGTACGTGGTTTAAGACTCAGACTCTCACAGGGTCAATCAAACCAACTCTGAAGAGCATCTTTGGGTCCACATGACCCTCTCTGAACAAGAATGCTGTATATTCTTTTCTGCTCTTCATAGATAACGAGAATTTTTATATGTAGCATATATTAATTTCAATACTGTATCTAACAAATATCCTCCTGCTATCTTTCCAGCCCAGATGGGGAAATATGGGCTAAATCAGAGTTCAGGCAGGTAAATGGGGATCAACCGTAACCCAAAGGCCTCATGGTGGTAAGTGTGGAAAGCAGGCTATAGGGCAGGACCACATACTTCTGCCTTCGGTCTCTGCTAATCAACCTTTTAGTCAGTGTTTGTATGATGGAACAGAAGTCCTGTTTATCAAATTTCTGGATGTCACAGTGATGGAGCATGTGGCCAATGAAATGGAACATGAATCAAAACTACGCAAGACGACCTCTGTCACTGATAGAAGGAACGAGAGAAATCCAGGAAGGTGGTATATGACTGGTGTACACGCTGAGAGATTTAAATTTGTATTTGTTTTACTTTAATTTTAGATAGTAAAAACATTTAAAAATCATACAAAAAAGAAAATAAGAGTGTCTTATGTACTTACTTCCTAACTGCTAACATTGTGACATGTTTTTTTACAGATTTTTAACAACTGTGTATGTGCATTCTCATACAAATATTTATATTTGTATATTTTGGATGCATATGAGTAACATAAAGTGTTTTCCTGTGAAAATATTATAGGTATTATTAAATTCCACTATGATCTGGATATGTCCCCCACAAATTCATAGGTTGAATTCTAACCCTCAAGGGGATGGTATTAAGGAGGTGAGGATGGGAGGTGACTGGCTCACGACCCCCATGGGTGGGATCAGTGCTCCTATAAAATGGCTCCAGAGAGATCCCTTGACACTCTTGACATGGGAGGGCCCAGTGAGAAGGAGCCAGCTACGCACTAGGAAGTGGGCCCTCACCAGACACCAGATCTGCCGTTGTCTGGATGTTGGGTTTCCTAGCCTCCAGAACTGTGAGAAATACACTCCTGTTGTTTATAAGCCGCCTGGTCTCTGGTTTTCTGTTGTTGCGGCCTGAATGGACAAAGAGAAATCCTGCCTGACTTCCTTCCTGCTTCTTCACTTCCCACCTAATTCTCAGGGTTTACTTTGTACTTGAAGATCTTTTAAAAAACAATGAATAGTATCATTTTGCTTGTTAAAAAATTTATAGGAATGTCATCATGCTGTATAATCATTATTTTGCACCTTCTGTTTTTCACTCAACAGTGTTCTTGAGATTTAAGCATGCTGATGTGTTCCTTCCAACTGAGAGTGAGAGCCCAAGCCCTGACATAGTGTGTGAGTCTCTCTGTTGCTTCTAGGTCCTCCTCTCTTGCTGCGTTGCCCTGCCTGCCACGCTGGCCTTCTTACTGCTCCTTGAACACATTAGATGTGTTTCACCTCAGTGCCTTTGCACTTGCTATTTGGGCTGCTCTTCTGTTAGTGCCCAGATGCATGACTAACCCACACTTTCCAAGCCTTTGTTCCAATGACACTTCTCCACAAGGCCTCCGTAACACTCAGAATACACAGTTTCACATCCCAAACCTGCCTCCACTCGACTGTTTTCTACATAACAGTTGGTATTTTTCTAACATACTAAATAGTATTTATTATACTTACTAGTTTAATTTTTGTCTGTTTATTAGGATATAAGCTTTATATGGGAAGGGAGCTGTGTGCATACGGGGTTGCACACAACATTAAAAATTAATGTATTTTATGTAATTAACAACATTAACAACAAAGAAAATCATAGGATATTATGCGATTATTTGTTGCCAGTGTTGTTCTTATTCCATTACCACTCTCTCTCTGCCTCTTTTCCAACTCGTTTTTGTGTATTGACTGTGTCCCGCATGTCTGTTATATTCTGTTCTGTTATTTCCATCTTTCTTTCCCCAACCCCTTTTAAAAAAGTCCTAACCTGAAGATATGTTTATTGATCTTTAGAGAGAGAGGAAAAGAGAGAGAGATTTATGTGAGACAGAAATATCGACCGGTTGCCTCCTGATGCACCCCAACTGGGGATCTAACCCACAACCTAAGCGTGTGCCCTGACGGGAGGTCAAACCTGCAGCCTTTGGTGCATGGGATGATGCTCCAAGCAACTGAGCCACCCGGCCATGGGTCCCTCCTTTTTTAACTTCAGGACTTCTATTTGGAAAGTTTGATTGACCTACTTTATATTTCATTACTTCTGCCCTCAACTTCTGGTCTACTATTAAACTCATCCATGAGCTCTTAATTTCAGATATTTCATTTGTTCAGCTCTAGAACTTTCATTTTAATTTTTTTACAGATTGTAATTTTGTGTCATCTTCCTTTTTATTTCCCTATCTTTCTCCCATTTTCATGGGAGAAATAATAAATATAGTAATAAAAATGTATTATATTTAACACAGTTATTTTATTTTAAAGTTTTTGTCTGCTAACTCCAATATGTGGATCCTACATGGTGGGCCTAACTCTTTGTCTTTTCTGTCTCTTGTTTATGAGTCAGTTTTTTTCAAACCTGGTCTTGAAATGCATTGTAGTTTTTGATTGGGTGTCACATGCACAGTGTATATAAAAGGAACAAAATTATTGCCAGGAAGTTCTTGCCCTTTCCTTGGTTCGGTAGCTAGACTCAAGTGTTACTCATTTCAGTCCAATTAGATTTCTGTGTCAGAGCTGGGTAGCAAATGCTTTGGTTAAATTCCATCCACTTCTCACAGATGTTTCAAGATCTATGGTATTCTTGTTACAGCGAACTCCCTCTAGTGGAATTTTGTGGCCTAAGCATTGTAGACTTTCTACAGAATGAAACAGATCTCTTCAAACTCCCTCACATTCTGGCTTCAGCAGGCTTTCCCAACCTTCCCCCCATTTCTGCCCCTTTCGTCCTGGGTCCTGGAACAAGCATCTTTCTCAGACACACCGGCAGCTCTTCTGTGCTCATGCTGTCCCCTTTGCCGGCTCGAAATGTCCTTCTTAGATCTGACCTTCAGATTTCATTGATATCTGTATTTGGAAGTAATTGCTTTCTTTCTGAGTAAAAGTTTTACTTCATCTTCTTGGGCTCCTCAGATCAACCCTTTAATAATATCATTGTAGGCAGGTACACACTGGATTATTTTAACAGCTGGCACTGGGATAGCTCTCGGGGGAAGACACACTGATAAGGTGCTTGTAGGAAAAGACAGCGCTGGCTTCAGCAGGAGCCAAGAGGACAAAGGTGCTGGTTATACTGCTCAGCAGTAGACCATGAGATGAATGTCTTTGTGTTTCTGAGAAGAAAAATGGAAGGAGAGAAGGGGGAGGAGTGTGTGTGTGCAGGCAGAAAGAAGCCAGCCAGATGCACGCTATGGCTGAGTTGACTCGGGAGAAGTGGCTATTCAAAGAGCCTGGATGCTTGGTTGGCGAAAAGGTACCCTAAAAAGAGAGAAGAAATTTAACCTCAAACCAGAACCTGCAGTTCAATTTGAAGTGGGATGCACCACTAGCTCTTAACCGCTCCCTCGTAAACCTTCAGCAAATTCAACTCTAACCAGAAACATCCTGGGTTTTGTGGATGTTTGTGTGAGCAGGGGCCGCGTTTCTGTCTCTGCTGCAGTGGCGCCAGGCTGAGTCAGCAGAGGCAGCAATGCGGACTCCTGGAGCCAGACACGGTCACACTAATGGCCCACTGGAGGTGGCAGAAACTTGGGACAGGCATGGAAGCTGGGGAGGGAGCTGAAGCCAACCTCATTTAGGTTGAAGGAGAGAGTTATTTGTGTATTTGTCTTACCTTATTTGCTTAACGATGAGCTACTAGAAGGCAGAGCTCATACATATTTTGTTCATCAAAAAAATCTTATGGTGTAATATTAGTAATAATAACAAAAATTATGAAAACAACGATACCATTGCATCATCAGAGATACATTGCAGATTCCATCTACAGTGGAACCTCAGTTCTCGAACTTAATTCATGTCAGGAAACTGTTTGAGAAGTGATTTGTTTGAAAACTGAATCTCCTTTGTGTGTCACCTGAGAGACACGTGACTGATCCCACAGGTGTCATCATGAAAGGGTTGTCAGACCGAGAGCTGACACCCAAGGTTTTGTTAGACAACTGAGAGTCCTTTTCCATGAACAACTTGGTGGAGCACTAATTGTTCAAGAACCAAGATGTTCGAGAACTGAGGTTTGACTGTACTTGGAAATGAGAAAAGGAGGCATGAACTCAAAAGTAAAAAAAAAAGTCTAGATTGATTTTTCAAAATTGCTATATTCTAGTTATGTAACAGTGGGCATTTTTCTCTACGAACCCCTGACTTCACATATGGAAAGTGGCAAAACACCAAGTCTAACTCAGCCTTGCTGTGAAAACCAAGCTTAGTTGTTTACTCAAGTATTTATTGAGAGCCTTCTATGCGTGGAGTCTCCCTCTTTGGTGTTTCTGGTCTTTTCCACTGCAGCCAGTCTGGTGCTGTTTCCTAACCTTGGGCTCACGCTTTCACCCTTCTTGACCCCACCTTGGATGACTTGTCGCCTCAGCTTTGTCCTGCCTTATCTCAGTTCTATCAGTTGTCTCATAACGGCGGGGTAATAGTGTTCATTTAAACAGAATTACAGTGCTTTTTGTTAAGTTTCCAAACCTAGTCAGCACACACTTACTTTCTTGCTGTGCTCTTAAAGTTATGTTATTTGTGTTTTCTCAACTGTTAGTACTTGATATAAAGTCTGGCTAAACCAACTGGAGAGAAGTTTGTGACACTATGGTGTTGAACTCAAAGCTCCAACCATCACCACCCAGTGTCCCTGGAACTGCTCGGAGTTCCTTTCTCACTGGACGAGTGCTTCCCACGTCCAGCGCAGGGCCCCAGAAGGTACGGGCTGGGTATTTTCTCTTCCTTGTTTGGGAGTCAGTCTTGGAGGCCAGACGCTAACATGACCTGCCACTGCTTCAGCATCTATAGCAGTACTTGGCTTGCCTGATTCTGGAACACACACTGAGAACAGGCTTCTTTTTAGGACCCTTGTTACACCTGGTATTCATTATTTTCCTTCAGTAATCTCTATGGTCAGAAAGCAGTAGTAATGATCAGGTTGGTCTCCGTTTTTCTTAGCAAACATTTGTTGAACACTTATTTTGTCCGGGACATTTTGCTAAGCATTGTACAATATCTCAGTTAATTTTATAAAAGTGCTTTGAGAAAAGTACTCCACTGTCCCCATTATACACTGGGTGTAAATGAAACCTAGAGAAGTTAAGCTACTTGCTCCAGGTCACACAGCAGAGAGTGGATTTAGAATCTGAACCAGGGGCTCTGACTCCAGAGCCCTTAATCATTTTGCTGTTCTGCATGGGCCCCTGGGCTTGGTACCTTTACCCACAACTTTTCAGTGAGGGCTGGACACAGAGTGACAGGACTCAAACATAGCGGTAATAGTCTCACCCTAAACAGCCTGGACTCCGTTGTTTCAGGGAGTGTTCGGAGGAGCAGGATGAAATCAGAAACTTCTTGGGGTCTTTGGGACAATCAGGTTGGCCCTCATCCCATGCAGAATTGCCTGGCTTGGACCTTTTTTATGACTGTCTCTTCTCTTGGGTTTGTTGACCCCCAGTCCATGTGACTTGAATGTTGGGGTTGGGTCCAAGGTTTCAGGAGGCCCTTTGTGCCGGCAGTGAAGTGGACAAGGCCAGGCTAACAGCTGTCCTTGTAGTGCAGCAGAGAAGAATTGCAGCGCTGAGAAAACCTCTAGCTCACCTGCTCTGGCTGCTCCACTAGCAGCTGTGCCTCGGCAAGCACACACGCACCTGTGCCGCGCCACCTCCGTGTTCTGGGTACCTGGTGGCTGTTTTTCCATCGCATTTGCATAGAAGGTTCCAATTAGACTGAAATTGCACCAGGAGGGAGAATTGCGAGGAAAAGTTGATCTGGCAACATCTTTGTGCACAGTGCTTGTGTCTGAGATGTGTGGATGTGATTTGTAAAGCATGGAAGCAGTACCCCATTTGCCTGTGAATCTGGATATTGTACCTGCTTTCTCCACTGGGGTAGTTAATGTTGTGCTGCCCTGGGTGTTACAGAGTCTGTTCAGATTTGGGGAAAAAAACCCATGCATTTCAGGATGTCTTAAGAATCAGCATAGTAATCAATGATACCCTGAGATCCAAATCCTTATCATTGTTCAAACACTAATTGGGAAAAATATAGCTATTTGAGGAGAGGGGGAAGGGATTGTGTGTGTATGTGTGTGTGTGAAAGAGAGAGAGAAGAGGAATACATTGTTCTTTATTCATAGTGGCCATCACTCTGGCCCACCATGGAAGATTGGTTAATTGCCTTTTGATAATGGGGTAATTTAGAAAAGATCCTTATTTTCTCTTTTCTAGTGCCAAATGTGGTCATGAGCTCTTCAGAGTTTGAGTCAAATTTTAACAAATGGGAGAGATGGAGTATTTGTCTGCAGAGGGTATTTCTTTGTATGAGCAAAATAAAATTCGTGGAGAAGCAATTATATTGGGGAAGTGACAGATGCTGAAAATAACTCTTAATGAGTAAACAACTCAATGATTTCTGTTTTCACATTCTGTTAGGAGAGAATCCGTATATGTGCTGTAAATCTGCTCCACTGCTGTTTGGGAGAGCAAAGCCAGTTTCTTTTCTGCTCTAGCATTTAACACAACGACTCTGAAGTCTCTCTGAACAAACACGCATTTTTGTCAAGTGCATTGGAATGCAATTCTCTTCATTCATTCCTATTACTGAGCTGACAGGTGTGTCAATATGTCACCATGGATGTAATCCCAGCACCCCCCGACCCCCCAGGCTATTTAAACCTTGTGTACATTTCTTTCCATTTCAGTTGCAGGAAAAGCACAAAAGAAAGGAGAGGGCTAGAATAACGAAAACAGACTAGAGTTGCCCTGACCCAAGATGGGGCTGAATATGACCTCTAGGAGACCCTGGGCTGGTTATACCATGATCATAATACATTAGCATGCTAATCAACATACCCACCTGTGCCAGGCAGAGTCCACCTTGGGCCATATAAGGGAAGAAGAGGGGTGGTGCCCAATTCTGGGAAAAGGTGGGCTCATTCCCTTAAAATTAATGCATGTGCCTCCTCCTCATTATGTTGCTCCCCAGACTTCTCTAGACAAGAAGCTGATCTGTGAGTTTGACTCTGTTTCTCCATTCCCTGGCCTTTGAATAAAGCTTGTGCTGCTGAACGTCCTACTTCAGTTTAGTTCTTGGCTCAGAGACACTGAACAGAGAAAGAACCCTTGAAAAGACAAAGGTCTTTTGTGGTCTTGTGGTCTTGTGGTCTCCCTGGTCTTCCGGGAGACCAGGTCCCCACAATTGGGGCCTGAACGCTCAAAATTGGGAACAGATATTTAAGGAAAATATAGACGTTTATATGTAGATATGCAGGTTTAAAGACAGAAACACACATAGCAAAAGATGTTTCATACTTTAGTAGAGGTCCTCTAGATATGAAGGTGATGGTATAAGACATTGATTTGCTTTTCTAGAAGAGGCAGGTGTTGGCTACACAAAGAACATACAAGGGCAGTGAAAGCAGAGCAGCTCATACCTAAAAATCTCAGGTGCTCAGCTCACCAAGCCCTGCTCACCACATGTCAGGGACCCAGCAAAGTCCTACAATTCCTCCGCAGACGACTACAGGGAAAGGAGCATGAAAACGGGACTCTGCTGGAAGGACTTGAGGGCACTACTTGGTGCTCAACCATGAATTTGTTTCCTATTGTTTCAGTTATCTGTTACCATAGGACAAATTATCCCACAACTTAGTGACCTAGAGCAACAAATGTTTATTATGTCATAGTATCTGTGTCAAAAACCCAGGTGAAGCCTGTCCGGGAGCCTCTGACTCAGGCCTCTCAAGAGGCTGCAGTCAAGGACCCCTGGGGGCCTTATGACTCTGTTAGAATAGGACCTGCTCCCACACTCTCATGTGGCTACTGGTGGCCTCAACTTCTCACTGGCTGTTGGCTAGAGGCATTGATCAGTGCCTTGTTAAATGAGTCTTTCCATCAGGCTGCTCACAGCACAGCAACTGGCTGGCTTCGCTCAGAGTGAGCGAACCAGGGGACGGCGAGCGTCCAAAACAGCAGTCACAGACATTATGACCTACTCCTGGAGGTGGCGTCCATCCTTTGGCTGTATTCTAGTCTCAGAAGTGAGTTACCCCATCTTGCTCACTGAAGAGGAGAGGGCTTCACTGGGGCACAAATAAGGTACCAGGAGGCGGGGATGTTCGGGGCTGCCTCAGAGGCAACCCGAGGATGCATGCCTTGCTTAGTGTGCTGAAGTGGGGCTTGGTCCTCAACACCAGGTAGTGGGGGAGCTCAGGGAGGAAACAAGACACCCAGAACCACCTTTGGCTCCTGCTTTGTGGGCTCCTCACTGCAATGGCCTGTGAGATGTTTCAAGTGCAGCAAACATGGGATTTAGATCAAGCTACTGCAACTCATTTCTGCAGCCTTTGGCTCTCCTTCCGACTCTGAAGGTCATGTCAGTGGTACAGCAGGGGACCAGGCAACATGCAGTGTATTCGCAGAAGTGTCCAGAAAACCAGCCACACGGCTTTGGTTGTCTCCTAACACAGGGCCAAGCCACTGAAAGGCTTTCCTGGCCCCTGGGGCTCAGGCGCACTAACCTGTAGAAAACTATCTTACAGGCTGGGTTGGCAGACAACAAGGATTTCTTTAAAAATGAACTGATTCTTATGGAGATCTTTGGATTTACTTACGGGCACCCATGTAGCTTAAGTGGTGGAAAATGGTCTATAGGGTCAGAGTTGATTTGAGTGTTGGCATATTAGCACTGCCCTCCCAGGGCTGGTGTGAGCTTGGGCGTCACCTGTGATAACATGAGGGAAGGATTAGCCTATCTTGCTGTAGTTACCACGATGGTGACTGTGCGTGTGGGAAATGCAGGGCACTGCTTATATGTTGGTAGAGGACTAGGATTTTTACTCCAATCCCCAGAAACAAAAAGACCAGTTAGAAGACGTCTACCTTCCCTGTTCCCCTCCTCTCCCTTCCTCCTAGAAGAGGAGCAGACTCGGTTCCCCTGGGTCTGCCTCTCTGAAAGCTCACCCAGGCGGACTCTGCCCTGGCAGTTGGGAGCCAAACACCTTTGAAGGGTAAGATCTCTTTCATAGCAGAGTATTCAGGAAGCCGAATGTGGCCACATTCTCCAATCCAGCCTTTATCAGCCGTCATAAAACCGCTAGTTTAATCTTTATTTAGGTGTACTTTCCTCAACCAATTTCACACAGATAGAAGTGATATCACTTCTCAGCTAGTGAAGGTAAAAACGAAGGCGCAAACATTCATTCATTTGGAACAATCTCAAGCTTTTCTCTGCTTCTGAAGAAATCTCTTGCATTTTTGTGGGCAATTCAGGCCAGAATTTGGGGTTACATTATCCATGAGGTGCTTTTTTCGGCCCCAGTTTGGAGTCACAGCGCAGAACTCCTGAAGGCAGGCGGTGTTACTGTGGACACAGGACTTTTCACTCAGAGGCCGGTGGCTCAGTGGAAGGGCAGCGCATGCGCGGAGCTGGGCTGTGGCCTCTCCCAGGACAGCTTCGCTCTGAGGCTCTGCTGGGCAGGTGGCCAGGGGGCCAGGGGGCCTTTAGTCCTTGATCATTCCATCCTCTAACTGCTGGTTCTCCCATAAAAGTCTTTTGCAGATTGAATCATCTGTGAATAGACTGCCATTCCACTCCTGCTTTGTATAATAGAATAAAAGGTGTTCTAAAATTAGCTGTTTAAGTTTGTCATAATTATAATTGCAACATTACCAAAATTCCACACCTGACAGAGCAGAGAACACTACACAGAGCTGTTACTGAGGGCTTTAGAATACTCCCCGCCCCCCGTTGTTACTGTTCTTTCTCTCTCTCCTTTTTTAAGTTAAAAAGGAAAGAACAATAAAACCAGTAAAATTAATTGGTAGGAATTTAAAATCAATGTTGGATAGCTTCACCACGCCTTTGTAAAACCACGTGAAAATTTATCTTCACCTGCAGGAGTCACTAAGTTCAGAGCGACTGCGGGAAGGAGAAAAATTAGATAAAACATGTGACACATTTAGTGTGAAACACCCACAGCAAGTCATTATTGAGTAGTAACTACTACTACTATGAAACAACAATGATTATACCGTCAATAGGCCTAACGTTTATGAATGCTACAAGGAAGGCAGCCCACTAAGAGCTGCAGGAAGTTTCAGCGACTGGGCTGGTCCTGCAAGACCCTGTGCTGGCGCCACCGTGCGGTACAGGAAAGAACGTCCAAGTAGCGCGTATCCGGGTCTAAGCCTAATCAGTGTTTCCCAAACTGGCGTCCCAGAAAACAGTATTCAAGAAAGTAGATGGAAACCCTGTTGAAAATAGGTGACTTCAAGAAAAAAAATCAAGATGTGGTATATAATGGAATATTACTGGGCCATGGAAAGAATGAAATCTTGCTATTTGCAACACTATGGACAGACCTAGAGGTTATTAAGCAAAGTGAAGCGAGTCAGAGAAAGACAAATACCATATAACTTCATTTTATATCTAAAAAAATAAAAAAACGAAGACACAAAACAAAGCAGAAACAGACCCATGGATACAGAGAACAAGCTGATGGTTGCCAAAGAGGAGGAGGGTGAGGGATGGGCGAAAATAACCCCCAGAACTGAGGGGTGAACGAGGGAGTTGGGGTGAGGGACTGGTGTCATTATTAGATCAATCAGCCCGCATCGAGGAGGAAAGGAGCAGCGCACACAGAGAGTTAAGACAGGGGTCCCTCAAAAAACATCGAAGAGTTTTATGGTCAAACAAATGTGTGAAAATCTGCATCCTAATTGCTCCTTTCCCTAGATTTGTCATGCAAGTTTGGCTTTTATAGCCTTTGAGAAGTCCAGTAAAAAGGAAAGCTGATTCCCTTTGTTTAACTCTCTTTCCCAAACCAGCACGTTCCGTCCGTTCTCTACACTGTAACCAGGGGAATCCTTTCAGAGGACAAACATCACCTCCCTGCTCCAAGCCCGTTGCTGACTCCCTGTCACTCTCAGGGCGCCTTAGAATCTCGGCAACACGGCCCATCAGACTGCGTCTGTGCGCCCGGCTCTGGGTCTCCACCTGGACCTCATGCCATGTTGTCCTGTGGTCTGGGCACTGTTTCTCACTGGCCACCTTTCAGGTCCTTGAACACGACCTGGGCTTCCCGGTTCAGGGTTCAACACTCCCCTGCGAGGAGAGTTTCCCTGGTCCCTCCCACATTCAGCCTTTACCCTCCCACTTTCTTCTGCTCCGCTTCCAGTTCCCCAAACACTCTGCCTTCCCCACCCTCCTGGTGTGTGTTTGCTGAGGGACTGTTTTACTCACTGACCCCTTCTGCCCACTACTGTAAGGCACTCTGCTGCCGAAATTTACTCTTCCAGGCTAGTATGGGCTGCCGTCAGGGCCTGCATGTCAGGTGGGGTGGGCCAGTGAGGGACCATTTCTGTTGTTGTCGTTTGTGGACTGTTATTAGACTCATCATTTCACCCCGAGAAACATGGGAGTACAGAGCGGAATGTGACGAGTCCCACTGGAGGTGCATAAAAAGCAGGGCTGTGGGCCTATGTGAGAAAGATATATTTCCACGTTATCTGACAACCCACATTTATCAGATGCTCTGTGAGCAAAGCACTTTTCAGTATTTACTTAATTTTCAGAGCAACTCTATGAGCTTTTACAAACGGGTCAACCAAGACAGAGAGGTAAGATGCCTAATGGCTGGCTTCTTGGACAAGCACAGGCTGCGGCCTTAACCCAGGCAGCTTGATTCCTGAGCCTGTCTTGTTGACGGTAGAAATGGCTTCCCCGAAGAGGCAGCCTTTAAGGGGCCTTTAAAATTAGACGAGGTTTGGACATTGGGAGGGAGGATATTAAAAGACAAAGGCTGAACGTTGGGGAAAGGTATAACATAGGTTCCCAAGTTTGGCGGAAGTGGTGGGGAAGGATGAAGAGTGGAGAGAAACTATGTTGGGATGACCAGCTAGGGCCGGAGCCTTCAGTGCTGTGTGAAGAAGTGCTGAATGTATTCGACAAGCAGCAATGAGACAGTGAAGGTTTTAATTCCAAGCTGTACAATGTCAGAATTCAACTTTAAAGATGTGTTTTTCAGGAGGGTGTAGAGTCAGGGTCACTGCAGACCAGGGTTGTATCTGTTTCCCTGACGTAGTTATGAGTAGTGCCCTGTTTCACACTTAAAAAGTGTCCTGGTTCGGATGATAAGGTAGGTGGTCACCCTATAGAGGCAGTATTGGAGTTGGGAAAAGGAGGGAGGTTGTTGCAATACCCAAGGGAGAGGGAGGGGATTTGGGGGGTCAGGGAGTGCTTGGAAAGAGAGAGAGAGCGAGAGAGATGGAGCTAAATTCAAGGACTATGGCACAGGGCTACGGTATTCCACAAATATGTGGGTATTTAGGGGCAAGAGAGACTGAGGCCTCATAAGTGGTTTGGAGTTTCGGGTGGCTGACTGGTTGGTAGCAATCATAGTATCTAAGTCCTAGAATC
Organism: Sturnira hondurensis; assembly: GCF_014824575.4. Taxonomy (NCBI): domain Eukaryota; kingdom Metazoa; phylum Chordata; class Mammalia; order Chiroptera; family Phyllostomidae; genus Sturnira; species Sturnira hondurensis. The sequence goes on along the minus strand of NW_028088140.1, from coordinate 5,233,976 downwards.
TAAGGACAGGAGCCGATATGGCATGGAAGGTTGGGGACCCAGCAGGGTTACTCGTGGGGAGTCCGAAGGAGATGTTGACCAGTGTCTGAAGGTGGGGCAGAGGCAGATAGCCACTGGAAGAAGAAGGTGTCTTCAGACAGAGAAGTGACTCAGGGAACTCCCTAGAATACAGCAAAATTTATCACAGGGTAATTTATTTACAGGGATGTAGGGTCAGAGCAGACCTAGCAGTTTTGAGCAAATTATTTTCTGTTAACAGATCCTTGTTATAGTACTTTTTAAAAAATGGTGTGACTCAGGTATCAGTGATTGACAAGACAAAGAGACTGAAGGTGTAGTACATGCCTCCTGGTGGTCTTGTAATGAATGATAGTTTATAACCTGCACGCTTACCAACTGGAGATTTATCTGGGTCGTCATGCCATCCCACCTTACTAATAAAAGTATTGATGGCTACATTTTTGGAACACAGATAATCATCAACAAGAAGGCTCTGATATGTTCGCTGAGGACAGTGAGTATGATAACAAGTCACAGCAGGAAAGAAGCCTGGGACCCAGAGACGAAGGTGGCTTTATTAACATCTATGTCTATATGACCAGGGAGCTGAGCCAGTGCATTGGGCTGTGGCACAGAAGTCTCAGGGCCGAAGACTGAGGATTGGGGTTCTTCTCACAGAGATGATTAAACTGGGAGAGTGTTTGAAGTTAATGATGGCCTTGTTTATTTACTTTAGGTGTGTATTTATTTATTTACTCCTATGACTTAGAAAAGTGGACTTAGGGTGGCTTAAAACAATGAACAGCAAAACTCCAACCATCCAAACTAGAGAAAAGAGATAAGTAATGAAAGAAAAGGGGAAAAGAGAGTTTGCTGAGGTTGTTCAAAGCATAGTAGGAAAAAAAAGGGGGGCCAAGAATAGAGCATGAGGAGGCTCTTAAAAGGGAAACCCCAGTAGTGTGTAGGGTAGAGGAGAAGCTAAACTTCTTGAATGCTCCTGTTTACCACCTGTCTCACTCCCATTTTTTCTTTCTAACTCTGGAAGTACTCCCAGTTTTTCTCTGATAGCCCCCAAACTCTCTGGAATCCAGGCTCCAAGACAAGTTTGCTAAAGGCCCACTTTTCTACCTACGACTCCTCTCTGATCTGTGATTCCGACCGCAGTGCATCAGAGGGAGCTATTGGGAGTGGGGTCAGTGACTTGGCACAGCAAAGCGCTTGGAGCAGCAGCCCTCAAAGGGCACTGTTTTTCCTTTTTTAATTCTTACACTGGCCTGGCTTACAGGACTGCTTTCTCTTTTAATGACTGGCAGTCACCTGTACTAGTAGGTCAGGAAGCCATGTCACTGAACCGCACGATGATTTTCTTACAGTGCTGCCAACAGATGACTCTGCTAATTAGAAAACTTCTCGCTTCGCTGCTCCCCTGCCTCCGCTTCCCCTCCCCATCGCTCTCTCTGTCTTTCAGCCCCGTGGAACAAACATGCTTTGATGAATCAGACCCTACAAGTCTGCCCACCTTCACTTCCTCCCTCCACAGATTTGAAAGAGTCTCCCCAAAGAAGAAGAAATATGTGGCCTACTAAGAAGGTCATTGTCATCTTCATGATTATATGGTTGAGGTTTTCTGGCTGTTTTCAGGCTGTGTTCGTGAGCTGGCCAGTGCTCACAGCATCACCATCCCTTTGTGAGAACAATGTGTAAGTTCTGAAGTCTCCCTGGAGTTTCTGGCTTTGCAAAGAGATTAGATCCAGCAGAGATCTGCCAACACACGTGGAATGGAGTGCCAGCCCAAGTGCCAAGAGCTGGAGACTAGAGTTCTCGGTTTCTCTCCAAGGACTCTGGGGCTCGGAATCACCGAGAGCAGTGGAGGTTCCATTTCAAAGAGCCCCCAGAGGGAATAGCTGCCCAGGCCGAAGGTCAAGGCTCATTTTGATGCAATACCGCCTCCCTCCACCTCTTCCAGGAATTGTTTGTGTTCTTGACCTTTAAAAAAATCTCTGTGTTAAAGGACATGTTATTCCTGACCTACGTTTTCTTTCCATTTTTTATTTTACTGGTTAGACTACTATATTTCTAACCTACATATAGATCATGTTGACAAAACCAGAAGACAGCGGAGCCTTCTGAAGCTCCAACTGTAAAGTCTCTTCCCAGGACAAAGGATTAATTTTCACTTAAAACAGGGATCCACAAATCAGTATCCTCCTCCAGCTCAGTGGTAATTTAAAGGGGGAGGGGGGGAGAAGGCTTTCATGTCCTTCTACCACCAGAGTCCAGAGTAATAGGGGGAAAAACACAGGTGCTAATCCGAGCCAAGTTAAGTTGATTTGGGAGACTCAGGGAGCAGGTCCTTGTGATTTCTTTGCATCACATCTATTCTGAGCTCCCGCTCATCCGTCAGCTGCTGTCAGCTGCAAATGCTGGCTGGGAGTTAATTTCAGCCTCGCTGTTCCCTTCGAAAGGCTATCCATTCTTCTGACACTTAATTGCATAACGGTGTGGCTTCCAAGGTCAAGGCTCATCAATATCCTAAAATATACCACCAGGGGATCATTAATAATAATGAAAATAATAATAGAAAAGAACTGAAATATTCACTTGCTTTTAGTCTGGTTTCTCTTAGCCTCTTTTCAATATTTTTCATAATTTAAGACCCATTAGTTTATGTTAATCCCAATATAAGTTGGGATCCAATTTATTGTATTTGCAAGAGAGCCGGAATTGAAGTCCTGAGATTGGATTCTGATGATGGTGAGACCTTAGATAAGTTCATCCACCACCGTGGTCCTCAGTTTCCTCATCAACACCAGGGGTCATATTATCTCCCAGACCTACTGCATAAGGTATTGAAGATACAAAGAGATTTTGGCAGGTAAAAAAAAAAATACACATATAAATGCATTGTATTATTATTGTCTTTTCTTGTCTCGTTTTGAAAAGTTTAATAATTAATTTAAAAAATCTGTTCCAAGATCAAATACCAGAAGAATTGGGTTCTTACAGCCGGGGAGGAGGCATACAGACAATACAGGTCTCTCAGCCTGGAGGGTGCCAGCCCGTGAGGAGGAGATGCTGGGTCTGGGGGAGGGGCCTCTGCTGACGGTTGATGACGGACAGAAAAGCAATAACGAAAAGAGGCCCCCTTTTAGATGGAAGATTAACTACCTCTATCTAAGTTGAGACCTTTGCATGTTTTTCTGTGATGATATTTAGTACATCTTAACAATATTTATGTCAACATATTTGGCTTAAAGTTTTTGAAAAGACATCAATTTGAAGAATGCACTCAAGTTGAGACAACCTTTTTGTTCCAAACCAACTCTTCCCTCTGGGCTTGCCATTGCAAGTCATATCCTTGCCTCTGAGTCAAATGTAAACAGAGGCCCCCCTGGGAACGGATAGCAATGAAGAGACTGACCTTTCTCCAACTAGGAGAGCCCATGACACAAGTCACATGTAACCAAGGGCAGCAAAATTGACCAGTCCAGCAGTTTCTGGCAAGCAGATGTCACATGGTCTGAGTCCACCTTGTGGGGAGAGAAAATAGAGAAGTGGAGTTGGAAGGTGGATGGCAGAGGATTGGAGACGTGGCTTCGCAGGAAACCCGGAGGTAGAGACAGTCACACAGCTGCAGGCGGAGTTGCCCTCGGTGAGGAGGGGGGACTGGAAAGTGGAGAGGGAGGGAGGCAGTGATCTGAGAGGCTCCTGGAAAGTTACATCTTTAAAAAAAAAGTAACTATTGCTGGATTGTTATTTGGCCAGATTTGGTGAGTTGCTATGGAATTGCAGATTAGATCACTGGAATCACCAGCAAACAGCACACTCAAGCCCACAAACCCAGGTCCTCTGCTGTGCGGAGTGTGGGCTTGAGCACTTTGGCAAGGTGCTCAATGTACAAAGGCTTATATTGTCCTGGCAATTTTATTTGTGTCCTAGCTAGAGTAGGGACAAAGCTTGTTGTTTGGTGTAACAACCTTTGGACTATGTTGAGTCCATTTCCCGTCTTTCCTTTTCATATTCTTTAATGAAAAGCAAATGAATACCCATTTGTTTAATTGCAAGTGTAAAGGTAACAACTTAAAAAAATTAAAATCCCCTAATTTATGTAAGGATATGATGAATGTAAATTAAGATTTAGGTGGAAAGAATTGAATGTTGTGTTACAGATGTTATGCTTTTATTAATACAAATAATATATTGATTACCGGTGTTCTGTGAGTTGTCAGATACAGGGCTGGGCAAAAGTAGGTTTACAGTGTTTCATATGGAAAAAGACATGAAGGCTATGATTATTACAGTCGCTTTATTAACTCTGCCTCATGTACTCACAAGTATGTCATCTCCTCGATCATTATCAAGAAAGTTGCATGAGTCCTTTTGTGGTTTTTTCACTCCTAACAGAGTTAAATGATCAACATGTACAGCGGACTAATTTCCAGGGCTCAAAAATATATATCTTGTTTACTCTCCTCCACTGTTATGTATAATACGAATAAAACACATACAAAAATAATCAAGAGTCCAAGACAACCAGTGTCAGTTTCCCACCTTGGCAGGGGAAATGGACACGACGGCTCAAGCCAGACGTCTTGGCAGACTCGGGAGCCGTGCGGCTGCTGCTGGGCCAGGCGAGGAGCACCGGTCAGTCTGAGGAGCGCATGCCTGCTGGTGGAGGCCTCCCCCGGGGCGCAGGCTACACTTCGCCTGGAGCACGCAAAACAGTTCTGCAAGGCAGGCATCACTCCTCTCTAGCTCGCATTTCACAGGTGAGGAAACGGAGGCCCAGGGAGCAGCCAAAGTCACTGTTGCAAGGACACACACGTAGCAAGTGGCCACTGTGAGTTTGAACCAGGTCTGACCCCAAACACCTTGCTGCTGCCCCCACAAGCTGCTGCTGCTCAGTGGAGGGCATGCTGAGAAGACCGACTGTCCTCACACTTCCTTCCACACAGTAGGTCATGGCCACCAGCCTGTACGTTTGGTGTGACAGAGATCTTTAACCAGGATTACTTAAAGGAAAAACTACCCACTTTTGAAAGAAAAAAGGAACCCTAAAATAATCTTCTGGTGATATTTGCCTTGTAGATTGCCCGCACCACACTGAGAGGAATAACCTGTGTAATTTGGGGACTTACTGAAGATTCAGGTGCTCTCAACCCCTCCCTGAGCTTTGTAATATTATAAACTGGAGCAGCATTAACAGGAGAACCCATTCTGCTTTCACACTGCACTTCCCATCTTACAAAATACTCTTCCATCAACTATTTCATTTCATCTTCACACATGCATGCACAACCTAAGATTTACTAAAGACAAGCTTTCATGATCCTCCATTTCAGGATTCAGATTGAATCCTGAGAATCAACCTCGGGATTCTCCATTTCACTGAACAAACAGTGAAGTGTAGACCCAGGGTTTCACTCACTGGCCCTGAGTCCCGTAGGCAGTGGGTGGTGGAGGCCAGACCGTCTGTCCACGCCCCAGGAGCGCACATCCAGGACTTTGTTGGGACCTTGCTGCCTCGCACCAGTGCCCTGCAGCTCCCAGGGCAGCCCTGTCCTTGGACTTTGCCTGGGGGGTAAGGTCATTCTTCAAAGCTGGCAGCGGAAGTGTTCGCTCCCCGCTCACTGTCCTCTGTGCAGGAGGCAGGACTGGCCACAGCACAGACTGGAGCTGTGGTGGGAATTCTGTTACCACATTTTCAACATCGAACATTTGGAGTTGGTAACGAAGTGAAATTGGTTAATGGTCCTGAGGATCCTGTTCTCATTAAAAGTATATAAAAGGCTATTTATTCAGCACAAGTGGGGACATAATTACATTTTCTGAATGATTTTAAAGGTGTTTTCTAGTTTCTCTTGGCTCAATTCTGCCACTTTACATTGGCTCCGGGGGAGCATCAGGCATTTTATATCCTTTTTCACAAGGACATTAAGGATGAAGGTGGCTTTGGACACAGCTCAACTCTGGTTCTCAAGTATTTGGGGTAGATATTTAATCTCTGCTCTTTTTTTCCTAAAATCTTTGTTAAGAGTTTCTTAAAACATCACTAGTAAGTTCTTGTGCATGCTTCCAGGTAAGGCCGTTTAGTAATTCTCCATTGACATGGTTAGCTTTGTGGTTTGTTACTAAAACTACTTCCAGTAGTAGATAGGGTGATTTTATGGGTCTCCCTAATTTTCCTTAGGACTTTAAATACAAACAGGAAATGAACATTTTCAAAAAAAGGATAGCCTTTTTGTGTATATGTTTGTTCAGTTCTCCAAACTGAGCAGATTTAGCAAGATCAAAATTGTTGACTTTGGTTTCTGACATTGGCTTTCATTTGGAAACACCATATATACTATTTAGTAATCAAACTTTATGTGGTGTAACTTCTGCTTAATTCTATAATTACTTTGAAAATCTCTGATACCCAAATCTCTTTCCAGCTAACTTTTCTTTTGTAATTTTCTTTCTATAGCTTAAACATGTAGAAATATGATTCAGAGGAATTACATTTCTTTTCTTTTTAATATTTTTTAAAATTTACTTCAGCGGGGACGGGAGGGAGAAAAAGAGGGAGAGAAACGTCAGTGTGGTTGCCTCTTGCGTGCCCCCTACCAGGGACCTGGCCCACAACCCAGGTATGTGCCCTGACTAGGAATCAAACCAGTGACCCTTTGGTTTGCAGGCTGCCACTCAATCCGTGGAGCCACGCCAACCAAGGCACAGTTCTTTTCTGAAGTCACAAATCAGTGCAGCATTCAGCCTCGAACCCTAGCTGGAAAGTTCAGGTGCTTTTCCAGCTCCTCTGTGTCTCTCACGGCCCTTGGCCCTCGCGCAGTCAGTAAACTTCTTTCATTTTCTTCCTCGCTGACGAAGGCTTAGCTCAGGCCTCACCTTCTCTGCCTGCACTGTTTCCATCAGCTTCCCCTCTGACTTCAGGTGTGGTATCACCTGGCTCCCAATCACCGCTGCACCCATCACATCACTTTACCTTAGACATACACGCAACCCAAACAGAAAAACAACCCACATTTGGCTGCTTTCTGATTCAAAAGTCTCCATCACATATATGGAAACTGTCAAAGATAAAGCTGGATACTAGCTGACGTGGTAGAGGGCAGATTTTAACCAGTAATGCACTATTGCTGTGGGGAAAGAGTCCAGTGTGAACTGAGCTCAATTTTGGTTTGTACAGAGGTATCTGGGTGTTCTACTGGGAGACGGAGGCGGTGAGTGGGGGGTTGAGTGGCAGCTTAGTATAGTCAGAGAAGTGAAAAAATCAAAAGTTGGGAAGGGGGTTGTGGTTTATAAGGAACCCGTCTGGTTTTGCTGGTTGGCACTCGTCAAAGTTAGGCTTCTACCCTGGCACAGTGGCTGAGGGTCTAGCTCTATCTTCAGGTGTTGGCTGAAACAAACAGCAAATTCTCTTGGCAGCCTTGGGTTTCTTAAGGCAGCACTTTAAGGGGGATGAGGGTCATCTTGGGGATGCAGCCTTGAGCTTTTAGAAAGTGTTTGTTCAAGTTTTCATAGGCCAAAGTTGAGGCCTAACTGAGAAAGCCTCAGATGATCCTGGCGAGAGTTTGGTCAAGGAGAGAATCTTTGTGAAAACAAATTCAAAGTCTTGAGCTTGTAGGCAAGACCTTGTGTATTTAGACTTTCTTATATCTTATTGTTGCCACTTACTCCATAGCCTTTGTGCTACAACCACACTGACTTTCTCCTCCACTTGTACGGACTCTCTCAGATGTGTAGTTTTACACGCACTGACTACTCTTCTGGAATGTCCCTCCTTCTGAAGAGGACAGTGACGTCACCCTTCTGTGAAGTTTTCCAAGTCTGGGGCTACACATTTATGCTCCTCTGGATTCTCAGAGCACTTTGTATCTAATTCTAGCATAGAACTCTCTACTTGTCTTGTTCTCTGTTTTCTTGTATGTGCTTCTTGTGCATAAAACTGAGCATGAGGAAGCAGGGACATTATGGAGACCACAGTGGTTCCATGAATGGCTAAACTGAATATTGTGAGACTCAGAAGTCAGTGTATATGTCTTGCACACTAGCTACATTTCTATGCAGTGTGATGCCTGAGCATCCCACAGTAGACAAACAAGAAGCCAGCAGACAGAATAAGGCAGAGCTGAGATGGAATAGAATAGAGCCAAGAAAGAAATCGAGAATGTGGATCCCTGGACCCCAGTGTGCCTGATACATGACTTCTACCTTCCTGGGCACAAAGTCTGGTTGTGCAGAAATGCAGTGCGTTCATCAAAATCCATTTCATTTTTCCGCCGTGCACACAGCTAAGCTATATGTCCCAGCCTTCTCTGAAGATGGGTGTGGCCTTGAGTTCTTACCAAGTGTGGCTGAAACACATATAACCTATTTTAGGCTTAGCCCATAAATACCCCATGAGGGACCTTTCACTTCCTTATTCACTGGGTAGGAGGAGGGTGCATGCTGCAGCCATCTGACCAGGTCGCCCGCGTCAAACAGTGGCATGAGCAAAAAATAAACATTCATTGTGTTAAAACAATGAGAATTGGGAGGTTAACTTTTTAAGCAACTAGTGATTCACACTCTAATTAGTAACTAATGCTAATCTGTCTAGTAGTTGTTACCGTTTTATTGCTTAAGCTAATTTAGGTTGCACTTCTGTACTTGCCACCAGAAAAGCCTGACTAACACCCTTTGGGCACTTAAATAAAATTAAAGTGAAGGACTAGCCAGGTTGCAGTGAGAAAATAGTGGACTTCAAGTCAGAGTACCCAAGTTCCCTGTCCTTTCCCCATTAACTTTACCATTTTCATTAAGTGCAGTTTGGGTTCACGTTGCTGAACCGATTTCCTTTCTCGGGTTTGACTTTGCCATGGCTCTTCAGCGAATCTAACCTCCACTTCCAGCTCGTGCTCCCTTCTGCTTCACCGTGGCAGTGCGAAATGTACGGGTTATTGGCGCAGACAGCCTCGGGATTGTATTACACGGTCTTTCTGTTTAGTGGTTGCTTTCTTTCCAGGTACTTGGAAAAGTCCCAGAAATAGGGTTAAGGAACTCTGTCCAGGTAAAGTATTTTTAGAAATTATTTTGGAAATTTCCAAAACACACAATAGTAGAGAGGATAGCATAACAAGCTTCCATTGTAGCTATTATCAACCTTCGAACATTATCTCCATACCTTTTCCCCTGTTTCATCTCTTCTATTCCCTGCCCACCTCTTTTCTCATTGCTTGAGTATGGTGAAGTAAATTTCAAGCATAATGTTATTTGACTCTTAAATATTTCTATGTTTACATGCATGCATATGTGTACATTTATTTTATATATGTATGTAAATATGTTATATATGGACATTTATACATACATATTTATGTCCCTAACAGATACTTTTTTGAGCACAATGCAATTATCATATCTCACAAAATTGGCAATAATTCTTCAATAACATCTAATATATATTTATTTAAAATTTTCACTAGTATGTTCTTTTACAGTTGATTTTATTTCAATCAGCATCCAAAAGAAAATGAAAGATCCACATATTGCATTGGGTTGGTGACTCTGAGTTTAATCTGTAGGTAACTGAAACAGTTTTAACTGCAAAACTTAGTGGCTTAAGCAAACACTACTTATTAAGCACGAGAGGCTGTGATTTGGCAGCTGAGCTGGGCTCAGTTGTGTTAGGTGCTGGGTCAGTGAATATCTGGCTGGGTTGCTGTAGGGCGCTCACCTGATGGTTCCCATTTGCTCCATGTGGCCTCTCATTCCCTAGACTAACCCGAGTTTGTTTACATGGTGCCAAGCTTCCTTAAGCCACAAATAGGAACTCCTGCAAGGCCCCCTGAAGCCTAGGCTCACACTGCACATACTGCTTTGAACTCTAGTTGGCCAAATGATTAGCTCAGGGGGTGAGCTCACATTTAAGAGGTAGGTAAGCAAACCTTACCTTTGATGGAAAACTGGCAAAGTCGCATTGTGAAAGACATGGCTATACAATAAGGGGAATAACCTGTGGTCATTCTAGCAATCTACTTATAATCACCTTCCATTTATTCCCAGGTAAAAAAATGTTTGAACTCCCATAACCCTTAAAAGCTGTCAAAATATATATCTCCTAAAGTTCATAATTTAAGTTCAACTTCAGTATTCTTAAACTAATAGAAATTGATCCCTTTATGAAGTTTAAAGAAACACTGGATCAGAAGGCATAAGATGGTCTTATTCCTATATAAAAATGTTATCCCAAGTTTTCATCAAATAGCAAGTTCAATGCATGAGTACATTTATTGCAACAGATCTTTACAATGTCTGAAATAAATTTCTTAAGATATATAACTGGAGCATAGTAAAAAGTTTTTAATTATAACATAAGTGTGAGTAGCAGATTTCCTTCTCTCCCAGAAAGTTGCCAAGTGCATGGGAACCACCAGGAAGGTGGTTCTATTGAAATAGAAAAATTCTATTTCTCTGTTCCATGGCAACAGATCGGTAGTGGACAGAGAAACCTATGTATCAAGGCTGTCTGTAGACCAAGGGCCCAATGTACGTGATGGGAATGTGTCTGCCAAATACTTTGTGATAAAAAAAATTATCACCTGTTGATGAACTTGCCAGGTCAGCTTAATTTGGTGATAAGGGGGGTGACAAGAAGGTTAAAACAACTGTAAATCTGCACCGAATTATATAGCTTTGATTGGCTTTAAACCTATAGGCTCCACTTGTGATGAACTGAAGCCAGCTCATACCAGCTTGTGCTCAACTCTTCCCAATGCCAAGTTCAGTAAAATCAGATTAGCAGCTTGAAATTGACCAGAGTGGAAGTATTTACACAATGGCAACTGGCAAATGCTACAAATCAGGCCCCCTTTTTCTTAACAGTCAACTGTTGAAGATTGACAGCATACTGTGGACTTTTACCGACATAAAAAAGTGACAGGCACCACTTCCTAGGAATATTCGAAGAAAGTTTCTCATGTGATGGAGGACAGCCATTATAGAGCAGAGAAGAGGGCTTCCCTGAGTATCTTTTCCACTGACCTGTGTTTCCTGACTGCTAGTAGCTTAGCTGGATATGAGCAAGGAAAGAGTTTCTTTGAGAATTGAATGGAAGCAGAGACAAAAGAAAGGAACAGAAGGTGCATTTTGTCATTTGCTTATCCTGTTAACTTGGACTTTCATCAGATTCAAGCTAGGTATGTTCTTGAGCTTGTTTCTAAGCATTTAAACCATAATTGAAGTCTGTTAGGAACAAATTGAAGTAGTTCTTTCTACATTAGAGAATTCTGCCATTTAGCCTTGTATGAGTCCCTTATTGGCCCCAGCTATTCTTGTGTGCAAGACAGTGATGGGACACCTGTTCCATCCTGTTGTGCACGTAGTTATGGTTCATGCCATGCTGTTTCTCTCTGTAGAGTAAAAAATGGAACAGAATGAGCTTATTGAGAAGATTCAAGGCTCTCTATGGAAAAGGAAGTTGGAAGTCATCAGATAAGATCTTGCTATTGAAAGTGTAGTTTATGGGCCAGAAGAATTCATATCACCTGGGAGCTTTCCAGCAATGAAAAATCTCGGGCCCAACCTGGACCTACTGCATCAGAACCTGCATTTTAACAAGATCCCAGGTGGTTTTTATGCACGTTATAAGTTCGAGAGTGATCTAAGTGATGGTTTATTCATGAGAGCAGAGAAATACCCATATGTTTTCTGTGAATGTTAATCCTATTTCTAACTTCCTTTTATCTCTTAGACTTGTTTTTCCACTTTCGGGTTCTCATTTGAGCATCATGGTTAGCAAACTGCTTGGTCTTTCCAGGAATAATATTTATATAATCATTATAATAGAAAACTGTATATTGATGAACTTAAAATAGTAGGTACCTTGGGTGGCTGGGGAAGGTGACCATTTTTTCCTTATCCATAATAACAGAACCAAAATAAGGACAACAGCAAATTTAAAAACAAAAGACAACCAGAACTGCGAGAAAATAGAACTATATGGAAGTCCCACAACAAAGGAATTAAATAGGAAACATTCGTCCAGCCTGGTAGGAGAGGTGGAGATGGGAAGCAGGGGTGGAGAGGACACGTAGCAGGCAGAGGACCGGGAAGTCCTACATTCATGTGCAGATAAGCTGGAAGGAACAATGAGGCTGTGAGACAGACCACAAAACTCAGGTTGCCAGTGCAGGGAAATAAAGCTTCAGAACCTCTGGATATAAAAATCTGTGGGGGTTTCGGCAGCAGGAGAAACTCCCAATTTTACAGGAGAGTCTGTTGGAGTGGTCCAAGGGGTCCTAGAGCATATACAGGTGCATCTGCCTGGGAATCAGCACCAGAAGGGCCCAATTTGCTTGTGGGTGGCAGGAGGAGTGACAGAGAGCGGGGAGAGAACTGAGCAAGTGGCACTGTTCCCTCTCTGACCCCTCCCCACATATAGCACCATGACTCAGCAATGTGGGTTGCCCCCCCCTGGCGAATACCTAAAGCTCCACCCCTTACAACATAACAGGTACATGGAGACAACGAAATATGGCCTCAATGAAAGAATAGATCAAAACTCCAGAAAAAGAACTAAGTGATGAGGAGATAACCAACCTATCAGATGCAGAGTTCAAAACACTGGTAATAAGGATGCTCAGAGAGCTCACTGAATGTGGCAAAAGCAGAAGGGAAGCAATGAAGGCAATACTAAGTGAAACAAAGAAAAAATCCACAGGCAACCAACAGTGAAGGAATAGAAGCTGGGGCTCAAGTCAATGATTTGGAACATAAGGAAGAAATAAACAACCAGAACAGGATGAAGAAACAAGAATTCAAAAAAATGAGGAGAAAATAAGAAGACTCTGGGATATCTCCAAAAGTGACAACATCCACATTCATAGGGGAACCAGAAGGAGAAGAGGAAGAGCAAGAAATCAAAAACTTGTTTGAACAAATAATGAAGGAGAACTTCCCCAGTCTGGCAAAGGAAATAGACTTCCAGGTAGTCCAGGAAGCTCAGAGAGTCCCAAAGAAGGTGGACCCAAGGAGGAACACACCAAGGCACATCATAATTACATTGCACAAAATGAAAGATAAGGAAAGACTCTCAATAGCAGCAAGAGGAAAGGAGACAGTCACCTACAAAGGAGTTCCCATCAGACTGTCAGCGGATTTCTCAAAAGAGACCTTACAGGCAAGAAGGGTTATAAAGTATTCCAAGTCATGAAAGGCAAGGACCTACATCCAAGATTGCTCTATCCAGCAAAACTTTCATTTAGAATGGAAGGGAAGATAAAGTGCTTCTCAGATAAGGTCAAATTCCAGGAGTTCATCATCACCAAGCCCTTATTATATGAAATGTTAAAGGGACTTATCTAAGAAAAAGAAGATAAAAAATATGAACAGTGAAGGGACAGCAAACTCACAAGTATCAGCAACTGAACCTAAAAAACAAAAACTACACAAATAACTAGAACAGGAACAGAATCATAGAAATGAAGATCACATGGAGGGTTATTAGTGAGGAAGGGGGTGAATGGGAGGAAAGATACAGGGAATAAGAAGCATAATTGGTAGGTAGAACATAGACAGGGAGAGGTTAAGAATAGTATAGGAAAAGGAGAAGCCAAAGAACTTATATGTATGACCCATGGACATGAACTAAGGGTGGGGGGGGATGCTGTTTTGGGGGGGGTGCAGGGCAGAGGGGGAGAAAGGGGAGAAAAAATGGCACAACTATAATAGCATAATCGATAAAATATACTTAAAAAAATAAATGTCATGCAATCTTGTATTTTATGTGTTCCTATAACCTACCTTAGATCTTTTCTGAGGACAAGGTAGAATATAAATCAGCAAACAAACAAAACCAAAAATCTTCCCCAGGGAGAATCAGCAGCCTACGATGACAGCTGAAATAGGAAATGCGGTGGTTTATGCAAGGAAAATATGTCAAGAATGGCAACTTGGAGAGGAAATGAGCTCTTCATACCAGTGACAACCTTATATTGGTGATCTTATATCTGAAGGATGAGTGGAGGCAACCACTCATTGGATGAGTGGATACGAAAAGGGGGAGAAGCTACTCAAGGATGTGGCAGGATAACAGTTATGAGAGAAGTTACCGGGAGAGGAATTTTTGTCAGTGAGAATTATGCCAGTGATTTTTCTGCCAGAGATGAAAGACTGATGCACGCTCCTGTTCCTGGAGGCAGAAACAATGACATTTGGGAAAATAAAAATTTCTTCTACATTATTTAGGACAGTATTTTTCAAAATTTATTTTAGCTGTTGAGGTTCTGCACACCCCAAATTAGGTCTTACTCTGAATTCCAATATATTAAAACAGAAGCAAGCAGAGCTGCTGAGGGTGAAGTGGAGGGTGGAAAGCCTAGGGCCAGCCTGGACCCATGAACTTCATATTGCCCTCAAGATGCTCTGAGCTCTGAGGACCACACGCAGAAAGCATGTGGCAGCTTACACACACCCTGGTTTTTCTAAGGCTTAGGGAGACACACACTTGCTCATGATCATGCATAAGGTCAATGGCAGAGCCAAGTCGAGACCTCAATTTTCTTGACTTGAAGTCCAATGCTCTTTCCAATTTCTCTTACTCTGCACAACAAGGTTGGAGGAGCAGTCCACTCCAACAGACTATAAACTCTCTGAGGACTAAGATTGGGTTTGACTTCTTCTCTACTGTGTAATGCGTGGCATGAGGTAGACCCTCAAGAAATATTTGTTGTGTAAATGAAACATACAGTGTCATGTTGGCTTAATTCCTTGATACTTTTAGGGAGTGAAATGGAGTAACAAGATGTGAATACAGTTACTCCATCTTGTAAAATTCCTTCTCCAGGAATAGAGGTTAGTTCTTTAAAGACAAATGATTTACTATTTTTACCTCCTTAAGTCTCACAGCGCCCTTTCTTTAACACTCTCCAGTTTGGCGCTCATTAGCACAGAGCTCTCATTTCTCTAGGATTAAGATCTTTTTGGTCTTCCTGTTTATGAAAAATTCAGAATGCAGGTCATGTTTTTAGACCGGCTCTTCTAGAAGCTTTATTTCTATGAAGGCGGACTGTGGCTATGGAGATACATAAGTTGCATGTGTTCTCACAGACCCATAAACTGAGTCACAGGCAGGCCAGCAGTGACATATCTGAGAAAAAACACTCAGTTGAAACCAAGCCCTCATCAGCTTCACCCAGCTGCAGCAGCAGCAGCACCGGGACACAATAACTCAGCTCTGATCATTCACCGTAACTGCCTTTTAGTAGCTTGTCTTGAGAAGGGGGCTTGTGCAGAAAATCTGTGTCTTGATGTCAGAGTTTCCATTTAGTTCAGGTAAAGGTGGCAGCTAAAGGCAATGTGTTTGATGACTTCCACCTGTGTCTTCATGGGTACCTCTCCCTCTCAGGTGTCCTGGGCAACTGACAATGAGAATGAACATCAGAAGAGGCACATTGAGAAGTTAACAAAAAAAGAGTAAGCCATCCCCTCTTTTGAAATCAGAGTTACAGGCAACAGCTCAGCTTGACTGCCAGCACACTCCCAGGGCCCTAAGGTGTCTGTGTTCACCGTGTTTTTCTTTGGAAGAATCAGCAAAAGGCATTGGTTGGCTGACCTACCAGCTGTACCCTGTGACTGAAACAGCCTGTTTAGGCCAGAGTGAAATGGTTAGTTATTCCTCCATCCTTATTAGTTATTCCACTGTGCTGAAGTTACCTTTCCAAAGAAGCAGCTACAAAGATCATTTTATCCTCAGTGCCAGAGGCTGGACCTGAGAGGGAGCGGACACACCTTGGAGTGGCTGGGCATGACGGGCTGGCTTTTAAACAGGCAAATTGACCAGAGGGACTTTTCGAAAGTTGGCATCAGGACTTTTTCTCCTTTTAAAAAATTCTGACAATAATGAATGATGTTAGGCCTGTTTTCAATTATGCAACAAGTACCCATTCATTAGACACCAAGGCAGCACTGCCAGCTGCATTTCAGTGACTTTGAACGTGCAGTTTCCTACTCGGCCGAGGTTGGGCACTTTCAGCGTTCAGCAGCCAGGCCACCAGCTCAGGTGGCCTGGGAGAGAGTAAATGTTTGCCTATTCAGGAAAGAGACGAATCTTTCCCACGTGAGTTTAGAGGGCTGTGGGCTTATCATTTGTTTTGGGATGTGGAGAAGTGGGAAATACAAGAGTTTCAACCTCGTTCTGTGTCACAACAAAAGAGACTGTCATACATATAGCCAGATGAGTGGGGCTCTCGGTGACTGACTAACTGTTTCCTCACTGTGATTACTCCATGAACTAAAAACATTGTGGCTTTGAGAATTTGTATTCCTATGGCCAGGGACATTCAAGATATCACCGTGAATGTAGAATTTTTTATACTGGGGTAGATGAAAGCAGAATCCACTTATAGTCTATAGTCCTAAATTGTCATCAAGTATTAGATATACCCTGATTTAATAACATCTCTTTTGAGGGGTACTGGGGGACTGGGAGGAGAAATCAAATGTATAATCAATATAAACAAATATGTATTGATTATAAAATACACTTCAATGTCAGAAACATTGAATGTAAAAAAATTGCATTTTAGCCTTGAGGAAAATATATTTTGAGATCATAGGGAAATGAAGTTTTATTAGAACTGATTAGAACTGCATATATATGACAACTGCATATATATGGTTCTTTCTTTTCCAGTGATGCAATAGATCTTTGGAGGCTAAGGTAAGCTTAAAGATTTTGTTCCCTCCTTTCTGGCAGTGACAACCTCCCCAGGACAATGTGCCTGTCACTCGGGGTCTCCTTCACCCAACTCCAGAGGAGAAGAGGAACCACAGGAAGAAGTGCCGGGGCCAGAGTCCCAGTTCCTGCTTCATGGATGTGAAGTGCCCAGGATGCTATAAAGTCACCACCATTGTTAGCTGTGCACAGACAGTAGTTCTGTGCCCCGGCAGCTCCCCGGTCCTACGTCAGCTCCCAGGAGGGAGAGCCAGGCTGATGGAGGATAGCAGGGAGCAGGGCTAAAAGCACCCTGACTCAAGATAAGTGAGGAACCATCCCCATAAAAACATATGAAATACATAAAAAATTTGTTTCTTCTCAAAATATGAAGGGAGAACTGGAGAATTATAATGAACAAGTATAATAATGACAGTAATAAGAATGATAGCTCTATAGTGCAATGACTATATGTAAGGCATTGAGCCAGATGCTTGGTACGTATTATTTACAACACATTGTATAATCTGGAGACATGAGTGGTGTTAACCTGTTTTACAGATGAGAAAACCAGGCTCAGGAAGTTTCCATGACTTGGCAAAAAGATTACAGACCTGCTAGAGGATAAAAATGAGATGTGAATTGTGTTCTCTTTGATCCCCCCAAAGCCGTGGTTTGAGAGTAGGGAAAGATGGGGTGCTTTAGCTTCGAGGCAAAGAGCAGCGAGGTGGAAAGGGAGAGTCCTAGGAAATGGCAGAGAGGAGGGTCTCTCTGGGGCTTTGAAGAGGAGAGCTGGTTTCCTTTTTCAGCTCCGTTACAATAGCAAAGCCTATCATGTGGCAGGTTCAAGGCCAAGGACTTTGCCCACATTGTCTTGCTTAATTCTTACAACAGCCCTGAAAAGTCATTACTATTTCCATTCTGTAGATAAAGAACCTGAGGCCCAGAGAGGGAGTCATTTAGTTGGTAAGTTTAAACTGTGGTCTGTCTGACTCCAAGTCCTGTGCTCATGAAATGACCAGTAACTTATGGTGCGACAAAGATGCATTATGCTTCCCCTGACAAGTTAGGGCATCTCTTTCATCATATTCTCTCCCAAACCTCCATTTCTCTCCTTCAGCCCCTGCTCCAAACCCCAGGTGGTTTCTTTGGCTTTGTCCCCACCGCCAAGTTTTGTTTCTGAGCTCACACGAAGGCACCACAAGGTGGCAGTGTAACATTACACAGTTCAAACATGGGGGATGGAGATACGTCTTCCCAGCTGTACTAACCAAGTCAGACTCAAACTTCAGACAGACAAGCCATTGACAGTAAGACTGGCTGAGGCAGTTTATGCTGTTGTACATGCAAACACATGTAATTTACTCCTTACAAGCTAATCCCAGAAGAAAGGACCCAAGAGACCTCTGTTGAGTGATAATTGTTGTCCCAGTGTTAAGGAGTAGTGGGTTAAAGTGCTCCATCACGACCTGAAAACCAGGCAAAGGTGTTTTTATTTTTAAAATATTTTGCATACTGACCCTCCAATTCCTCCCTCCTTATTCAGAGTCCATGGGATCTATGTTTGAAAAGTACAGAAGTTGTGGAAAGAGCAAGGAGAATAGGAGAAAGGAAGAGCGCGGGGGCACTGTCGTCAGAGGACATGGACTCAGAGCCCACCTGGGCCCCTTCCCAGGTGTGTGATATTAGCCATGGCACCTAGTCCCCCTGGGCTCGCCTCCTCATGCTGAAATGTGAGGGCAGTGTCTGCGTGCAAATTATTGGGAATATTAGATAAGGCAAAGTCATGCAGCATGTTCAGGTGCTTAACCATGGGAAATGTTTTCTTCAGATGTTTGTTTCCTTGGCTTGGAGAAGTAGAGCAGCTAAAACAAAGACCGAGACTCCTATCAGAGAAAGAGGATAGCACGGCTTGGGTGGGTATTAATCCACAGTCTAGGAACAAAGAGAATTCCTGTTGCTCTAATAATATAAAAATATTTATAAGGCTGAGAGAACAAAGGGAATTTTGTCTGCATTTCTCTGCATCATTTTGTAATTTGTGTAGCGCAGTGACAACAAGAAATATTCACGTTTTTCAAGAGGAGGGAGGAGGTATACATATTGAAATGTTTGATTTCTAAAGGTTCTTAGGCACCAGTGACGTTTTATGGACGTATACCTCACAGGTCATTCTTCACCTGAGCCAGTGTTGTCTGAGTGTAAACCAGGCTCAGAAGTGCACGGGCTCTGGTTTACAAACCAGATCGTTATTCTCTGACTTTGTGATTTATTTGCCTAACCTCAGTTTCCTCATTTGAAAAATGGGGAGAATTGTAGTAGCTTCTTCATAGACCGACATAAGGATTATCCGGGATAATGCCTATTAAGTACCCAACTAAGTGCTGGTCATTGTTTTTGATAACTTTGCCCAGTTACAACAACAATAGTGCTTTTCATGGGCTAGGGATTCAGTTGCCGCTGGGAATCTGGCAGTACCTGAAATTGTTCAATGAGCATAAACAGAAAGAAGAGAAAGCGGGCTCCTCCCAGCAACTCTCTGCTGAGGGATTTCTTCACGCTCTTTCACATTCTTCAGGCACTTACGAGCAGTTCCCATGATTGTGGTGTCAACACAGGCCAAACCGACTTCCCTCTGCACTTAAATTGAATTTTGGGGACCAGTTGGGAACTTACCAATTCTTTGAACTAGAGAATCCAGAAAGCCAGTAAGGTCAGAGGAATCTCTGGTTTCCACTGATTCACAGAACAGATGTGTCCACAAATAATTCAGTTTTTGGCCATAATTTTAATTGTCTTATTTCCCAGTCCTCACATTTGCGCAGATGCTCCACTTAAAATCAAACACTCTTATGTTTGGTAATAAAAAAATCTCCTCTCAAATAAAAGCATAGGGCCATACGGCTTCAAAGGTGAACTCTATTATACACCTAAAGAAGAATGAATTCCAATCTGTCTCAAACCCTTCCAAAATATTGAAGAGGAAGGAACACTTCCAAATTCACTTTATAAGACCAGCATTAGCCTGATTTCAAAGCTGGACAGAAGCACTGTAAGAAGAGAAAATCATAGGCCAAGAATCCTAAAGAACACAGATGCAAAAATCCTAAAACAAAACAAAATCAATACTAGCATACTGAATTCAAGAATACACTAAAGAATTGTTCACCATGATCAAATGGGATTCATCCTTGAGATGCAAGGATGGTTCAACATGTGCAAATCAATATAACTGGCATACCACATTAACAGAATAAAAAATTAAAATTATATCATCATTTTAAAAGGTTCGGAAAACCATTTGACAAAATGCAACATCCTTTCATGATAAAAACTCTCAATAAATTAAGTATAAAAAGAATGTTCCTCAACATAATAAAGGCTATCTGTAAGAAGCCCATAGCTCATACCATACTAAATGGTGAAAAGTTAAAAATCTTTCCTCTAAAATCAGGAACACAACAAGAATGCCCATTTTTACCTTTTCTATTCAACATAGTTCCAGAAGTCTTAGCTGTAACAATTAGGCAATAAAAAGAATGAAATAGCATGACATCAGAAAGAAAGAAGTGAAACCATCTGTTTGCAGATGCCCTGGCCTTATATATCGAAACCCCAAAGACTCCATCGAGAACTGTTAGAACTAATATATAAATTCAGTAAAGTTGCAGGATACAAAATCAGCATACCGAAATTAGTTGCATTTCTATACACTAAAAGTGAACTATTTGAAAGAAATTGAAAAAGCATTGTCATTTACAATAGCATCAAAAACAATAAAAATACTTAAGGATAAATTTAATCAAACAAGTGCATGACCTGTACAGTGAAAATTAAGATATTGATGAAAGAGACTTAAAAAGACACAAATAAGTGGAAACCATTGTTGAAGTATTAATATTATGAAAATGCCTACACTACCCAAAATGATCTATAAATTCAATGCAATCCCTACAAAAATTAAAAGATATTTTTTAAAGCTTTTTTATTTTAAGATTTTATTTATTTATCTTTAGAGAGGAAGGGAAGGAGAGAGGGAGAGAAATATCAATGTATGGTTGCCAGTTCCCCTGCTGGGAACTGGCCTGCAACCCAGGCATGTGCCCTGACAGGGAATCGAACTGTGATCCTTTGCTTCACAGGCCCACGCTCAATCCACTGAGCTACACCAGCCAGGGCCCAAAGGTATTTTTCACAACCATAAAAGACCTCTAATAGCCAAAGCAATCCTGACCAGAAGAACAGTGCTGGAGAATCAAACTTTCTGATTTCAAGCTACATTGCAAAGCTGTAATAATCAAAGTGGTATGACACCGGCATAAAAACATGTACATAGACTTGCTGGAACAGAATAGAGAGCCCAGATGTAAACCCACACATACATAATCTACCAATTTTTGACAACACTTCCAAAGACACGTAATAGGGACAATAGTTTTTTAAAAATAAATGGTGCTAGAAAAAATGGATATTCACATGCAAAAGAAGGAAACTGGACCCCTATCTTATATCACTCACAACAATTAACTCAAAATGGATCACAGACTTAATTGTAATGCCTGAAAGAACACATTCCTAGAAGAAAACATGGGGCAAAGGATCCTTGACATTGGTCTCAGCCATCATTTCTTAGATAAGCCACAAAAGCACAGGCAGCAATGGCTAAAACAAACAAGTAGGACGGCATCAAACTGAAGAGTTTCTGCACAGGAACGAAACAGTCAATAAACTGAAAAATAAATCTATGGAATGGAAGGAAATGTTTGCAAACTCTATTTTGATAAGTAATTGGTATCCAAAATATTAAAGAAAATTTATATAATTCAGTAGCAGTAAAGTGAATTATCCAATTTAAAAATGGTCAAAGGACCCCGACAGACATTTTTCTAAAGAAATGCAAATGGAAAACAGGCCCATGAAAAGGTGCTCAGTGTCAGTAATCATCAGGAAAGTGCAAAGCAGAGCCGCGATGAGATACCACCTCACACTTACTAGAATGGCTACCACGAAAAAAAGAATAGATAATAAATGCTGTCAAGGATGCGGAGAAAAGGAAACACTTATACATCACTGGTGGGAACATAAATTGGTATAGGCATTATGGAAAACAGTATGCAGTTCCTCAAAAAATTAAAAAGAAGCTACCATATGATCCAGCAATGTCATTCCTGGGTATATATCTGAAAGAATAAAAATAATCAGTATCTTAAAGATAGATATGCACACTATGTTCATTGCAACATTATTCACAATTACCATGGTAAGGAAAAAAACCTCATGTCATTTTATGAATGAATGGATAAAAAAATGAGAGATTATATATATATATATACACACACACACACTATATATATGGAATATTATCCAGACATAGTATATATGGAATATTACCCAGATATAATGAAAAAAGAAAATCCTGCCACTTGTGACAACATAGATGAACCTGGAGGGAATTATGCTAAGTGAGATAAACCAGACAGAGACAAATACCATGTGATCTCACTTACATGTGGAATGTATAAAGGCTCCATTCATAGAAACAGTGAGTAGAGTGGTGGTCATCAGGGGCTGGGAGGAGGGGTAAATGGGGTCTGGTACATGAAAGCATACGTACAACATTTCAGCTACAAGAAGAATGAGTTCTGAGGATGTAATGTAGTATGGTGACTGCAGTTAATAACACAGAACTGTATACTCCAATGAGGATGAGAGGAGGTCTTAAGCATTTGCCACATATACAAAGAGTTAATTATGTGAGGTGATAGGTATGTTATTTATCTTGATCTTGGTAATCATTCCACAACATATATGTATATCAAATTACCACACTGTGTACTCTAAATATATACAGTTATTTTTTGTCAATTAAGTTAAAGCACAAAACAAAACACTGTTGTTTTCTCCTTTCAACCACTCTGTGGAGTGGAGCACCACCAGGGAAACCCCTGTTACGTGAAGCTGGTGTTTCCAAAGTGTGGTATTTCTGTCAGCAGCATCGTCATCACCCCGGGGCTTGCTGGGAATGCAAATTCTGGGGCTCCACCCCTGTGGGGGCAACTTTGCTCACAAAATCCCCCTGTCCACCACGGATGAAAGTGAAACTACCAAGACATGATCCTCCCTGCTTGGGGAGGAAAGGTGGCCAATCCCTCAAGGGAGAAGGGCCAAGAGCCCTCTGCTGAAGGGGTTTTTATTGGGTTTGTTTGCACAAGAATACAGCTAAGGATCGAACAATAGATAGCATTCAAAGAACTGTGAGGGCTTATTGTCGGTCAGGGTCAGATAGCTAAAACTTTGAGGAATAAACTTCTTGCTTGGACCCTTATCATTTAAATGAGAGCATTCTAAACAAAGCAGGTTTCACAGGATTTTACATATTCTTTCTTATGCCGCAGATCCTGCTCTAGCTGCCAAAGAGCTGCACTGCCTCCCCGTCACAGTTTTTAGGCTTAAATGGATTAGAGCCAGGAAGTGCTTCTCCCAGATGGAAATGGGAACTCAGGCTATGTCAGAATAGCTGGGGGGTGAGGGTCCATCACTCTCTCTTTGTAGCAGCCCCCCAAGTCCTTCCATGATGGCCTCCCAAGTGATAGTGTCTGGCTTAGGCTGCCCCCTCTGAGGGGTCGTACCCATCATAGACCGTCCAAGCATTGGGAGCAGGGGACAAGCTTTGTCTCCTTAGTGGCTCGGATTCCAGAGGTCGCTCACTCAGACTTAGCCATAGGGGCAGTTACAACTCTTGAAACCAGGCAGAGCGGTTCCCAACACACCCCAACCCACTAATTCAGAAACCGAGGTCATGGGGCCCAGCATTTTACATTTAAATAAGCTGCAAAACTTTGATGCCTACTCAAATTTGAGAATTCCTTCATCTAGCCTCAAAAAATAGGTCACTTCTGCACCATGGGGATGCTTTTGGGTGTTAGTTTCCGAGGACCTGGCTATTGAGATCAGAGTCATGATGTTGGTTCTTGATGGTCTTACCTATATTTTATTGTATTATCTCTTTATTTTGCTGATAGAGAAACCAACAGGATTCTCATGAACAAATCCCGCATCTAACTCTGCCTGAATATCCATGTGTATATATATTTGACTTGTTTCTCTCTGTTCCTCATTATGGCAAATTGTGAGGTTGAAAACATTAACTGAATTTGTCCGTTTAAAAAATTAACAGTAACATGCACCATTTAATTCTCTGATGATTTTTTCCTTTTTTTTTCTTTTCAGGAAAAAAAAGCAGTATATCTTCCTTATTTTTATTCCTGAGGCTAAAAATTGAGAATAGGTTAAGGATGTTGCAAGGGTAAATGACAACAATTATGACTACTTCAAGTATTGCCGTACTAACACCAATGATGAAACTAATGCTTTAAATAAGGCTAGTACAGTCATATAATTTATAAATCACAGTCACATGTATTTTATTATTCAGTTCTTGCTTTTACTATATATATTATTGTTATTTTAATAATGGAAAAACT
Source organism: Sturnira hondurensis (assembly GCF_014824575.4). Classification (NCBI taxonomy): domain Eukaryota; kingdom Metazoa; phylum Chordata; class Mammalia; order Chiroptera; family Phyllostomidae; genus Sturnira; species Sturnira hondurensis. Next base: position 5,209,799 of record NW_028088140.1, on the reverse strand, counting down.
GGGGTTCAGAGGGGTTATATGTCTATAATTGAGCATCATATGGTTTACTTTTTAGGGGAGGGGGTACCATATGACTTTACCCGGAACTTTCTCTTGGAAGTGGAATAACATTAGCAACTAAATCACATTGGATGCCAAGCACTATGATAGTGGTATTCTGTTTTACTTGATCTATGAAGCTGCCCAATGAGGCATAAATATTCCTACCTCCATTCTACAAATGGGAAGCCAGTCTTACAAAGGTTAAATGACTTGCCTGAGTCATTTATAGTCTAAAGAGGTGATGGAGCAAGAATTCAGATCTGGGCTAATTTTTATTTGAAAACACTGTTCTTAGCCCCTTTGTAGGATCTCTGGAGATGCTGCATCAAAGTAGTAGTTTCACCTTTCAGAGACAGTTGATTCTTTGAAGGTAATTTCACCTTCCCCTACTTTCTGTATCCAGCAAGAAATAGCAAGAAAGAGACTCCATTGAAGGATTGACTCCATCACACCAAAAACCTTTGCTCTTGTGGGCTGTTAGGAGGTGGAGCTCACACCCTACTTATTATATTACTTACTGCCAATGACTTATTTTGTTTATGCCCACCCCTGTTCCCAAAGGATTTTAGGAAGGTATAAGAATCCCTAAGGAATCTCACATAATCCCATAAGTAGTTTTATCTGCAGAGAGGAGAGCAGGCCTTTCTCTAAGTGGGTTATTGAAGTTAATCTGGATGTTCAGTTATTTTCATCATACAAAGGGCCAGGTATAGTTCCAGCTTGAGACATCTACCTACCTGTCCAGCACAAAAGTCTTTGGATAAAAAAAGCCAAAGATATTTACAAATTGCTTTGTTAATATTTAAATGATATAGAAATACATAAAGCAAAAATAGTATCAAAGCTTTTGTACAAATAGATTTTAGCATGTGAATGCTTAGGAGATCAAACATTCAACAAGGTTGATGGGGAGAAGATAATAAAAAAGGTTCCCCCTGAACCAAGCACTTCCTGGATCCTATGGCAATGGAAACAAAATCTACTTTCTTCTTTAGCCTTGTCAATCCCCCAAATTCTAAAGGTTGAGTAGGCATCATTGGACTCACCCTTGAGGCAAGCATGTTATCAACTCCCTTCTAACTGAGGTTTGCTGGTTTCCAGCTTCAGTCAAGGGCTGTTGTGGACTTTAATGGTGCAACAGTTCACCATTTTGTTGGTACCGGTTTGATTCTTTCTTGTTCCTAAGTTGTTACTTGTGCACAAAACAGAGTTGCATGTCACAATCTTATTAAAAGCCTCAAAATTCTGAGCTTTGATTCTATTTGTAAGTTTTTGTTTTTCTAGGGATGGCTTTATTGAGATATAATTCACATGACATACAATTTACATGTTGTACAATTCCCTTATTTAAAGTGTGTGATTCAATGGTTTTTAGTAGTCGGAGAGTTTGCAGCCATTCCCATAATCAATTTTAGAATATTTTTATCACCTTCCCAGAGAAATCTAGTGCCCTTTAATTTTCACTCCCTAATTTTCGCACCACTTCCTTTTTTCAATCCTCAGCCTTAGGCAGTCACTGATCTGTTTCTATCAATTTGCCTGTTTTAGACGTTTTTATATAAATGGACCTACCCAATACGTAGACATGGCTAAGTCAGCGGAGGCTGAGATATCACGGCAGCAGCGAGTGAGCGAGCGAGTGAGCGAGAGAGCGAGCAAGGGACACATTTGGTGTCTGCTCCTAGCATCCCTGCCTCCCGCCTGGGCAGAACCCAGCCTAATTTGCAGTTTCTCTGCTTGTCGACTGAGAAATATTTTTACTTCCTTTCTTTAAAATGTTTAAATTTGGCAATCATTTTAAACTTATGGAAAAGTTATAAGAAGAATACAAAGAATCCCTGGGTTCTTTCCTCCTGGATATTCAATTATTAATAATATTCTACCACATACTATTTGTGTGAGTGTATTTTTCGAACCATTTGGAAGTAAATTGCAGATGCTTCTTTATCCCTAAATAACTCAGTGTGTATTTTCTAAAAGCTATGCTTTACATACCTCAGAACTTATCAAAATCAGAAAATAAACATTGATACAATCTTATTTTACAGTCCTTATTCAGATTTTGCCAATTCTGTCAATAATGTTGAAAATTTATGACTTCCCATACACTCTTCACTTTCATGACCTTGACATTTTGAAGGGAACAGGCCACTTCTTTTGTAGACTGCCCATTATTTTGGATTTCACTGATGTTTTTGGATGACTAACTTTTGTGTTGTTTTTCTTAGTCCTCCAGTACACATCGATTTGTCGCCTTACTGGCAATAGCCTCAGTCAATTGATTAAGCTGGTATCTGCCAGGTTCCTTCACTATCAAGTTACCATTTTTCCCTTTGCAAGTAAGTGACTGGAGAGATACTTCCAGAGGTGTAATTATCCTGGTTTTCATCAGCTTTCACCCACTAGGTTCAGCATCCAGTGATGATTTGGGGTTGAATCAACTTACCCTGACAGTTAATCCGTGATGATTTTCAAATTTCTATCATTCCTCCTAGAGTGATTATATGCATTCTACTATAAGATAGAACTTTCCCATTGTCCATTATTACCATCATTATTTGTTTTTTTCTGAAATGATTTCAGATTTAGCCAGTGGCGTCTTCTTTAACCTAGCTTCCGTGTCCTTTGGACATGCCCCATCTTTCTTTAAGCCCTTCCTTAGCTTCAAATGTTAAAAGGTGTTCTAGACTCATTTTGCGCATGCGCTGCTCTGGGTCTGGAGTATTTCCCCCAGAGAACTGTCATTTCTTTTGGTAGAGAAAGAATGCAGAAATCAATATCTGAGCACCTGGAGAGTTCATTGTTACTGGGACTTACTACTTCTAGGCCTCCCCAGTGCATAGAACTTGGAAATGTACATGTGTGAATTTATACACTCATATGCACTATATTTTTTAAATTACATGTTTCTAATTACCCAGATGAGAATCAGGATACCTCCAGTTCCAGTCAGTGCCGTGGGCCTATCTAGTCATTTCCCTTTCCATCCTTGTACCCTCATTCTCCTACAGTGGGAAACCTAATACAAAAGGCAGTCAGGGGCCAGATTATTAAAAGTCTTGTATGTCATGCAAACACTTTTTGTGGTTTTTTCTGTAGTGTCTGAGAGCCATTAAAATGACTTAATCAGGAAGAAATTTGACTAAATTTCACTTTGAGAAAGATTCCTTTGCTGGAAGAAAGATGAGAGGGCATTAAGGATGGAGGTGGAGAGAGGGTTAGACCACTGCTGTAGTCTACAAAAGGCGTGATGAAGACCTGATGTACGACAAAAAAGATGGGAAAGGGCAAATCCTCGGTGGCTAGATTTGGGGCATGTGGTGAAGGTATGCAGCATTTAAAGCAGCTTAGACAATGATGGCATGAGAACAAATATGAGAAGCCACCTAAAGGTTGAAATAATTCCAAGTTTGTTTAGCCAAGTGTGTGCATTTCCTAGGGCTGCTGACACAGATTACCACAGAAGGAGCAGCTTAAAACAGCGAAATGCATTCACTCACAGTTCTGGAGGCCAGAAATCTGACATCTAGCCGTTGGCGGAGTTGGTTGCCTTTGCACAGTATGAGGAAAATCCAGTCCATGCTGGTCTCCTCAGTCCTGAGGGTTGCTGGCATTCCTTGGTTCTTTAGCTTGTAGATCTGTCACTCCCATCTTTGTTTCCATGTTTCCGTGGCCTTTTCCCCTGTGTGGCTTTTTTTTTTCTTATAAGGACATCAATGATAAAAGATTGATACATCACCTGCCCCAGTTTGACCTCATCTTAACTTGATTACATTTGCAAAGACCCTCTTTTCAAACAGTCGTGTTCTGAGATTCTGGGTGGACTTGAACTTGGGGGAGATGCTATTCAACCCAGTGTACCAAGGATATGAGATGGAATGAAAACTGAGTGCAAGGGTGGACCTGCACATCAGTATTCACTGGTTGCTCCCTTTCCCGACCCCTAACAGGGACACGCTGTGACCCAGTAGCTAGCTGGCTGGGCCAACTGATCTTGTCAAACTACAAAACTCAGTTCTATGTCAGCATTGCACTTTTAAACTTGAGGTTTGCACCTCTTTTCTGAAAGAACTTAGACTAATTCTTTATGTCTTTTATTGTGAGAGAATGTTATAAATATCTGAATATCTTTGTTCTTAAACCTAACAAGCCCTTAACCTGTGCCAGGGAGGCAGGAAGGAAGCAGATCAGCTCCTGGTGTCCCTGAACAACACATCTGCCTCTGGGTCTCCACGGTGCAAATAGGACGTCAAGAATGACATGGCCAAGGTGAAGAAGTAGCAGAGCTGGGACTGCAAGACAGGCCATTTGATTAAGGCTGTGGCGCGTCCTGGTGTGCCTGGGGCGATCCGGTTTAACCAGTTATTCTGGCACAATTACTCATAGCTCCCCCTTAACTCTCCAGAAGGTTCGAGCCTGCACAGCAGATTGTGTGTTTATTCAAGCTACCTCTGACTCTTCACCCTGTTTTGCTTTGTTTTTACCATGACACAAAACTTGCCAAGACCAGAGAAAACCAGCACCTTTGGTCAAAGAGCTGTGGGTTGAGATAGGTTTCTGGGACAGGGTTTGCTCGGTCTCCAACGGAGCAGTCGGGGCACTGAGGTGCGCAGTCACGGCAGCTGGCAAGTGAAAGGAGGAAACTGCATCCAGGGAGTAAGAACGCTTTGTGAATAAATTGCTTTCTTAAAACTGCAAGGATAGGCAGCCAGTTTGTTTTGGGATGACTACTTCTGGAAACTTCCCATGAAGTGTAGAAAGATAAGACGCATAACCATTAACCCTTGAAGAAACAAAATCCAAACTGTGGCTTCTTGTGTTTTTCAATGAATACACTTAATTTTTTGAACAGTTTTAGATATAAAGAAAAGTACCAAGAGTTCCTGTTTATCTACCTCCTTCCCCTGATTTCCTCTACTATTAACATCTTGTCTGTGTGGTACATTTGTAGTTACACTAGCATTGTCTCGTTGTGTTGACCAGTTCTGTGGGTTTTGCAAATTGCCATGTATCCACCACTGTAGTATCACACACAATAGTTTCAATGCCTTAAAAATCCCCTGGGCTTCACTTAGTCACTCTCCCCTTCCTCACCCCTCCCCCAATGTCTGGGCAACTACTCATTTTTTATGTCTCTATGGTTTTGCCTTTTCCAAAATGTCATAGAGTTGGATGTTTCAAGTTGAATTATGTCCTCCACAAATGAGGTCAGAATGTGACTTTACTGGGGGATGAAGTCATTGTAGGTATAATTAAGCTGATGTCATCCTGGAGTATGGTGGACCCTTAATCCAATACGCCTGGTGTCCTTATAAGAGGAGGGAAATTCAGACATGTGCAGAAAGAACGTCTTGTGATGGGGGCAGAGACTGGAGTGATGTGGCTGTAAGCTAAGTAGTGACAAGGTCACTGGCAATGCTAGAAGCTAAGAGAAAGACATGGAACTGATTCTCCTCTTGAGTTTTTGAGAGAGAATGGCCCTGCCAACACCTTAATTTTGGACTTCTGGCCTCCAGAACTGTGAGAGAAAAAACTTTGTGGTAATTTGTTACTGTAGCCCAAGAAAACTAATACATTGGAATCATATATTAGATAGTCTTTTCAGGTCGATTCTTTCACTTAGAAATGTACCCTTCAAGTTTATCCATGTCTTTTGGTGGTTTGATAGGTCGTTTCTTTTTATCAATGAATAATATCCCAGTCTATGGCTGTACCACAGTTTGTTCTCATTCACTTACTAAAGGTTTTTGTAAATGTATGTTTTAGCCTATTATAGTTTCTCTCAGGTTTTGTCCATCCATCTGCATTTAAGGAATAAGACATGTTTTTATTTCTCTGTAGTATGTGAATTGCCCTTCGATTTCCCTCCTGTGTGCCAGGCTTTGGGCTAAATGGTGGGACCCTAATAGTAAATAACACAGAGATGATTCCTGTTTTCATGAAGTCTTTAGTTTGGGACATAGATCTCAGGAGTCAAGTGAGCCGATAAATAAAATAAATGCAAATCATGGGAAGTGCTATGTAGAAAACACATAGGGTACCTAGGTAGAAAATGATGAGTTGGCCGTGCAGGGGCGATCTCAGGAAGGTCGAGTGGGCGAGGGTTCACCTGGAACTGGGCCCAGGGCCTGGGAAAGACCTTGGCTGGGTGAGAACAGGAGTCAGAGGGGCTGAGTGTACTGAACCAGGGCAGGAGGAGGGTGCCGGGGTGGGATGGGGCTGGACAGGGAGGCAGGAGCGCTCACACATGGTGAAGAGCCTGAGTTCCATGCTGTCGGAGGGCCTGCAAAGCAGAATGATCATAACCCAACTTATGATTTTCAGGGTTGACGTTGATGTCAGAGAACTATGCTTTAACCTCTGGACAAACATCAGTCTGTGAATTTGGAACCCTCCTCAGCCTCTACAGTAATCTCTCTCTTTTCTCCCTAGTGAGGTTTATCTGTGGGGGAAGTCTGGACTTCAGACAGGATTTGTCACGGTATGTTCTAGAACACAGTATAAAGGGTACTCCCTGAAGTTGGACATCGTGACTTCACATCATCTCAAGACTAGGCTCCTTAAAGGGTTGTTTCACATCTAGCGCAGTTCAGATGAAGTCAGACAAAATCCATTTCTGTGCTGTTATTAGCAGTTACAATCGCCGATCCAAATGAAAATATTTAATTTGTTCTTTTTACACGACCTATGTGTTTTGATTGAACCAGATTTAAATTAGACAATTTCCCAGGCTGTCTGATAATTCCTGTAGATCTTAACAGATCATGTAATCATGAGGCAGTTCTTACTAACACACACACACACACACATAACCCTAAGCAATCCTCAGAATCTGTCTGTACTCAAACATTAATAGTTCGTAGAATGCTCAAATGAAGAAGAGCCTATTTTAGAAATTGCCCACATTTATGTGGGATAATTTTGTAGATCTCAACTAGTTGTGTGAAAAATAATTTAGACAGGAAAAAATCCAAAATTCTCTCCGTCTCTTTCCCATTTAAAAAGACCTGTTAGTGAGCTTTGACAGGCAAAGCTGAAGTAGAACAAGTCGCACACTTGTGATTAAACAGGTCATTAATGGGTTTCTCTGGGCCTACAGTTCCCAGTTGAGGACAATTGACCTGCCCCTGGCCACCTGCTGAAGATCAGGCATAGCTATGCGTAGTAATAACAGCTGACACTTACGGAGTCTTTACCAGTTACTAAATATATGCCAAATTCTTTTATGTGTTACTCAATCTTCACAACAGCTCAATGAGATAATGTTATCACCCTCCTGTTTTACAGGAGGCATTAAGGACTGTGTTCAAAGTGCCACGGCTGGATGGCATAGCTGGGATTTGAACCAGATAGCAGGTCATAGCTTGCCCTCACATTCTGTGCTACATTCCTCTCCATGTTGCTTCTCTCAGCTATAGCTTGCTGGGAGATTGCCTGAGCCAAGGGTAGCAAATCCATAGCCCGGCCAGGAGTTGAAGTTGGACAGGGGTTATTCACTAGGCCAATCAGGTTTCCTCTGGCGAACACTAACTGAGGAATATAGAAGAGGCCAACACCAAAAACTCTCATGGAGAGAACTCAGGTAAGCTGAGGTCACAGAGGTCTAGAGGGGCTGTGAACGTACAAAAGCAATGATTAGCCCAAAGTAATAGCTGAGGGATAAGGTAAGGAAAAGATGAGGAGGAGAGGACAAAATGCAGAGTCGTGAGGGCAGAGAGACTGTGATGTGATAGACTGTGGTGTGATAGACAGCCTCAATGAACTCTAATATCTGAGGTCGAGACCATGGCCCAGGCCATGCCCATATTCCCTGATGCCCAGGAGAAGCTCAACAAGCTTTGGCAGGTTGTGTACAGAAGAAAGACCCATCACAGGGGTAGCTGGTCCCTGCTGATGGCAGCACACCCGAGGGCAATTCAAGAACTCTCGCTCCTGAGGAGCTGGTGAGATCACTCCGCCCCTGGAGCTGAGCAATTGTAGGGGACACTTCTTTCTGATCTGTGGCATGCTTCTTTCTCGTGAGATTTCCTTCCCCTTTATTATCAAGTGTATCGTTTTCATAAGACCCCATTTCTAGTTCTTGTTGCTGAAAGCTACTCTTTTTTTCTTACAAGAATGACTCAACAGTAAAAAACACAATTCTTTAACATCCTCTTTAAATTCTCCTTTTTTTCTCCTTAGGGATAGAATTAACAACATTCAATTCCAGATGAGAGTGATAGCTTTTCAAAGCATGGTAAAGCAAAGATGTGCCTAGATTTTTAAAATCATTAGTGTAACAAATTACTTTTCAAAAGTGAAAGATAATTTTGTTTTCTTTCCTTTGTGAAAATTCAAGCTTGATCAGGCTTTTGCATGAATAGAATAATTTATTAGAATAATTTTACACAATCTGTCTCACATATTCTCTTCCGCTGTCAGTTACATGCCTCGAGAATGAGGCTCGAGGCCAGCTCTATAGAGATGCATACATCCTCCAGTTTCCTCCTTGGTACCTAGTCCTGAATGTGAATTTAAAGAATCGGCTGAGCACCAGGTGGGGTCTGCTTCATGAAGTGAACATGAGATTTTGATTAAACAGCCCTGATTTCTACTCCCAATTTTCTCAATTATTTAACTCCTCTGAGCATCAGCTTTCTCATCGGTAAACTGGGGTATGTAATGGGTATATATTTATTTAGTAATCACTATTTTTGTAAGATTTTGATATGTAAAGCAATTAATGTAATTATTACAATAATGATTTCAGATTTTCCCTTAGCATTAATTATAGGCTATAAGCTGTTCCAATTTTGCTTTATTAGTATGTTATATACTTCTTTATTTACTGGCTGGAGGACTTTGAGCAAGTCATTCAATATCTCATTCTTGTTCTTAGGACAAAGACCAAAAGCTGTAACATGGCCTATTCTATTTCAAGACCACGTCCTCTCTTTGCTGACAAAGCTCCAAACACACTTGCCTCATTCCATGTTTGTAAGGAGCCACCGTCCTCTCTACCCCAGAGCCGCGCACGTGTTGCTGTCTCTGCTTGACGTGCCGCCCAGCTCCAATCTGGCTCCGCTCCCCTCTCCTTGGATGGGTGCCCATAGATCTCAGTTCAGATGTCAATGCCTTGGGCAATCTTGGCCACACTGGGGGTTAACATAAGCTCAGCTATTATGGGCGCCTGTACCACCCTCAATTTCTCCTTCTTTGTAGTTTTCACTGCATGTTATTTTGTGGCCATTGCATTGTCTTCCTGAAAGCAGAGGCGATGTGAGGGCTGCTTCCACTGGTAGCCTGACATGAGCCCAATGCCTGGCATATCCTGGGCACCTGATAACTATTTGTTGACTGAATAAAAACATAACTTGAGTGTACTCAATAAAATCCATTATGCAAAGTAAACACATTGAATAGTCGGTGAAAATTAATCTACATACACAATTATATCAGGTACTAGAGACAGTGATGAAATGCATGCTATAAATATTTATTTTATTGGTTACATAGAAATTGGGTTTGTCTACAAGCAGATATAATTTACAAGCTAGTATAAAATAGTTAAAAATTGGAACTTGAGACTATACAGGGCAGGGCACAGATAGGTTTACAGTTGTTTGAATGGAAACTAATACAATAATTAATAAATAATAATACAAGAATAAATTGTGTTTTGCATATTCACAACTATAAACCTACTTTTGCCACACCCTGTATAAATAGGAAAAGGCAAGGCCAACTAAAGAGCTAGAATAAGTATTTAGATTAGAGCATTCTACAGGGCTGACAACTTTGAGCTGTGTGAAGACCGAAACAAAAATGAAAATATGACTGGTTATGGGATGGTCACTGACCTGAGGGAAACAACATATAGGTAATCTAGGGAAACAAAGCTGTTAACGGCAGGAGTTTTTTTTTTAAAGAAATTACTTTGAAGTGCTAGAACTTACTTTTTCCACGGCTTCTTGAGCAGCTTGGCAGCCTTCCAAAGCCACCAGCAGCCTTAGCAGGTAAGAGGTTCTGTGCCCGGGTTCTCTACCCCCAAACTCATCCCCGACTCTTCCTCATGTTCTCTCCTGAAGTTTCTACCTCCTTGCAATTTTAAAATAAGCGTCCTGTGCTGTCTTTCCCAGAGCAGGGGCTGTGGTGGCGGAATGCCTAAACCTGGCGGGTCCCACCGCAGCCGGGCCGGGTAAACAGCCCCACACGCGGGCTGTGTCACGCCGCACTTCTCGGCTGCCTCCCTTGATCTCCCCGAGGTTCAGGTTCCGTGTCCTCTGGGCTTGCTGGGGCCTCTTCAAAGGGCAGCCCAGAGGATGACACTGGCGCAGGGCCCAGCAAAGCCCATGCCCCATAAACGTTTCTTTCTTGTACATTTCTTCCTCCCTCTCGGAATTGGCATTGGAATCAATGGAGATATTATATGTTGTGTGGGTGCGAGTGTGTTTATACTCTAGAGGTGCAAGGAGAGGGGCAAGGCCCACTGTAGGAATTCACCAAAACAAGGGCAGGGGGAGGGGTTGAATGTATTTCTGTTTACCAATGACTTCTTCCCTTAATTTTTACTTTTCAGATCTTTGTGTATTTTTTTTACTTAAACAAGAAAACAAGGGATGGATTTATAACCTTTAATATATGGAGCCCCCTTCTGTATGTGTGGGTGTGTAATCAATGAAAAATCCCTATTTCTAATCCCAAATTAACAAGGCATTGCATAGTGATATGTGCAAGTCAAAACAAAACAGGTGTCAACTGTACTTAAAGAATAAATTAAAAACAAGCAACAAAAAACCTCAGGAAGTCATGGGACAAACTACTTATGGTCAAGGTCAAGGGTAGGATGACTTAACAACTGAGCGTAAATTGGGGTTCCCCACCCTCACCACTTCTGCACTGAAAGCCTGGGCTCTGGCTTCGCTGAACTCGATCCCCGCCAGAGACTCCTTTTTCTATAGAATCCTCAGAATGTCGACTTGATCTCTTGTGCAAAACTCCTGCATTAAAAAAGGAAAAGAGAGAATTACTCAACCTAGGTTGTAAAGCCTATGATCTCTGAGCAGATTCCTCTCGCCGTTCTAGCTCAATCAGACGGGGTTTTTCCATCTGGGGAGGTCAGAGGAGTGTGCAGCAGCCTTGGGGGCCACCTCAGGTGTAGCGGGTTTTCGTGGCAAAGTCTCGGGAGGGACGAGGAATCTGCCCCATGGCTGCCAGCCCTGTCAAGAGAGGGACGTGATGATTTGTACAGTAATTTTCTCTGTTTTTTTTCTTCTGAAAAATAATATCCTGCTAGCACACCAAACCTAAAACTGGATACTCTGTGTCTTAATATGGTTTTTTGGACAAAGGAATTAAAAACAATGGTAGTTTAAAAATAAAATTGCTTTTGTATCTTTTGGCATAGTCAGAAATGAAGACTCTTTCACAAGGAGAAAAGGGTATGAATTGTGTGGTTGTAACATACTAGCAAACGTGTGTGTACCACTAAGCATTAGGACTACTAAAGGCTGAGTGGAGTTCTACACAGAAATTTGGATACTTATCTATTTATCTCTTGTAAGAATATTTTGATTTATTAATCTATGGATGTTATTGAGAAAGGTTTTAATGACCAACATCCATCCAAAAGTGATAGTGACTTGTTTTAAACATCTGGCATTTGTCCGGTTTCAGCAATTTTCTATGTTTAAATTTACTAAACTTGAAATAGCAACCTCAAAACAGCTCCTGACACCCTGGCTGGTATAGCCCAGTGGATTGAGTGAGGGCCTGCGAACTAGAGTGTCTTGGTTCGATTCCCAGTCAGGGCACATGCCTGGGTTGCAGGCCAGTTCCCAGCAGGGGACACATGAGAGGCAACCATACATTGATATTTCTCTCCCTCTCTCCTTCCCTTCCCCTCTAAAGATATATAAATAAAATATTTTAAAAAACCCAGCTCCTGAGGCAGTCCTCTGTCCCTCAGTCCTGCACTGAGACTGGCCGACCAGCGTTCCCAGCACAGGAGGCTCACGTAGTTTTGACTATATTATCCACATAGTGTCTATACATACCTAATAAAGATGAATATCTCATCTTCCCCTCATCAATGTACTTACTATGTTAAGTACAATTAAAAGTTCTTCGCCAGTGTTATCTCACTTAACTATGATTTGGTATTGTTATTCTCACTTTCTAGAGGAGGAGCTGAGGACTTGAAATTTTCAATGACAGCTGCTGTGTGTGCTGGAGTAGACATTTCATTCCAGGAGTCTCTGGCTGTGGATTTGTTCCTGTAAATTGCCAATGTATTACTTCTTAACTAGTTGATGGATACTGAATTATTAGCAGGATGCAGATTAGTTTGTGGTCCTAGCTCTCTGGCTATTTCCCGCATGATCTGGGGCCTGTTATTCTTTGGTCTTGGTTTCCTTATCAGTCAAATGTCGAGAGAGTTGATTACCCTGAGATTACCCTGAGGAGTGTGGAGGTTCAACCCCACCCTGGGCTCCTCATCCTAGAGTACCAGAACCTCAGAGAGGCACCCATGTAGCATGTGGCTATGAAAAGCAACAGAGATTCTATCCACCAGGGAGAGACTTGGGAACTCTTTTAAAGGGTCAATGCACAAAACCTTATTAGCAGGCACTCAGCCTGGGCACCAGCAGAGCGAGGGCAGATTGGAATAGAGTCATATGAGGAGAGACTGGGGTTTATGGCTCTGGGGAGAGAGCTGAAGGGACAGCCAACAGAGTCCCTGTGCCGAGTCCCTCTTCCACACCACAGACACCATCTTTCTTGGGTGTCACACTCCCCTCCATATGGCATCAGCCTCAGGGAATGCAATAGCCCCAGCCTTTGGATTCCCTGTTGCTTCACCTTGTAGAGCTCAGGCCCTGTGGAGGATTCAGCTGCCTGGGTCCGGGGTGTAGAGGCCCAGGAGGACTCAGGGTATGTTAGTGACTGAGTTGTGTGTGGGGGGGGTGAGGTAAATTCCCCTAACATCTCCCTCCCAGTACTTCCCCCTCACAGGAGATCCACTTGCCTCATCTTCCTGACTCCTGGCAGCCCCACCCTGTGGAGCTTGAGATCTCTGGAAGGTCCAGTCAGGATCCTGGACAGACTGAGGTGTGTGGCTCCAGGACAAGGGCCATTTTCCCCTTGCGTGCTCCTCTAGTGCAGACACTGCTGTACACATGGCCAAATCTTGGAATGTTTTGTCCTGATACACTGCTGGCCTCATCCTCATGATTCCCCCACCACCAAGGTCTGCAGGCACCTAGTGGGTGGCAGCTACCCTTAGTATACCCTGGTACTTTTGCTGAGTGGCCTCAGACTCAGCACTGGCCCCAAGTATGGGCCTGTATCAGTCTTGTGGAGATCCCTTGCCCCTACCTTGTGACTCGCTGAGAGCCTATCTCTTGCAACTGGAGCACCACAGGGGAGGCTCTTTCAGTGACTGGATCTAACAGGCAGCAGCAGGAAGAAGCTGGCAGAGGCAGATCTCAGGGTACCTTGGGCCTTGCTACCCTGCCCCTGGCCATGGTGCTGGTGGAAGCTAGCCTTGTTGTGTAGCTTGGCTTTTCCCAAGCATACTCACCCCAGGAGAGGCAGCCACAAACTGGATGGCTCTGTAGCTCCAAACAGGTTAGGCCTGTTTGAAGGCCTAACTGACATGAAGGCCATTCACAGGCTGTGTCTGACATTAAGCTGCATCAGAATTCCTCCCAGGAGGCCCCAGAACAAACATCCTCAGTAGTAAGATTCAGACAATACAAGTGGCACAACCAAAGGGAAATATCAGCAGGCACCAGACCCTGCTGGGGTGAAGCCTACTTTGTACAGTCAGCACCTGCTCAGCAACTTGTATACTATGGTTGGTGTCAGTCCTCATAGCCAGCCTCAAGGTCGACCCCATGCATGAATGGACGAATAGCAACCAATTCTCAATTACAATAGGATGGCTCATATAACCCACACAAGGGACATTCCTGGAGCACCCAGCTTAGGTGGTCAAGGAGACTCTACTATATAAGGCCACCCTACCAAAACTGGGAGGCATACAGATGTACCTAACCCACAGAAACAAACACAAAGACACAGTGAAAATGGGGAGACAAAGAAATATACCCCAAATGAAAGAATAGGAGGGATCTCCAGAGAAAGAGCTAGATAATCAACCAGACACAGATTTCAAAACAATGCTCAAAGAATTTAGTGAGACCTCAATAGTGTCAAAAGGACATAGAAACCTAAAATAAGAGAACCAGTCAGAGATGAAGAATACAGTATCTGAAATGAAGAATACACTAGAAGGAATAAACAGTAGGTTAGATGAAGCAGAGGATCAAATCAGTGATTTGGAGGACAAGGTACCAGAAACCATCCAATCAGAGCAGCAAAAAAAAAAAGAGTTAAAAAAATGAAGATAGTAAAGGACCTTTGGGACAACATGAAATGTAACAACATTCATAGCATAGAGGTACCAGAAGGAGAAGAGAGAGAACAAGGAATTGCAAACCTATTTGAAGAAATAATGACTGAAAACTTTCCTAACTTAGTAAAGAAATGAGACACACAAGTCCAGGAAGTGCAGAGAGTTCCAAAAAGATGAACCTAGAGGCCCACTCCAAAACACATCATAATTAAAATGGCAAAGGATATAGACAAAGAGAGAACCTTAAAAGCTGCAGGAGAAAGACATTCCTACAAGGGAGCACCTACAAAACTGTTAAGTGAAACATTTCAACAGAAGCATTTCAAGGCAGAAGATATTCGCACTAAATACTCAAAGTGATGAAAAGAAAGGACCTATAGCAAAGATAGCCTGCCCAGCAAGGCTATCATTTAAAACTGAAGAGATACATTACCACCAAAGCAATATTATAAGGAATGTTAAATCATCTTCTTTAAGAAGGAGAAAGAAGCCCTGATTGGTGTGGCTTAGTGGGTTGGGCACCATCCTGTAAACTGAAATGTCACTGATTCAATCCCCAGCCAGGGAGCCTGGCCAGGTTTCCAGCCAGGTACCCGGTTAAGGGTGTGCCAGATACAACTGACTGATGTTTCACATACCAATGCTTCTCTCTCTCTCTTTCTTCCTCCCTCCCCCTCTCTAAAAATAAATAAAATCTTTATCTTTTAAAGAAAAGGAGAAAAAAACCAATGGAACATAGTTACAAAGAATAAAATAACAATAATATACCTATCAATAATTATTTTATTATTTTTCAAACTTAACTGAGCAACTGAGGATATATTTATTGATTTTAGAGAGAGGGGAAGGGGTGAGAAAGGAAGAGAGAGGAGAAACATCTATGTGAGAGAGAAACATCGATCAGTTGCTTCCTGTATGTGCCCCAGCTGGGGATCAAACTTGCAACTTAGGTATCTTCCCTCACCATAAATTAAATCCAAAACTTTTTTGTAAGACAACACTCCAACCAACTGAGCCACCAAGGCAGGGCCCAACAATTACTTTAAATGTAAATGGGTCGTTTCTCTAATCAAAAGACATAGGGTAACTAAATGAATAAGAAAACAAGACCCATATACATGCTATCTGTATGAGACCAATCTCAGAACAAAAGACACATAGACTAAAAGTAAAGGGATGGAAAAGATATTCGATGCAAATAGAAAGAAAAAAGTTTGGTAGCAATATTTATATCAGACAAAAAAGAATTTAGAACAAAAGCTATAATAAGAAACAAATATGAACACCACATAATGATAAAGGGATCAATCCAACAAGAGTATATAACCCCTGCAAACATTTATGCACCAAATAAAAAGCACCTAAATATGTAAAGCAAATCTTGATAGACAAAAAGACAGAGAATGACAGTAATATAGTGATAGTAGAGGATTCTAACACTCCATTGACATCAGTGGATAGATCTTCCAGATAGAAAATTAGCAAGACAATAGTCATCTTAAGTGACACAAGATTGGATGGATTTAATTGATATCTTCAAAGCATTTCACTCTAAAGAAACAGAATATGTATGCTTTTCAATTGTACATGGAACATTTCTAGGATAGATCACATGTCAGGACACAAAACAAGTCTTAATAAATTTCAGAAGATCGAAATCATATCAAGCATCTTCTCTGAACGTAATAGTATGAAACTAGAAAAAAATCACAAGAAAAAAACCTGAACACACACAAACACATGGAGGCTGAATAGCATGTCACTAAACAGTAAATGAGATCAAGGAAGAAATCAAAAAACACCTTTAAACAAATGGAAATAAGAACACAACAACCCAAAATCTATGGGACAGAGTGAATTTGAAAACAGTCCCAAGAGGGAAATTTGTCACATTACTGACCCACCTCGAAAAAACAAGAAAAATATCAAATAAGAAAAAAAATCTAACTTTACACTTAAAGGAACTAGGAAAAGAACAACAAAGACAAAAATGAATACAAGAAAAGAAATAATAAAAATCAGAAAAGAAGTAAACAAAATAGAATCTTAAAAAAATACGAAGGATCAATAAAACCAAGAGCTAGTCCTTTGAAAACAAAAAAAAGCTTGACAAGTCTTTAACCAGATTCATTGAGAAGAAACAAGAGAAGACCCAAATAAATGAAATCAGAAATGAAAGAGGAGAAATAACAATGGACACAATAGAAATACAAAAGATTATAAAAATATTACAGACAACTATATGGCAACAAACTGGACAATCTGAAAGAATGGATAAATTCCTAGAAACATACCTCACAACTGGATCAAGAACAAATAGCAAATCTGAACAGGCTGATTACAACTAATGAAATTAAAGCAGTAATCAAAAAACTTCCTACAAATAAAAGTCTTGAACCAGGCAGCTTCACAGGTGAATCTCACCAAACCATCAAGGAACTAACACCTCTCCTTCTCAAACTATTTAAAAAAATTCAAGAGAAAGGAAGACTCCCAGTTTCATTTTACAAAGCCAGCATTATCCCAATACTAAAACCACATAAAGACACTATGAAGGAAAAAATTAGAGGCCAATATTCCTGATAGATATAGATGCTAAAATCCTCAACAAAATATCAGCAAAGCAAATCCAGCAGTACATTAAAAAGGTTATACATCATGATTAAGTGGGATTTATTCCTTGGATGCAAGGTTGGTACAGTATCTGTAAATCAATAAATGTGCTACACCACATACATATAATGAAGGATAAAAATCATATGATCATATCAATAAATGCAGAAAAACTTTTGACAAAATCCAGCACTCGTTTATGATAAAAAAACCTCTTAGCAAAGTGGGAATAGACGGAACATACCTTACCAGAATAAAGCCCTGATATGAGAAATGCATAGCTAACACCATACTCAGTGGGAAAAAACTGAAAGCATTTTCCTTAAGACCAGGAATAAGGCAGGCAGGTCCACTTTCACCACTCCTATTCAACATAGTACTGGAAGTCCTAGCCACAGCAATCAGACAATAAAAGACATTTAAGTTGGAAAGGAAGAAACAAACTGTTATTATTTGCAGATAACATAATAGTATGTATAGAGAACACTAAAGAGTCTACCAGAAATACAGGAACTGATAGATAAATTCAGTATAGTAGCAAGATATAATATTAATATACAAAAATTAGTTGTATTTTTATACAACAATAATGAGCTATCATGAAGAGAAACTAAGCAAACAATCCCACTTATGATTGCACAAAAAAGTACCTAGGGATAAATTTAACCAAAGAGGTAAAATACCGGTACTCAGCAAATTATACACTGAAGACAAAAACTAAAGAAGATACAGGATATAAATGGAAACATATACAGTGTTCATAGACAGAAAGAATCAACTTTTTAAAAATGTCTGTATTACCTAAAGCAATCTATAGATTCAAAGCAATTCCTATCAAAATACAAATGGTATATTTCACGGAACAAGAACAAATATTTGAAAAATGTATATGGAACCAAAAATGACCCTGAATAGCCAGAGCAATTTTGAGAAAGAAGAACTAAGTTGGAGGAGTCACACTACCTGATACTAAACCATACGAGTCCATAGCAATCAAAACAGCCTGGGACTGGCACGAAAGCAGACATGCAGATCAATGAAACAGTACAAAAGCCCAGAAATAAACCTGCACCCATTTGGTCAATTAATATTTGACAAAAGAGGCAAGAACCTATTAGACAGACCTGTCTAATATGACAGACATGTAAAGAAATGAAATTACAATATCTTACAGCATATACAAGAACTGGAAGTGGTTTAAAGATTTAAGTGTAAGACTGGATACCATAAAAATTCTAAAATACAGTAAAATCTTGAATATTTCTCTCAATAATATTTTTTCTGATATATCTCCTCATGCAAGAGAAACTAAAGAAAAAATAAACAAACAGGTCTACATCACCATAAAGTTTTTGCACAACAAAGAAAACCATCAACAAAATAAGAAGATGACCCACTGAATGGGAAAATGTATTCATTAATGATACATCTGGTAAAGGGTTAATATCCAAAATTTATAAAGAACTTACAAAACTCAACACCAAAAAACCAAACAATCCATTTAAAAACTTGGCAAAAGCCCTGGATGGTCACTTCTGCAAAGATGACGGACAGATGGTCAGTGGACATATGGAAAGATATTCAACGTCACTCATTAGAAAAATGTAAATTAAAATCACAATGAAGTATCATCTCACACCTGTCAGAATGGTTATCATCAATAAATGAATGATTGACAAGTGTCGGTGAGAATGTGGGGAAAAGGAAACTTCCATACACTGTTGGGAATGCACAGTTGGTTGGTACAGGCACTGTGGAACCCAGTGGAATTACCTCAAAAAATTAAAGATGCAACCATGCTAAGACCCAGAGATTTCACTTCTGGGTATATACTTGAAAAAACCCAAGACACTAGTTTGAAGAAATATATACACCTTTATGTTTATTGCAGCATTATTTATAGTAGCCAAGATATGGGAGCGACCCAAGACCCCGTCAACAGATGACTGGATAAAAAAGTGGTGGTACATATATACAAAGGAATATTACTTGGACACAAAAAGGAAGAAAAATCTTACCATTTGCCACAGTATGGATGAACCTAGAGGGTATGCTAAGTGAAATAATCAGTGAGAGAAGGACAAATGCCCTATGATTTCACTTGTATGTGGATTCGAAAGAACAAAATAAATGAACAAACAAAAAAGAAACAAACTCATATAGAACAGATGGATGGTTGCCAAAGGGGAGGGGAGTGGGGTGACTGGATGTAAAACTGAAGGTATGGGACATACAGATTGGTAGTTGCAAAACAGTCATGGGAATGTGGTCAATAATAGTCTAATAATTATGTATGGTGCCAGGTGGGTACTGGAAATAGCAGAGAGAACACTTTGTAAAGTATATGATTGTCTAACCACTATGCCGTACACCTGGAACTAATACAAAACAACATTGAATGTAAACTGTAGTTGATAAAATTTAAAAAAAAGAACATTCCAGACATAAGGAAATACTCATAATACAATAACTTTAAAATAAAGGATTGTAAGACAATAAAAGCGTTTCTTTCTCTGAAGCACTTTTTCTTCATCGTTAATAGAGTCAAACAAAACAAAGCAAAAGAAAAAAATGTGTGGCCCTAAGGGATTTGACCCCCGTGTAAAGTTTCTAGAACTGGGCTGGGGCCCTATTACTGCTTTGGGCCATCACGCAATGGCTGCTTCACTGCAGAATGGCCAAGGTGTTCGCAGAGCTTTCATCAACCTAATGAGACCATCCCTGGGACTTGAAGGGGTTCCGCTTACAAATCTTCAAAGCTCTGAACTACTTTCTGCAACCACAGGCTAAAAGGGTTATTAAATTCATTGCACAGAGATGAAATTTATGGTACTTGATTGAGCTAAGAACATTATATTCTAAGAAGCAATTAAACTAGTTTGACCTTTAAAAAGTAGATCAATAAGTTTTTATGTTAAATTAAAATTTGAAAAAAGGCAAACAGTAAATTTAATAACTGTGAGTTAGGTAACTGAAGAATTTTTGAAAGATTTTAGTACATAATCTTCTGTAAAAAATAATTTAGCAATAATACAATTCAGATTTTTACATTTCATTTTATGATGAAGGGGACAAATACCTCATGTGTGTGAACTATACCAAAGGGCCTATCTTTGCATATATACATAACAAGGGATATATATTCTTATACATATGAATATGTATTACCCAACTTTTCATTAGTAGCTCATTTTTCCCAGTGTTCAAACTCATATATCTCGTCCTTTCAGGTGCCTGCGCACTGAAACCTGGATGTAAGCAGACCAACTACTGAGAAGCAAAAAGGGATGTTGACTTCTGCTTGAGTCCTGGAGTGTTAGAATTTGACGTACAGGAGAAACTCTTAGTTGTCACTCACAGTCAGCAGAGTCATTTCTAAACAAGCCTAATAGCCTGACTCTGAACACATGTATTAAAAGAGGCCTCTGCCGAAAGAAGCACACAAAAACGGTGAGGGAGATGAGAGATATGGCAATGGCAGGCACAAAAATTGCCGAAATAAGGCAAAGGCCATCACTGTGAAGAGAGTTTGGTTTATATGAATGTCCCGGGGTTGCAAAAACAGCTGATGGCCTTCAACTCACTGGATGGGGCCCACCCCCATTGGAGAGGGCAACCCACTTTACTCAGTCTGCCAATTCACATGATACTCTCATTCAAAAGCACTCTAAACACTCTCACAGAAATCTCCAGAGTAATGTGCAACCAGATGTCTAGGTACCTTGTGGCCCAGTTAATCTGACTTATAAACTAACCATCACAACTACATTACAGTTAGGAATCTTGTTTCTCACTATAAAATTAATACATGCCATTATGGGATTTTGGAGAATGAAAAAGAAATTCTCACAGCTCCATGCCTGATGGAGTGGCTGGGAGTTAGTAAAATCTCCAAAAGTGTATGTTCAGTGAATGAATGAATGAATGAGTGAATGAAACTATAAATAATCTTTGTTAATATCATAGTGCTAGGGCTGTTTTTTCTCCTGTAAAACAAAAAATCTTTTTTACATGTTCTGTTTGGGCTATATTACTTTCAAAGTGTAAAGTCACTTTTTCCTACTAAAGAAGTATGATTTATCACTGGGCCTATTCTCATCCTCCAAGTAACATGAGTGAAGACAAGGCACAGGCTTTATTAATGCCTCTTGCATCAAAATCTGTTTATGATAAGGATAAAATATTCCTGAATGCACATATATTTTTGTCTAACGGAAACTAGCTGAGGCATGTGATCAAAAACATGTTTTGAAATTCAGTATTGGGAAAACTTTGAAATGATCTTTGTAGCTAGAAATTAGGGTAATGTGAATGTGGGCATAAGAAACATCTATTTTGATTTATTTGTTTTTTGGCTTCACTTCCAAAGACTTTGGGCTTTCTATTATTGGATCTAAATCAGGAAAATCATATAAAAAACAGAGAGACCAGGATGTAAGACTCAGTGCCTCGTTGGACAAAAGACTGAAGCCAAAAAACATGCCACAGGCAGAAGAGCAATTCATTTATTTCCAGTGGAAAAAGAAGTTGAATCCGGGACACAGTCTCTCTCGATGAGCAATAGAAGGACTTGGCAGTTGGAGCAGCGGAATAGAAAACAAAAATGTGCATTAAGATATTGACTTGCTTACCAATATTTCACCTCTCTNCCTCCAAGTAACATGAGTGAAGACAAGGCACAGGCTTTATTAATGCCTCTTGCATCAAAATCTGTTTATGATAAAGATAAAATATTCCTGAATGCACATATATTTTTGTCTAACGGAAACTAGCTGAGGCATGTGATCAAAAACATTTTTTGAAATTCAGTATTGGGAAAAATTTGAAATGATCTTTGTAGCTAGAAATTAGGGTAATGTGAATGTGGGCACAAGAAACATCTATTTTGATTTATTTGTTTTTTGGCTTCACTTCCAAAGACTTTGGGCTTTCTATTATTGGATCTAAATCAGGAAAATCATATAAAAAACGGAGAGACCAGGATGTAAGACTCAGTGCCTCGTTGGACAAAAGACTGAAGCCAAAAAACATGCCACAGGCAGAAGAGCAATTCATTTATTTCCAGTGGAAAAAGAAGTTGAATCCGGGACACAGTCTCTCTCGATGAGCAATAGAAGGACTTGGCAGTTGGAGCAGCGGAATAGAAAACAAAAATGTGCATTAAGATATTGACTTGCTTACCAATATTTCACCTCTCTTTACCATATTTTGTCTTCTGTAAAACAAAGACATTAATGGAATTTCACTTTGACAGGTTGTGAAATTTTAATTTTACATCAAAGTTACAGTAATCAATTCACTCAGAATATGCACTGGATGGCTGGGAGATGTACAGTGCCATATTTGTCTTTGTAGATTGCCAAAGAAATATGACCTTCCTTCTAGGGTCTGGAAGTTGTGTCCCTCAAAATTCACATGTTGAAACCCTAACTCCCCAGATGAAGGTAGTTGGAGGGTGGGTTCTGGAGGTGATCAGTTCGGGGGGGTGGAGCTCTCCTGCAGGGCATTAGAACCCTTGTAGAAGAGGGTGCTGGCCCCTTCCACTTTCTGAGGACACAGTGAGAAGTCTACAGTCTGGCTCTGAGGGAGGGTCCTCTATGGAACCGGGCCGTGCTGGCACCTGGGCTTGGATTTCCAGCCTCCAGAACTGTGAGAAATAAGTGTTTGTTGTTTATAACCCATCTGGCCTGTGGTAGTTTGTTATAGCAGTCCAAAGGGACTAAAACGCACGCCTGCCCCCCCTCCCCATCTTTGTGGCATCTCAGGGAGGGCTTTGCACACAGATAATGCTTAATAAATGTTATTTAAAGGTTTGTACCCTCCCCAGCAGGCATCTATTTGGGGAAAATAAGACATGTGCACAGATGCAGCAGTGGCTGGGGCCCTGCAGCCATGTGATACACTGTGGTCCCTGAACAAGCGCTGAGTGTCCAGGCGGGAAGGGCCTGAGGGCAAAGGCTTTGTGGATCTCACAGGGAACTACCACTCGAGAAGGAAGGCGCTGCTGGCAGGCAAGTAGCAGCTGTCACTCCCGCAGTCCACATGCCACCAAGGGCTTGTTCTGAGATGTAGTGGAAGGTGCAGCTGCAGAGTCTGGGCTGCCTACCTTGGCCCTGGGCTAGGTGATAGGGAGTTTGTTCTTTATCCTACAAGTGATGGTTGCCTGTGTTTTTGAACAGAGGAGTGACAAGATTAAAGTAGCATGTTTGGAAACATCTACCAGGTGTCAACAAAGGGAGTGAATTGGAAAGGAACCAACCTGGAAGCAGGAAGCTATTAAGAGATTTTTAGCAGAGTCTAGGTATAAAATGAGGGCCTGATTTTGAGAAATGGGAATAGAAAGAGGACAGATGGCTTAAAGGCCGTATTAGTGAAAGAACCAGCAGAGAACTAGCAGAGTTTGCTAACTGGAAAAGGTGGCTGGAGAATAGGAAGAACGAAGGACTAGTATATTGTATTTGATGCCCAGGTGGCTGGAAAGATACAATTAGCATTTGACAGAAATAAAAAAGAAGACTAAAGACAAGGAAGCAAGACGAAAGGGAAAATAGGTAATTTCACTTTTCTATTAATACATTATTAATGGTAGAGCCCCTAATCCACTGTGCTGTATATAGTACCTTATTGTTCACCTGGCACTTTTCAGGTGTGGAATGGCACGTCTGATGAATCTAGAATGGTCCACGAGGCATGCACAGGTGCTAGGAGGGTTGCAAATACGGCGGCAGCGAGAGCAGAAGGCTGTAGAAATATCTTAGAAAGTCCTCCACGTGGTGGTGTGCAGAGCAAACGGCACAAAATGACTCATTTTAATCTCCCGTTTAATTCTCATCTGTGTTAGTTAGTTTGAAGTCATATGTCTGTGACTGAATGATCAATCTTTAATGATCACCTTTTCCACAATGGCTAGTGAGCTCTACTTAGGAATATCGTCCACCAGTGTTTTGCAGTTATTCCTCAGATAACGTTTGTATCCCACCTGAGCAGACCTTTTCTTTGAAGAAAAGGTCTCCGTATATAATTTCCCTTCCCAGATTTCGCAGTGTACTGGAACTAAACCAAAACAGGATGTGCTGCTGCATGTTTTTATCCGCCAGCGCTGGAGAGAGCGATTGTCAACCTGAACTGCAACGGTATTATTAAAATTCATGAACCAGAGAATTACCAATGTGTAATATTAAAAAATGCAGTGGGTGCTAAGTATCTTTGACACATTCCCTAAAGCTTTAACCATCTTGGGGAAAAATGTTAGAAGCCTGTCAGGAGCATACTGAATTTTCCTAAAGCATATGGTGATGAAATAGAATCTCATTTTATGAGAAAATATTGTCATACTGGCATCCTTGCCCAATGTGACCCAGACATTTTCTGTTTCTATTGTGTAGCTGTCTTTTGTGACCTGGGCTGGGGCAGGTTTCAGGTCTTGGAAGAGTGTAGTTGTTTCACCCCCTCCCTCTCCTTTGAGCATTCTTTGTTTTCCTTTTTGCTTCTAAAGCCTTTTGTTCTCCACAATAAAATCTTCATACCGTTCTTCAGGACTGGGAGATATGTGCTCCAACCAAGGTTTTGCTCCAGTTCTACTAGGACAGTTTTCCTCTCCCTGCCCTTCCTCCCCTCTGTGATTTGTATGCTGCTGTTTCATCCATGTCTGAGGTGGCCGCGTGCATCCCAGATCTGGCTGGGGTGCAAGGATGGAAGTGGTTGTCCCCTGGCTTGCATTTAAAAAAAAATCCAATTTTATTTCTAGAGGATGATGGGTAGAAAAAAAGAAAAACACACCCTTTGCTTGGTCCCCAGGGCTCTTTATAAGTACTGAATGGGTTCCCAGAGTGGGTCTAATCCCACATCACCCAAAAGTTCCAAGTGGGGTTGCGGGTTGGCATCCTCTGCGGGTGGCTGGTTGGTAGGCTCAATTTCCAAATTCCTGAAATTGTCACATTAATCTGTCTTCTAAGGCAACTAGGGAGAGTGCAGTCTTCCCCAGGGCCTTTTATTGTTTTTGCATTTTAGAGGCCAACTCGGCATTTCCAGTTGGCTGTGCATTTCAAATTCTTTGCTATCCGCCCTCGATAATTAAGACCTGGCGAGCTCAGATAAATTGTTTCTCACACAGCTCCCTACTGGAGGTAGCTGTGATGAGACTCCCAACTCCCTTCCCGTCCCCCCGCAGTGAGGGCCGTGGGAGACTCTCCCTAAAGGCATTTGAGACACTGCAAATTTTAAATTTCGTACTGGAAAATGGGCTGGGAAGACATGACTGAAGGCTGGAGTCGGGCAGCTACGTGTCTGCAGCCCACTTCATCGCATGAAGGCCCAGCTGTAGAAATGCTCCCCGGAGCTGATCTCACCAGCTGTAGTGCTGGGGAGAGTCCCTTTGACTTGAAGCAGGACGGAGACCTGGAGTCACAGCCTGCCTGTTCAGGGCAGTTAGGAACAGGGAGGGAGGCAGACGTTCTCTGCAAGCTGGTACACTTTCAGAGGAATTATTTGGATATAAACCATTCAAACAAGCACTGTTTAAAAAGCTATACACATATATTTTTAAAGTCATCATTACATTGACACATTGTGGAGAAGACAGAAATGGAGGGACAAAGTAAAATGTTTGGTTTTCTTCAAACCTATTAATGACTCACATTGGAGATGTTGTATTCTTCTTGATTTTAAAAACATTTCCATAAATGATAGAAACTTGCTGTATAATGTCAAGGTTGCCTCTCTCTGTAAGAGGAGTGAGCCAAAATGGAAATGCCTCCTCCAATCTCCCACCTATTTTCTCAAAGCAGGGCTGTCGTTGCCAGGTGTCAACATTCAGGATGACCACCTATCACAGAAGGGGCCACCGAGACAGGATAAGCAGGACTAGAAACATAGGTTTTAAAAATAAATACATAAAACAACACATGAGCACATGTCAAACCACTCAGGCGAGCACTCTGGCTTTATTCTTTCTTCCTACCCTTATCATTCCTCCCGGCTTCCCTGATTTCTGGATTCAACTTATCAACTTAATTTCATTCCCATGATATTAACACCTATTTTTCCTTTACAATGTATCCGTTTGGACCTAGATCCATCTGAAAGTACTCAGAGCAGGCCTATACATGTCATTGAAATATCAAAAACATACGGCGTACAAAAACTATTTTTCTTTTTTAAAAAAGATTGTAATTTAGTTTTAGAGAGAGGGGCAGGGAGGGAGACAG
Organism: Sturnira hondurensis; assembly: GCF_014824575.4. Taxonomy (NCBI): domain Eukaryota; kingdom Metazoa; phylum Chordata; class Mammalia; order Chiroptera; family Phyllostomidae; genus Sturnira; species Sturnira hondurensis. The sequence goes on along the minus strand of NW_028088140.1, from coordinate 5,183,540 downwards.
AGAGGGAGAAACACCAATGTGTGGTTGTCTGTTGTGCACCCCCCACTGTGGGCCCTGACTGGGAATCGAACTGGTGACAGTTTGGTTCACAGGCCAGCACGCAATCCACTGAGACACACCAGCCAGGGCAAAGAAGAGTTTTTCATAAAACTAATTGTAAAATACAGTCCAGCATATTGTTTCGTTTCTCCATCTCAGAGTCACTTTATTACCTTGGTTGTACTTCTGGGCCAACTCCTTCTTCGAGAGAATTCTTTCCCTCATTCTCACTGGCTGAAATCCTTCTTACTGGTCAAAGCTGAACACAAATGCAGGTCTTCCACATTTTCTGGAAGACCTGATTCTAACAAATGTATACCAAGGGTCTTCTGTGTCAGGTTGTATTCTAAAGTCTGGGGAACACAGTCTAAAGCAGTGAACACAGACAAAGTCCTTGCTCACATGGAGTTCGCATTGTGGGAGCTGGAGAGAGCTATCGATAAATAACCTAAAAGTAGTTATGTAGCATGTCAGGTAAACAGAAGCGGTAAGGCACCAGGGTAAAATAAAAGTTCTAGGGTCAGTGGCTACAAAGCGATGGGGCAAAGACCATAGGTGGTGTAAGCTGCGTGTAGACAGGAAGTTATTTAGCTTTGCACTCACCAGTGTCTTATACACAATAGGCACCTAATGTGAGGTGCGCAGTGTTAGTGGCCCACAGGAAGCCCGCAATTTATCCATGACACCATCCACACATATTGATGTCATGTGATCTAAGTCATGGCAAGAAATGGAGAAAGAGTTTCTTGTCAGTTGACTGGGAACAAGCAATGACAGTGGAGTCAAGCATCATCCTTCTAAGACTGCAGGTGTGTCAGTGGCCGATGTCAGGGAAATCCGGAGGCAGGCACGCAGCTGGGGACCTGCTGGAAGCGTGAAGGCGGAGAAGGGGGAGTGGCAGCTTTATGCCTCCGGGTGGCCACAACAGAGGTTGTTGGTGAGGTTACAGAACAGAGGTCCGGAGGAGGGGAGGGGCAATATTTGGCCCACCCAAGGATGCAAAAAGCTTTTACAGAACAACAGGGGCCCCTCCCAAGGACGGTATACTAATACTGTCCTGACCACCTACTGGGCTCGTTTGTCCGCTGCCAGAGGAAAGACATCTCTCAATGCCAGAGACTTGTGAAAAGGAAAGGTTATTTAATGCTATTCAGACCTAATGCCTTCATTAAAATACCAAAGTCCTTTAGGATATACACCTACACCTACACACACACACACACACACACACACAAACACATCGCTCCCTACTCCCTCTGCCCTCCCCCAGGTACTGAAAATCAGGAAAAAAGCACACGTTTGTGCTTCAGGCCACTGGCACCATCAGCTGTGTCACCATCCAGGCAGAATCTCCAATTAATCCAAAGCCATGTGGCACCTTCTCATGGCCCACTGGCAGAGTTCTTTCACCCTTCTTCCAGGCAAAGTCTCTCCTGCTCCCCAGGCCATGGGGCCAAAGGGAGCATCCCAAAGCCATGTGAGCCCCTTCTACCAAAGCTGCAGGGGTCCACACTCTGCCAAAAGTGTGTGGCTTTCTTCTTCACCTGGCTGCAGAGGTCCCCATTCTGGTGAAGCACGTGGTTCTCTTTCACCTGGGCAAGAGGGGTCCTAACTCTGCCCAAACCACATGGCTCTCCCAATGGCTGCAGGGTCTGGGTTTAAATCCCCGCACCAGTCCTCCTTTGCAGCCCCATTTCCGACTCCTCCCATGATCAGTTACACCCGCCAGGACTCTCGTATTATTACAAGTTTACTGGGCTGCCATTGTTAGTCTGGGCAGGTGTGGCCCCGTGGCATGGAGCCAATCAACGCCAAGCTCTCAGGCAGGCGCTGTAACTCGGGGGACCTGCCCCCTAGTTACATCTTGGGAGGAAGTCACTTCCATCCCCCTGGCTCAGAGCATGGCCACAGCTCTTTAACATATCTATGAAACCAGTTAAAGGTTATAGATATGTTAAATGACCATTCCAGAGGTTAGCTGCGAAACTGTTGCTATGCAAAACAGCTCTCAATGGCCCTGCTCCATTTGTCTCTTCCCGCTGGTAGGGGGAGGTGGTGAGGACATCTTAATATTTCCTGGACCCCATCTGAAATCCTTTTTTAGGGGCCCCCTCCTGACTGTGCCCTGTTACAGAAACAGGGTCTTAATTAAAAAACATGCCTATTATTAGTGATCTGAAAATACTTTCAAAATGACTCCAAACTATTTTCTTTATTTCTTTCTCATAAGGTGTAAATGAGGCACAAGAAACTGAATATTTTACTGATTTTCCCAGGTTTTACTGAGTTGATAATAAAATTCTGGAAGCAGAGAATCTAGGTTGGAAAAAAAAAANAGTCTGGGCAGGTGTGGCCCCATGGCATGGAGCCAATCAACGCCAAGCTCTCAGGCAGGCGCTGTAACTCGGGGGACCTGCCCCCTAGTTATATCTTGGGTGGAAGTCACTTCCATCCCCCAGGCTCAGAGCATGGCCACAGCTATTTAACGTATCTATGAAACCAGTTAAAGGTTATAGATATGTTAAATGACCATTCCAGAGGTTAGCTGGGAAACTGTTGCTATGCAAAACAGCTCTCAATGGCCCTGCTCCATTCGTCCCTTCCCGCTGGTAGGGGGAGGTGGTAAGGACATCTTAATATTTCCTGGACCCCATCTGAAATCCTTTTTTAGGGGCCCCCTCCTGACTGTGCCCTGTTACAGAAACAGGGCCTTAATTAAAAAACATGCCTATTATTAGTGATCTGAAAATACTTTCAAAATGACTCCAAACTATTTTCTTTATTTCTTTCTCATAAGGTGTAAATGAGGCACAAGAAACTGAATATTTTACTGATTTTCCCAGGTTTTACTGAGTTGATAATAAAATTCTGGAAGCAGAGAATCTAGGTTGGAAAAAAAAACACTTTTCTCTGGTTTCTTTATGTGAATTCTCTATTGCTTCATTAAAGTTACCAGCACAGCTTTTCCAAGTGCCTTACTCATGAAATAGGATATTGATTCTTTGGTTTACCCTTTTCTCCTCACTCAGATTTCCTTTTACTTCCATGGTAGGGAAGGTAGGAACCATGAGCAGAACTGAGTAGTGAAATGATGAATAAAAATAAAAAGTGTAAACCAAGAGAGCTATTGATACAGGGTGCAGCCAAGGCCTCCCCCCCCTCCAAAAAGATTTGGAATGGTGTCCAGAACTCAAAGTGTATAGGAATATTGGAGAGACATATAAGATGTCCTCACCCCAACCCCAGGTGTCAGTTGGGGGAAGGGACAAATGGAGCAGGGCCATTGAGAGCTATTTTGCATAGCAACAGTTTTGCAGCTAACCTCTGGAATGGTCATTTAACGTATCTATACCCTTTAACTGGTTTCATGGATATGTTAAATAGCTGTGGCTAAGTTTTGAGCTAGGGGAATGAAGTCACTTCCCCCCAAGATGTGACTGGGGGGCAGATCCCCTGAGTTACAGCGCCTGCGTGGAAGCTTGGAGGAGATTGGCTCTAGGACATGGGGCCATACCTGTCCAGACTAACAATGGCAGCCCAGGCAGCCCAGTAGAATTGTAATAATATGAGAGTCCTGGCGGGTGTGACTGATCATGGGAGGAGTCGGAAATAAGGGTACAGAGGAAGATGGGCATGGTGGGATTTAAAACCCAGACACGGCAGCCATTAGAGGGAGAGCCACGCAGCTTCAACAGAGTTAAGAACCCCCCTCTTGCCCAGGTGAAGGAGAGAGCCATGCAGTTTCAGCAGAGTTAGGACCCCCCTTCTAGTCATAAAAGAGAGAGCCATGTGGTTTTGCCAGAGTTAGGACCCCTCTCTTGCCCAGGTGAAAAGGGAAAACCACGTAGTTTTGCCAGAAGGGAGATCCCTGCGGTCAGGTGAAGAAGAAAGACACACGCTTTTGGTGGAGTGCGGACTCCTGCAGCTTTGGTAGAAGAGGCCCACAAGGCTTTGGGGCGCTCCCTTTGGCCGAGTGGCCTGGAAAGCAGGAGAGACTTTGACTGGAACTTGGTACAAAGAACTCTTGGCAGTGGAAGGTGCCACATGACTTTGGATTAATTGGAGATCCTGCCTGGACAGGCGACACAGCCCACAGTGCCAGCGACCTGAAAAAATGGACGTGTGCTCTTTTCCTGATTTACGGTACCTGGAGTTGGGACAGTGGGAGAAGGGAGCGCTGTGTGTGTGTGTGTGTGTGTAGGTGTATACCCTTAAAGACTTTGATATTTTAATGAAGGCATTAGGCCTGAATAGCATTAAATAAACATTTTGTTTCCTTTCCACAAATCTCTGGCATTGAGAAATGTCTTTCTAATTGGCGGTGGACAGAAGAGCCCAATAGATATTAGGATACTGTCCTTGGGAGGGGCCCCTGTTTTCTGTAGCAGTTTTTGGCATCCCTTGGTGGGCCAAGTATTGCCCCCACCTTGGACCCCTGTTGGGTAACACTATCATATGCTAGCTTTAAATTTACTCTGCTTATGATAGTAAGACTTGTTTTCATTGAAAAAACAGTCACTTTGTATTCTGAAAACCATCATGTATAGTAGTTATATGTTAATAACACACCACACTTTTTTCCCCAAATCAAGATGGCTCCCGGGCTTTAGGTAGATAGGATCACAAACTCAAAAGCCTGTGGAGGCCCATTTACAGAAGAGAGTGAAGTGGGTCAGGCGTGAGAGCTGATGAGATTGTCCTGAGAGCGGAGGCTGGGGCACAGGTCCCACCCAGGGCTCTGGCTGCACTGCGCCAGCTGATTGCCTCCAAGTGGGAACCTGGGTCCTGGGCAGCTGATTTCCCAATTTTTCAAGCTGGGCATTGAAAAAAATTTTAATTGAAAATTGGTATCCGGTTCAACAGTTGGTATTAGCCACTAGAGCATGCATAAGGTTTTCACCTGTAAGGTAGAGGATGCATAGTACTTCCTTATTGTTTAATTTTATTGCAAAGCCAGAAACGACAACAGTGAAGCCCTAAAAAGATGGAAACAAGCTCTGATACATAATTCCTCCAAACAAGTCTGTTCTCAAAGGTTCAGAGATGTGCCGTTATAGGAGGCACTTTATATTCAAAATGAACAGTAACCATGGTGTTTGGAAAGGGTAGTAGGAGTATAGCACACAAGCAGCAGAAGTAAAACCCTTTTAATCTTTCAACACCAGTTTTAAAGGCCACTTACTCAATGACCTATTTGCCTTAAAAAACCGAATGTATGCTGTCCACCAGAGCACTTTTGTAGGAGGGTTCAGCCAGGGGGCCCCCAACAGAAGGATTTGTAATGGGGTCCAGAACCCAGGGTGTCCAGGAAATATTAAAAACATGCGATGTCCTCACCCCCATAAGTCTGAACTGGGGGATGGGAAACATGGAGCAGGGCCACTGAGTTGTTTTGCATAGCAACAGTTTTGCAGATAACCTCTAGAATGGTATTTAACCTTTAACTGGTTTCATAGATATGTTAAATAACCGTGACCCTGCCTTGAGCCAGGGAGAAGGGGGTGACTTCCACCCATGATGTAACTGGGAGGCAGCTCCCAGCCCCTGTTACAGGGCCTGTGTGAGAGCTTGGAGATGACTGGCTCCACGCCATGGGGCCACACCTGCCCAGACTCATGATGGCAGCCCAGTAAAGCTGGGAGGATGTGGGAGTCCTGATGGGTGTGGTCGATTGTGGGAGCAGTTGGAAATGGGGCGACAGAGGAAGATCCGCAGGGGGATTTGAGCACAGACCCGGCCGCCAGTGAAGAGAGAACCACATGCTTTTGGCCAGAATGGGGACTCTCACAGCCACATGAGAGAGAATCACCATGTAGCTTTAGCAAAGAGAACCAGAGTGGGGGGACCACCCCTCCCCCAGTAGCCATGAGGAGAATCATCATGCAGCTTTAGCAGAGAAGCACCACGCGGCTCTCTATTTCTTTTTCTGAGATACGGTACCTTGGACTGGGCAAAGGGGGAAAGAAGGACTGTTGTGTTTGTGGGTGTTTTAAGGGACTTCGGGGTTTTGATGAAGACATTAAGTCATTACTCTTAAGTCTGTATAACTTGAATAAGTAATTCCTTTCCTTTTCACCAATCTTTAACATGGAGAGCTATAATTCTCTGGTGAAGGGAAAGGTGAACCTAGTACAGGGGGACCCCAGGAAAAGGGGGGTCAACTAGGTAACACTGTGGGACCCCCTTCCCTGGCAGCCAATCCAGGAGAACCATGGGAGACCTCGCTTTACAGCTACTTGTCACAGTAAAAAGCCCGCCAAAACTAGCCAGGAAGGATCTGCCCTATAAGAATAGAGTCCCTCCAGCCCATGAGGTCAATCTCTGCTTGGAGTTGGCCTGCTCCCATGTTCTCTGCTATAAACTCTGGTTGTTTGGTTCAATTCTTTGTCCCAATTACCAAGAACCTGGTTACCTGTGTCCACCTGTGGCACTTTAATATTTATATCCAGAGTGACTCTCCATAATATGTATACCAATACGCTCGTCATGGATAACAACCAATCGGAAAACAGGCAGCCCTTAAGAAACTGGTACAGATATGGTGATATACAAAGCTAAATACAAACTCTTATATCATACTGCAATATCCTCAAACTTTGCTACTTAAAGGGCCCACCTCCAACCAGCAGCATCACCATCACCTGGGGGCTTATTAGAAATGCAGAATTTCAGATGTTGCCCCTGACTTATGGAATCAAACATGCATTTGGACAGGATCCCCAGTAACTGGTACAGCCATTATTTACAGTTTGAGAAGCACTTTCTTAGACACTTTACAGTTCTTGTTGTCATCTACCATATCTTGCCTTGTATTATAGTTATTTAAATTCTTCTTTGTCACTGCTAGTAGATTATTAATTTGTTGAAAGCAGAGGCTACATTAAAAAGGAATCCTGCCCTGGCCAGTGTGGCTGAGTTCGTCAGAACATCATCACATAACCCAAAAGTTGTGGGGTCAGGCACGTACCTAGGTTATGGCTTCTATACTTGATCCCCAATCCTTGGTTTGGGTACATATGTGCCCCATATGATCTCCAGTTCAGTTCAGTGTAGCAGGAAACCTGTGTAGACAAGCCCAGACAAGTCAGAAGGACCTGGTCCGTTTGCTGAGCCACTGAGATAGGAGGGGTGAGCAACTAAGTAACTAAGAAGTAAGAACAAAAGAACACTGTATGACCCTATCAGCAGGCCCTGCTTTCTCAGCAGCCCTGCTTTCTTGCTTCTGTAAACCTGCTTCTGCCACGTAGGCTTAGTAAAATCGCTTCCGCATGCCACACTATATAAACCAGCCCCTGCCGGAGCTCGGGGCCCAGAATTTGGAGACTGCCTCCTCTGGTTCCGCAAGGGTAAATCAAGTTCCACTCCATCTGCCCGAAAGTGGCCAAGTTGTTTTCTATAACACTAGAAGCAACAAAAAAAAATGTCCTTGGGTGAGGATTAAAAAAAAAATCCTGCTACTCTGCTTAGTGTCTTGACCATAGTAAGGTTTGGAAAATTTACATCAAATTGAATTGAAATGGTAAAAAATAAATGCCATAGCAATAATTATAATTATAATCAGAGCAGCTTACATTTGTTGAGTGATTTCTATGTGCCTGATGTGAAGTTAAGTATTTTACAAATCTTATTTTACTTATATTCACAATTACATAGATGGTATAAGTCATTATATTTATGTTAAATTGAGGTGCTGAGGATTGGAAATGTTAAGTAACTTGTGCTGGGACATGAGCAGACTGGGGCAGTTGTCTGCTGCCAAGCCAAAGCCTGAACTATTAGCTGACTCAGGTTAGTAGGAGTGAATAAAGGAAGAAAATAAGATCAGAAAAAAACGACTTCAAGTTTTTGAGATTAGGAGAAAGGCGTTTTATTCTTGATGATACTGGAGGATTCATCAATAGGTATCTTTGGAACCTTGTCTCCCAGATGAAAAGCTGCTTTTTACAACAGGGAATATCTGCAGGTGCAGTATCGTCCTCGGCCAGAAGATGGAGCACTTTTGTCTTTATATTTTATTGATTCATGGCCCTGGAGATAAAAGGGGAAGACATGATTCCGCCCCCGCCCTTCTTGTGACAGCTGTTTTTCCTTTTCTCCTAAAAAAGCAAAAGGGATTAAGAACTCAGCTAAATGTAGAAAAGTGATTGAGAGCAGGGAGAGGAAACTGCCACTTGACTTTGCAGACCTTTCCAGCAGGAAGCAAAGAGCTGGACAGATTCTGTGGCACCGAAAAATCTAGTAACAATTTAATGGGACCACCAGACAGTACTATTATGGGGTGATAGGCAGTATATAATTATTTTTAACATGCGTGTGTAGTTAGGGCTTGAAATGTATCATGATGCTGTCCAATACTAAAGAAGTAGAGATGAAATGAATAATTCTCCCCATGTACTAAGAAAGAAACCAGCTTAAGTAACTCACTGGGGGATAAAAGCATAAAATAAAGAGCTTAATGAAATTAAGGCTCTGCAAGAGAAAGTGGGATTCTCTCCTAAATAAACAAGCTTTGAAATACTTACAAATGCTCTTAGGAGGAAACGTATTAGATCGCTCACTAAACGCTCACTGGGAAGGAGCTTCAGGTCCACTTCCACTCCGTGTGAAAACTAGCAGAACACTGCCATGATTTTTGCCACTTTCTAACAATTAGCCTCAGGAGATATTTATTTATTTAGACATCAATGCAAGGCAAACAAACAAAACTTTGATGCTCATTTCATAACCGTATATACCACTGCCCCTACAACATCCTAAAAGACTATTTGCAGAATCTAAGAATCTGTTAGCATCAGGTTAGTTGAAAAACATCAAAATTTTATACATATATTGTCAAAGTAGATTGACAGGTGTCATGAGCAATTTCTTAGAGTTCAAGGTTAATTAAAGTCTTTATTTAAAAATCCATATAAAGTCACGGACATAAACTTAAATCATTATCTCTTCTGTTATAATAATTTTTCTCCCCTTAAGCTCCTCCTTTTGGTTGATTAGTATCTTGGATCTCCTTATTTGGTGGCTAGGTACTTAAACAACTGCTTCAAATATAGGATTGTAACCTAAACTATATCTTCTATTCCAGGACGAAATGTAAGCATTTATAATTTGCTATGTAGAATAATTTAAACCATGAAAATATTTATTGAAACCTTGGGCTCTGTATTTTATTATATCAAAATTCAACAAAAATTATTATAACATACTGATAAGTACTTTAATTGTCAAAGTGTCTTTTGTGCATAAAGTGCGAAAGGTTGGTAAGAATGCTCTCTCTCCATAAAGAGAACTCTAAAATGGCTTCACGAGTTTCTACTTAGGACACGAAAGGCTCCAACAATCTAGCCTTGAATTGCAACTGATACCAGTGCTCCTTCCACGTCTCAGTCTCCAGATCCCGAGAGCTGCCAGCCCTGTTCCCCAATCTTGGTTCCTGGGAGACACTGCCGCTGGGCGGGGAAGGGGGCGGGGCGGGGAGCAGGGGCGGGTTCGGTGGTCCGCTCTGGAGATTGGCTACAGTTTCCTCACTTGTTGTTAATGGGCCCTCATGCAAACTATGCAAACTCTGTCTCACTTTCAGCATTTGCACAGGAAGGATAATAAATAACGTCTACATTGTAGAAAATTGGGACATGACACAGTGTTCTTTCCAAAATAAATGCTCCAAAACAATTAGCTATTTTTATTATTAATAGTGGGAGAATAGAACCATTGTCTTCATTTAGTCATTAAACAATTCAACTTGAATTGTTACCATTTAATTGAATTCTTGAAATAACATTTAACATTTATTACATGAGCAATATACAATCATTATAATAATCAATTATGAACTCACATATAAAGGAAAACCCAGTCTTCCCACCCAGAGAAGATGCCTGTGATGTCATTGTTGCACACGCACATCCTTCTCCCACCCATGTGTGTCTCTGCTGCACAAATAGTCACATGTAAATCAAAGGGGAACAAAAACTTTACATAGTTATTAAAAGCACATGGAGTAAAGCTGCCCCCATTTAATTCCTAACTTTGCCACTCAAATCATTGACCTATTTTATGTGCTGTTTTCTTCATTGGAGGCGAATAACTGGAGAATTTCCCCATAAGCATTGAGAGGATTAAATAAGAACTTATATGAAGTATAGTGCCCTTGATTATAGAAATCACTGTGCAGGATGTATCTTCTAAAGATCTGCCTGAAAGACCTTTCACTGCCAAAACGTTGGTGGGATCTGGTGTGGATCTCTTCCCATCACCTCTCTCTTATGCTCTGCGTTTAATTCTTCATATGCCCCATGCTGAAATTCCACTAAATCGTAGGTGACTTATTAGTGAAGTCTAGTTCAGGAAAGACAAAAGGTACTGACAGGAAGATTATTTTTTCCCAGTAGGGTTTAACCAGGTTGGGAGTACCTTATTCTCCATGTATCTACATAACTATGCTTTGAATATTAAATATTTCATGACTTTTCAAAGGGTACTTGAAAAGTCCATAAAGTAACATTCACCAACCCAGAACATGTTTCCTTGGTGTCATAAACAAGTTACTTGTATTTTTTTAACTTTAGAAGGGGTGATTAATGAGCTGATAAAAGTTTTCATATAATATTGCTTGAACTGTATTAGAATTTCTTTTGGCTTTGTCTCCAAGGCCCCTAGGCCCTAATAGCATTAAATAGCTCTTTTTTTCAAGTTGGCATTTGCTGTTTGCTATTTGTCTGTATGAAGTGTAAGGCAAAAGATGAAAGGAATGCTCTAAAAAACCTGAAATCTTGCCAAAGACGATTGTCACAAAACTTATCTATTGCAACTTTATAATTAAAGCCCTTGAAGAAAGGCACATGTCAAATTTGTTTATTGGAGAAGTTCCCCCTTCTGCATTATCCCTTATAAAAGAGTAATTCATTTAACTGAAACCAACCAGAGGAAGGAAACTGTATGTAGACTTGAAATTTTGTTTGGAAACAATTAAGTTCTGTCTTTCCCCAAATGGAGATTGTGCAATTAATGGGGAACTTGGCCAGAGCAAGATTGTTAACAAAATGTAGCTAGAAGATTTGAGCTATTTTTAGTTATGCTGTTTATACTTAATAGCATTTAACATGAACATTTACTTACATGGAAGTTATTCTTTTAAAATATAATGAAGAAATAGTTGGCATTTGTTTTGGGAAAATACCCAGTTTTTAGTAAAAAAAGAAAAAAAAACTTACATGCTGAAGAGATAATATCCTCACTGATTTTAAGTAGAGGAAAATTGTTAGGATAATAACACTTCACTTAAAAATTTATTGTATGTAAAACTTACTCTGAAAAAGTAAAAATTATCATCTATAAAATATTTTAACACCTTTTTTGTTTGGTTTGCTTTAAGTATATCTATTCACTGAAAGTAGCCTAATAAAACTTTTTTCTGGTAGAGAAAATCAGGGGAATTGTTTTAATAAATAAGAGTAATTTTCCATTAACATTGTCAGTAAAAGGGGTCCATCTAAAGTCCTTGAAAATATTTTAAACAGCTTTCCCTATTCATAGATTGTTTCAATTATGATCTTTCTCTCACTATTTTTTCTTCATAGTTAGTAGAAGATAGTGCGAGTTCTGTTCTTGCTAAGCATCAGACATCTCCGGGGAGGGGGGTATGAAGTGATGAGATGAGATCTTTGCTGCAACTCTGTAGCGTCTTGTGAGTCCATCTTCTTTCCACAAGTGAGTGTGTCAACCAAATCAAAGAGAATGGGCGCTCTCTCTGGATCTTGCTTCACTGAATTGGAGCTGAAACTTGCCTCTTATCCGGAGGCTTCCTGTGGAGACCCTGGGGACTTGGGAGCCGCCCACAGATTTGCTTCCCTGGGGCCCTAGTCTGTGCTAAGGATCCATTAAATAGAGCCAACTTGGAACCTCAGCAGATAACTAGGGGTCCCCAGCAATGCAAATCCAAAGGTTGCTTGGCAGTCCAATGTATGACATCGACAAACGGAGGGGTGGATTTACCTGCCGTTTGACTGGCAGGTGAAGGACGGATGGGAATGACTCATCAGCAGAACCAACCGCGAGAGGCCAGTGGGGGGCGTCATGGCAACCTTCCTATAATTCTGTGGGGCCTTTGCGTGTGCGTGTTTAATTTATACTTCTGTCAAAAAACTCCCTTATATACATAGTAAATAATCACAGAAATAAAAATACATAAATATTATAAGAAAGTAAAAATAGTGCCAAGCCCCACCTTACCCTGTTTTCTATATTCCCTCCCCTCAGATGTAACTGCTTACAGATCTTTCAACTCTTTATTCTGGTATTTACTTTCTTATTTCTAAATAATGTGTTCCTAAAGGCATTTCTTGATTTTTTGATTTTAGATATGTATTGACTGTCCACAAATCATTCAAACATATTTAGTAAAATTCTTTTAGTTTTAAACACGAATGTGTTATTTTATCTTATTTTATTTTATTTATTATTTTTATTTTATTTTATGTATGTGTTACATAAAATACGCATAAGTAAATAAATATTTTTCATAGCTGAGTCACATAGTGTACTGATTACATTTCCTTTCTTCTACAATATGCCTTCTCCTGAAGTAAAAAAAAACTGTCTCAGTTTTTTCTTTCACTGCTTTGATTTCTTTAATGAGCTTCTAATAGTCCCTAAAATATATTTAACAAGTGCTACATGCCCAGTAGTGTTGTAAACAGTTTATACATAGGGGGTGAAGGGGTAGAAGGGGCGGCGTGTCATGCCCTGGTGTAAAAGGACAAAGTCCAAGTTTCTGGCTGTGACACAAAAGATCTGGCCCTTGGCTATCCCCTCAGCCTCCTTCCTTGTTTTCTGCTCCCCCTTATTTTGCATTCCAGCCTCACTGGGCTTGTTTTAGATCTTAGGGTTTACTCAGCCTGCTCTCTTCCTTGGCCTTTTCAACAGCCCTGCGCTGCTTGAATCACTGTTCTGCCCTCCTCCCCAACCCCCGTTATTTGACTCCTGTCCATTCTCAGGTGCCAATCTTCCCTGATCCCTAGAAAACATCAGAGGGTCCTGGAATGTCCTCCTATAGTGCTGTGTTCTTCTTACTCATCACTCGTATGTTTATTGCTCGGTTAACATTTTCTTGTTGAACCATAAGCTTTGTGAAGGCAGGTCTGGGTGGCCTTGCTTCCTGAGGGGGCCCCAGTGTTTGGCATTTAAATATTCAGCTGCTTATAAATTGTAGCTATTACATGACAGGGACTCTGCAGAGAATGACAGTATTGCAAACGCACATCAAAACATTACAATGATTCAGGCTGAGAAAATCCCAGGCAAGGGTAATGCATTGTTTATTTACATGAAGTATTCTATTTCTCCTTTATAAATTGCCTAACCTTAAACTTGCTGAGACTTGAGCAATGGCTTTATAGATTGGACAATCTGGGTCTGAGGACCCGGTTCTTATTCAGATTATGCAAATTATTCTGGGAAGCTTAGAAGAAGTAAATTAGTATCTTGGAGCATCAGCATGGTTGACACTAACCTGTTCACATCCCATCACGTGTATCAAAATCAGTAGTTGTCTGAGAAGCGAAACCCAGGGGCTCTGCATGCACGGACCCTCCAGCCTAGTAAGGAAGCCAAATAACCAGCCCCTAAACACATGCATGAATATGTGCTTGCAGACTGAACAAATGGTATCAGAACATAGACCACATAGTGGTGGAGAATAAAGAGGCAGCACTACAGTAGTGGTCGGGGAAGGAGGGCCTGAGGAAGTGTCACCGAAGTAAAAAGTCAGGGACAAGGTATTCCCTGCCAAAGGAAAGCAAGTTTGAAGTCTCTAGGACAGACAGTGGTTAGGGTGCTTGTGTGTCTAGGACAGCATCGCTGTGTCTAGGACCGCAAAGGACTTCATTGCCTGGAACAGAGGAAACAAAGAAGAAAGTGCTCAGCACGAAGTGTGAGAGACAGGCAGGAGCCTCGTTATTTGGGGTTGCGAAGTCAGTGCTGCTCCACTTGTCTGCAGGTTTACTTACCAAGTAAACATAACTCAGCAGTGTGCTGCCGATCTGCCAACTGTTGGCTACCTGTCTGTGACAAGAAAAAGAGCTGTGCAGATGGAAATCAACTCTGTCACCCAGAACACTTTTTGGTTGAGCCTATATATACATACACACGTGTGCAAACACACACACGAGTAGTAGGGCTTCCTTAATGAGAGAAGCCGTGTGCTGCTTTGCACTCATGCTCTGATGTGAATTCCTTACTAGTTGCAGACCAAACACTGAAAGATTTTCAGTGTGTGTGAAAGTATATTTGGTGGTGAGGGTGTTGGGAGGGAGGGTTATGGCATGACCAAAGTCACTTTTCAAATGATTTCTGTGACTACAGAGTAGAGAGCAAGGGGAAAGAGTAGGAGAAGAGATCTGTCAAAACCAGCCACGACCAAGATGACAACAATGGATGTGGAAGGTTGTGGGCAGATCACGACAGATTAGAAGAAGGATTTTCTCATAAGTTGGGATATGAGGAGTTAGGAGGGCAATTCAAACTCGACCTCCAGGTTTCTGCCCTGAACAGCTTTTTGAGTATTCATCTCGTTGATTGAGATAACAGTGGAGGACAGATGAGCTTAGATCTGAGGGGGTGGTGTGCATAAATATTTATGGTAGTAGTTATAATAGTGAACTTTTTAATAGTAAGAGCCTTTATGAATTTCCAAATTAACAAATGCTAGCCGAGTTCATAATTTTTTTTCTCACAAAATGCTTCTTTTGAAAGCAAGAAAAAGAAAAAGAAAAAGTTGTGTTGAGATACAAGTGCTGGCAGGGGTTACATTAACTCATCAGATGAGGGACCTTTTCATCATGAGTGAGTCAGCTAAGTGATGAAGTCGACCTCTATAGCTATCATGAACTTCAGAAGAATCATCAAAATTATAAATGTTAAATCCATGAATACCAAGCATATGTCTGGGATGAGGAATAAGTTTTGTCTTAACTGTCAACTCGGATTAATTTACAGTGGATGCTCAGAGAACTCTTTTGAGGCTGCATCTGGATTGAGTGAAGGGGGGTGTCACAGATTTGTGGTGTGTTCCTTGGCTGCAGGACGAGCTGTGGCAGCAAGCAGGCCAGGGATTGGCTAGCCCTCTGCATCTTCCAGGTCTAGAAAATGAACTGGATAAGTGCCCTACCATGCGTGGCACTGCCAACACCGTGCCGTGGAACAAGCACTGCTCTTTGGAGAGAACTGTCTGCTTGATTAAACTTGGAACAGATTTCAAGAGTTGGAATACAATGTTGTTACTGTTCCCTCCCTTGACCATGATATTTGAACCAAAGTTGACTGATAACAACTGAAATACCTTCAGGGATGTCAATGCTGTTTAGTCCTGGGATCCATTAGGGACAGCTCATCAGCTGCTGAAGACTGAGCAAATTCCTCAGGTCTGGCTGAGCTAATCAAATTGTGAGGCTGCCCCTGGCGATGTGGCAGACCATTCTCAATTTCTCCCATTTTACTCTGTGCACAATGGCTTTTGCTTTCCATTTATTCGTTTCAGTTGAACTTGGCTCTATCATCCCTTTCACTATCTCCGAAGCTTCCCCAGCAAATGGAGGTCTTTTGCTTTCTTATTTCAAAGAAGATTTAGGTGACTATGTGATGTATTTGGGATTGTCAGGGGGACAGAAGACCAGTTTGAATTCACCCAGGAGTGGCAGCATTTTGATGGAATGTTGGGAAGGTTGCTGCCAAGCCCTGCTCAGGTTGTGGGGACAGGAAGGTTGATGTGTGACGTTAGTGATGATTTTTTCAAGGACTCTGCCAAGACTCCATGAATAACAATGGCATTAGTTATTACCATGGTGAAGCAGAAGGGGAATGACGACTTCAGGAGGTTGCTAGAACAAGTCACACCAGCCGTAGGGCCAGAAGCCACGAACAGCCTCATTTTCTACTGCAGAGGAGACACTGGCGATTTTTATGATTTAAGTGCTTTTGTCAAGGAGCTGCAGAATCTACTACTGGGCGGGAAGAAGATCCCGCTTCAAAAGAAATACTTTTAAGGTGACCTCAGATGTTTGCTGTGGGTGTGAAAATGATTTGAGACAGCAAGTATATGCCTGTTTATTTGTATGCTTATTATCTGTGTGCAACCATAGAGTTGGAGATCTTTGAGCCCATCTAGTCTTGGCCCTTTCAAACTCTATTTTTCTATAATAGCACAACTTTTAAAAAATACACTCTTTGTTCAACTTCAATACAAACAGGTGAAGATGAAGCTGACTGTGTAGGAGATGGAGCAGAGAGTCAAGAGCATGCCCCCGCTTGTGTTTGTGCCTTTCTCTGCCGCCCGGTTTTTCCACGAGACGCCTCTGTTCTGAGAACTCAGACGGAAAACCACTAGT
Organism: Sturnira hondurensis; assembly: GCF_014824575.4. NCBI lineage: Eukaryota > Metazoa > Chordata > Mammalia > Chiroptera > Phyllostomidae > Sturnira > Sturnira hondurensis. The sequence continues at coordinate 5,167,122 of NW_028088140.1, read as the reverse complement.
TTAACACAATCTCCTCATTTTGTAAAAAAGGGCTAAGGGGACTTACCCAGAATCCCACAATTAGTGACCTGGGGAACCAGCTCCCTGTACAATGACGATCCTTTCTGATCCCCCTCTAACGCTTCCTACTTCTCAAGTCAACAGGGTCTTATTCATTATCCTCTTCTCCCCATGTTATTGAATAGACTTCACCCCCATCACTGAAGTTTTCATGACATTTCGAAGAAAACCATATCTAACTCCAGGAACCCCTGAGAGTGCAGTAAGGAGCATGAATATGACTTCCTCAGGTGAAACCCGCCTGATGCTCTCAGATGGGCCCTGTGAGTAAGTGTCCCAGCCCATGACCAACACGGGCGGGCCGACTGGTCATCTCCTACTGTACTCCCCTGGCATGTGATGGGAGAGAGTAATGAGAAATTCTCTGCAGGTCTTGGGTTGTTTGAATGCAGCTTCACTTTCTCAGAACTGATGTCATGTCTGGCCTTTGATAAATGATAAATTCTCATATCATGTTCTGTGAGATTTTTAATCAAGTGCAGTTAATAGTATCTAAATAAAAGGAGTGTTGATTTTATATGGACTTGCATTTCTAAGGATATAAGCTCAATTTTTAGAGCTAGATGTGATCTTAGAGATTTCTCATTCAACTTTTTTCCCTTGTAATGAAGAGTTGATGCCTAGAGTAGCAAGGAAATGTGCCTATGACGAAGCAGCTAGTTCAAGGCATGAACTCAGTCAATGCCCAGTGCTTCAATTTGATTGAAAAATGATACTGTGTGTTCTCTAGTGAAAAAATATCTGTGCATGAGAGATTTCATATTCCTTGCTGGGGAAAGATACCTGATAAAGACTCTTTAATATCTGAGGTCTTTACTTCATTTACAGGAGATTTCCTAGTCCCTTTGGTCATTTTCTGGTCTGAGAGAACAGTCGAAGTTTTATGCTGGGAGCATAGTACAATCAGTGGTACTGGCTGTAATGTTCAGATTAGTGGGTACACATTTTGTTTTTACGTTGAGTAACATACTGCTTGTTCAATAGTTCTAATACTGTCAGGGCTATGGGTTGGAATTCCCTTGAGCTAACTCACTAAGTTCAGACTCATGGCCACTGATTTCACCATCAAATATGGGTGACCATCAGGCACATATGAGGCAATGGAGCTATGCAAGTCTCTTAGAGAGATAAAATAACCTATGTATGACAACGATGAGAGGGAAAAGCCTTCTTTATATTACCTTCATCTTTAAGAGTAAACTGTTGTTTATCAGTGCTGAAGGAGGGCTAATAGAGATGAAAAGTGTAGGCTCTGGAGCTGAACGTGAGTATAAACCCAAGGCCTGCCTGTTAATAGCAGTGGCCTTTGCTGAGTTATTTAACCTCACTGTGCACATATTTTTTAATCATAGAGTGGGTTGGTAAAAGTAAATGTCTGAAGATTAAATGAGTGAATACATGCAGCTATTAGAATAGTCTGACATATAGTGAACACTTAAGTATTATATTTTATTATTCTCATATGGATTAAAGACACCCATTGAACTCTAGGTACACATTGAACTTTTTACTTTTTGAACTGTGCCGTGAGAGAAAGAAAAACTTGTTGCTTGAAGCAGCTACATGTAGAGATGATTTGTTATGCAGCTATAGATAACCATTACACCCATTAACTATGATTGAAAGTCATAAGCAATATAGATATAGTCTAGACAGAGTATGTCCAATGTCTCATTCTTGCTATTTTATGTATTTACTCAGTAAGTATTTGCTATGTGCAGATTGTTGATAGATATGTATTTATTGCCATCTTATTGTTCATAGTTTTGATTTTCTTCTTTTTCTTAAATAAGTTCCTTTAACATTTCATATAATACTGGTTTGGTATGTGGAACTCCTTTGTTTTTTTTCTTATCTGGGAAGATCTTTATCTGCCTTTTGATTCTGAATTATAGCTTTGCTGGGTAGAACAACCTTGGCTGTAGGTCCCTGCTTTACATGACTTTGAATATTTCGTACCAATACCTTCTAGCCTAAAAAGTTTATTTTGAGAAATCAGCTGACAGTTTTATGGGAATTCCTCTGTAGGTAACTAACTTCTTTTCTCTCCCTGCTTTTAAGATTCTCTCTTTATCTTTAACCTTTGGCATTTTAGCTTTGATGTATCTCAGCATGGGCCTGTTTGCATCCATCTTGTGTGGGACTCTCCATGCTTCCTGGACTTCCATGTTTATTTCCTTCAGCCAATTAGGGAAGTTTTCTCTCATTATTTTTTTCAAATAGATTTCCAATTTCTTGCTCTTTCTCTTCTCTTTCTGGCTCCCCTATGACACAAATGTGGGATCTCTTGAAGTTGTCTCAGAGGTTGTTTACACTACCCTCAATTTTTTAGATTCTTCTTTATTCTTGTTTTTCTGATTGTATTTTGCTTCCTTACATTCCAACTCATTGATTTGATATTTGGCTTCATCCACTCTACTGTTGTTTCCATGTAAATTGTTATTTATTTTAACTAGCATATCCTTTTTCTTTCTTTAAGTGATTATTTTATTGATTATTCTATTGCAGTTGTCCTATTTTTTCTCCCCCTCTACCCAGCACCCCCTCTCCCACCAGCATAGCCACCCTTAGTTCATGTTCATGGGTCATACATGTAAGTTCTTTGGCTTCTTCATTTCCTACACTATTCTTAACTTCCCTGTATCTATTTTCTACCTACAAATTATGCTTTTTATTTCCTCTACCTTTTTCCTCATTCTCCCCAACTCCCTCCCCACTGATAACTTTCCATGTGATCCCCATTTCTGTGATTCTGTCCCTGTTCTATTGTTTGCTTAGTTTTTGTTTTTGTTTTTTTGATTCAGTTGTTGATAGTTGTGAGTTTGTTGTCATTTTACTGTTCATGGTTTTAATCTTCTTCTTTTTCTTAGATAAGTTCCTTTAACATTTTATTTAGTAAGGGCTTGGTGCTGTGATGATAAAGTCCTTTAACTTGATCTTATCTGGGAAGCACTTTATCTGCCCTTCCATTCTAAATGAAAGCTTTGCTGGATAGAGTCATCTTGGATGTAGGTCCTTGCCTTTTATGACTTTGGATACTGCTTTCCAGCCCCTTCCTGCCTGTAAGGTCTCTTTTAAGAAATTAGTTCAGAGTCTTATGGGAACCCCTTTGTTGATAACTGTCTCCTCGCTTCTTGCTGTTTTTAAGATTCTCTCCTATTTTTAATCTTGGATAACTTAATGATGATGTGTCTTGGTGTATTTCTTCTTGGATCTAACATTTTTAGGACTCTCTGAGCTTTCTGGACTTGCATGTCTAGTTCCTTCACCAGATTGGGGAAGTTTTCCTTCATTACTTTTTCAAATAAGTTTTCAATTCTTACTCTTCCTTTTCTCCTTCTGGAACCCCATATGATTCTCTGAACAGTTTAAAGTTGTCCCAGAGGTTCCTAAGTCTCTCCCCACTTTTCCGAGTTTTTGTTTCTTCATTCTTTTCTGGTTCAATGTTTATTTCTTCCTTCTGTTCCAATTCATTGATTTGAATCCCCATTTCTGTCCCATCACTGTTGGTTCCCTGTATATTTTCTTTATTTCATTTTGCATAGCTTTTATTTATTCTTCTATTTTGCATCTGTACTCAATCATTTCTGTGAGCATCCTGATTACCAGTGTTTTGAACTTTGCATCTGATAGGTAGCCTAACTCCTTGTCACTTAATTCTTTTTCTTGAGTTTTGATCTGTTCTTTCATTTGGGTCATATTTCTTTGTTACATTGTAAGGGGCAGAGCCTTAGGTATTCACTAGGGTGGGACAATCCACTTCACTGCATTGTGGTGCTGTATGTGGGGCAGGGGTCAGAGAGGTAGAAATGCTGCTTGCTTGGCTCTTGCCCTGCTTTCAAGTCATTTCCCCTGCTCCCTACAAGCAAATTTTTTTTTCTGATGCTGATTCCTCTGTGAGTGGGTTTGTGTACATTCTAGGACCCCCTGGGTCCCAACAACAGACTCTCTTGTGAGACTAGGAGTTGTTCCCACCACCACAACACCCAAAGATTTTTACAACCAGAGGTTTTAAAGTTTTATTTCGCTTGTCGGTGTCCTGGGTTGCCCCATCTGTCTTGCTCCCCATTTGTTCCTCTTGGCTTATCCACATATGGGGCTGCCTGGTCCACCAGCGACTGCCTTGCCCACCTGTTCCTATGCCTTGCCATGCGTCCCTTCTGCCCTGGATGCCCATCTCTGCCCCTCCTACCAGTTTGGATGAATGTTTCTTCTTTAACTCCTTGGTTGTCGGATTTCCATTCAGTTTGATTTTTTGGCAGTTCTGGTTGTTTTTTTATTTTTTAATTGGTTGTTGTCCTTCTTTTGGTTGTGCAAGGAAGCAAACCATATCTACTTATGCCTCCATCCTGGCTGGAAGTCATAATTAGTATATCCTTTATTTCTGACTGCATCTCTTTTATGCTGCTGAGGTCCTCAGTAAGTTCCTTGAGCATCCTTATGATCAGTGTCTTGACCTCTGCATCTGATAGATTGCTTATCTCCATTTTGTTTAGTTCTTTTTTTGGAATTTTGATCTATTCTTTCATCTGGGCTGCATTTCTTTGTTTCTTTATTTGGCAGCCTCTCTGTGCTTGTTTCTGTGTATCTGGCAGAGCTACTATGACTCTCTGTCTTGGTGGCATGGCTTAATGCGGTAGGTGTCCTGAGGGGTCCAGTGGCACAGCATCTCCCATCACCCAAGCTGGGTACTCAAGGTTCACCCTTCATGTGGGCTGAGTACATCCTCCTCTTGGAGATGAGGCATGACTGGGCATAACAGGCATAACCAGTTGGCAGGTCAATGGGAGGGATTCATCCAGGCCAGTCAGCTGCAAGGATTGTCTATGACCACTGACCACCAACCTCCACCCTCCGTGGAAGATTGTTTGTGTGTGGGTCAGGTGGTGCTGCTCTGACGTGGTCTGTAGCTGTCTACTGAGTGCACAGGCTCTGGGGTTTCCCGGGTGGTGCAGGCCAAGATTAAGCCCTGTCTATGTTTTGCCTGGGGCCACCCTGCTTCAGCTACAAAGTGGTCTGAGTCTGATATGCCTGCTACTCGTGTTGGGCTTGGAGATTCCCATGCAAAGACAAGCTGTGAATCTAGGCTGGCTGCTGCTATTGCTGGGCCTGCTGGTCCCTAGCCCCCAAACCCCTTAGCAAGAGGTTTGGGGGCTAGGGACTCATTGAGGCCAGCTGTTGCTTGTGTGAGAGGATTTAGGAAGTTGAGAAGTATGAGCCTGCTAGCTCTGTAGCTCTGTGGAAGGAGATTTCAGAAAATGCACAAAGGCCTCTGTCTGCCTTTCTGTGTGGGAGAAAGCTGTTCCCTAGCTTTTGCCTCGATGCCAGACACTTCAGTTCCCCTGTAGGTCACTGATGCCTTTCTGGCTGCTACCCTGGTGCTGGAGCTCAGAGTCAGTCTGATTAAATCTATGCCTGGATTGTTTAAGAGGTATTGCTTGGACTCCAGAAGCTTCTTCCATCAACAGAATCCGCACTGGTTTTTGCAGCCAGAAGTTATGGGAGCTTATTTTCCTTGCACTGGAACCCTGTGCTGGGGTGCCTGGTTGGGACTAGGACCCCTTACTCCTGAGATATCTCTTCCGAATTTTTATCCACCGCATGTGAATGTGGGACCAGCCTGTTCCACATTTCTGTCCCTCCTACCAGTCTACATGGATGTAGTTTCTTTCACTCTGCAGTTGTCAGACTTTCATTGTACATGATTTCTGACAGTTCTGAGTGATGGTTGTTTCATATTTTTATTGTAATTTTGATGTGGTTGTGCAAAGAGGTGAGCTGTGTTTACTTATGCTGCCATCTTGACTGTAAGTCCAAAAATTAACTTTAAAAAAAAGACTCAGTCTTTGCCTTCTAGGAAAAGACAAGCTTGCAAAATTTGTAGCAAACATATATGTGCAATTTTATTAACTTTTAAAAAAACTATGGCTATAAAGGTTTAATTTATTGACTTTGTAATTAAATACTTTTTCTACATTAATAAAACAAATGAAACCCCTTTCTCATTGTTTAAGTGAATTCCATCATCTGTCTTACTTTCTACGTTCACGAAACTCTGAGACATTGCCGAATCACTGATAGATTCTTTTGGGCAGGTTTTTCTTGTCATTGAAGGCCAGAGCTGGTGGAAAGTCTGTGTTTCTCTGCCTTTAGTCAATCAGCTGTGCCTTGCTGAGTGAGACTCATGTGGCACACCCTCAACCAGGTGAAGTAAGGGTGGGTGGATGAGCAGGGTGAGGACGTAAACATGAGGAGACCTTGTCTCAGTTCTCAAAGGGCTTGGGGGTGAGAGGTGGGGTAGGGTGGAGAGGCAAAGAAACAGGTAATGGCCCTTGCCTTCAAAGGGCTCACTGTCTAGAAAGACTATCAGTAAGCAAATTACTATTTTCTGATTTGTCTCTCAAAGCTATGAGACATGAGCAAAGTGCGAAGGGAGCACAGAAAAGGAAGTGACTAAGACAGCCTGAGGGGACCAAGGAAAGCTTCAGACGTGGCAAACTGGGTCAAAATATGAGTAACTATGAATCAGATAAAAGAGGGTGAGCTTGAGGCAGGGGACACTGCAAGTGCAAGGGCACTGAGACATGTTGGCAATATTAGGGCAGCAGGAGCAGTTCAGAAAGTTCACAGCACCACCTGCTTCAATAACACATCATTGCTCAAGTTCCTTAGCTCAGCTGGCAGAGTCTGGTATGAGGCAATCCCTGCCCACCGTCCCAGCCATTTATTGCTTCATGACCACCAGCCACACTAGCTCCTTTTTTTCTCTGGATCACCCTAAGCATGATCACTTTAGAGCCACTGCACTTACTACTTCTCTTTTCTGGAATATTCTTTCCCATCTATTCACTTGGCTGACCCCTGATCATTTTTTATGTCTTCCCTCCTCAGTGAGACCATCTAGGGCTGTTTTTCCTGAAGCAAGTCACTGCTAGGCCCTATCACAGCACAGATCACCTTGTGTAGAACACAAGGTGACCTGTAATTATTTTTTTCTGTTAATTTGTTTACTGCTGCTCTGAAATGTATTGTGAGAGGTGAGGGTAGGGACACTGTTTTGTTCCTGTTGTGTCCCTGGTGCTCAGGTCAGTTACTGACACTCTGCTTGTTGGAAATTTTTGAACAAAGAAATGAAAACATCAATGAATGAATAAGTGAATGAACAGATGGGTGAATGAATGAATAAAAAAGTCAGAGAGAGATTGGTCTGAATATCTTCCATCTGCTTTTCCAGGTCCCATTTCTACCTTTCTCCAGTTCTGTGTCATGGAAGGCTAACCTATATGAACCACATCAATATCTGTCTGCTCGGCCGGATTCAGCCAAGAGGGAAAAGCTGAGGGAGAGGGGAGAGTCAGCTGGGTTGGCTTCCACCTGGCTGCATTGCTCCCCTGATGGCCTCTGTAAGGGCCCTCTCTGCTTGTAGGGAAGGGTGAGTGCTCCCTTCCTTCATCACTTTGGGGGGAAGGACACTTTCTCCTGTCTTTTCATGTCACTTTCCCTTGAGGTTTCTCTGTACTTTACCTACACCTTTGGAGGTAGTCCCTCTATTAATCTCTTTTCAACTGAAGTATGCCAATTTGTTTCCTGTCAGGATCTGGAGAAATACAAAAGGGCTAGGACCAAGTTAAGAAAGGCCTTGAACGTGTGTAAGCAGCTCACACCATATTCATTGGGAAATGGAGAACTAGGAAAGATAGAGCTTTATGCAAGGGTGTGACATAACCTGAAGGGTGAAGCAGACGCTTGGAGTCAGTGTAGATCATGTTCTCCAAACTTCCGAGAGTGCATTCCCCATCACTGAGAAATGCCTGACCATGTCCTGCTAATATATGCACATCTGTTTATTTGCAAATTATATACATGCATGCTTGTACTAATAACTTTTGTGTAAAGTATAAAAGTGGTTATTAAAAGGACAAGATAAAGATAAAATAATATATACTTAAAATATTTCAAATTGAATTTTAAGATATTTAATGAAAATTCATACTATTATTGTGCTGATTGTTTTATTTTAAGTGTTTTATTAAAATTATAACTATATTTCAACATACACCTAGAGTGGCATTCATCATTAAGGGGTACACACAAATTTATATTCTAAATCATCTTTGTGATAACTTCAGTTGGGCTAGAGGTAGTTCAATCTCTTGTCACATCTAATTACAATTGTTTCGGATATGTAGTATGGGGACAAGGCACTTCTAAAAAGTGTAATTTGCATATTTGTTTTTATATCACCAAAAAAGAAAACAAAGACATTATAATAATGACCATTTGTTAAATATAAAATTTGGTCCAAGTGATTAAATACAGACAGAGAGAACCAGGAGTTTTCTGTACAATTTTAATCTCATACTAAAAAAAAAAATGGCCAGAGGCTTTTAATTGATACATGGTTTAAATAAAACTTCAGAACAATCCTGAAAAAATCAGTATTATTTTTACCCCTTTATAATGAGGAACGTTTTTTACAAACATGGAAAGATCAAGGCATTTTCCCAGTAGCTAGGGAGTGTCAAAGAAAGCTTCAATTTAGACTCAGATTTGCCTCTGCCCAGAAGACTTGGGGGAATTTGGGATGCTTTTATCAGATGACCTTGATTTTTCTCAATAAAATAGCAGAAGAGGCTAAGTGGACTTAAAAGGCTACGTTTAGATAAAATTGGGGTGAAATGTGCTGATTACCCAGCTGGACGGCAGAGCACCTGGGAAGCTATTTTCTTTGCTCTTCACATTCAGACCAAGAATCTGACATTCTCCCCATGCATCAGATTGCACTTATACCTTAATGGTTTCCCTGTGGGTCCTTCCTCCCCAGCTGGAGGTACTCTTGTTTGGCACTTACAGTTAATGCTATAAGTGAGTAAGTGTTTGGTTGGGATAAAAACCAAATAATTCATGTTTCCTTTATTTGTTATTTTGGGTCTATTGTTATGGAGTCCAAATTGTAAGATGTGATGAATGTCAAATAGCATTAAGGAGAAAATGGCAAGAGACCATACAGGAAAACACTTGAGGAAGAAGGGTACAACTACAGAAATGTATAAACCTTAATGAGGATATCTATTTTGTTAGCCAGGCAAATGTGTGAATATCATAGTGCCTATGGTGCTATGGATGCCCTCACATTCATAAGCTTTCCTGAGACTCTTGAGTCTGACCAGCTCCTGTCTCCTTTTACAGAGCACCACCCCTTCAAAGTGTCCTGAGTATTGAAAAGGGCACAAGGACGGGGTGTCATAGCACAGGTGTTAGGAAGATAGCCTAGAGAGTGAGTGGGGGTACAGAGTGAGGTCGGAACTGGATGAATGTTAGATGAGCAACTATGGAGATGGAAGACAGACCAAGAAGTCAGCCAGAAAGGGGCTGGTGATTGCTGAGTTACACAGGAAAAGAGCTTTTCAGATGTCCTAGCTCTCTAAACGTGGAGCTACCTGCATGCTTTCATGTATACCTGCAGAGAAGGCTGGTGGAGAAACAAGGGACTTCAGCTCTTAATCAGTACATTTTCAAAGATCATAGTCTAGGGTGGGAGAGAAAAACGGAATTTTGTGCCTGCAAAATAATTCATAGTAATCCATTGGGATGCCATGAGAAACTCAAAGCAGTATGTCAAGGGCATGAAAAAGTAGCACTTTAAATATATTTGCTATTATTTTTTGACAGACTGGGTAAAACAGTTCACATTGTTGAAGACTGAGATTTTACTTACAGGTTGGGCAGTTTTGGAAGCTGTTAAGATTCTCTCATAAGCCCATAGAGTATAAAGTTTCTACTGGGACACACACGTGTGGGTCTACACACACAAGGGTGTGAGTCCCTGTAATTGGGGACCAGGGACAAAGCACCACTGCTGTCGTCCTGCCACGGGCCTCTCCATCTCCTGCCAGCAATCAATAGTGCAATCACTTGAATTTGGTGGGGGAGCGGAGGAGGGAGTGGAAGGGGGAAACCCTGAGTAGTGAAAGGCCTTTGAAAAAACTCACTACTGTAAACCTAAGATGTGTCCACTCCCTCCTACACACAGCCCCAACCAAAGCTAACTACTCCTTCTACTCCTGTTGAGTCCATCTTCTGTTTCTTCAGTGGGCACTGCAATACCTTTAACATGAGTTTTCAACTCAACATTGCGCACCTTCCCACTTTTTCGTCACACATTACTGGCCTCCTTCTCTAATAGCAGACAACCTGGTCCCCTGTTTTCCTGGGAAGATTTATTTCACTTTCACTTTTGTATTTCCTCATCAAATTCTGGTTTCTGCCCCTTGTGTCTGGCATTTCTCTCTTCCCTCTCTCTGGGCACGCAGTCGTATTCCAGTGTTCCATCTCCCTTCCTATCGGTTTCCTCGTTGGATAGATGAGTGCTCAGTTTTCCCTTTCTGCTCAAAATTCCTGTTACCTCTGGAAATTTTAGCTTTGTTTCTCAAGATACCATCTCAATGTACAACTAACCCTTATTGTTAACATTTCAAAAGCATATATTTTGTACTTATCACTTTATTTTATGACTTATGGACTCTTTTTAGCTCCTTCTGTTCTTTTACTACCACATATGGAATGGCTGAAGGACAGTGGGATGTTTGGTTTGGAGGAGGCTTAAGTTCGCCTGCAATTTGTGTGCAAACATATGAAGACCTCTCAGGTGGGAAAAGGATTACTTTTCTTATAAGCCTAAAGTGAAGACTTTTGAATTAACAAGGAACAGCCACAGAGGCAGCTGTTTAAAACAAATCAAGATGAATTTGATTACCACTGGAATTACCCAAAGATGAAATGGGCTGCCCTGGGTAGCAGCAGGTTTCCTGCTCTCGGAGGCATTCAAACTCAGGTCAGGTTGCTGTGGAACAGATTCAGGTATCAGGTGAGCTCTCAGAATGCTTCTGAACCCTGAGATGGTGTGGTCCTCACAAAGTAATTTCCAAGTTCTCTTTCACTTGACTTCTTTGCAGCACATGCTATCACTTTGTTCATGTTATGTCTATTTTTCTGTTTTGTGTATACACAAAAAATAATAATGGTTATTATGAAAAATGTTAAGGTATACAAGGTTTGCAAATGTGTAAGCCCTCCTAGGTCTTCGTCATTCCTTCCCACTCACCAAGTTATCACTTTAAAAGTTTGGTGAGGATTTTTATGTAGAAATGTGAATATCTTTCTGTTGACCTGTATATTCATCTTAATAATATGGGCTTACTTATGCTTTATCTAGTTCTTTACAGCTTACTTTTTGCTGGACTGCCTTCTGGTCAGTATATAGTTCCACCTCTCTGTTTTGATGGCCGCACAGAGTTCAATAGTATAAACTATAGGTCAGAAACTTTTTCCTTAATGGATCTGAAAGAATTTGAATGCAAGCTTTTATTTGGGAGGAAATGTTTAGGAATGTGGAGAAGTAAAATAGTGAAGGCAATGTACCCAATAAAGAATGCATTACAGATGAGATTACTGTTTCGGACAACTGGAATTCAGTACCCCGAGGGATCTCTGAGAAACAGTACAGACCGTGAATTATTCCATCTTAGGGTAAGGGGGCTTATGTATTTATTCCAATTCTATTACTATTTGAAGGAGAGCTCCTCTGGACTGCCTTACTGTCGGAAGGGAGGGCTCCCACCTGCAGAGAAAGCTATCAGGCAGTGGGTAGTCAGTGGTTTTTCTCTAGACTTCATCTTAGATTTGTGGTCTCAAGTGAATGAAGTTTTTGAAGTAATCTGAGAAATTCCAGGCACAATGTAGGAATCTTCTGGGTGTCACAAGAGACTTTCTATTTAAACATTTGCAATTCATCTTGAGGACTTCCACTGAAACACTTCAAACAGGGCATAGGGTATAACTATGATTCATTGAGCTTCTATAGGGTATAAAGATCACTAGTGAGAAGATTAAGAAGACATTTATTCTGATGGAAGAGATCTAAAAGCTGATCTTGAGGCACGGAAGGGACTCCCATTGATTACATGCCAGCTATGTACCAGGGACAGTGCTAAACAATTTTGTATGCCTTGTCGAATATAATGAATCTAATAATGGCAGCCACCTTGTAAAGAAGTCATTGTACACTGTTTCAAAGACGAGAAAATTAAAGAAAACCAAAGCTTGTAGGGGGGTAAAGTGACTTGTCCAGTATTATAAAGTGTATCAGTTATCTTTTTCCACAATAATGCTGCATAACAAATGACCGCACAATCTAGTGCCTAAAGACGGGGTTTATTTAGTTAACAATCCTGCAGGTTAATGATTTAACTGGACTCAGCTGGGTCTTTCTTCTGGTCTGAGTTGGGCTCCCTTATACGCTTGGGAGTCAGCTGACTGTCAGCAGATTAGGATTGCTCTGGCTGGAATGATTACCAGGCCTCCACTATGTTCCACTTGTCTCTCACCATTCAGGGGGCAAGCCCTGGTGTGTTCTCATGGCAATGGCTGAGGACAAGAGCAAAACCAGAAGCATGCACACACCTTTTTAGCCCACTGCTTACAACATATCTGATAGAAACCCATTGGCCCAAGAAAATCACATTGCTCTGACCAGCATCAGAACTTGGATGCAGGAAGGGTTGAAGAATTAGAGAATTGATGACATCAATTGACCAACTTGACGACTAAATGTCAGCTGAGGTTTAAACCCCAAAGACTGCCAATTGTTATGTACTGTGATGATATGAAAAGGAAGCCCCATCTGAATTGTGTCATCACGGTTTTCAGAAAAGGTGCATTTATTTAATCCTCTGCATCTTTGCACTGTTTTCAATTCATTGTCTGACCCAAGATGAATGTGGCTTAATTTATTTATTTTTGTATTTTATTTTGTAGAGAAGGTGCTAATAAGTAGAGAAGCACTCCAACACCATTTTTACTGATAAGAAATTTAGTGACCACTGGACTTTATAAACCTCAATAAAGAATGATTCTGAATATGTATAGCTTTATCTTTCCAGTCATTTTGGTATTTTCAAGAGCAGATGGGTAAAATGAGCTGACTATGACTAATTTACATTTAAAAGGCTTAACATGGCAGCTTAGCCCACGATGACTGCAAGTTCAATATAAAAAAGGTCAGAAATATTTGTCCACCAACCAAGACTGTGTCACTAAGGAGCCCTGGGACGGCTCCCACTGCCCTGGGGAGCCTTGACGTAGGAATGCATTCTTCTTCTTCTTTCTAAAGAAAAGTTGCGACCAGCTCTTTGTGTCCTGGTAGGAGAAAAGAATAAGACTTGACCTCTTTTTGTTCCAGCAAAGCCTGCAACTGCTTCATTCCATTGTCCTAACATGTATCGTCTGTCAGTCGTCAGCCCCCTTTCCAGGACAGAGCTGCATTCTTTGGACATTATGACTTTGCTGCATGGTGTCCTTTCTCATCTTGTTTTGGAATTTAAAGGAAAAAAAAAGACCATGAAAAATGTGTAAGTTGGATGCTATTCATTCACTTATTTATAAATAAATGGAAACTGACAGACACCTCTTCAGAAAATGTTTACTATATGAACAAGTGTTGATGACATGGGCTGAAAGACACAGTCTGGTGCCACCAGGACCAGCTGCTCCTTCAGTAGTTACCATTGTGTGGCTTTACTTTCGTTTTGGCTTGGCACATTCATTTCAGCCTGTGTGACATCGTGTCTTCAGGGTATTTATCTCTGGCACTGTCTGCAGAGACAAAAGACGGGCCTTCTTACCAGGCCTGAAAGCTCAGGCTCTGTGTGTTCTTAATCTCTGGTGTTACTGCTGCTTATATAAGGATCTCGCCTGATGCCAATGGATGTACCTGCTATTGGCCCAGTAACTTTGCTTCATGGAAATGGAATTTGATTATTTTGCTCTTCATGTTGTCGTGCTGACATTTACTAAGTTGGACCAGTGTGTCTGTTTCCAGTAGAAAAGAAGCACTTCTCATTGCTTAGTTAGGGGAGCAAGAGATTAAGCTGTTGGGTATGTAAGTACAGTGGACCTCAGACTGGCTCAAATCACAGGTCCTAGATGACCCTTCCTCAACTACTCCACAGGGTGTGATTTACAGGGCTGCTGGAAAATTGGTAGATTCCTTGGGAGTCCAAGCAATTTACCTTCCTGTATGAATTCTAGATTGTACAGATTGAATTCTAGATTGTAACTGTTACACAGTTACAACAGGTTAAGCCCTTATCTATTAATCCATCAATCAATTGACCAATCAACCAGCAAGAATATATTTAGCAGCTACTCAAATGCACTGTGTTGGGCTCTGCAAACACAAAGAGGCATTACCTTGCTTTAATTTTATTACATTCTACAATTTGATTAAGAAAAGTATATATGTGCACAAACTGCACACTCCCACAAAGCATTGTTCAGTGTACTCAGAAAGAAGGGTTTCCAAAAGGGAGACATCACCATGAGCTGAAACGCCTGAGGAAGACTTCCTTGGGAGAAATGAAACATAAACCTAATGTGAAAGACTAACTGATGATACGCTGAGTGTTGAGTAAACCCAGATGAATAACAATATAGTCACAAGCAGAGCTACTCTTCGGTGTACAATGATCGTTGTAGAAACTGAAACACCCAATGCCTTGAACATCATGTTTGTGTCATTTGCAATTACTTTCTGCATCTTCCGGAGACTTCAGAAGCTGAGGCAAAAGGGCTGACATTTAATAACCACCTTCTGTTTGCCATATAGTGCTATCTGCTGTACATATGTTGTCTTGGTTAGTTCTTCCGCAGTAGTGGGAGTTGCTGTTTATAGATGAGGAAACTGAGGCTGAGAGAGGTTAAATCACTCCCCCAGTTCTCATACTTATCAAGTGACAACCCTCTGCATTACTTACACACAGCTGACAACTTAATTGATTTTTAAGGTAGGCAACAGAGCTGAAAAATTTAATGTCAATGCTTTTGCTCAAAATACTGTTTGAGCAATGGCTGATGTGGCTCTGTTGGATGGAGCATCATCCTGTAAATTATAAGTCTGTGGGCTCGATCCCCAGTCAGAGCACATATTTAGGCTGTTGGCTCAATCCCCAGCTGGGGTATGTATGGGGACAACTGATCAATGTTTCTCTCTCTCTCCCTTCCCCTCTCTCTAAAAGCAATGAAAAAGTATCCCTGGGTAAAATTAAAAAAAAATATTTGTATTGTTGCTTGTTAGATGGGTACATTGTTGGTAATTACAAAAATGGATTAAAATGAATACAAGAGAAAAGTAACAGCAAAGAGAAATAAATTAAAACACTGGATATATACTCTTTTGGAACATGAATGCTGTAGAGTATGTCCAATGGTACTGGTAGAAGAAAATGTGTGTGTGTGTGTGGCGTGGGGCTACATGGGGAATTTGGTGCACTCTGTCAGAGACGTCCTCATAGAGCCAATGTCTGATATGTTAGATTCTATTACAAAATGATGAACAGTTCCACTCTGGCTCTCAAGGTGACAGATGTTTTATGACTAAAGTATTGCTTTGGGAAAACCAAAATAGACCCACTACTCCTAAAATAATCAGCCAGAAATACAAGGAAAAACATTAGGAAATGGAGACTTGCAGCAAGGCAACACATGTTCGAGGCAAGGTTCTCAGAATTTTGTCTGTGAGTTGTAACCTTGGCTGGACCAGTTGCTCTCCCATGGGCCTCCTTCCACAGAGTCAGAGTCCTTTCACACGCTTGGCCATCCACACTCTGCTGTCTTGTATGAAAGAGCAATGGAGGTTCCTACATGCCAGTGGCTTGGTGGGACAATGGACTGGGAAACTTAAGCAAGCAGTCGCTTGCAGACCGTTAGTTTTTCCAGTGTCCGTTAGCTATTCTTGGTGAATTTCCAGAAGGATAATTCATTTCAATAGAGCTCATCCCCTTTGTGACGTCTGGCTGGAAACATCACCTGGCCTCTCTGTATGCCTGGCTCTTGCATTTTGAGCTTCTGTATGGACCAATTAAAACAAGCATCCCTGTCCCCTACAAACAGGGCTAGATGTCCTCAAGGGCCGAGGGTTGTCTTGAGGATACATGGCACGCATGAAGCCCTCAGTGCAAGGTCCAGCATGTGTTATTGGCCCAGAGTTTCTAGCTATGATTACCATTTCCAAATGTCCCCATTCCATGATTTGTATCCCTCTATTCCATTTTAATGTTTCTCAACTTGGAACAACTCAGCATCTATGTGTACTTTTATTGTTATGTTTCATTTTTACAGAATAAAGCTATTATGAAATTGCTGGTAAGTTCAGCACCAATAATGTCTTAGAACTGAAGATATATAATATTATCACTACATTTTATTTTTCTGAGAAAAATGTCTCCTATGGAGTTGAACCTTAATTTAAGGGGAAAAAAAGAATGTTTGAAGTTGTCATGGAAAAGCATTTTGAAGAAGTTTGTGGGTAAATATGAAAGAAGACCATTGTGAGAAAGCTTTCTGGAAACCAGAAGATGATGAGGATGGATGGCTTTTGTTTCTCTATCAAGTCACTTGTGTAATGCTTTTCTAACAAAACACAAGAAATTTACTTAATTAGTAAAGTGTCCCACAAACTGAAATTCTATTTATAAAACACTCCTCTTCAAGGAGTTCCAAGTGCTTGGCAGACGTTTTCTAATAAATGCTTACAAAATGCATGTGCAGGAGGCCCAGGACGGGGGAGAGCAGGAATGCCAGAGTCATTTCTACTTTTCTGTTTTAGGACACATTTAACTGACTTCCCAAAAGTCAGAAAATCATGGACAAGTTCGGGGAGAAACTTGTGGGGGTGACTTTCCTCACAAATCCCCTTGAGTGCCATGGATGAGAGTAAATTTGACTGAGACATGATGTGATCTGCTTAGGGAGGAAAAGTGACCAGTTTCTCAGGGGAAAAAAGGCCAGCAGTGGCCAGTTTCTCTGAGGAGAAAAAGGCTTCAAGCCCCCTCCTCCAGGGCCTTTTATTGGGTTGTAATACACAGGAATACAGGATGGCAAGGATCAAGCAGTAGATAACATTTCAAAGAAATCTGAGGGCTTAGTACGAGTCAGAGTCTGTCAGAACAGAGTTTTAGGGTTTCCTGCTTGAACCCTTATCATATGAATGAAAGCACTCTTAGCAGAGCAGATTTCACAGGTTTATCAGGAAGTCTTTGTGATGCCAGATTTTTCCCCAGGACACGCTCTAGCAAGGCAAGGAGCTGCACCCCTCCCCATCAGGTATTCAGGCTTGAGGGGATTAGAGCCAGGAAGTGCTTCTCCCAGAGGACATGCGGACTCGGGCTTTGACAGAGCCGGTGGTTAGGGGGGGAGCAGGCGGGGAGGGGGGAGAGAGTTCGTTGCTCTTTGTTGCGGCCCCCTGAGTCCTTCCATGATGGTCTCCCAAGTGATCGAGTCTGGCTTAGGTTGCCTGCCGCTGTGAGGGGTCTTACCTGTCATTGACTCCCGAGCTTTGGGGGCAGGGAGAGGAAACTGAGGCAGCATTTGCTACCAGAGACAAGCTTTGTCTCCTGGAGTGCGAGGGGGAGACGGGAGACAACTGCATTTGAACAACAATAACAAAAGACTTAAAAAAGCTTATTTTACAAACTTAAAAGTTGGACACTGAAAGGGTGTATCTTTAGATACAACTTTTAAGCCAGTATTGTCAAAGAGTGTTATCCTAACTGATGTTATAAATATAGAAAAAATAGAGACAGACAGAAATTAGGGAGAAATATATGTGTTGGGTCATTTAAATGAGGAGCATTTCCCTTAAAATATTTTAAATGAATATTTCATATCATTTTTACTACCAGATTGTCAAAGGCTACCATAACAAGTGTTTATAAAAAATGTAGAAGCTGGGAGCATGTGTTGATAAATGGTTGCCTCGTTTCTGGGAGGTCGCTAGGCAATGTGCATACAATTGCAAAGGTGAAAAATCTTTGAGCCAGTAGTATCATTTCTATGAATCTATCCTAAGTAACTAATTATTGATATTCTTCAAATTTTAGCTAAGAATGTTCATCACAGCATAGTTACAATAGTAAAGCAATTAGCAATAGCCCAAGTGTCGAATATACTGATTAAGAAAGTTATGGTAAAATCATAGAATGGATTTCTATGTTGCCATTAAAAATGATAAAAGAAGAGAAAGGACCCAAATAAACACAATCAGAAATGAAAGAGGAGAGATTACAACTGATACCACAGAAATAGAAGGGATTGTAAGGAATTACTATGCAGAGCTGTATGCCAAGAAATTTGAAAACCTAGATGAAATGGACAAATTTCTAGAAAAATATAATCTTCCAAAACTCCATGAAAAAGAAGCAGAAAACCTGAACAGGCCAATAACAGCAGATGAAATTGAAGAAGTAATCAAAAAACTCCCATCACACAAAAGCCCTGGAGCAGATGGTTTCACAGGAGAATTCTACAAAGCTTTTAAGGAAGAACTAACCCCGATTCTTCACAGACGATTTCAAAAAATCCAAAAGGAGGGAAAACTCCCCAACTCTTTTTATGAAGCCAGCATCATCCTAATTCCAAAACCAGACAGAGACACAACAAAGAAAGAAAACTTCAGGCCAATATTGCTGATGAACATAGACGCTAAAATCCTCAATAAAATATTGGCAAATTGCATCCAACAATACATCAAAAAGATCATACACCATGACCAAGTGGGATTCATCCCAGGGATGCAAGGATGGTTCAATATTCATAAATCAGTAAATGTAATACACCACATAAACAAAAGCAAACACAAAAACCACATGATCATATCAATAGATGCAGGAAAAGCTTTTGATAAGGTACAACACCCATTTATGATAAAGGTACTCAGCAAAGTGGGAATAGAGGGAGCATTCCTCAATATAATAAAGGCCATATATGAAAAACCTACAGCCAACATCATACTCAATGGACAAAAACTAAAAGCTTTTCCACTAAGATCAGGAACAAGACAAGGTTGTCCACTTTCACCACTTCTATTCAATATAGTATTGGAAGTTCTAGCCACAGCAATCAGACAAGAAAAGGAAATAAAAGGCATCCAAATCGGAAAGGAGGAAACAAAACTGGCATTGTTTGCAGATGACATGATAGTGTACATGGAAAACCCTATAGCCTCTACCAAAAAACTGCTGGAACTAATAAATGAATTTGGCATAACAGCGGGATACAAAGTTAATATCCAGAAATCAAAGGCATTTTTGTATACCAACAATGAAGCAGCAGAAGCAGAAATCAGGAAAAAAATCCCATTCGATATAGCAAAAAGAAAAATAAAATATCTGGGAATAAACCTAACCAAGGAGGTAAAAGACCTGTATGCAGAAAACTACACAACACTGAAGAAAGAAATCAAGGAAGACACAAATAAATGGAAACATATACCGTGTTCATGGATTGGAAGAATTAACATCATCAAAATGTCCATACTACCCAAAGCAATTTACAGATTCAATGCAATACCTATTAAAGTACCAATGGCGTATTTCACAGACATAGAACAAACACTTCAAAAATTTATATGGAACCAGAAAAGACCCCGAATAGCTGCTGCAATTTTGAGAAAGAAGAACAAAGTAGGAGGGATCACAATACCTGATATCAAACTGTATTACAAGGCCACTGTAATCAAAACAGCCTGGTACTGGCACAAAAACAGGCACATAGACCAATGGAATAGAACAGAGAGCCCAGAAATAAACCCAACTCTCTACAGTCAATTAATATTCGACAAAGGGGGCAATAACATAAAATGGAGTAAAGACAGCCTTTTCAACAAATGGTGTTGGGAGAACTGGACAGCTACATGCAAAAAAATGAAACTTGAGCACCAACTTACACCATACACCAAAATAAATTCAAGGTGGATAAAAGACTTAAATATAAGCCGTGAAACCATTAAAGCCCTAGAGGAGAGCATTGGCAAGAAAATCTCAGATATTCCACGCAGCAATATTTTTACTGATACGTCCCCTAGAGCAAGGGATATAAAGGAAAGAATAAACAAATGGGATCTCATCAAAATTAAAAGCTTCTGCATGGCTAAGGAAAACAGTATCAAGATACAAAGAGAAGCAACTGTTTGGGAAAACATATTTGCCAATGATACCTCAGACAAAGGTTTAATCTCCAAAATATACAAAGAACTCACTCGACTCCACTCAAAGAAGACAAGCAACCCGATTAAAAAATGGGCAGAGGACTTGAACAGACATTTCTCCAAGGAGGACATACAGAGGATCCAGAGACACATGAAAAGATGCTCGATATCGCTAGCTATCAGAGAGATGCAAATTAAAACCACAATGAGATACCACTTAACACCAGTCAGAATGGCTATCATAAACAAAGAAACAAACAACAAGTGCTGGAGAGGTTGTGGGGAAAAGGGGACCCTAGTTCACTGTTGGTGGGATTGCAGACTGGTACAACCACTATGGAAAGCAGTATGGAATTTTCTAAGAAAACTAAAAATGGACGTGCCTTTTGACCCAGCAATTCCACTGCTAGGAGTATATCCTAAGAACCCTGAAACACCAATCCAAAAGAACCTATGCACCCCGATGTTCATAGCAGCACAATTTACAATAGCCAAGAGTTGGAAGCAACCTAAATGCCCATCGGTCGATGACTGGATCAAAAAACTATGGTACATTTACACAATGGAATTCTATGCTGCAGAGAGGAAGAAGGAGCTCCTACCCTTTGCAACATCATGGATGGAGCTGGAAAGCATTATGCTGAGCGAAATAAGCCAGGCAGTGAAAGACAAATACCATATGATATCACCTTTAACAGGAATGTAAACAACAAAACAAACAAGCAAGCAAAATGTAACCAAAGACACTGAAATACAGAACGTGCTGACAGGGTCCAGAGGGTAGAGGGGAGAGAAGCACAGAGTAAAAGGGGATGGACTCACATGAATAAGTATGAAGGACACATGGACAATAACTAAGATGGGGGGTGGAGATGGGAGGGGGGTGGGGAGCACTGGGGGGGGCAGGGCTGGGAATACAAGAAAGAAAACTGTACTTGAACAAAAGTTAAATAAAAAAAAGAAACCTTAAAAAATGATACCATCCTATGTTATATTATTGATAAGAAGATGCCAATTATATATGTTTTTAGTGAATAGAGAAGGCTAAAAAATAGTGCTCAGGATGATGGTAAAGATGGTAAAGATACACAAATGCATAGGGAATATCTGTAAGCATATTCAACAAAATGCTAACAATCATTATTTCTGAATAGTAGGTATTTGTGCTTCCTCTTTTTCCTTACCTAGGTTTTCTAATTTTTCTTCCATGAACAATATTGTTGTTGCAATATATAAAAATTCAACTGTTTTAGTATAAAATATTAAAATAGTGAAGACAACTTGTATGACACTGATTGGTGAGGGAAGAGACATGTGTGCCTGGTCAGTACCAGCAGCATGGGCTCATCCACCCTGGTGAGAAGGGTGCGTGGAAATAGGAGACGTGCCTAAGGCCAGAGCTGGAGAAGAATTTTAGTGTTATTTGAGGAGCCCACAGGGATTTTAATAAACCAGGAGGGCAGAGTAACATGCCCTTTGACAGCAAGGAGGAAAATATTCTGTTCCCTCTGTTTTCTTTGTATCTACATCACAGAAATAAAATGCTTCATTTCCGAGAAAGCTCTTCAAATCTTTGAAAGTGGTGAGCGATTTTGTGCATTACCTTCTGTTCTGCTTATCTGTCTCTCTTCTCATTACTCAGAGTGTGTGACTTTACTGAAAGATTTATTTGCTCCTTTTAGAGTATATGGCTTTTAATCTGGAAGATTTAGTCAGTCCTTGTGTCCTGCCAATTGGTTCTAACTTCTTCTCTTTTTGCCATAGTGTCTCCAAATTCATTACACTTTTTTTTCAATGTCCTACAAAAGTGTCCTGTATTTTTTCTCTCCCCACCCCTTCCTTCTTTCCTCTCTCCCCACTCTCAACAGAAGTAAATCTATCCCTCTTTATGCAAATTCACCAACCCTGTATCTCTGGGAAGTTCTAAGGCTTAGACAGCCATCTTCCTTCGATAATTCCTCGTGTATTCTTTGGTATTCTAAAACGTGGGCATTCTCTGCATCATGAAGTGGTAAATAATAGACATTCTCCAGGGCACAGACGCTGAGGCAGCCCTTTGGAGTCAGGGTTTGACCATGGAAGATGTTGGCTCCTGAGAGGAAAGGAGAGCTCCATGAGTTTCCTCCTTTAGCAGGGTGACCTTGGCTGCAGTGCCCCCACCAGCCTGTCAGAGAGCATTGATGGCAGGCTGTCAGTTCACGCCATTCACTGGATCCATCTGCTGAGCACTACTGTGTGTCAAACATGGCACAGCCCACATTCACTTAAGGTAGGTGGTATGGTTTCCTGTAATGGATGCTGTTGGCATCCAGCCTTGATCCCCTTTACTGCAGCTCGCCCATCCCCTAGCAGCTGTGAGAAATGGTGACAACAACTTAAATCCTCGGGGATAGAAGTGAGGGGACAGACAGCTTCTCTTGACCAGAGGGAGCCTCCTCTCCACCTAGAGCTCAGCCAATGCCTGACTGGCCTGGGGTCCAAAACGCCAGTTCCCTTGTCTGGGGGCGGAACCAACTCCGACATCATTCATGCTTCCGTGCTTTCTTGCTTGGTTTTCCCTGTCCCAGCCTGCCTCCTTTGCTGCCCTTCTTCTGAGAGTGCTCTCCCAATAAATCACTTGAGTAAAAATCTCCAACTCTAGCTCTGCTTCTAGGGAGCCTGGCCTAAAACACCTCCCATTTTAAAAGTGAGAAAGTTGAGCGCAAAGTGATTGAGTTTGTTCGCCCATACCCCACAGAAGAGTAGGAATACAAAGTCCAGCTCTATCCAACTCTATTTAATTATTGTGTGATAATTCAGCCCAATGCTAATTTCGATCAACAAACTTTCTTCCTCTAATGGGAAGTGGAGTTCTAACGTCCAGGTAGGCAGCGAGCTGGGATCCAAGCCCAGGGTGCCGACCTCAAGGCGGTAATCCAACAGGGAGGAGCTAGGCGGTGAGTCTGAGCGGAGTCTTTATAGAGCTGCTGCAGACGATCATGTTATTCCCCCAGTCCTCATCACAGACGTGGGACAGTTTGAAAAGGTGTACCTACTTTCTTGTTGTCTCCAAGACTGTAGGACAGTCTTCACATTTAATGAGCATGGCCAGGAAGGTTAAAAAGCTCTGCAACATAAGAATTGTTCTGCAACAAAAGCTAACAGTGCCCCTATTGAGAAACACAGAGAAATGCCCAGGGTCAAAAAGTAACTGAGCCAAATGCAGTCATCAAGTCCAAAGGGCAAGAGAATGATGAAAAAGAGAAAACAAGCCAAAGAGGGGGCCAGCCAGGCAGCCCTGGGCTGGTGCCAATCAGGCTTCAGGAGCAGGAATGAGCCTGGGTGCTGTGCCCACAGCCTGCGGCTCTGTGGGACACAGTGTGTCTGGACCATCTTAAAAAGTTCAGGACAAAAGGAGGAGTCGAGGTGGACCTGTGCCACAGGACCCCAGGACAAAAAAGACTGTGTGGCATTACAATCATTGTTCATTTATTTATTCCAACAAACAGGTAGTGAGAGCCCTATAATTTTCTGGAGCCGTAGGGAACATTGAAGAAAACCAAAACACATCAGACAATTTGGACTGCAGTCAATGCTAAGGAGTAAGTGCAGGAATGATTTGCTGTACTTTAATTTTGGCTGCCCGGCATTTGAACCTCATCCTATGCAGGAATTCTTTCCCTTTTAAGTCTTGCTGGGCAGGAGGCCACCTCTTATGTGAGAAACTGAAAATGCCAGATATGCACTTTCCTACCTCCCTTAGGCAGGCCTGGACAGCTGTCTTGGGTTTTTAATTGGAAAGTAGTTACCCAAGAGTGGAGGGAGAGGGAGATGTGTCATTTTGCCAGAAGAAAGCTGGGTGTTATTTGGGTCCTTGTTTCCAGCCACAGGGAGCTGGAGTCTGGTTGCTCAGGCTGCTTCTGGGAGCTACCTAACATCTTTTGAATACATTCCTTTCTTGCTTAAATCAGCCACATTTCATTTCTTCTGTGGGAGATAAGAGCACCTACTATGTACCAGGTACTGGGAAAACACTGACAAACTAGACAAAGGTCCTGTGTTTTCATTTAGGGTGGCAAGCGGTACCCACTCAGACTCAGGGAGTGCTGCCATGTTGCAGGACCAAGAACCGTGGGAGCGCTCAACAGGAAACTATTAATAACTCATATTTGGCTCAATTTGTGGTGGAGGCTAAGAGCCAGGGAGGCCAGTGTAAAACATTAAAAAAAAAAAAAGATGAAGGGCCTAACTCTTGGATCTTTTGTTATCAAGTGGTACGAAATGAGTCAGGACTCACGCACACCAGCCTGGTCACAGAAGACAAATTCTGAAAGCAGGGAAGCGGTGGGACGGTGACTACGGCATGCTGGATTCCTGCCAGCCTGCCTGGGTAGCACGCTCCGTGACTCACACTTTTCCCTGCTTTTCTGTGAAAATAGAAGACAAAGAGCTGTCCATAGCAGTTGAATTTCTGGCCCAGCTTATCCATGATCTTAAACTTTCCCCAAATAGTCTTATTTCTCCCATTAAATGTTTGAAATCCCAGGCTCTCTCCCCGCCTCTCTCTCTCTCTCTGTCTCTCTGGGGCATACCTTCCCCCAGAAGAGTTCTCTCTGCTTTTCTTTCTCCTTAGCTCCGAGGTCCCTTCTTTGGCCTCTGTGACGTGCTTCCTGAGCCCACACAGCCCAGCTGGCTCACTTCCTCATGGCTCACTTCTACCTCTGTGACTTTCTAAATGAACTTTTGCTTGAATTAAAAAAAAAGTTTGAAATCTGTGTTTCAGAGTATACCAGCCAGCCTGTTGTAATTTTGCTATCTTGTATAAATTGAATAGAATTTTATTTTAGGGAGGTGGATGTGAGGAATGAGTTCATGCTTTAATTTCCTTTTATTACATAACTGTCATGCCTTGAGCATCTCTTTCATGCCAGTCTCTTTCCCATTTATTACCTTTAATCTTCAAAACAACCTTCTAAGTAGGCGTTATAACTTGGCCAAAATCACAGAACTGGTTAGTGACAAAAACACGGAATGCAAGTGAGTCTGGCTCCCATCTCATTTGCTTTCCACGGCACACACCGTGGTGCCTCCTTCCCAGATAGCTCTGTAACTCAAGAAATCACATGTCCAACCCAGGGGTAACATGACAATCGATCCATTTAAAATTCACAACTCATTCCTACCAGGTGTGCCTGAGACATGTATTGAGCATTCTTAAGGGGTTGGTTAAGATCACTTGCACAATCAGGAAGATTGGTGGTTAATAAATCTTTCTGACTTAAACAAATTCTATAATTAAGATACTTGATTGTAAGACCTTTTCCAGGACTGTTTTCTCTGAAGACTAATTAGCTCGGTTGGTGGAAAAATGTTGTCGTTCGTTGGGAGAATGCTGTTCTGTGGTCCAAGGCCTCAGTGGGCCCGTCATAAAGCTCAGATTCGCCAAATGCTCACCGTTGTGTCCAGCAGGAATGTGGACAAGTTACTGTCACTGTGATTTACTAACTATTAGCATCAGTGGCAATGATAATAATGAACGTTTTTGAATGCCTGCTGTGTGTGTACTATACCATGCATCATCTCTTGTCCTGTGCACAAACCTATGAGATCCCACACTTTAAATGAGGAAAAAAACTCTAGGAGGTTCAGCAATACTGACTGCAGGTGGGCTCTCCAAGGTTCAAACCCCGACTTCCTGTGCCCAAAGCACAAGTCTAAGGGTTCAGTGATGCTAACCATAGTTGAGCAGTTCTGGCTATAATACCAGAGCCACTGGGAAGGCATACTCATGTGTCCAACGCTATTGAGTAGTGTCTCCTTTATGATGGGCAACACGTTCCTGAACAAAAGAGACATGGCCTCTACCAACATGGGGGAGGAGAAAAATAATCAAATAAACCACCCCCCAAACATATAGTTACAAATTGTACTATGTGCTGTAATGGAAAGGCACAGAAAAGTGGGGAAGCACGTCACAAGGGAACCTAATCAAATCTAGCAGATCAGTGAAGACTTCCTGGAACAATAGCAATTGAGTAAATACCAGAGGAATGAGTGTGGTTAACTAGGAGGAAGGGAGGGGAAATGGGAGAGGAAAATTACTGGCAGAATGAAGGGCATGTGCAAAGGCCCTGAAGCCAGAACTTCTACTCTGTGGTTGTTAGACATTGCTAACCTGTGGGTAAATTTAGTTTGTAGATGTTTGTTTTGGCTCACAGGCTCTTCTGGAAAAATTTGAGCCTCAAAGAGGAAATGTTGCATAAATATTCTGACTTGAAGCTTCTCTCAAAAAAGCAGGAGATCTGACAACTTTTAGTGTTCAGGGCTTCATGGCACAATGACAAGTGCTGAGTATCTGACCCTCTGGGTGGGGAACGCATCCTCAAGGGCAACAGTCTCTCTGCTCCTTATTGCCCTTCCAACACAGAAGTGCAGCTTCAGGAACCAGGTGTGATGGTTGCACTCTTGAGTTTCTTATACTGGAGAATTATTTCTCTACCTCTGCCTAGATTACAGATGAAAAGTAGACTAAGAGAACCACATGCTTCTCCTCATACCCAACATGTGCTGCTAGTGTACTGTATTTCTTTGGGCCTATGGGCACTTAAATTCTTCCCACGTCGGATTAGAAGGAAACAGAATAAAGGCCTGTAGGGTGTACTACAATTCAACAGCCTAAAATATGTTGACTTTTTTTGCAGTTGCAATGCCTTGTGAGAATGGGTTGTTTTTTACACATTGTTAACCCCTGGCATCATGAGACACGGAGAGCTGAATATACAATTGATTTTTGATCAAAGATATTAAAAAATGCTGGCTCTATTCTTCCAAATGTCCAATTGCACCTGTTTTTAATTGCTACTCAATTTATTAAGCATTTCTACTATATTAAGCAAAATACATCATAAGATAGCCCCTGCACTGGAGAACATGTGCATTCCTTTCTTGGTCAGATAGATTAATCTTCCCTTCTCCCATCCACTGTACTTCATATATTAGCAAGATAGCACAAATTAATGTTGAACTTTTTCTAAACATTTACATGTCAAGTCATGCAGACATCTCCGATATAATGTGAGAGCTCTGCGCTGTGGTACAAGAAACCACTTCTTTTACACAGTTAATATATTCCTTCAAACTGCGTGTAAATCAGGTCTATGTTCAGAGCTCTAGAAAAACTCTCTTGGGAAACTTCTGATGAATCATTTTGTAAAACAGAGAATTTGAATGCAATATGCAACATCTTTCATCAATAGATACTGTTTGCAATAACAAAGTATTCCACTGGGATTTAATAAAATACGTATGTGATTACAGATATATGTGATACCATACCTAAAATGTCGGTTGCCTTGTATGGAACTAAAACTAGTTGATTTTTATTTGTGTTTGCCTTTTTCATCCGGGTCTATACTTTCCACCTTGCTTTCTTTTTTTCTCTCCTTCCCACGTATTGTATTCTCAGTGTGACTAAGCCCTGCAACAAATCAAATCTTCGGTTCAAACTTGACCAGCAGAGGGTACTGTCTGAGCACTTAAGTGGACACCTCATCTTTGTTTTACCCATCCAAAGAGAACAGTATCTGAATAATAGCCAGGGAGGTTACTCAATAGGCAAGGTGCTGGCGAGATAATATACATTAATGATCATGTTTCGGCATCATTTTTCAGGAAATTCCCTTTGTTCTCGGCTGCCCACAAAGGACATGCCATGGAGAATGCACCTGTGGTTCCTGGTGATAATGTACTTGAAGGTAGATAAAGAGGGTGGTGGTAGCAGGGTGAAATCTGCTTCTAAATTTACCAAGTACTTATATTCAGCTTAGGTTTAGTGTTCTGAATCAGGATATTAGCCCCACATGTTCTCAGCTTGCTGGTGAATGATCATAAATTATTCTGCAGTAGTGAATACCATAATAAAATAATCAGGCAGTCTGTGCATCGTAAATCAGGGAGCCCAGATGTCTGCAAATGGAGGGGGTATTTGAAGATATTTTACATCTTGTTGGGTTGGGAACACTTGAGAGTTAGTTAGTGATTTTTTATCAAAATAAGGTGAACATTCTCCCTGCTCTGAAATCATGTTCATCATTAAATATAATTAAGTGTATTGTAGAATACTTTGCTACTTAATTTTTACATAAATTTAATCAATTTCTGCAGAGTAGTGGATTGCACATTTCTTAATAAAATTTATTTACTTGGACTTTTACATTAATAATTGAAAAATTTTATCAAAATAAGAATTGCACATGATAACAAAAAAGATAGAGGCAGTTATGCTGAAAAATGATGGTTCCTTGCCCTACTTCTTATCTTCTGTCTCTTCTCAGATATAAATTATAATTTTTATAGCCTTCATTGTTACTTACCTCTGGTTCTTTAAGCAATATCCTTATACTGTCAATTCTTGGGTTATAAGTACGAGATATCATTATCGTCTTCCTAGGCTGATAGATGAAATTTTAACTCCATTAAGTTACTCAATACCTCCAGTTAGTCCTATCTCTACTTAAGATCATCATTCGTTACCTAAGCAACTTTAGATAAAATACTTATTCCTTTTGTAACATTAGGTAAAATACTTTTCCCTTTAATAACTGACAATTTACTTTGAGTCCTTATCTTTTTAGCTCTTTCCTCCCATTTCTCCTCAATTTTTGTGATCTGTGCCTCTATAATGTTAAGAGTATTAGCATTTGTTTACTGTTTTCTAATCATAATTTTCCCATCTTTATCTATAGGTTGACTCTACAACTGTAAACCAATAAATGGTGTTTACATTGGGGCTCAGTATTGTTTATTGCAGTGTCACATGGTCTATTGTTATTGTAATTCTTGTACAACTTCTACTTGTTCTGGAGTTTTTAGTTGCCTTTATTTTCTTCTTATACTACTTGCCTTTCTTTTGTTCTCATTTTTTGTGGTCCAATCAGAAATTCGTTTGTTTCCCTTGCTCAAGGAGATATAGAAATGTCAGAGAAATTACTGCCTATGTTTTTTTCTAAAAGTTTTATGGTTTCTAGTCTAATGCTTAAGTCTTTAATCCATTTTGAGTTTTTTATTGTATATGGTGTAACAAGGCGGTCTAACTTCATTTTTTTGCATGTATCTGTCCAATTTTCCCAACACCATTTATTAAATAGACTGTGTTTATCCCATTGTATGTTCTTGCCTTTTTTGTTAAATATTAATTGACTATAAAGACTTAGGTTTTTTTCTGGGCTATCTTTTCTCTTCCATTGATCTGTATGTCTGTTTTTATGACAGTGCCTTGCTGTTTTGATTATTATGGTCTTATAGTATAGTTTGATATCAGGTAGCATATGGCCCCAACTTTGTTTCTTTTCTCAAGAATGTTGTGGCTATTTGGGGTCTTTTGTGGTTCCATATAAATTTTTGAGTTATTTGTCCTAGCTCTGTGAAATACATCATTGGTAGTTTGATAGGGATTGCATTGAATCTATAGATTACTTTGGATAATCTATAGATTCTATAGATTTGGGTAGTATGGACATTTTAATGTCACTTCTTCCTATCCATGAGCCTGCTGTATACTTCCATTTATTTTTTATCTTCTTCGATTTCTTTCTTCAGTGTCTTTTAATTTTGTAAGTACAGGTTTTTTACTTCCTTAGTTAAAATTATTCCTAAGTATTTTATTTTTATTGATGCAATTGTAGTTGGTATTTTTTTAGTTTTGCTTTCATTATTGGTGTATTACTATAAAAATGCAACTGATTTCTGAATGTTTATTTTGTATCCTGCTATTTTACTTGATTCATTTATCAGTTCTAGTAGATTTTTGGTGGAATCTTTAGGGTTATCTATATACAGACAGTATCATGTCATCTGTGAATAATGACAATATTTTACTGCCTTTTTTCCAACTTGGATGCTTTTTATTTCTTCTTGTTGTTTGATTCCTGTGGCTATGATGGAAATTCATGTTAATTTTTTTAATCCTTACCTGAGGATATGTTTATTAATTTGAAAGAGAGAGAAGCATTGATCTGAGAGAGAAACATTGATCAGTCTCCTCTTGTATGTGCCCCAACAGGGGACTGAACCCACAACCCATGTATGTGCCCTGATTGGAGACTGAATCCACAGCATTTTGGTGTGTGAGATGATGGTCCAACCAACTGAGCCACCTGGCCAGGGAGGTCTGTATTATTTTTGAATGCATATCTTTGTAACCTGAAATTTCTAGGTAAATATTCAGTGTTTATTTATAGCCTACATAATTTATAAAAATGTGTTTTTAGTGAACATGTTTAAGATATCTTTTAGCATGTGTCACTCCTCTGGCCATTTTCTTAATATTTGAAGGTATAATAAGTCAAACATTTGCTTAATCCTTTTGAGGTATAATTTACTCCAAATGATCATATCTAGTATTTAATACAGCACTGCATTTGGGGCGTAGCCACTGTCCCATCCTAGAGGTGAGAAGTGGAGTTTCTGAGAGAGTTGAGGTGAGTCTAAGATCATACATCTCGTGCATGTTGGCCAGCTTAGGTACAAGCCTTTCAATGCTCTTACTCCTAAGCCACAGCATGTCACTTAAGCACTACTCTAGAAAGTTCCAATAAATACAACAGCACCAACAGGAAGTTAATGTGGACAGAATAGATTCCTTTTTTCACAAAGCTTCATTTGTAATGCTTTAGTTTTAGTCTTGGTAGTGCTTTTAAAATAATAGTTAAAGCTGTTCCTGAATACTTGGGGAGGGTGTAGCATCTCTCACTTCTTCTCCCAGTGAATTTAAGGGTAACTTCCACTGATAAAATGTCCTGCTGCATAAAGGAAAGGCGGTTGTTTCAAGACACTGGGGGCAGGGCTACGGTAGAGTCTGACTGTTCGAATCGTCTTCAACTGTTCTGTATCTTCCTACATTGTAGGTCAGATAATTTGGCTTGTAACATTAAAAACTGTATTAATTATGAGAATTTATAACAGGGTTATGCAGTATGTGTTTGCCAATTGGGAAAAAAGATAATTATACTTGAATGTAGGTCACATTTAAGAAATTCTCTTAGGCCTAAGGGGACCCATGTTTCCTTAAAAATCAAGAATTAATGATGTTCAAGAGAATGGTGACTCTCTTATCTTCTGACCCAATTCTTCTGGTCAGAGATTTTTTTAACCTTTTTTGTGTGGCTGTTCTTAGGTAAAGAAACGTCCACAATTTCTAGTAGGGCAATTCTGGCCAGTTGTGGTAGCGGCTAACCTGGACCTTGATTATAAGAAAACTGGCGATTGAAGCATTACCAACAAAGATGTTTAAAGCCACATTTCTGTGATTGATAGTATAAGCAGATAATTCTAACTCACCCCAAAGTGTTTCATGCTAACTTTTATATAGGAAGGAGATTTTTGTTTGTTATGTGGTTGTCTCAGTCTTTGTTCTGAAAAATTCCTGATGTGTTCAAACTGTCAGTTTCTTTGTGTTTTTTTTTTTGCCTTTTTTTCTGAGCTTTTTTGGTTTCAATATTACCAAATGGCAAATCTAAAAAAACACCATTTTACATGGGAGTGAACTCCACATCAAAACTAAGGAATCTGATATAATTTTGTGACATCCAAGGAAACTGTTTTACTTAATGAATGATTTCAATGGAGGCATGATAAAACTCTCCACTCACAGATTTCCCAACCTGTGCGCTGCCCCTCCCTCTAGGAAAAAGAAAGGCTGCAAGAAAATAACAGACTTTTAAATTCATTGTATGGCCAAGGAGGGAACAAAGTCTTCTAATGGTGTAGCAGGATTTCCTTGAAACAGTGCAGGATTTCACAAGCTCTCTGGTGCAGTGGACGGAAGCTCCCAAAATCCAGGGCAAAGCTTTGATTTCGCCGTTGCAATTTAAGTGGTTTAGTGGTTTAACTTAGGTTTGCCTTGGGGCAAAATTGCTTTTTTAAATGAGAAAGAGAAGAAGAGCTCTAAACTTCAATTTACAATTTTAACTGGTCTGGGAGTTTTTGTCAGTTTGAAATGTGTCCATTTCAGTTATTGTTTTTATCTTTGCCTGATTACTAATGGCATATCATAGTTAACCAGTCAGCCAATGAAATATTTGCAGGATGAATTTTATAACCTGTATTTCTCCTTATCTGTTTTCTATCTTTAAAGAATTAACTTACTTGAACAAACTGCTTTGAGGAACTAAAAAATATCATAAAACACACTGTTCTTTTAAGACTATCAGGATTTTTTTCAGTGCAAACAACAAGCTTTGGAAAGACACCATGCTTGAAAAATGATGGGGAAATGGAAAGATCTAGGTCCTGAAATGCTGTTCCTGATTGGGTCCCCCAGTTCCTCCTCCCAACAAATACTTGGCCTGCAGGACTGATGCTTAGCTAGCCATATGGTTTCTATTTATTTCCCAGTTTTTCATCCATTTCACCTCCCCCGTGGATTAGATTGTGCAACTAGCTTCCTCTGACTGGTTTGATTATAATGTGTCTTTAAAGGGAGGCCTCAGATCTGTTCTCTGTTCTCTCCCTAAAATTTGTTTGCTGATTACTAAACACAGTGAAGCCCCCCCCCCCCCCCAGCAAGCTGTAGATGACCTGGATACATCTCTTGGCTGCAGTTTACATATTAAGACCAAATACAGGATTCTGAATGCAGAATTGAGAAAACGTAGTTTTGCTTTGGCCTATTTAGGTCCATCTAGCTGTTAATTTCCACTTCAGAGTCCTTCTGTGGTGCTGGGTGAGCGGTGTGTGAATTCCTGGGGTTTGAACTTTCTGTGCAGTCAGCTCTTTCCACTAGGTGAGCTGTGGCCCGGGACTCAAGCTGCTACTTGTCTTTGGGGTGTAGTACATTTAGCTAATTCCACAGACTATAATTCTAACCTGGTGGCTGTTGTTAAATCTTTGAGGAAAAGATGTAATCTTCAGGCCAAGGGCACAACTATTCTTGACACTCCCCAGGCCTCAAAGCAAGAATTTGATTTATTTTTTTAAACAAGATTTATAAGCTGCCCAGACTGATCTCCACTCAAAGACTGTGGTTGCAACCTAACCAGGAGAGTAGAAACACTGCTTTCATCAAGCCGGGCGTTATTCAAGGCTGTAAAGCACAATGAAGAAGAAGTAATGGATATCATGCTTTAAACACACGTCTAATTGCTAGGAGATCATTCAGGTAGCAACTCAATAGATCTTCCCCAATGATCTGTGGGAAAACAGTTTCAAATGCTGGGGAAGAGTGAGGCTGATAATAGGGAAAGGGTTGTGGTTGGCTGAGTCTCCTTAAGTTCTTTTGAAAGCCTTAGGCTGACTTGTTAGGGTGTGCACATGCAGAATAAATGCAAATATTTCTGAACTCTAAGACTCTGTAAATAAGGGCTTTTAAGTAGATCTAAAAGAATTTGAAGAAACAGAAACGTTGGGGGTTGAATACAGAGTATCACAGATGAAAGTCTAAATCTGGTGAAACTAAGCTTAAGATTCTACGTTTCCCTATTTGAATAACACTGGTTTGAAATGTTAATTGTGGGACATTTGGAGAAAACTTCAGGCTCATAGCAATTTATTTCTATAAGGAGATGAATAATTTGGGGGTGAGTTTTTAGATTTTTAGAATGCCACATTTGGTAACCCTGCTATAAACTTTGGAATATGTACTGCACTCCATAAAATGACTACAACAGTTTAGTTTTTTTTTCTTCTTCTTTTTTTTAATGGCCCAGCCATTACGAGCTGCAGCTCTTGGATTTGATCCACAACGCTTCTCAGTCCAATGGTAATCTCTGGAGCCCAGAGCCTTGGGACTGATTCCAAAAAAACAATAGGTCAACATTGGAAAAGGAAGAAGTTGTTGCCCAGATTGCCACAAATGGAAATGAGAAAAGAGAAATGCTTATCAGGATAAATAAACTCAAAGTCTTATTATTAGTAAGGGGGCAGTGAGTGGGTGGAGGGAGAAATAGGCACAGGACTGACATTCACTGAACACTTACTCAGGGTCTCACATGTTATTAGAGGTTTTGATACCTTTTTCCCCATTAGGTCTCACTAAATCCTAAAGATTTTATTATATGTTTATTACTACAGATAAGGAAACTGAAGAGAGAGGTTAAGAAAATTGCTTAAGGTCACACACAAGCACATGGTAGAGATGACTGTTGACTAAAGCTTATGTTCCTTCTACTCTTCCACAGGTAGATCTATAATTATTCAGGTCAATGTACCGTGGCTACGGATGATCAAAGTAGCCTGATTTTAGGGCTTCAAAAAGCCAAGATATAGAGTCATGGAACCTTGGTAATCAGCATTAGTCAGATATATTTCGCTTCATTCACTCACTCGACAAATATTCATTGAGCTCCAACTATGTGCCAGGTATTGAGCTAGGTAGTGGTACTGCAGTGGGGTATGAGATGCAATTCCCATCTTTATGAGCTTATCCTTAGGAAATAGTGAACAAGTAAAGAAGTAAACACATTCGAGTCCATGAAGGGATTAGTTTAGTAAGTAGAACTACAGTGTTATTTCAATACTCCAGGTTGCTATGGGGAGCAAATATAATCTAACTATTCTTGTTATCTAAACTTTATCAAGAACTAGAACTGGTCCCACTGCACAGCAAATCGCCAGGTGAAGATGTCCTCATCTATGGATTGTTTCACTTATAGATTAGCTGCTATTAATCGTTCCCTCAATTTTCTGTTATATATGAGGTCTGTCCAGAGGTATCCAGCCATGTAATATGAAAAACAGAGACACTTATTGAAGAAGATAAGAGATACAAGAAACAGTGTACACAAAACAGTGATGCCTCAGTCCCCTTCACAAAGTAGTCATCCTGGGACATCACACAGTTTTCCCAATTGCCATCACCTGCCCTGTCATATTTTTCTGAAACTCATGGATAGTCTGAAATCTCTTCCTTTTCAAA
The DNA here is from genome assembly GCF_014824575.4 of Sturnira hondurensis. Taxonomy (NCBI): domain Eukaryota; kingdom Metazoa; phylum Chordata; class Mammalia; order Chiroptera; family Phyllostomidae; genus Sturnira; species Sturnira hondurensis. Next base: position 5,132,131 of record NW_028088140.1, on the reverse strand, counting down.
GGTAATTTTAGTTTTGGAAAAAGTCAGAAACTACAGGTCACCAAATCTGGGCTATAGAGGGGCTGAGACACCTGGGTAATTTGATGTTTCACCAAAAAACTCTACACAAGACATGATGCATAAGTGGGCATGTTGTTGTGATAAAGTTGTCAATCACCAGTTGCTCATAGCTGCAGTCTTCTGAATCATCTGAGACGTTTCTGCGGAGCAATGTTCAAACTTAACTCAAAATTCGATGCAGATGGATTGTTCTACTTGCTCAGTCATTTTGAATGCAATGACCACACAGTACACATGCTCACTGAAGAAAGTCTACCACCCCTACTGACTAGCACAGTGAAGTCATCATTGTTCACACATGCACACTTCATTCTCCTTGGCTACCAGGTTACATCAATGTCATACACACCATTCTCAATATATTAACAATGACTGGACTTTTTCCAGACAGACTTTGTATATACTTCTCAACTTCTTGAGTCTTTCAATTTTTTTTCATGTAAAGAAATTTTGTTTTATTTTATTGATACTGAATGGCGGGGAGAAGCACTGTACTTCAAGTAGGGTTGAGGCATCTCTATTTTGGAAGGGGATAGTTTCTCAAGAAAGGGAGTGGGTTTTTCTTCTTTTAAAGACCACTTTTTTTTTGATTTAGCAAAGAAATATAATTGAATACAAAATAAAGCTTGCAAATGAATAATATAACATTTATCTTAAAAGTACCAAAAACATTGCAATAGTTTAAAGGCACCTATACATATGAAGAAAAATATCTAAGAAGAGACATAGCAGACCCTGGGGAGAAATTTGGGACTACAGTTGGTGTCCAAATGGGATTTTGTCTAATTCACACCATTATAATAGTTTCCCCAGAGAATACATACATATATTATTTCTATAACTAAAAAACAATAATGTAAAAAGAAGTAAGTTTAATAGAGCCCAACCTGGGAAGCTGTTGCAATATTCCAGAAGAGAGGCGATTCTGACCTGAATAAAATAGGAACCTAGTGGTTCAAACCAGGGCTCCAGTTCCATACTGCTTGGGCTTGAATTTCTGCTCTTGCCCTCATCAGCTGTGTGCCAAATGGGTAAATTATCTAACCTATTTGTGTCATGGCCACTTCATCTGTCAGTGAATATGTAAAAAACAGCACCTACTCAGAGTCACTGTGGTAATTAAATGACTTAATATGTGAAAAACGCTTAGAACAATGGTTAGTACTTCGTAAGGGCTCTACAAATACCAGCTACCCATTTAGGGGGAATAAACTGGACTGGGTTGGGGAAATGGGAAATCCTGAATAAATAAAGATACTAGTGCATTGGGTACCAAATTGATGCTAAATGTCTTGTCAGGCCTTGTGAATCATAATGCTTTTGCGCTGCCCCCAATGTGCTCTGAGGTCACGGGGGTACAGAACATTATAATGACTCTCTCCAACCCTATGGCAGGTAGTGCACGTTGCTTTTCTAGTCACGAATTGCAATCTGGAAGGAGATGGTTACCTCACTTAACCTCCTGTCTAGCTCTCTAATTAGTAAGTTGGTAAGCATGTCACTTATCTTTAGTGCTTAGATTTTTAAAAATTAAGGTGACTATACACATTTCAACAGATATGAAATGCCTCCTCTCCACTTTTCCTTCCTTACTCTATGGCATTTTTATTTACTGATAAATCTGTTTCTCTGATTAATGTTGTGGAGAACAAGACAGTTCAAAGGAAAACACTACCTCTCAGAGTCTGTTTGTGTGAAAACACAAAGATAAATATCACCCAAGGAGTGATGGGAGTAAGGGGAGATCTTGGTACACTGCCCCCAGAATCATTTTGAGCATCCAATGAGGAAATGTATGCTTTGACAAAATGTAAAGCACTATACATGCTGGTATTTGGCCATTGGCCTTTTTTTTCTCTCATGTTTCTCTATTCTGTGTGAAAATACTGCATGGAAAATTCTGGAGGGTTGCATTCTAAATAAACAGCATTGACCGAGTTAATATTTATTTCTCTTTAGTTTCATCTACCTGTCTCATCTTTGAGTTTACTAATTACTGAGAAATTGTTTAAACCTTGGCATTTTATTCACTTCAATTTTTAGGACACTGGTAGGACAATTGCTGAAGCTTTGGGAAAGAATAAATATTTAATTTAGATGTTATTCTCCCTTCTACCCATGGTCCCCCTATACAATTTACGTTGAACCATTGTGGCCCTAAATGAAGTTTTGATCACACTAAGGCCTAATCATCCACACTCAGGAAACTCTTTGAGTCCCTCCTGGAGGTCTTCATTTGGCCTTCATTGCTTCAGTTTGAGTCATAATGTAGTTTAATGAATGGCTCCTCGGATGCATCCACCAGATTCATCAAGTTGCAGTCACAGTTTCAGCCCTTTCTCTGTGCTGCCCCATATTCCAGGCCGTGGTGCCTTTCTGCTTTCCACCGTAAAAGAAAAAAGCGCTTTGTTACTTTTGGTCTTATTTGTAAACCAGGAGTATTAGTTTACATATTTTTTTGCAGGTTTTTTATCCTGGATTTTTCTCATTCTTATATCAGGGAATATCTTAATATGTTACGAATTTGAAGTTTAATTTTCAAATGAGAAGATACTGAGCTTTTGTAACATTTTACAACATAGTTTTTAAAAATACCACTTTATTGAGGTATAATTGGGATATAGTAAATATACACATTTCAAGTGCACAATTTAAAAGCTACTTTTGAGTAGTAAACATCTGTTTACTTTCCACAGATTCTCCTATATGAGTGCAGTACTGGCCTATTTTTCTCCTTATCTTCCAGGCTAAGTTGTCAAGGACACTTGACTCACTTTCTTTAATTACTCACCTTCCAGAAAGTCCATTCTCAATCCCTCTGTTCTTATTACTCAGGAGAAAATACTATGGCCAAGCTTGACTGCCAAACCCAGTGGAGTCTTTTCTGGCCTTTTCTTCCTTGGATGCCCTGTGGCATTTGATGACATGGATCATTCTTTTTCATCTTGTACATTTTAACTCTTCTCAGTCACAATTGGCATCAATGAAACCCTCTCTGGCCCTCCTAACCCTGACAAGGTTTCCTCTCAGTCTCCTTCCTCTCCCTAGCCCCTCATGGTGGGCTTACCATGGCTCTGCCCTTCACTGCTCTTCTCAAGCTCCACATTCTCCCCAGGTAAGCTCATGCTGTCAGCATCTTAGTCAGACTAAACATATGTTGATGAGTCATCAATGAACGATTTGAGCTTAGATGTCTCTTCCGACATCAGATCCGTATACATAAACAGCCCTTTGAGCATTTCTATCTGCATACAAAACTTAGTATCTTAAAAACTCACCTTATTGTCATTCTCTCAAAAACCTTCTCTTCCTTCTCTAGTCCTTGGCCTAAGACCTAAGCCATCCCTGTGGGAGACAAAACAAGAGTCTGTGAAGTAACCCCAACCACGCTGTGCCGTTGGCATCAGCTTGGTGCGGTGAAGTGGCAGAGGGCTCAGAGGTGTTAACACAAGCATGTGCAAGTAGAATCCTAGAGAGTCGAGTCCTGGTGATGGGGAACAGCTGGTAGGCACAAAAAGTATTCAGGAAAGCAAGAACATTAAAGTTAGGTAGGAGTTGTCAAGAAGCCTTCGGAGAGCTGATGTGACTTCATGCCTCAGCTACTCAGCAGAAGCTTCCAGTCTCATTTATTCAACAGAAGCTTGTAGAGGTTTTTCCATGTGTCAGAAACCCAGCTTGTTGAGAAGTGTACCAACCCAGCTGAGTCCTGCTGTCATATTTGGACAAGAAACAAAGCTCTTGGTCTCATAAAACTTATGTTATACCTGGAAGAATCAGATAATGAACATGTAAAACATTAATAAAACATAATTTTAGATAAACACTGCAGAGAAATTGAGTCTAATAGTTAGAAAGTGATAGAAAGGTAGGGGACTCTTCGAGGCATCATGGTGAGGCAAACTCTCAGAAGTGTGACATTCGTATTTCTCATTAAGTGAGTAAATTGATCTTCCTCTCCTTCTTAACTTTGAGGAGAATAAGGTTAGAAACCAAATGGCACTATTAAAAGGAACTCACAGAGTGAGAGTGAGGTGCCGAGTATATTAGACTCTGCCAAATATGGAACACTTTTCTCTGTTTCATGCTCTTTGATATTTGAGGTAAGATGCGGATTCAATGGACTTTTNAGGGGACTCTGTGAGGCATCATGATGAGGCAAACTCTCAGAAGTGTGACATTCGTTTTTCTCATTAAGTGAGTAAATTGATCTTCCTCTCCTTCTTAACTTTGAGGAGAATAAGGTTAGAAACCAAATGGCACTATTAAAAGGAACTCACAGAGTGAGTGTGAGGTGCCGAGTATATTAGACTCTGCCAAATATGGAACACTTTTCTCTGTTTCATGCTCTTTGATATTTGAGGTAAGATGCGGATTCAATGGACTTTTTTTCTGGCAACCAAATAGTGTGTTTGTGCTTGCACTGCAGAGAAAAGAGAAAACCTGAGTGAGGAGACTCCTCTCTGCAGTGTCTAAAGTGAACAAATCCTTAGCAATGAGCACATTTTGTCTCTGATTTATCTTTTTTCCTATTTATCTTCAAAGTCATCCCTAAATCCTGCAGTTTCTTCCACATATGAAGAAAAAATATAACTGTCTTTAAGTGGTGTCCTGGAAGTTATCCAGGGAACTGAATTCAGGATATTGGTTTGTGTGAAAACATCAGTAACTAAAAGAAATTCACATAAAGGTCTTATCTTCCTGAGCCTTCCAGAGGGCACAGGGGGAAGGGTTTACAGGAACAAGTATAAAGAACATGTGGACAAAAACTAGGAGGGAAGGGGGAGGGCTAGGGGGAGGGCTGGGATGGGAGTAAAAGACAGAAAACTGTACTTGAACAACAATTAAAATAAATTTAAAAAACTATATACTCAGTTCTCTTGTTGGAGATAAGAGTCATAAAGGGTTGATGCTCCACGTATGCAGTTTTGCTACAGTAGCGGGAGGAGGATAAAACCAAGTAATTAACCAAAATTGCCCTTTTTGGTTTTATTGACTTTACATTTAGTGAAACAAAATGTAAGAAAACAAATGTATACATAGTGTTTCCTAGCATATATGGAAGGAAAGATTATTTCATTCCTGAAACTTTCATTTCCTAAGCTCATGTCTCATTGCTTAACCCTTGGAAAGTCCACAATTCCCCTTGGGAGTTATCAATTTTTCACATGGAATAAAAAGAAAGAACTAAGATTTGCTACCATTGAAGAGAAGCCAGAAGCCATTTGTACTTGGTTTTCATCGGTTTTGATTTCTGTTTGAAGATGCTTGCTGTTGGAGAAAACGTAATGCTAAACTGGGGGATTTCTGCTTGAGGTTTTCAGACTGACCCAGAGGAGCAGGATGAACAGGCAGACATCTTTTCTTTAAAGAGGGTGTTAGAGTGGAGATGGGTGCTGGCAGTCAGAGCCTGGGAGCTGAGTCCTGCTGTCATATTTGCACAGTTTTCAGGAAGTCACAGAGCACATCTTCCAGGAGAGTGAGGAGCTGAATGAGTCTGGCATTTGGTAATTAATTGCAAAGCATGTTGAAATATTGGTTATTGGTCATTACTGTCCCAATTATTATTGTTTTTTTTCTCTTGTTAGATTTTTCCTTTCAGGGCTCATTTTTCCCAAAAAGCGTAGTAATTTGAGCTTTTCTGTACCATTCTTGTTTTGAAGGGCTGTGTTGTAATGACTCAATTCAACACAACAAATATTTAAATTTGACAAAAAGGAAATTGGATATTAGAAGGGGGTTAACAAGACAGGTGTAGCAGTAACGTAATCTAACATAGGTTGAGGAAAGAGCCAGAACGAGAGAATAAGCCAAGTGTTAAAGGCTTGTAACTGGGGGTATGAAGGATGGATTTTGTCATGGAGAATCAGGTGCAAGACTCCGTGGAGAAATGATGGCACAGAGAAAGCTCAGTTACTTGCATGGGGGTAAACAGACTGAGAAAGGCTGGCTGGCCCCTGTGCAGGGGCAGGCGCAGGACAGAGAGGGCAGGAAGTCCAGAGTAGCACATACGATCTGTGTCTGGCAGGCATGGCACCAGCCAGCATGTGACTTTCCAGCGCAGCTGTCAACATCAGAAGGCTGAAAGCAGGAAGGAAGGGCAAGTCCCCACAGGCCCAGTGACAGGGGCACAGAGTGAGTGATAATAACAGCTCCTGGCAGCCAGGCAGGAGCTAATCAGGACCAGAAAATCTGGCATGAGTAGCAAGATCGCAGAGAGCTTTCCCACCATTACCCTCCTCCCCCCACAGCTCCCACTCCATCTTCTGTTAAAAGTTACAACTATTTGTCGAGCATGACCTCTAGATTCAGAAGGCCTGGTTTGACTCTGGATCCCACCATCTCTAGGCTATTGATCTTGGGCAAATTTCGGAAGCTCTCTGCAACACAAAATGATGTAAGGAGTGAATGAAATTTTGTATGGAAGGTATGTGCCACAAAATCTGGAGCATAAAAAATGCTCAATAAATAGGATGAATAAAAATGAAACCAGTGCTGGAGCCAAAACTGGGCTCACATATGAGACCCAAGATGATTTTTACAGCAGATTGAACCTGGAGCGGCAGCAAGCCTTGGCAATGCTGCACCTCAGCAGGTGGGGTGAGTGACTTTTACGTCTCTTCTGTCTGACTCATGGTGGTTCTAGGCACTGGCACAGGGTTGTACTTCAGATGAGGGTTGGGAAAAGAGATGCAGGGCCTGGAAACCTGGCGGGTACGTAGTGTGCTGCCAGGCAGAGGAGTGAGCTTCTAGCACTGAGGGACAGTGCAACTGGACCAAAAGCCTGGGACCCAGGGAACTAGGGCTGAGTGAGTCACTGGGAAGTGAAATCAGTGACCCAACATAGAGGCCCTGATATAAAATTCCGGAGAGTTGGAGGCTGACTGGAAAGATAAACAAGCCTGAGTGAGAACCCTTCAGGAGAGGGGAGGTGGCAGAAGTGAGGGAGAAATTAAATACATGAGACCGAGCATGATGGTGGAACAAGTTTCTGGAGAAAAGAGGAAGAGCGGGATCATGTGGTGTGACGGAGTTACTTTTGGAACCAAGGGGCCTTCCACCCTAAAAAGTGGAGGGTGAAGATATAGAGAAACACCAAGATGGAGAAGAGAGAACATGAAAAGGACTTTATCTGGTGGCCTCAATCTCAGAGCAGTATGAAACAAAGTCACTATGGAGGGTGGAGGGGACTTAAGGAAGAGGTGTCAAATAGTGACTGTGGGAGTTTGGTGAGGAGCAAACTGGAGATGAATCACGCCACTGTTGTGATTTCTGTTTATCTGGAAGGTACCCACCAGAGCTGGCTCAACTGGAAACTGAAAGCCGCCTGTGCTGATGGCCTGAAAGAGCAAAACCAAGCTCATGCTTCCCTGCTGCAGCTAACACAAACAGCCCGCACCCACTGTCCCCACTTCCTACCGAAAACTCTCCCCTTCGCACCCACCCCACTGTGCAGACAGCACTCTCTCAGAGGCCACCCGGGCAACCTGGAGGAACTGCAGCCTGTTCTCAGTTTCGCCCTCACAGCCATCCCTAGAGAATAAACACCCTCTTTCTTCTTGACCCCCCTCCTTGCCCTCTCTCTCTACATTTTGCACAGATTTCTTTCTCATTTTGCAGTTCTCATTTTAAAGGTCACCCACTCAGAGCTGCCATTCCTGAAACCCTATCAGAAGGTCCTTTCCTACCCCATGTTCTTACAGCGCTTCTCCTTTCACCCCTGTAACATACAAAAAGGAAGAAACGGACCTGTTGCTTTGTTGGTTTTCTGGGTTCCTTGTCTTGTTGCTGGTGCCTAGTAAATACCTGTGGAATTTATAAGAAATGCTTAAAACTTCTCCTTTGTGTCAGACTGGGCAGTAGGCAGAGCTCATCCCCGTCTCAAGAATACCAAAAAAAAAAAAGATTGCCTGAGAAGTCAGTATTTAATGTACACGACACACACCACGGTCCATGCAGTGTGTCTTATGCTCCCCCTGGTAATCACTTCTGCAGAATCTTGCTGAGTGGCTTGGCTCTCCTGAGCACATCTCAGCTACCGAAGTGCTAACACCACACATTGTTATTTACAATTTTTATAAACTCAAAGTCCTTTATTGTTTAGATGTCAGAATTGTATGGGTACAAAATTCTTCTTCTGCCTTGGTTTCTGATTGAGCACCCATATGCTAACTGAGAGGGACTATTTCTTTGTGATTTAGGCCTCACCATTCCCCACTGTCCTGCAACATCAGTGAGCACGCCGAGTGTAGTCCTCTCCATGGTCCACATAGTATCACATGGTATGTTCAGTCTCTATTGGAAAAAGGAAAAAAAAATCCCTTCTAATTCTTCCTGGGCTTGCCCTGGGAAACAGTGCTGTGTTCTGCTGCAGTTGCTGTTTTTGAGAATTGATAGGCCTGGTGGCCAATGCATAGCCAGCTCTCCACCCATGCATCTATGGCAACAAATTCTGATGCTTCTCAAAAAGAGAGAGGAGGTAATTTATTTTAATTTTCTTAATTATCTGAACTATGATGGAAAGACCTTTCTGGACAGACCTTCCTGGTCCATAGTGAGGTATTTTTCATCAGTTTCTCTGCCCACTCAGCCCTGCAGCCTATACTCCTCCCTGCAATACATGCCCCTGTGATAGTAAGGGCCTCACAGCTTTAACAATCAAATAGTAAGGATGTATTCGAACACAGGGTTCTCCCCAGATCCACAGAATTCATTCTGCACAGCCAGTCATTTCCTACACTGATGTATATTAAATGTGATCAGGGGAGGCCATCTCATCAGATGAATCACAACTTTGGGGTCTACTTTGTCACCATAGGCTCATGTAGACACAGTAACTAAGTTTCAGAATGTGACCCTTTCCCAGGCTCCTTGCAACCTCCCACCCCGAACCACTGATGTTTAGAGCTGCATGTGATGTAGTGGGTAGGGCAGCTTGCCAATAGAACATCATAGACTGAGAGAGAGAGGCCTCCAGTGCCCTCTTTTGGAGAGGTTCCTTGCCTATCATCTCAATCCTTCACTGTCAATCATGGCTTTTATTAAGGCCACTTTAGTAACCATTTGCCCCATACGCAAAACAAATGCCTTTTTGTGTATCAACCTCATATTTTACTCTCTTTTATGGGAGAGGATGGGGCTGTCACTCAGAATTGTTTAAAATGACCCATCTTTAAAAAGGACATGTTTAGGGCGTGGCCAAAGGCTCATCTGAAACCCCAGAAATTGGAGGTGGAGAGCCTTTCACAGCCTGGTTGAGAGAGGCCACCCTGAGGTAATTATTAAAGGTCTACAGCAATAACTATCATGTGGGCTGTTTCAGAAATTAACTTAATGTGAAAATAGGAATCATCTGACTTGTTTAAGCGTAAGGACTGGGAGCATATGGGCCCAGATTTGGCTTCAATTTCCCTTTGAAGTTAATGGGCATTGCAGGTGCTTATCTAATCGTGGCATTTGGACCAGGCTGTTTTGCACATTCAGGACTTTGTAATGAGACGCGATGTTTATTTATGTTCCGTACTACTCCCCACGAGCTGCAAAAGTACCCTTTGCTCAACCCTGTCTAATCATTGCAAGTGTCAACAGTAAAAGCTAATCACAGAAGGTAGGTTTATGGGGCAGTAACCCTGCCCAGTTGGCATAAAAGATCAATTCCCAGAAAAAAGACTGAAGCAATCATGAGAACTTCAGTCTGCCAAGGGAACCTCAGTGGCTTAGTGATTCCAAAATCACAATCTTTTGGTCTGGTTGGTAGTCAGTGTAGAGGTGTGGGGTTGCAGGGGAAGGTGGCACTAGATGGTTGTTTAATGTGCAGGAGTCTCAGCCTCATCTTTCCAGGCCAACCATAAGTCCCTAAGTCTGTTGTTGGCGTCCACAAAAAACACTTACCAGTCACCTCTAAATTAAGTTCTATTTATTACACACTTACTAAATACCTATCAAGTTACAGATAGGACTTTAGGCCTCCGAGAGTCCAAGGTAAAATGACATGAGACCTGGCCTTACAAGTTATCTGCTTTTGAATCCCCACATTACCGTTTGTCCAGAGTGTGGACTCCCCAGTGCAGCTTTCAAGCAGATTCTGATGCTCTGATGCTTCCCTGGATACGTATATAATATCAGAATCTCTGAGATAGGATTCTGATATGAATCAAACTGTTTATTTAACAAGTTCTCAAAACAATTCTTATGCAGCCAGCTCTGCATACATAGCAATGTTATTTATTAATTGCTTATGCATTGTATTAAGCTCGTACAACCTGATTTAAAATTACTTGCAAAACTTTGACTTCTTATGTGTTCGAAGTTAATCATGGTATTGTGTGCAGGCCTTTGATAAATCAACACTCTTAACCCTGAGTGCGTGTTAGCCTTTTTTAAAGAGCTTTCAAAACAAACAAACAAACAAACAATGCAGATACGAGGTCGTCATTCCATACCAATTAAACCAGAAACTCTGGTCAGTGAGTACTGGGCATTGACATTGGCATTAAAAACACTTCTCCATATTTCTGGAGAAATATTAATCTTGATTTGAAACCCGTGGGAATGAATGTTTGCTGTCGATGAGAATAAACACACGGAACTGCTGTCTTCCTGGAACCAGGCCGCACCTTCTGATAATTTCTTCCATTCGTGTGACTATCCTCAGTTTCAAAGTGCTTTCACCTGTCTGCACGTAATCTGGTAACATCCCCGCAAATACTGGCTCTGAGGACCACACGACCACTCTGCTGCCGTGGGATGGAAGCAGCCAGAGACAACAGGGAAGGGAACAGGCAGGTGTGTTCCAGGCAACTCTGTTACTGAACGGGTTGGCGCTGGCTTTGGCTCTCAGGCTCACGTTCGCTAACTCCTCTTCTACACCAACACTGGTTTTACCGATGAGGGACTGGAGGTCGACCTGGTGATGTGATTTCTCCCAGAGGTTATGGCTAGAAAAAGGCAAAATGGGCCCAAGGTTCAGGTATTTAGCCTTAAAACAAAGCAAAACAAACCAAAACAAAGACCCACACCTAGTGAGCAATGGTTTTTAAAATGAAAGCCTTGGGGGAGGATTTCTCATCCTTGCTGTGCCTGTGATGATTTTCTGGATTTTGGTGGCTGCGATGTTGATCACCATCTCCAGGCTGCAAGCTTCTGGTGTGTGGCCCTTGAACTCGTTCAGTGTTGTGTCCCCACAGGCTTGGGGAGAGTAGAGCCCAGTCACGGGAGTGAATTGAACATGCCCAAACCATGCATTTGGAGCTCAGTCTCAAGTGTTTCTGTCAAGACAAACTGAGGCTGGCCGGCCCACTGACTTCTTCAGCAATCTTTCATTAATATCTAGCTTACTAGGCTATGCTTATGCTCCTTGTAACTTCAAACAATGTTTATACAATGACAGAACAAATTTTGTGGTTGGGGCATTGGGATAAAGCAAAGGTGTGCAATCTAATTATTTTTAAAAAGTCAATTGTCATGTTTGCCAAAAAAGAGAAATAGATTTGAGGACTATTCTTCTGGATCTTGTTTTCATTTTTCTCAGTCCAGGCATGCAGGGTAGTATAGGGACAATACATTACTGTCATTTGCTATATCCAGGAGTCCTTCCCCCGCTGCCCCCAGCTTTGTGCAGATGCTGGTTTGACCTTGGGAGGTACTGTTTACAGTTGGGTGAACCTGGAACTCTCCCTTCTTGATTCAAGCTCAGCAAATGAACAAGAAAAACTTGCAGAACTTGTTCAGCAATTTCAGACTATAAACAAGCAATCCAAAGGGAATAGGGGGTAGGTATTACTTTATGACTGCAATTAAGTCTTCTCTCCCAAGGTTGTCAGGACAGGTTGAGCAGAGGCCTGAGAAAGTTGCTCACTTTCCCAGGCAGGTTTGCTGGTTAGCAAGCAACCAATGCCATCCCGGGTTAGCTCAAGGTACAGTAGGCTATTATTCCTTGCTTTGTCAGAGCATATGCTTTATACACACACACCTTCACCTTCACACACACACACACACACACACACACACACACACACAGACACAGTGGTTGCTAGTATGGGGAAAATGTGAGATTGAATATTACTGGTATGAGGGGAAAAAACTTTAAGAGGACAATTTATTCTGGCTCAGAGTTGGTCAAATGCTTAGGGAATGAATTAGGAGGACATTTAGCCAACAAATACCAGGTGTAGCTTTAACGTAATATAATTTTCATATCTACTGTACAAAACCATGTTGATTTATAAATTTTGTGTCATGACAAAATTTGGGAGATGCAAAAGAAATAGCATCGTTTCTCCTCTTTAATGGTTGTCAATTGAGGAGAAAGGATAATGAATGTATATGTATATCATTGGATGAATGAATGATGTAACACATTTTTTAAAATGAAGACCCAAGGTGAACAGATTAGACATCAATTTTTTTAAATTAAAATTTTATTTATTTTCAGAGAGTGAGGAAGGGGGTGGGGAAGAGGAGAGAGAGAAACATCAATGTGTGGTTGCCTCTTCCACACCCCCTACTGGGGACCTGACCTGCAACTCAGGTGTATGCCCTGATTGGGAATCAATGGGTGACCCTTTGGTTCGCAGGTCCACGCTCAAACCACTGAGGCACACTAACTAGGGCTAGACAATAATTTTGACAGGACTTCAATGCAGAAGATTTTCTGTATAGAGTGGAATGGGTAGGAGAAGTGGTATTTGAGTTCAGCCTTAAAGGACACATTTGGAGAGCAGAATGGAGAAACCATTTCAGGGTGCAACCCATTTCAAGCTAGAGGCTGATCCAGTAGAAGCATATGCGAAGTGTGCCGTCTGGTTGGGATACTGCATTGCCCTGGAGTGCGATAATGCCTTGGGCACAGAATGCAGTGGAAGTGGCTTGAGAGACCCAAATAGTGTCATGGTCAAGTTTGTGCGGTTGGGTTCAAATCCCAGCTCTGCCATTATATGTATAACTCAGGAAAAGTAACAATTTCCCTGAATCACAGATTCTTTTTCTGTAAAATTGGGTAGTAAAAGTGTCTACTCTGTTGATCATTTTGAGGATTAAATGAAACAATCCACGTTAAACCCTCTGTGTAATGCTTAGCCTACAGAAACCACCCAATAAATAAGTGCTATTAAATTATGGCAGTCGCTGAAGGTCAAAGGGAGCTGTAATTTTTCAAACATGTTAGTACTCACCCTTTTTAGTCATTCCCTTGTGACCTAAACATCTCTTCTCAGACTGTGGCTTCTTGCCACCCTTGTCCAGGGTTCAGGCTGGGCTGCGCCCATCCCAGAGACCCACTCCACAAACTCCATGGTTGAGCGCTCTGAGGTCCAGCTCGCCAGACTAAACACCGTGCGTCAGGACTTTGGAGATCTGCTCTGAGTGATATGGCCCGCAGGTTCTCTGTGTCTTTGGCTATCTAGCTCCTGAATGTATGAAATGGACTGTAGTGCTGATCCAAGGAGAGAATCAACATCCCTGCGCTGCCACGTTCCACTGCCTGAAAGATGTATAAGGCCAAGTAGAATAATGTTTCTCTCTGTGCACCTGCCTGCATGTGTGCTGTCTCAACTAAAAATTTCTAAAAGAAGAGAATAATAAATTACAATGGGAATATTCAGAGAAGCCTACAAGATATCCCCTTAAAGAAAAGATTTGTAGGTGAGGAAACTGAAGCCTAGATGGCTGACAGAACGTGTCAAGGTTGCCCAGAGCAGGAACCCGCCACCCCCCGCCATGCAAAGCAGAGGCCTCCTTGTCCATCAGACTAATCCATCCTGCTGATTTATAAAAATATTAACAGCTTAATTTTCCCAATGATAGAGACTTTAGTTAGGACAGAGAGTAACTCTCATTAGTGGATCCAGAGCCAATTACGCCAACTGTAGATTGTGTATGGGACATTTGTTGTGCAGAGTGCATAGAGAGACCCCATGACCTGTGTTCTCCTCCCTGGCACTGTCAGTGCATCTAACTTGCCAGGAGGGTCTCCCACCAGCCTACATATATGGGCTGCTCCTTTGATGGGCCTGTCATGGCTGTTTGATAGCCATGAAATATCATTTAAGGGAGGGGTTCCTGTCTTTTTGTTGTTCGTCTGCTTTCATGCCATGAACACAGAGAGATTTTGCTCAGGCCGAGCCAGCACACTGCTGGTTGCCAGGGCCGACGTGTGCTAATGGCCGCTGTTTCCCAGCAGTGTCAGGGGGTCTTTCTCTTCGTATCTTCTCCTCAAAGCACTTCTCCCAGGACAGCTTTGTGTGTGCTCCTCGGCAGGGTGGAGCAGGTGGTGGCCTAAGGCAGATAGGTTGCGCCATCTCCCCTTGTGTCTGAGTCACTGGAATCTGATTTCCAGGGCAACTGGAGCTTGGGATGCACCCCCAGACATCCTCTTGAGGTGGCTACTCTGTCCTGTGTTGTTGGCATGCCTAGAAAAGTCCCTTGGGAAGCTTATCAGATGGTCTGATGAAAATGGCGGGAGCCCGTCTTCCACGGCCAGATTGGTTTTTTTTCATCATCATCTTTGCCCTTTGGTTTCTCTTTTAAGAGAAACTGTAAGAAAAACATACTCCTTTCTAAAGAAGAATGGACTTTTACCACATGGTTCAGTGGAGCATCACTATAAATACCCCTTCTCTTAATTCTCCTGTGGCAATTTCTTTGCTTTGAACCCAGGTCAGACCAGGTGGTTTATAACCTCCTCCTTCTCACCCCATCACTACCTTCTCACCCCCCTGGTATCCCCTGACACTTCTGATTCTCAGAGGGCGGCCAGACAGTGCTCCCAGGATGGGTTGGGCCAGGTCAGCTTCCGAAGGTACCTGAACACCTAAAGAACCTGAGTAGAAAAGATCCCCCTGAGAGAAACTGCCCAGGCCTGAATTCTGGGGGAATTTGACACAACAAGCAAGTCCTGAACCACAAGCAAGTACTGAGAATTTGCTGTTGGTCAGGCCAGAAGTCAGCAGTTTCCTGGGGTTGTATTATTGGAAGTTCACAAAATTCTAAGCAATCGTTCCTTCTCTTACTACCATTTTACACAGTGAGGGCTCTAAAGTGCTAATCGAGTTGCCTGAAACCACATAGTTTCTGGCAAAGTCAAAATCTGGTCACCAGGCCTGTGGGACTCTAGAAGCCATAACCCTGACCCATAAACTGTGCCTCGATATAAATAAAGACAAATAAGGGCGTGTCTATTTCATGGACACATTCTTTTCAAAATGCAAAGGACAAGAGGTCATCCTTGTGACTTTGATAGGAAACAGAAGGCAGGTTATGAAGTTTCTTGGGTAGTTCTAGGTATTTGGACACCTGTTCAGCTATTCTGAGATTCTGTGGCGGGGGTATGAGGGACATGGGTGTGAGCTCATTTTTACAAAAACCATTTCCTGAGAGCTTGACTTCAGGAAATGCTGGAGCATTAAAAATACCAGTTGTGTGGGAGTGGTGGTGGAAGCATGACTCACGTCAACAACTGTAGCCACGGGTCACAAAGGACTTGACAAACACAGAAGAGGTTCATACAAGATTGTTTGTGGGCGGCTCATTATGAAGTTTTTAGTAGGTTTAGCAGCATGGTCAAATTTTGAGAAGGGTGACATTTAAGGTTCTCCATGGAAATTGTGACATTTGACTCATCCATTCAAACAGTGATTCACAGACATTAATTGTTCACCTACTAGGTGTATAGCCTTGTATGGGATGCTTCAGGGTAATGCAAGAGGAACAAAGCATGGTCCTTGCCCTTTAGTGCAGAATTTATGAATTGGTAGCAGTGAAACAGGCTGCTTTCTTTAATTCTCTAATTCTTTGCTCCTTAAAGAAAGACATTTTGTCATTTTTCAGCACAGATGATTTCCAAAAACCTGGTCTGGTGACTCTTGGGCCTTCAGTCAGGAAGAAGCAATTACCAGGAGGAAAGAACCAGGAGTTCAGCCTGGCTCAGGCACTTTTTCATCACTGTAGAACGAGGCCGAGGACAGGGACTGGGAATTGTTAAATGACTGCTGATGTTCTGTACCTTTGAAATGTGACTAGAGGGTTTTTTGTCTTTGTTTAATAGTTTAATAACACATTTTATATAGAATTTGATGCATACTGAAGTATAATAATGTAATGATGACTTGTGAAACCACCACCCAACCTAAGTACCAGACGAGTGTCAGTAACTTGCATCTCTCTGTGCATTCCTCTTCTAGACTGACGCCCACCCAGAGGTACCTCTATGTTGAATTAACATTTACAGATAGAGTGTGGACATGTCAAATCTGCCGATCTGTATGTGATGACGATTCTGTGAGTAAGGAAAAGCAGGTGTATTCACAGGGAGGTAGCTTAGTGTTGTTAAAAAACAAAATTGAACTGAGTAAATTTGAAAGATCTTATCAGCTTTATTTAATAATGCATGCACTGGGCAGCCTCTCATCCAGCAGATAGAAAGCAAATCTGAGAAGCTGTACAAAATGGAAAGGAGTGAGCACAAGGAAGTCATACTAGGCAAAAAGTAGATTGGTCGTGGCAAGGTCACCTTCTTGTAGAGGATGGCGGGAGCCTGTCAGGTAGATCACCTCACTAGTGCCGACCAGGCAATTCCCAATGGACTGGTGTAAGGTTCCATTTCTGAAAAAGATCAAAACTGTGATTAAGTCTAGTGTTGGTTTGTTGACATGGGGCTTAGCATAAGTTGTGCCATTTTGGGCCTGTTGTCTTTTTGAAGGGTGTCAGCATTGATTGCACTACTGCTGATAGATCAGTGACTGCTCTTGTTTCCAGTCAGGGGCATTACCAACAGCAAATGCTATTCTTCCTGAAGAGGCTGCAGAGCACAAGGTCATGGAACATCAGTGGATCTGGCTTCAACTCTAACCTCCATTGGTATGAACCAACTGTATAACCTCAGACTTGGAAGTTAACTTCTTTGAGCCTCAGTTTCTTCATCTTCAAAACACAGATGAAGCAAATAATACCATCTACTTAGTCATGATTAGAATTGAAGGACTAAATGCATGGTAATGCATTTAGTCCTTAACTGGAACATTAACTGGAACATTAACTGGAAATTTCCTGTAATTTCCCCAGGAAATTGCTTGGCACATAATTAGTACTCATTTAAAAGTGGCCAAATTCAGCTCAAAATAACAACAAAAAACTCTTTTGAAAAACTGTACAGTGCCCTAGCCATCACTAAGGAAATATGTAGAATCTAAATTTAGTAATCTATATTATATTTACTTTTGCTTTTTACTTTCCTCTTTTGTGGTCTTTTTTACTTTTCATCATTGGGTCTTGACATGTTTGCCAATATTATATATAGGTAATCAAGGAAAAAGTAATTGGAAGAGTAGTTATTTTAGGCAAGATGTGATATGATGGAATTCTAGGTTAAAAGTATAAATTGCTTACAGTGAGCCAAGCTAGAGCAAATTAAATGTAATCATAAGGATTGATTTTAATCATGTTTCTGTGTTGGTGGTACCTAGTTAACAAAACTTTGGTAGTGTAACAAATTTATAAATTTTTTCAATTGCATTAATTTTTAAAACTTACAGGTACCAGTGCATAAGAATTAAACATATTTTTTAAAGTCTTATTTTAGCCCTAGTAAACAAAGCTATTTCTCTCTTAGAAAAGCTTTGTCTCTGAATAGTATATATAAATATAGGTGTACACATTTATAGATATGTAGGTGTACATGTGTATATGTGTGTTCATTATGTTTTCAAGGTGTTTTTATTAAATCAGATTTGACAGAGAAAGAGGTATTCAACTAGGAACTGCTGCCTATGAATTATCTATAAAAAATCTTAGGTTTTATTTTATTATTTTTTATTTCAGAGAGAGGGGAAGAGATGGAGAAAGAGAGAGAAACATCCATGTAAGAGAAAAACATTGACCAATTTCCTCTCATACATGCCCTGACCAGGGACCAAACCCACAACTTAAACATATGCTCTGACTGGGAATCGAACCCACGACTTTCCCTTTGTGCGATGAGGCCCAACTGAGACACACCAGTCAGCATGAGCTCATTCATTCAATAGAATAGTCAACAAATATTTATTGCATAGGTATTATGAAACAAATATTTTTTAGGGGTTTGAAGGAAGTCATAAATGTCAGGAAACATGAAACTGAATATGTCTTTTATTTTTTTCTATGAGATAGTTTTCAAGTTGGATTTTACTCATACAGTCAAACATTTATGAGCTCTCTATTTGAATAGAAATTTGTAACAAAAATTAGAAATTTAGGAATAGAGTTACAAATTTTCTTAACAGATAAAGAATATACCCTAGATGGAATTAAATGTATTAGGCGTCTGTCATGAGTGCCAGGTGCTTCACATGTGGTATCTCAGTTACTCCTACAACTCTGGGAGGTAAGTCTTCATATCCTTGTCTTACCGATGAAGGAGAAACTGAGGTTCCAAGAGATTGTGGGATTTGCCCTTTGTTTCAGGCTTGTGAGAGACACCATCCATATAAAGTGACCTTTAATTCTTATTCCTAAATCTCTTTGCTCTTATTAGAAATGTTTCATTTCAAATCAGCAAGAAAGCAAAGACAACCATTCTCATATGTAAGTATTTTATAAGAGATGCATATCTCATTCAATATAAACAAAAGTCTAAAATTATATTGACTAATATCAGAAAGAAATATGAAAAGGTATATTGTTGTCCTTTAAAATAATGATGATAAATTGGAAAGATATCCATTTCTGGAATTAAATGAAAGGTTCAACATACTACAAATAAAAAATATTAATTGTATTTTGAACTTAGTAATAATACCTTTTATTGTATTAGTACATATCATTTATTGAACACTTACTATGTGGCAGGTATTGTTCTAAAGTGTTTAATAATTACCTCATACAATAAATGCCTCACTTAATCTTTACACAAAACAGATTGGTATTTTTATTATCCTGTTTTACAGATACAGAGACTGAGACCCAGGGAGGTTAAGTGACTTCCCCGAGTTCACACGACGACTAGTGAATTGCCGAGCCCGGCCTCTAACCTGGGACATCGGCCCCAGTGCCGCACGCTGAGCACTACCATGCCCAGCTAAGAACATTAACTGGTGTTTTGTAAAGTGAAACCTTATAGCAGAGATGAGTCTTCAAATAAGCATGCAGATAAATAGAATAGCATCATCCAGAAATAAGCATATTATATTTAAGGATATAATAGGTAGCAAGAGGTATCTCAAAAGATGATGAAGAATTATTTAATAAACATTATTTAGGTTACTTAGCATGGTTTTGAAGGATTAATTTTGTACCAAAATTTCATGCCCCATGATTAAAATAAATTTTAGATGGCTAAAATCATAGATTCCAGAAACATAGCAGAAAATGTAAATTATTTTCCACCAGATGTCTGGAGAAACTATTATTATTTTTTGCTTTGAAGGAAAAGAAGAAATCACAAAGAAAAAGACTGGCAGTTTTGACTACATAAAAAATGTAAACTTATATACAACAACAAGAACAAAGTAACTTAGGCCAGCAGAAGTGAAAGGATCACAGACAGAGGCTGTCACCTGTGCTGAAAGCCCTCAAAGGAGAAGTGAAATCCATGGGCCAGCCCCTCTCCTTGTGAGGGGCTGTGGGCACAGAAAGACCCATGTCCAGGCAGGAGCAGGCTTGGTGTTGTGGGGACGGCCTGGGGTCTTTCCACTGCATGCTGCTTGTGCTCAGGGAGACGGGGGCTGACCTGATGCTTGCTTGGGTCTGCCAGGCTCCGGAACTGGAGAAGTGAAATAATCCAAGGGTAGGGCAGGATGTGGTCACCTACGACTTTCGTCTTTCTAGGAGGGTCCTTTACTCCAGCAGAGGCAAAGGAAGGAAGGAGGATACAGCCCTGGATGTAGAAAGAATTGGAAGAGCTACCTAGAAAATCAGCCTTGGGGACCAGGAGGAAAACCACTTCTACAGGCAAAGAAGACCTATTGGAAAAACAGAAGGTCTGCAAGCAGGAGACACAGAGTTCCATGGCAGGTGGATTTTTCTTAGCTGTCAGTAACTTCTTTAAGTGCTGGTGATAAGGTGGTGATTTCTAATGACAGTCATCCTAGGCACCAGGAGGCCACGCAGGAACTTGGAGGAAAATAGACTTTGCGAGGCACCTTGTAAAAAACTCCACATCAAGAAGATGTGAAAAAGTAGTTCATGCAACTGCGATGACAATCAGCAAAGGAACACAGACTGCTCATCACCACAAGTAACCCAGAACGTTAAAGCTGAAGCAACATTGAAAATGACTGTATGTGTAGTAAACCAGCCTCTTCCCACTGCTTCACACAGGCAGAGAATTTTGGATTTTGCTCATTGTTCTCCTGTACCCAAGAGAGTGGTCAATCATAGCAGAAACTCAATAAATACTTGTTACATGTAAAAGATGGCACCTTGAAAGACTTAATAATTCAAGCACTGCTGATGGCATACTAAATTGGTTTAACACTTTGGGAAGCAAAAAACAAAATAAGGGTGTTTCACTTTATACCCAAGTGTTCAAGTCTTTTGAACCCATCAGTGTGCCCTTGGGGATTTATTCCAAGAAAATAATTGAACATAAAAACAAACCTAAATGTGTGAACTTCTATCATACTAGCACAGAGTCAAAAGCAGAAAGGAGGTTAATAAACTACACATATCATATCAATAAAATATTATTGATCCATTTAAAATATCAATTAAGACCATAGAAATGTAAAGATTTTATAATGTTAAATGAATAAAATGGAATGTCCAGGGCCTGCCCTGACACCCCCAGGGCGCTTTATTGAGGCACATCTTCCTGCTGCTTTGAGTTCTGCTGCTCTAGGGCAGACCCTGTAGACACCTGAGGAAGCTTCCAGTGTCCACTCCATGCTGCTGACGCTAGGTGTGCTTCCTGAGAGTGCCCTGAAATCCCACCATGTCAGCTCCCACCTTAGTGCCAAGTCTCCTACACTGGTCCCCGAACTGTGCAACCTTCTCTTCTCTGTTGGGTCAGAAGACATTAAGTAGTAAGGATGCTATGTTTATATTTTTGTCCTTATGCTATGCTCCAAATCATCGTGCCCCTCCCAACACTGTTTGACCAAAAGTATGTGTGTGTCCAACCCTAACTTGGCTAAGATTTCCTTAGACCTCGCAGTTCCTCCTGCGAACTGACCTCTCAGTGGGTCTGACTCTACGCATGCCCCTTTGTGTCTGAATCCTACAAAACTACTTAGGAGCGAAGTAGGACCACTGATATGAAAGTATTTTTATTAAGTAGTTAGACATGATTTTTTATTGGAGCAATGTTTTAATATTTTATACTTGTATTTTAATGTAAACTATAAAAAATGAGTAACGGATATTTATTAATTTCTTGACAATTCTTGAGTTATCATTTTGTGCTTTACTCTTATATTTTTAAATTTAATTTTTAAAATTACTAAGTCATATTTGAAACCATCCAAAGGTTTATGAAGAAAAAGTTAATAATCTTTCCTTACTTCATCCAACCCATTTTTTTTAAAGAAGGGGATGCTCTACTTTTTTTTTTAATTTTTAGAAAAAGGGGAAGGGAGAGAGACAGAGAGGGAGAGAAACATCAATGTGTGGTTGCCTCTCATATGGCTGCCACTGGGGGCCTGGCCTGCAACCCAGGCATGTGCCTTGACTGGGAAATGAACTAGCGACCCTTTGGTTTGCAGCCCGCGCTCAATCCACTGAACTACAGCAGCCAGGGCTCATCCAACCCATTTTTAATTCTCTGAAAAACAAAAGATTTTCATGCCTATTCAAATAAACCTAAATGCATGTCCTCACATATGAGTAGGCAGTGTATGTGATGGAATCACCTACACACGTAAATTTGAAACTTGTTTTTTTTCACTCATTAATTTATCTGGACACCTCTTCTTGTCAATTAATGCAAATCCCACCAATTATATTTATAGTAGCATAACATTCTGGAAAATAAATGGCTCATAGTCAATTCAATCGTTTCCCTGTTTTTAGACAATCAACCTATTTTACAATTATTTAAAAATGCTAAATCAAGCCCTGGCTGGTGTAGCTCAGTGGATTGAGCATGGGCTGCGAACCAAAGGGTCACGGTTTGATTCCTGGTCAGGGCACATGCCTGGGTTGCAGGCCCAGTCCCCAGTGGGGGCCATGTGAGAGGCAACCACACATGGATGTTTCTCTCCCTCTCTTTCTCCTTCCCTTCCCCTCTCTCTAAAAATAAAAAAATAAAATATTAAAAAATGCTAAATAAGTGCTTTATGTTTGCACACACTCACATATAAATATTTTTAATATATAATTACAAACACACGCTCACAGAACATTTTGGAACTTTTCTCTCAAATATAATATTGACATTGCTTTACCATGTGTTTTATATTTCAAGAGATGTTTCTATGTTTCCCAAAATGAGATGGCAATTTACAAACTTATTAGCCACATACTGAATGGGCACCTCTTCATGTTCTTACCTCTTCACAAAATTGAACATATCTTAATTTTTGCCAATTTGATGAGTAAATGGATCTCACCATTATTTTAATTGACATTTCCTTATATATATTGTTAGGTTGTGTGTATTTCCATTAGTTTATTGTTCTTTAAATTTCTTTTTTTGGTGACATGGTTTACTATTTTCCCATTTTTCCATTGTGATGTTAGCCCTTTGCTTATTAATTTGTAGGAGTTTTTTTATCATATTATACAGTCCATGGTAGAGGGGGGGAAAACTATTTTCCCTCTATCCATCTTATGTTCATTGACTGAGTTCTCACGAATTAAACTGACAGAAGACAGGTTAATGAGAGAAAAACAAATATGCAATAAACATGTACATTGCTCGTATGCATGGAAGTACTCAAGGAATAACTCAAAGGGATTGTTAGAACTCAGCCTTACATAGCATCTTAACAAAGAACAATACGTTTTCACAGAAGTGACAAGCAAGGAAAAAGGAATGAGTTTCTAGGTGGCAAATTGAAGGAAGGTAAATGAATGGAGGAAAGTACTGGGAGATGAGAGCTGGTTAGTAAAGGTTGTATACATTTCTCCAGTACTGTCTGTGAGCTGATGCAGCTCCAGAGTTGTTTCAAGTGATCAACTTCTGTCCTTCATGGGAGAAAAGAGAGGGATGCCTTTACAAATTTGTGTCCTGCTTTTATGCAAATAGGGGAAGGGCAGAGCACTGTCTTGTAGCTATCTGCTGGTTTTCAATTGCCTTTAGCTCCAAATAATGCTATGCCAAAGAGGCATATTCTGGGGTGGAATGTTCTGCTACCCTTCATTTGTTTACCTTTTAACCTTGTTTTATGGTGTCACTTGTTCTTGGAAAAACTTAGAATACACGTAGTTAAGTATATTTATCATTTCCTTAATGATTTATGAGGTCCTATGTTGCTTTTAGGAAGACCTTTCTTCCCTACATTACACAAACTGTTTTCTAAATTTTCTGGTAAAATTTAAAATTTTACTTTTAAATTGTTTTCTAGAAATCCAGCCTCAGTTTTCCTTTTTTCCTTTCACCCTGTTCTTAGATGATCTTATTTACTTGCATGGTGTTAACTCCTGACTATACACTGATGTCTTCTAAATTCATGTTTTTACCTAATTCCTTAACTCTTAGAATATCTCCTGAACAAGCCTCCTCTCTTCTTCAGTCTATTGAGCATCTCACCTGCACTGAACTGACATCAGGAATATCTCTCTGCCTTCACCAGACTCTGTTCCTACCTCTCAGGCCATGGATGGCAGCACCCTCAACCAGGAGCTCAGTTCCCGAAACATGAAAAGGACTTTTTGGTGCACCTTTTTGCTTAACTAAAATGTCCAACTAACTTTTATTTCTCATTACTTCTTCCCTGTTAACTTCTCTTGAATCTCCCTCCTTTTCTCTGTTCTCATTTTGACTACCCAGACTGCTGTGAGAGCTTTCCAACTGCCTTCCTTAATAAGTATTTTCCCCGCTTGACTTAATTTCAAGATTGTCTTTAGAATCATCTTTCTGAAATGCAAATCGGATTAGACCTATATCTAAAATCTTTCAGTGACTTTTTCTTTCTAAGAAAAGTCTAAATTTCTAGGCATGACCTCAAAAGCCGCTCATGATAATGAACTCCCTGAGAGCAAGTTCACACCTTACCTGTCTTGGTATAGTAAAGTGTTGAGTCTGTATTAGTGGGGTAAATAAATACATGAGAGAACAAGTTTCTGAGAAAAAGCTATCACAAAATAAGGACTCCACTAATGCCAAAAGTTAGAATTAACTTTATGTCTCCTCTGTAATTACTTGAGTAGTTTTCTGTTAAATCATAAAACAAGAAGAAATATTACACTGAAAGTCATAAGAAATAGGCTTAGTTTGAGAAATAGGGATACAATATCTTTGAACAAATGTTTTGGTGTGAAATTATTATATTAACTTTATATCTTGAAGATTTTCATGCGTCTTTCCAAATTGGTTTAGAAAGATATTGTTCATGTTTAAAACACTTCCAGCCGCAGGTTAAAATCTTTGAGCCTTAAGTATCATGATGTCTACAACTAATTTTCAAATGGTTCAGCAAAAGTAAATTATGTATATCATATATATATATATATACATATACACACATATGTGTATAAATAAACATGCAGATATGCATATGCATATATGGTGAGGGAAAGAGAGAAAGCAAATATGGCAAACATTAACAATTAATGAATATAGGTAGGGGGCATATGGGTATTCATTATATTCTACTTTTAATTTTTAAAATCATTTTTATTGTTATTCTATTACAGTTGTCTCAATTTCCCCCCCTTTGCTCTCCTCTGCCTATTCCACCCCTTGCTCCAACAGTTGATTGTCACACCATTGTCCATGATCATGGGTCATTCATACATGTTCTTTGTCTAGACCTTTCCCTTCTTTCCACCATTGTCCTCCTCCCCCTCCCCCCTGGTCAGTCACTTTCAGCCTGTTCCATATTTCCATGCTTGTGGTTTTATTTTGTTTGTTAGTTTATTTTGCTCATTAGATTCCTCTTATAGGTGAGATCATATGCTATTTGTCTTTCACCGACTGGCTTATTTCAGTTAGCATAATATGCTCCAGTTCCATCCATGCTGTTACAAAAGGTAGGAGTCCCTTCTTTCTTTCTTTCTACTGCATAGTACTCCATTGTGTAAATGTACCACAGTTTTTGATTCACTCATTTACAGATGGGCACTTAGGTTGTTTCCAGCACTTAGCTTTGTAAAAAGGGCCACTATGAACATAGGGGTGCATAGGTTCTTTTGAATTTGTGACTTGGGATTGTTAAGGTTTATTTTTACCAGCAGAATTGCTGGGTCAGAAGACAATTCCATTTTTTAGTTTTTTGAGGAAACCCAATATTGTTTTTCACAGTGGCTGCATAAGTCTGCATTCCCACCAACAGTGCAATAGGGTTCCCTTTTCTCTAAAACCACACCAGTGTTTGATGATTTATTAATAATTGGCCATTTGACAGGTGTGAGATGATATCTCAATGTGGTACTAGCATAAGAACAGATGCAGGTCAATGCAACAAAATAGGGAACCCAGAAATAAACCCCAGTCTCTATAGTCAATTAATATTTGGCAAAGGGGGCATGAGCATATAATGTAATAAAGATAGCCTATTCAGTAAATGATGTTGAGAGAACTGGACTGGTACATGCAAAAAAAAAAAAGAAAAAAAGGTGAAACTAAACCACCAACTTACACCATACACAGAATAAACTCAAAATGAATAAAAGACTTAAATATAAGTTGTGACACCATAAAAGTCCTAGAGGAGAAATAGGCAGGACAATTTTACATATCCCACGTAGCGATATTTTTGCTGATATATGTCCTAGAACAAAGGAAATAAAGAAAAAATAAACAAATGGGACTATATCAAACTAAAAAGTTTCTGCAGGGCTAAAGGAAATATCAACAAAATGGAAAGGGAACTGACTGTATGTGAGAACATACATTTCAGTGATACATTGGGCAAGGATTTAATCTCCAAAGTACATAAAAAACTCATATGGCTTAACACCAAGAAGATAAACAATCCAATTAAAAAATGGGCAAAGGACCTGAATAGATACCTTCTCCAAGGAGGACATACAGAGGGCCCATAGACATATGAAAAGATGCGCAACATCACTAGCCATCAGAGAGATGCAAATTAATTTTTTTGAAGGCTTGAAAATTATCAAAAGAAAATGTTGTAAAAAACAGTTCCAACAGCAGTGTTTGAAAGCATACATTTAAAAAAAATCTCAATAGCCCTAACACTATAATAAATTTGAAAAAAAAACTTTGCTAATTCAATACAAAATGTTGTATACAATTTTATTCCTTATTTATTTA
This sequence comes from Sturnira hondurensis, assembly GCF_014824575.4. Lineage (NCBI taxonomy): Eukaryota > Metazoa > Chordata > Mammalia > Chiroptera > Phyllostomidae > Sturnira > Sturnira hondurensis. Next base: position 5,105,724 of record NW_028088140.1, on the reverse strand, counting down.
GTTATAAAGATAAATGTTTTTCATATGGTTATAAGAAATTTTGTTTGCCCTTTTATGAGTGGTCTTTGTTCATGTTTTTATAGAATGTTTATTTCTTAAGATCCTTTCATATGTGATATAGTGTATTGATATTTTATAATATATAAACAGATAACCTTGAAACATATCATTATATAAGCATTTTATGTATTATTTTAAAAGTACCACAAACAAATGGAGAAGACATAAATTTTAAAAGGTGCTAAATTCTCTCTTACTCACAAATGTGCAATTTTAACCATAACTCACCCTAGAATAAATACGAAAATAGACACTATATGATTTAAAAGTTAATTGCAAAAAATGGTAAAATATTGCAAATGTATTAGAAAATAAAGTTATTGGCAGATCTTGGGATTGAAAAGAACTTTCCATAAAAACAAGGAAAATAAGAACAGTGAAAAACACTGGCAATATATTTGATTTTATATAAACCTAAAAAAATTATATAGACAAATGCCAGGAAGTTAAAATTCTTAATATAAAGAGAACTCTTAAAAGCAATAACAACAATAATGTCACATTAAAAAACATTTTTAAAAAACAGGAGGAAGAGAATTCAAGTCAGGAAGGAAGAAATCCAGTGAGCAGATTTTTAAAACGGAGAAGGTAGGGTGTTGGTTCAGTTGGCTTATGGCAATTTACATGAGTGAGATTAAGCCTCAGTTTATGATGATCCAGAAAACTGGCTATAATGCTTTCGAAAATGTTAATGTAATACTCAACTCTCTGTCAGCAAGAGCACAGCGGGCAAAAAGGAGGTCATCCAGCCATACTTGGCATCACTCAGGCCCTTGTTACAGAAATGCAACTGATGTGGGGTTCCACCCTTGAGAATGCACGTAGGGACACTAGAGAGGGTCTCCTGAGGGGCACTTCCACATGATTACAGAGGAAGTTAAGCCAACTGGGGAAGATTTAAAGGATTGTATTTATTTAGTCTAGAGAGAAAAATCTAAATAATGAATAAATAGTAATTTTCAATTCTATAAGTATATGAAAAAAAACTATTATCCTGGGGAAAGCTAGATTATTCTGTCTGTATAATAGACCATAAACTAAGAGGAACAGAGTTAAATTGCACCAAAAGAATCTAATTAACAGCAAGCTTTGCAAAAATTCAGGGTGGACTAACAAAGCAACAAAGGAATCCCTGTCTGTGTATCTTTCAGAGCAGTCTAGATAGCTGCCTATCTTGTGCCTTAGTTATAGAGTAGCAGGTGGCTGGGCTCTTGATTAGAATTATAGGTTTATAGACTCATAGAGGTGGAAAGTAGTCTCAGTAGATTATAGTTTCTCATTTACATGTTTTGTAGATTTCTGTTGCCACCCGCTCACAAACAGTATATACAAACAAAAGTTTAGAATATGAAGTCTTGAACGTTAGAAATTTATCATGGTCAAGTGACTGGAGTTTGTTAAAGGGTCTGTTCAGATAATGTGAACAGAACTTTGTCATCTGGTATGAAAAAAACAGACTGTAAATTAGGGCAGTGTAGCACTGTGATTCTTAAGCTTTTTACAGGTTACAGACAAAAACTAATCTTTTATCTTAAGAAAAATGCATATATCACATGCACCCATCCACGATACTCAGGTTCCGAAATTTAATCGCCAGGTAGTAGTAGTGTTTAACAACACAGCAATTGTACTTATTATATGTCTATGCATATTAGTATCTTCCCTTCTCCACTTGCTAGATGCATGATTTTGAGAATATTAATACTTCCAAACCTGTTTCCTCATTTCTAAAATTAGAAATACCTTCTTTATAGAACCTTTGGTGAACATCAATTAAGTAACAAAAGTATATTAAAAAATTCAAAGCAAATGATCTGATACATAAAAGTTCCTACAGAAAAGTTTTTTTTTTCTCATTTCAGGTTGTGACCCGCTTGTAAGAATTTGATAGTAAGATTAGTTCAATAGGCTATGATTCATTTAAAAGACGAAAAAGGGTGAAAATTACAATATTTAGTAATCATAAGTATTACTTTGAATAATTTTTTCATTATATATATATTCGTGTGTGAGAGTGTTGTGGAGCACTTACGTGCTGGTATTGATAGCCAATGAGAGATTTCTTATTGTGGATCATGGTCAAAAACTTATTCTGGTCACTGTAGGTTATTGTTTTTAATTTTATCCCTTTGTTTTATTTTCTAGTGCTTTTTGTAGGACCACAATATATTCAACATATCCCCACCTAACCACTCTCTGTGTTGAAATAACATGGCATCATCTTTTATGTGAGGCAACAATATACCTGTACAACAATATACCTGTATCCACCCTCTGCAGCCTTGAGTGTTATGATCCCCATATATTTTACTTCTACACGTTACAAATCTTACAAGCTGTGACCATCATTTTGCTTTAAATGGTCAACTTTTTATCAAATAATAAGAAAAAAGCACCCACATTTATTGTTTCTGGTGTACTCCACTGTTTCCTGTGGGTCTGAGACTCTACCCTCCACCATCCTCCTTCAGCCTAAAGAACTTCCTTTAGCATCTTCTGTAGTGGAGCTCTGCTGGCCATGACTTCTGTCAACATTGAGAATATGAAAACATCTCTTGCAATTCCCCACAATTAAGTGGCATATTTGCTGGTTATAAAACTCTGGACTGACAACCTCCCTTCCTTAGGACCTCAGAGAGGTTTCATTGCCATCTGACCTACTTTGCTTTTCATGAAAAGTAAGAAAATATCTCCCTTGTTGTTCATCTGTATGCATTATCTCCTCTTCACTCATTGCCTGTAAGATTTTCTCTTTATCCCTGGTTTCAGCAATTTGGCCATAAGGTACCACAGTGTTATTTGATTTGTGTTCTTCTGCTTGAGGTCCATTGAGTTTATTGAATCCTGGTTAGCTCTCACTTATTTTCTCTCTCTCCTTCCCCTCTTCTCTGACTCCTCAATGCTGATGCTGCAGCCACACAGATCTAATGTCAGTTTCTCAAATGGACCAAGCTCTTTTTTCTCTTGAAAACTTAATCCTTGCTTTTTCCTCTGCCTAGAATCTTTCATCCCTAAATGTTCGCACAGCTGTCTTCTTGTTATAATTCCAGTGTAACTTTGTATGCCATCTCCTATTCTAAAGGAGCCCCACACTCTTTTTGCATGTTACTTGTAAAAATTTAAAGTTATCCTTCTCAGTTATTTGTCTACCTGACCACTGTGTCTCTTACCGCTAAAAAGTAAACCTGGTGAGAGAAGAAATCTTTTCTGTTTTATCTACTGTTGCATCTTCAAATTTAGAGGAGTGCATGGCACATCATAGGCACTCAAAAATTCACTGAATGAATAAATAATCAGTGAGTGTTTTTATATTTATTGATTAGTTGTACTTATTCTTTGAGGAGTGCTATGAACTGAGCTGTGTCCTGTTGCTCCAAAATCATATGTTGAAGATCTAATCCCCAATGTGATAATAATTGGAGAAGTGGCCTTTGAGAGATAATTAGGTTTAGGTAGGTAATGAAGGTAGGGTCCTTTCAACGGGAATAGTACTGTTATAAGAAAAGGGAGACATCAGAGCTCTCTCCCTATGCCTGTGAGGATACAGGGAGAAGATGATTGTCTATAAGCCAAGAGGAAGTTCTCACCACAAACTGACCATTCTAGTACCCTGTCCTTAGACTTAGAGCCCCCAGAACTGTGAGAAAATAAAATTCTGTTTTCTAAATCATCCAGTCTATGGTATTTTGTTATGGCAACCTGAGCAGACCAAGACAAGGAGTACATAAGCACATGTATTTTCTATTTTTTAATTTTGGGTTCTTCATGCTTTTCTCTTTGGTAAGATACAGTTACTCTTATAATTTATCAATGAGATTTTTACAGAAGGAATGAGTGAAGGTTATCACAGGATCACACCTCCCTTTGAATCTTTGTCTAGGAAATTCTATTAGTCTATACTATGAAGCAATGGCTGAAGACTCATTTATCTGTAGCTGAGCTTGAAGCTATTCAGTGTTCATGTAATATAACCAATTATTCTATTAAAATTTGGCACACAGACAGAATGAAGGGTCTGAGGTCAACAGGTTTCCTTGTTTCAAAGCACTTCCTCTCAGTATGCTTCTTCCTGTTGCTCATTCCTACTAGTAACTAGTGATCTGAGGGGAGAATCACTCTCCCCTGTGTGTTTTCTCAATGCTGTCTGAGTAACCTTCAAACTTACATGTTTTTTACTTGGCTATTATTTTTCTTCCCAGAAGTCTTTCTTTTTCTCTCTTTCCCCCTCCCTTCTTCCCTCCTTTCCTTCCTTCCTTCCTTCCTTCCTTCCTTCCTTCCTTCCTTCCTTCTGTTCTTTCTTTCTTTTTTTAATACATTTCTTTTTTTAGTTTTTTTAAAATTTATTTAATTATTTTTCAAGTACAGTTTTCTATTACTCCCATCCCATCCCACCCTCCATGATCCCCCCTCCCTCCCATTTCCACCCTTCTCAGTTGTTGTCCATGTATCCTTTATATATGTTCCTCTAAATCCCTCCCCTATTTCCCCTGAAATTCCCTCCCCTCTTCCCTCTGGTCACTGTCAGCCTGTTCTCTACTTCAGTGTCTTTGGTTATATTTTGCTTGCTTGTTTGTTTTGTTGTTTAGATTCCTGTTAAAGGTGAGATCATATGGTATTTGGTTTTTACCACCTGACTTATTTCACTCAGCATAATGCTTTCCAGTTCCATCCATGTGGTTGCAAAAGGTAAGAGCTCCTTCTTTCCTTCTGCAGCATAGAATCCCATTGTGTATATGTACCATTCTTTCTTTCTTTCTGCCACAGTGACCTTTACCAAAACTCACCTCCTGTGACTTCTCCTTTGAAAATCTTTTCTGAAATCTTTCAGAGCAAGAGTCAATAAAATTTTTCTGTAAATGGCCAGAAAATATTTTAGGTCTTGTATTTCAGTCTCTGTCATTACTACTCAACAGACAGTGTAGCATGAATGCTGCATGTTACAAGGCCTTCTTGGCTATTCTTGCCTTCTTGCATGTAAATGAATGAGCATGTCTATGTTCTCATACAATTGAAGTTACTAAAACAGCTAGACTATAGTTTGCTGACACCTCTCCTAAAGTAATATGCCTAAATAATTATGCTTGTCAAATTGTAAAGTGGTCAATTATTCATTTGGGCTATTTTGAACATAGTGACTATGGAACATACTCTGTTCCTAGCACATATGTTGGGCATACAGTATTTGCGGAGTACATGAAATAGAAGAAGAAAAGAAAGAAAATGTAGAAAAAGAAGAAAAGGAATATATGACTATGAAAATGGAGAGACAGAAGTGAGAAAATAACTGTATTTGATAGTTGCTGTAACAGATAAATCCCTAAACCTCTATATCTTAACAAAAGAAGGATTTATTTCTTGCTTTCATCATGGTTAAATGTGGAATGGCAAGGTCAGATGGAGCAGACTCTGTTCCACATTGTCATTCAGGGACCCAGTCCTTCCATCTTAAGGCTCCACCACCTACTGTAGGTCTGCAGGGCCCTCTGCCTTTAGCTAGGGGAAGAGAGCAAGGATCATGAGTGGGAGGTTCTAATGGCCTAGGACTGAACATGGTCTATCACCTCTGACCATGTTCTGTTGTCAAGATCTCAGTCATAGGCACCACTCTATGGTGGAAAATGAAGGCTGAAAATGTATTTTAGTTATGTGCCTGGGAGGAACAAGGGATTACAGCTATTGGTGAGCAGAAGCAATCTAGTTTAGGCTGCATTAATGAAAGACAATGAGAGGGTAAAGCAGTTTAGATGGCAGAGTACTAAAGTAGTCAACAAGACACTTCCCAGAGGGAGGAAGCAACATTTTCAATGATGGCATACAGGTTAATTTCCTCAATGGAAGCTTGCAACACATGTAAGTGCTATCATTTGCAAATACATAAACTATTTTAGATAGTTTGTGGGCCAATGTGAGAAAAAACTTACAAAACAGGTATCCGGGTTTTGAAAACAATCAAGAATGGTATGATTGATACCCAAGATACACTAAGACACTGTGGCAGATATATGGGAATGTACCTGCTGTGGGTCTGGGTGAGGTTACAGCCATCAAGTTTGGTTATCATAGAGCCCAAGGTGCAATGATCAATCTCTGAAAACAGCTTTATCCTAATTTAATCTTAATTACAACGAATCTCTTCCTCAGTAGCTATAATGAGGTCCTTCAAAATAATCCCACTGAATATTTCTCAGAGGTATTGGAGTTCTTGCTTATCAGAATTGGTTGGAAATAATGGTAGAAATGGGAAGGCAGATATCTTGTGTATAAGAAAACAGTTTATAAAGTACTGTATGAAATACATTGATAATACAATAGTGTACAGTTATTATAATATTATGATTACCATCACTTCAATTTATTTGTTGCAGTTGGATTGCTTATGGAGTTGGTATACCAGTAATGGTACCTGGCTAAGGGAGGTTAATCCATGAGACCTTTTCTTTATTAAGAGATTACAGAGAAGCTGCTTTTCTGGTGATGCAAAAAAGGATTGAGTGTCCCTTCCAAAATTCTACTTTAAAAAATATGGTTTCAAAGCAGGCTTCCCAGGACAATAGATAATTTGGAGATGCTGTAGCTCATCATCTGTTCTTGAGCCTGAGTTCCTGTTGTCTTTCTAGTGGTTTGTAGCACAAATAGAAAATACCTGGAAGTGGATTCAGACCCCAGAGCTGAGACAGCTCAAAGAAAAACACTTAAGAGGGTTGAAAAGAAACGGCTGCTCTTTCATTTATGAAAGGATGAGGTATCCCCACTGAAGCTGAAGCAGCTTAACTAGGCCTTCCCTTCCATCTGTGACAGCTAGCGCCATGGGTACCAGCTCTGGTCTCCCTCGCACCACCGTGTCTAGCAAAGTTGCCAGCATTTCACAACTGTTGTCGTGACTGTGGCTCCCTCGGCAGGGTGTCCGGTCATTCTCACCGCCATGGAGCTATTTAGCTTGATAACCGTGTTTAGAAGTTGGGCAGAATGGGTTGTCATGACTTCTGGTTTCTGTCCTGCCTTTTCTCATAGGGTGTGAGTTATCTTTGTTGACACTGAAAATAAATGGAATGCAAGTGTAGTGAAGGTGCATGAAAGCTGTACTTTTAAAAAAATTTGAACCTGTGGATATGCTGACTGATTTTAGAGAGAGAGGAATGGGGAGGAAGAGAAACAGAGAGAGAGAGAGTGATGTGAGAAATATCAGTCAGGTTGCCTCCTGTATGTTCCCTGACTGCGGATCAAACTTGCAACCAAAGCATATGCCTTGACCAGGAATCCAGCCCGCAATTTTTGGTGTACGGAATGGCTGACTGAGCCACCAGGCCAGGGCATGTGATTTTGAAAATTTTATTTTATATATTGAAGAAATTTATAAATATCACCATTAAATAGGTAGTTAAGATTTGCTTTCACTTTGGAGAAGTAGAAATTCATGGAAAGAATTTAAGGGAAATGCATGCTGCATATTGGACACTCAGAAACACAGTAAGTTCTCAATAGATGATAGTCATTAGTAATGATTTTAGTTAATAATGATTGAATGCTTTCTATGTGCCAAATACTCTTCTAATAACTCTCTGACATAATAACTCTGTGATGTCAGTCCTATGATTCTCATTTTATAGATGAGAGAAATGTGGCACAGAATTTATGGATCTTGTTTAGATTCACAAAGTGAGCTCAGTGCCAGAATTCAATGCCATATGGCCTGACTCCAGGGACCCACCTGATAATCTTTCTTACATTCCATCGCTCACCAAATTAGAGTATGGGTCTACTTTCCTGACTCTTTACTTTTTCCTGGATTTCCAGGGTACAATTCTAAGAAGAAGAGGGAATCATTCTTTCTCATGTGATGTCCACAGCATTTCTCCTCCCGTCCAGGTAGCAGCCCTAGCTCCAGATGGAAAGGGTAACTTACTTATTAGTGCAATGCTGATATTTGCAGCTCAGGCTAAATCAAGGTGTTTGGATAAGGCAAGGAGTCTCTAGGTTAGTGAGAAAGTAGAAATGAAGGGACTTCTGTCCTCTCCAAGTGTTCCAAAGGTCTCCAGCACAGATTGGCTGGGATAGCTGCCTTGGAAGTAAGTTGAAGAAACTCTTTTACTGAGAATAATTAAACCACAAATAACCTTCTCCACCCCACCATGCATTCCTCCACACACTACACATTCAAATTTTTATATTTTTAGCATTGATAAATTGAGATTTGCTGGCACTGTGGCTTCATTGAGCAGATGAAAATGATTGCAGCTTAAATGTTTCTGCCCTTTCTGCATGAAGAACTAGAGAGATGATAGTCCAGGATGTGGAACAAAACGTTTTTCTGCTTTGTCTTCAAACTGCCTTATAGAAAATTTTTTGAGATATGTCTGTGGAAGTGTAAAATCTATAATGTTGGTTTTTCAAGTCAAAAAGACAAAATTTTAAGAAATGTGCTAGAATGTGCTCATATTGATGGAAGTGGTGTCCTCTTGCAGTCAAGCTGGAAGGTCATGTGCTTATTCTAATGTTTGTGCCATGGCTAGTCAACTGTTCTTAAAATGTGCTCAGCAACCTGACTGCTGTGCTTTCTCAGTGATCTCGACTGGTAACAGATCATTGCCCTTTGAAGACAAACTTCATTGTTTTTAATAAGAGGAAATAATCAGGACCTGAGTCTAAGGAAAAATATGGGTGATTAAAAAAAGGTGATAAGGCTTTTGGTGAAACTCAGGGTGTGGCTATAATAATAAGATTAAATTTAATTGTGTAAAGCCATTGCTGTGATGGCAATTTCCAAAAGAGCAAATATACAACAGCAGCAAAAATTGTGTAGATACACGGACGGCAGTGCTGAGTTTGTGGTCTCTTGATCTAACAGTGGCCACTTTCCCTAACAAATGTTTTGTATGTTCGAATTCTCTTAAGGGTGTTTACAGGACTCAGTTTCATATTTTATAGTCACAGGATATATACATTTCAGCAATAGTTCTGGTATAATTCAGGTTTAATAATAAGAAATTATGGTTCTACTGTTTTTTGATAAGGAGAAAAGTCAAATGAGGTCAGCGTTTCTGGTTTAGAGATAACACCACAACAAACTCATGTCTTCCTTTTGTATACCTTACATACAATCCTTTCAGGAGCACTCAGAATGGGTCGGAGTGCTGCAAGGGTAGTCTAACCAGAAAGGAATCCATGGAGTTCTCTTGGTAGCATGACATAGGAGTAGCAAGTCTTTTTTTTTCCTACAGCATGGTTGGGGGATGAACATACTTTACATTTCTGTATTATTATTTTTATTATTATTAAACTTCCTTATTATTGCTGTTCAATTTCAAATTTCAAAGAGAGAGTGTATCGTTTTGAATTCTAACTGAATGTTTCACATTGCGTGGTTGTTACTGCTGGGTTTTGGGGGCTTCTTTTGGGAAACGGTGGTTGTCCCTTAAGTGACATGGCAGAGAGAAAAGCCCTGGACTGAGGGGTAAACAGATTAGGGCAACATCCTTTCTACATATTTGTTATTGCTAGACTTATGATGCCGAACAAATGGGTGAAAATGAATAGAATGAGCTATGAGATGTCTAAAAGTTCCACTTAGTTCTAACCTTCAGTGACTTGGTGTTCTCTAAAGTCATGAATTAGGTAGTTTGTGATTTTAAAAGCACAAATATCCTAAGACACTGACTTACTTGGCATTTAAAGAAAAAAAAAAGCTCAGAAAATTTATTTTGTTGCCCCTCAAAGTTTGGTTTGAGAGAGGAAATGACCTACCTAAACACTCACACAGTCATTATTCGTATGGTGAGGCAACTTAACAACCAGCTTGCCTGCTTCTCAGTTGACATACCTGGAAATTATCATCATTATATGCTTTATGCATTGCTCAATTGATGGACTGTAGAATTTTTAGAGTGGTGCATTTTGTAATACTTCCTTTCTTTTGATGGTTTTAAACCATAGAGCCATTATAGAAAATCAACCCTCTTCTGTATGTGTACATAGTTGGCATTGAATTCTCAGGGACATCAATGTGATTTTAACCATCCTAGATTGCAGTAGAACAATTCAGAATGAAGAGCAGGTCTTCATATTCACAATCATGAAATTGTAAACTGTTTACATTTGTTAGGTTGCAAAAATACTAGTTATAAAACCATTTTAAATGTCCCTAAGTTTCTAACTCCTCATCTTTTCACTATGTCATAAAGCTACAAAAATAAAGCAAAATATTTGTTGGGAGAAACTCTTTAAGTCCTCAGATTACCAGAAAACTTTCGCATTCAGATGCCATGGCACATAAACATGAAACTTCCTACTCTTTGTTGCAGATGAGTTTCAGGAACTTAACATTGAAGTGTCTGTGTTGTGCATCAGTGCTCAGCTTCCAGAAACGGACTTAAAAGATTAAATGGTAAATCTAGATTTTGCACATCCACCTTTTATTGAACATTTAAAATACTCAACACTACCCTGGCTGGTGTAGCTCAGTGGATTGAGCGTGGGCCTGTGAAGCAAAGGGTCACCAGTTCAATTCCCAGTCAGGGCACATGTCTGGGTTGCAGGCCAGGTCCCCAGTAGGGGACACATGAGAGGCAACCACACATTGATATTTCTCTCCACTCTTTCTCCTTCCCTTCCCCCTCTCTAAAAATAAATAAATAAAATATTAAAAAAGATAAAATACTCAGCACATTCAGTGAGAGGATAATATTGTCTGACAACAGGGAGTGATCATTGGAAATGTATACCACAGCTCAAATCAAGAAATGTTGGAGGGGTGTTTAACTGGAATTGATCTTGGAATAGAAAGCTCATTGCTAAAAAGATCTTCAGGAAGGTAACTTATACTTTTAAACTGAAATTCTACACGAAGCTGTAATCTATAGTCCTAGCAGGCACTCAAGGAAAGCTTATGCAGTTGGGTTGAAGTTGTTCATGGCCAGCCAACCATGGGAGAAATGGGAATATGTGTTGGCATGCATAATTCAAAGAAAGTACTAAACCCCTTACATTTTAAGTGGATTTTGGAAGGTTTCAAACTTTAGATGTTTAAGTTTAAACAAGTTCTTTTAATATTTTGAGTTATAGACTGAACTCCTAGAAATAAACATATATTTATCTTTTGCTTTCAATAGGAATCTATTGATCTCGATATGTATTTATACTTATTACCTCTGCATTCCAAAGATGACCATGAATAGATCTGGGGCAAGGACAACAAAAAAAAGAGAAGGGAAACTAAGCAAGAGTTGGGGAAAGAAGAGAGGAGGAAGAGGGAATGTTAAGCAAGAACTTAGCCAATTTGTATGAACCAGTTTTGTCTTTAGTAAGTTGCCTTTATATTTCTCTATGAGATGTTGCTATTAAAAATATTATGGTGAGCTCTGAATTGTTCCACTACAGGTTCTTGTTCCAGTACAAATCAACAGATAAAACTTTCCAATTGATTTTCCTTCCTAGGAAAGGAAATCCATGCCTAGTTGGCAGGAATCTGTTCATTTTTCTCCATATCTAAAGTGGGATTCTTCTAGAACTTCCAGCAGAGAGCTCAGAAAGCAAAGGGTTTCTTTCTGCATATGGAAATTAGTCCCTTGGCCTCAGTGGTTGAGGATTACTTTCTGCATACTTCATGTAGCACTTGGGCCTTCCTAAAGCTGTGCACTTGAATTACAACAAAGGATTCATCCACATGGGCATGATTATTCTTTCATTAGGTATCTAGCTCTAAGTTGGAGTTGAATTATACACAATTTTTGTGAAGAAAAGTATACCAGTCATCTTTTGCTGGGTTATGTTGCAATAACAAATAACCCTCAAATTTCAGTGTGGTTACAAAAGATAAAGCTACTGTTTTTCTCATGTTAATGTTGGCTGTAGGTCAACGGTGGCTCTGTCTCTCCTTCCCCTCACTTTGGGATCCAGGCTGATAGAAGAGTCCTATCTGAGAGTGTCACAGTCTTTGTGTCAGAGGGAAAAGAGAGGTGGTGGAACCCACCCAAGGCTCCCAGAGTTTCCACACATGTCACTGTCATGGCCGTATCATCTGCCAAAGATAATTACACAGCCCAGCCTGGTAGGAATGTGAAGTCCTCCCACATGGAGGCACAGTGGATATTTTGAAAAATAATACAATCTATCAGAGACACACAATTTTAGAGTTTTGTTCTGTGCTGTGAGACTAGAATGACAGATTTGATCTATGCTTTGTCAGCCTTTCTCATGACTTACAACTTTATCCTTGTGATAACAAAACAGAAAAACCAAGGAGAAAGATTTGTGAAGAAAATCTTTTGTTGGCACTCATAGTACCAAATACAATTTTTAAAAGAAGGGTCATAAAGAGGCCTTCAAACAATCACCAAAGGACCATCTTCCCCAGGAAATCTTCCTTGATTAGCCCAACAGTCTTACTTACCATTTTTTTTACAACAGTCCCCTTCCACTCTTCTGAATCCACCAGTGAGCCCTCAAGCTTGGGTTAATATAAAATCATGATGAACAATTGTTTTATTGCTTGTTTCTCCTATTGGGTTAGAAGCTATCAAGGAGCTGAGGCTGCTAGGCAGCACAGTAAGAATTATTGCTTAAATGTGAGGTCCCTTAATCTCATACCAAAACCTAACTTAGTCTCAAAATGAGAAAATAATTTGGTTTAGACCCCTCATTACTTATCATTTTTCAAGATATAGAGTAAAACGTTCATTTGTTCATTCATCCATCCACTTAACAAATATTGAATGTCTACTCTATTCCACACACTGAGACAAATGCTGACCTGTGACCCTAGGTGTTCGCAATTTCAGCTCCGGTGAATCTCACTTTTCATTAGGAGTGATCCAGACAAATCAAATTACCATGAAACAACATAGTTACAAACCACAACATCTTAAATGCAATTGAAGGGTATACAGGGGACATGACTTACTTTGTGTCTCTGTGAAGGCTTCTCTGAGAAAATGACAGTTAAGTTGAGACATGAAAGAAGAGTGGCAGTTAACTAGACAAAGAACAGCAACAAAAAACAAGTCCAAGAACATTCAAAGGCATATGCAGAGGCCCTGAGGTGGGAGGAAGGGAAAGAAAGGCCAGCTGGGAGGGAGTACGAAAAGCAAAGTCACACACGATGCAGAAGCAGGTAGGGTCGGTTTACTCAGAGCCTTGAATGCCATATTAAGTATTTGAGTTTCGGCCACTGAATAGTAAACTAAGACAGAATGAGTAAATCTTAATTTTTAGATGGCACTCTGATTGGCAAGTGAAATAGATTGGAGATTTCAAATGTATGGCAAGATAGCAACATAATTCTCTTGCAGTAGTAGAAATAGGAATTCCTGCTCAGTGCAAAACTGACATCTAAAAGTTGAATGGCATACTATTGATTTCAGGATCTCTAGTTTCAGCATTTATGTTTAAAACAATCATATCCTAATCTAGCAGAAAAAAATAATTTACAGTGGCCCATGGTTTGTGATTTACAACACTATTCAAAATATACCTCTGAGCTAGGTAATCTGAATCATGCCACAGTTATAGGCCCTCTAATGATTTCATTGCATGAGCTTCGGGGAATCCATGAAGCTCCTGAAGTTCCATGAAAATGTGTGTGCTTATGCTTATATATTTTTTCTAGGGACAGAGTCCATAAATTTTATCACATTCATGATCTACAAATGGCAAAGAACTGTTGGTTTGCATTGTCTCTTGACCAACCCATAGATACTCTATCACCAGAATGCTGTCCTGGGTATCATCTTGAATTGGTGGAAAAGGTTAGCTAACTACCAAAGGTTGGAGTTCCTTTTCCCAAGTACAAAGTCATTGCTGGGAAGAGGCAGCTCAGGGTGATACGCATTTTTCATAATTTTTCCACCCTCTCTAGTGACCTCGAAGGCCCCATTTTGAAACTGGCAGCATCATGAGATGAAGGAATCCTTGATTACTAAGCCATGGAAGCAGCCGGGATAGCTGTCCAACTCTAAACATCTGCACTGGATTTTGGTGATTAGAAAATAAATGTGTATTATCTTATGTCATTGAGATTTAGGGTTATTTGCTACAGCAGTTAATCCACCCTGGAATACAACAATAACATCTCACACAGAATGACACAGCAAAACAAGCGTGATAGTTGGGGAAAAGTCCTCTTTGGAATTCTCCCTGGATCCAGGACACAACGCTGCCTTGCAGACTACAGTTGCATAGTGTCTTGTAATGTCTAAGTTACTCTGAGCTCAGATTTCTTGAAAATGTAGTCCTCGGTTGCATGAGAATATGATTACTATAGATAGCTGATGTAAATGGGTTTTACTCACATGAGAGCAATTCTGATATGGTTAAAGAGAGACTTCTTTTAAGTGGGTGGAGATACTCATTCATTCAACAAATATTTTTTTTTTATTGAGTTTCTTTAGTGTGTTTTAAAATGTACCCAGGATTTTGTTTTACTCGGGTATGGTAAAATAACAGACACACAGGCAACTTCTTCTTTTTTCTTTTTGCCAAGTAGAGTTTATTGCTTGCAGTTAATAGGATGAGACATAGCACACCACGCAGAGCCACCTGGAGAAGCATCCAGGTTAGCCAGGAAGCAGGGGTGAGGAAGCATGGGTAACGGCCTTTAGTCTGATTTTCGTGGGAAGGATGGAGCAAAGCAGGATAAGCAGCTGAGCAGGCTTGAGACTGGACAGTTAAGACCAGTTTTGGCAGCCTCTGGGATATAGAGTGATCTCTAGCCATCAGTACTTGGCCTTGGGGTGGTTGAGGGCAGGGGAATAGTGTCCTGGATTACGGGCACCTGATAAAAGGAAATGGATGGAAGAATGGACTCAGGATGGGTTGGCTGATATACAAAAGTTGTGCTTGAGGGCAAAGTATTTAGCATCTTTAGGAATCAGCTAATCCTGGAAGGGGCAGTTTCTGTTCAGTTCACAAGGCCCCATAATGTCAAAACATCATAAAATATAGAAAATAAAAATGTGATTATTAATAATATATCAGACATACTAAGAAAGGTACTAGGAACCTATGTAAATCAAATTAACTGAATAATGACAAAGACAAAAATATACCTAATTTCAATAGACTCAGTTTAGCATCTAATTATTCCACATCATGGGAATCATTTTGACTACTGCACATTTTTGCTAAAATTATCCACTTAAATGTGTACATCAAGTTGTTTAAGATTAAAATAAAACCATGAGCACTTCAACTTATTAAAAGGAGGTTCTGGCAGGAAAGGCCTAATTACTTCAGGGTTAAAGTTAGAGTTCATACTGAAATGTGAACTTAAAGAACATGCAGAGTCTATACCGGTTTTGGAAGACAAATGCAGGCCCGTAACAAACACCTCTGGTGCCCACACTCCCCCTGCCCCAAAGAACAACATTTTAAAATATAATCCAATGCCTAAAATTTTTCAGGGGCTCCCTACTGGCTACTGGCAAAGTTTTCAAACTTCAGTCATTTACATACCATTGTCTCAATATATGCCTTATCTGCCTAGCCCATTTTTTAGTATTTTCTCAAAGTTTTATAAGATTAACTCATCTGGTATCATCTACGTTAGCTTCGCCTTAACCAGTTTTGTATATGTACAGTTTTGGATGCAATGTGCTATTTATACGTGTTTCTAATTTATATACAATGAGCACATACCCGCTGGGAATCTTTAAGGCATTGTTTGTGTGCCACATGACAACACCCCAATGACCGGTGGTGCCCAGGCCACCCCACGGGGAGGCCCGGCTGGGAGGGTGGTGTTCAGTCCACCGAGCCTACTTTTCAAGGTTCTTTATCATGTAGCTTCTGATCCCTTCTTTTCTAGCACCCTCTTCCATTGTCCATGCAGCAGTCTGGACGGCTGGCCTTAAATCTCTGACTCTGGTATGCCTTGTCTTGCTTCCATGAACAGTTCTGTGCCTTTAACACCGCCTCCTCCACCTCAGGCAGGCCCCTAGGCTGCCTCTAAATATCCCCGGTGGCTGTGTGCTAGGGCTTCCCTTGGGGCTCTCCCTCCTACTCGCAGCCCCAACCTCCTGTTGCCTCCAGTTCCTGCTTTGCTACTACTGGATTTTGTCTCTCTAGTAGGTCCCATCAGGATGGTGTGTGGGTGTTATTTTCCACTAGTTTCAATTCTACGTTTATCCCTAAATGCTATCTCTGGGGCTCCTTGGTTTCAAACTCTGAACCCCATGGGCCAATCCTAGCTCATCCACTCAATTTTATTGTCTTTGCTGTTGTAGACTTCCCCACTTACGCAAGAGGGAAACAAGGCTCTTCCACAGCTGTTTTTTCCTGCCCGGAATGTTTTCCTTTTCACTGGTCTTCTGGTTTGTTCCTACTGAGCTTGCAAGATGCAATTCCAATCTCACTGCCTTCCTTGCCCACCCTCAGCAGGGTTATGTTTTTCCTGTTCTTTTGTCTCATAGAACTTACTGTAATTGCTGTGATTGTTGGTCTAGACATCTACTTCCCCTGCTTGTTTGAGGACGTACAAGGCAGGGAATATATTTACTTATCTTTATTTCCCCAGCACTTAGCACAACATCTAGTATGAAGACAGTGCTTAAATGATGTTTACTGAATTCATGAGTAAATTAATAAACTGTGGGAATGTATTAAGTAATAGGTACTTTGGAATAAAGTTTTGAGATTTAGTTCCTGGATATAATACAAGAATGGGAGGGGAAATGTTCCTACAACAAAATAATGAGAGGAAGGAAGAGTCTATTGAGTTTCCCCCATCCCGCATCTCCCACCCTGCCGACCCCCACCCTGCCCCGACTCCAGGGTACCTGGAGATCCCTGAAATAGCAAGAACTTTTACTTATGAGACAGAACAGGAAGTAGCCTCTGACCCAGGGGTGAAATGTCATGTTCATGTCCAGTGCCCAGAGATCCACTAAAGTAAGTCCCGTGAAAAACTTTGTTAGGGCTAAATACTAGGAAAAACACTGGGTACATTTTCCCTAGTTTAAGCTGAAGAAAAAAATGTAGAAGGGGGGAAGGAGCCAAAATTAAATAAGACAGCTGGTTTAATTTCTCTTTTTACATAGTTTCCATTGCAATCCTTTCTTAGTCACGAAGTCTTTCTCAATCACTTTACTGCTTTTCCTTTGACTGGAATTTTTCAGCTTTTTCTACACTAAATAAAAACAACAATAAAAGGGTAAGTAGATTGTGACTTTATCCTCTCTCTTCTGTCCCTGCCCTCCTACTCACACACACACACACACACACACACACACACACACACAAGCTCACTCCAGCTGTGTTTGGTTAAAAGCAGTTTCTGATAACAGCTACCCAGAAACAAGATCTCTGCTCTTTTTGAGAAACAAAGTCCATCTTTCTTGAGGTGTAAAAAATATTAGATGTTACTGCCCCCGCCTGCTGGCGTCACTCACTGCTCCGCAGTCTACAGGCAGGCAGGGCTTTTGGCGGACCAAGCACAGCTGCTGAGCAACAATCGTTCCTTATGGAGCCAGTGAATAGAAATGCCTAATTTTCTTGACCTTTTCTGCTCCTGCTCCATCCTCAGTCATCAGAATGAGTGTTTTGATCCTGGGCTGTGAGGGGGAAGGACAGGATGATAAGGGAGGCTCCTTTTTCACTTTGTCTTTCTCTGTCTTTAAAAATAAAAGAGAGAAGTGTTCACTGGGAAATTTCGCTTAGTAATTTTGCTCCCAGTCTTAAAAAAGCAACCAAAAAATGTGGTGCCTGTGCATGCCTGTGCATGTGTGTGTGTTTAAGCAATTCCATTTTAAGAGGGGTTGCTCCATCAGAGGCCACCCTTTCTTTCAGAGGCCGACAATTTGCTCACTGGGGGAGTCTCACTGGTGTTGTTCCAGCAGGTCACTGCTCTCAGACAAGCTGGCCAGTGCGGGGGACTTAGATACTTGTAGGCATTCAGCACTTTCAGCTGAGTCAAAATAATGTTAACTCCTTCAAAGCATCAGAAGGAATCCACATGTTCTGTGTAGCCCTCAGAGAAGGACCACCCAATAATGCCCTTCACCTCGTGATAATGGAGCTCTCCTTCCCTACAAACTCTTCTTAACAGCTTGGGGATGTTTTATCTGTGTATCGCGCTAATGTAACCCTGCCTTGGTAGCTGCGAACTGCATTCTGGAAATGCCAGTCACTCCAATCCATTGCTATACAAGCTTTGAACAGAGCAGCCCGAAGCATGAATCCTTTCTTTTCTTTTTTTTAAAAGAAGTCAGCCAGTGAGAAGCAAATCAAAGCTTTGAGCCTTGCCCGCTAGGCTGCCCCTGCCCAGGGAGCTCCAACGAGACGCTGCTCTCCCTCTCCCCCTCCCTAACAAAAGACCCACCACTAATCCCGGTTCTCTTACACAGAAACAAAGCGCAGCACCAGCCTAGGGACCGGGGCAGCTGGCACATTAATGCCCCCCAAAGCACGAGCTGGCACTTCACTCTGAAAGCCAATCACCCTGCCTCCATGGGGAATGGGAAGGGGTTCAGTTGCTGTAACACAACGAATTATATTTTTAACAAAAAACAAGTTTGGCAGAGTGTAGGCATCTTTAGACAATAAATGCCTCATGTACCCGCAGTCAACTCTCAGGACCCCTTCCATCCCCAACCCCCAGCCCCCAGGAGAAAAAGCTGAGGGAATACCCACAAATGGACCATTAAACCAGGAAAGAATGGCTGTACCCATTCACTGCATGATCCAGTATTACCTTCCTTTCTGATTAGCCTCGGCCCACACCACCTTTGGAAATCCTATTTGCATTTTCTGAAGTCTTGAATCTCGTCCAGCAGCTAGCAAGGTTTGTATTTGATCTCCATATTCTGAGCCATGTCTCCTGTTAGCCTCACCTTTTCTCAACACAGACCCAGCCCAAACTTCTGGGAAACCTAAGCGCCACCTTTTCGAGACAGGTTAGATAAAGAGTCGCGTGGAGAAGAGCTGTATAATTATCTTTGACTGGACTAGTACAGGGCCACTGATTCTTTGGAACCGAGAATGGACAGGGTTAAGGAACACAGCCAGCTTTTCTTAGTACCTCGGCCGCGTCCCACACTGGGAATTCACAGCTGCTGAGTGGTGGCTCTGGGGAGATTTATTGGGAAAGAATGAGCTTTAGTTAATTTCAACAGCTCATGAAGTCACACGCGACTCTCACCCAAGGGTCTAGCTACACTCTCCAAGGGAGACAGGACTGCGACTGTGAGGGGAAGTGAGAGAATATGCTGGGAACAGGAAAAAAGAATCGTGGAAGAGAAAGAACATTCACGTGGGATTCCGGCTGCAAACAGGGGAAGTCCCAGAGAAAGGACCCCTTCTCTTTTGCTGACTGCTGCACCCAGCTCCCTGACTCGACGCCTCTCACCAGTGAGGTCTGAACTGAAGTGCTTCCCATGGTTGTCGAGTGTGATCACACTTAATTTCAAGTAGCAAAAGTCCATTTCAACCCGCATTTTCACACTAACAGGGTGAATCTGAATAACAACTATACTGAGGCTGATTTTTGATCAACTTACCCAATAGATGTGAATGTTACTTTTTTAAAACAGGATTTGTTTAATAGTTCAGAAACAACCTTCTGCTGACCCCAGAATCACCTCAAGAACCATCCATTGCGGCTGCTGGAATATGCTGGTCAGAAAGGATGACTGTTTCTCAGTGATCCCTCCCAGGTCTAGCCACCTCTGTCTCTCCTCTAGCTAGACCAAGCCCTGTCAAAATCCCTGGCTTCATGAGGACAAGCTCATAGATGGAGAGCAGGATAACAACTAGCGGGGGGTGGGGGGAGGGGGATGGTTAGCAGGTAGAGGGATTGAGCAAAAAGGAAAAAGAACTCGTGGACATCGACCGCAGTGTGGTGGTTGCTGGGGAGACGGGGATAAGGAGACTGAGGTGTAATGAAAAAAAATACAGTAGAAGTTAAATATAATAAAATTTAAACAATCCCTGACTTCTTTGCAAATCCCTGATACCTTGACTTCAAGCCTAATTTGATTTTCTTTGTCTTCCTAGCATCTGACTTCTCCGTGTTTCATGGGTTTTGTATCCTCTCCCAGGCCTTTGGATCTGAATAATTTCCCAAGGTTTGGTTCTGGTTGTATCGCAGGATGCTTATGCCCAGAGAAGCCTGACTCTTCAGGGGCCCAAGATGCAAGAATGGGGCCAGGTTTCATGTCTAGACAGAGAAAGAACAACTTCTGGAGGAAAACAGGAGACAATCTCCTCTCAGGCCTCCTTAGGAGTGAACTTCTCAAATCTCATTGTTTAGATTTGTGTCCCACGCACATTCCTAACAGAGAGATCAGGATAATCATTATTGGCTTAGACTAACCAAAATCCACCTTTTCAATGTGGGAACAACTTTGAGTGAAGTACATGGCTGAGAGGAGGTGGGGCAGTAACTGAACCAAAGAAGAATTCTGTTAGGCAGGTCAAGGTGGGGAATGACTTTGGAAACCAAGTGTCTGCAAAATTGCTTTTCTTCATCTTTCCTTGGAAACTCAGCTCTCAAGATTCTAATTGCCTTTCTGCAGATGAATCCCAAGTCATTATCTTTGGCCAAGACCCCTTCTGATTTCTAGCTACATATCCATATTCAATGTTACTTCTACTTCAATTATGTAGCTGAAATTCATCTTCCCTTTCTTCTCACCCACTTCCCTCAAACTCAGTCCTTCTCTTGACTCCCTTACTTCCCTTATTATGTAGCCTTCCTCTTTATCACCTCCATTTCCATGATGTTAATTTAATCAAGTTCTTTTGATTCTTCTTTGAAGAATGATTTTCTTTTCTTTTTTTTTAATAAAAATTTTATTTATTTATTTACCTTTAGAGGGGAAGGAGAGAGGGAGAGAAACATCTATGTATGGTTGCCTTTCCTACGTCCCCTGCTGGGAGTTGGCCCGCAGGGAACCAGCCTGCAACCCAGGCATGTGCCTTAGACTGGGAATCGAACCTCGATCCTCTGGTTCTCAGGCCCGCGCTCAATCCACTGAGCTACACCAGCCAGGGCTTGAAGAATGATTTTCTTATTTCTCTTTTTTCCCATGTGCCTAACCTTCTATCTGTAGTATAGGCTGAATTCACAGCTTCATCAAATTTCTCAAGTAAAAGGAATCAGTAAAAATTCATGGAGATATTTTCCTTTTTTGTACTAACTTTTCAAAGTATAGAGTGTATTTCATGCCTCCTTCACAACTCAATTCAGACAAGCCACACTCAAATACACAGTAGCCTCATGTGGCTAGTGACTCCTCTGCTGGACAGCACAAGTTTGGGCCGTAAAGCCAAAAAGCCCAATCACCACTCCATCAGCCAGCTGGCTTGATAATTGATTTAAGGAGAGTTCAAAAGCCTCCATAGTCTTGGTAAATGAGTGAGCAGGTGAATCCTACTCACAGGGTTCCTATTCCTCCTTTTCTACCAGCTCTACCTTAACTCATTCCTAAGGATTCAGCAGGTACCATCCATGATAAGCTCAGTATCGGAGAAGAAGAAAGTACTGAGTCTGAGTTTCCAGATGACTCTATAAACTATGGGCTGATAGCAGCTTGAAGGGGACTGCTGTAACTGCAAGAATGACCCTGAAAAAGGGTTAACCCTGAAAGCAGAGAAGGGAAGCTCACTGGGCAGAACTGTAAGCAACACATCATAATTCCCACTTTCCCTGAAAGGAAACATGTTGCATGAGGACTGATTGCTAATAAAATTCAGTATACCACTGTGTGTTGCCTGCTCTCTAAGCGAGGGATAACCTCAGGCTGGAGTTAACCGTTCTGCAGAAGAGTTAAAAGATGCTGCATCACCCAGGTATGTGTTTTTTGCCTGAAGTCTGTGATTTAGGTCTTCTAAAGTCCAGTAATTTGGAGTGCCATTGAGTTGCAAATTAATAACTCCTACACTCCGGTCTAAAGCAGCTTAGATAGTAGCATCCTTAGCAAGAGATGGCCACACAATAGTGGTAAGCTCTGGAAAGGTGGTTTTTAGGTTGTCTTCTTCTCACTTGAGACCTTTGTTTCAAATAGATTCAAGGCAAGGTACCTCCCCTTCACTGGAGGACTTGGGCATTACAGAGCACAGAGGCTGGTAGATGAAAGAAAACTTTCAGATTTAAAAACTTTTAGATGAGATATTTGACTGTGGTTACCTGCATAGAAACTTACCAGCAGCAAGTAGATGGGAAGTCTACAAAGTTTTTTTGAAAGAACTGTATGGACAAAGAAACCCCAAGCCTATCTGAAATAGCTTGTGTCTATAAAATCCTGAAATAAATTTCTATGAATTCCTAAACACATAACACATGGAAGTGGACTGCTAAATCTAGGTAACCCCAGGTGTAATGGACTGAATGTTTGTGTCCTCTCAAAATTTCTATGTTGAAGCCCTAACTCAATGTCACAGTATTTGGAGGTGGGTGGGGAAGGTCCTTGAGGGTGATTAGGTCTATATGAGGTCATGAGGGTGGAGCCCCTATACTGGGATTAGCACAATGATAAGAAGAGAAGAAAGCCAGAGTCTCCCTCTCCTTCCCTCCCTTCCCTTCCCTTCCCTTCCCTTCCCTTCCCTTCCCTTCCCTTCCCTCCTTCTTTCTCCTCTCTCCCTCTTCCTATCTCCCTCTTCTTCCCCATTTCTTCTCCTCTCCTCATCCCTTCACTACATGAAAGCACAGCTAACAGGTGGCCATCTGTAATCCAAGAAGGGTCTTCACCAGAAACTGATAATGCTGGACCTTAATTTTGAACTTCTTAAGTCCCCCAAAATGTGAGAAGTGAATATCTGTTATTTAAGCCACCTAGTTGATAATATTTTGTCATGACATCCCACACTAAGACACCAAAGAAGTACTCTGCAATGTCTGCCTCCACTGTGGCTGGGAAAGATAAAGAACTCCTGGAGTATCTACTGTTGGAGCTACAGACACAGTGTGAGCACTGAACCTCCTCACTGCCATGGCCCTGCCATGGGGTATGCTCCTTCCACTCTACAGAATCTGATCGTTACTGGGGGACAGTAACCACTGCATATTCCCTCATCCTCTTCTGCAGTTTCCCTGCTCCCTTCACTACCATTTTGGGTGTAGTGGGATTAATAGCTTATAGCATCTAGATCTGAACCTGATAGGAAAGCACATAAATATTTGAGGCCTCACGCTGGATGCAGGAAACGGGTGAAGCTAGTTTTATGCATGGGAATGAGTATATATATATATATATATATATATATATATATATATATATGTCTGGGTAGCTTGGAGGATGGAGTCTACTACTTGCTTTCCAATAGCTGTTCCCCTTCTCCCTTAGTAACAGAGCCCTGGGCCATGGCCAAGCCAAATGACACAGGATAGGAACAAACTCTGTTGGAATTATTGTGTTTGTAATAATTATTTACATGCCATTGAGATCATATCTATTCATTTTGTTTTCAGGGTAGTGCTGGCTATGGAATTGTTCAAGGAAAATTAAGTGGTAGTAGTAAAATGGGCTTTTAATTAACCAGCTGTCATCAAATTTAACGAAAAACTCAGTGAGGCTTCTAAATGTCCAGTAGCATATAATCAATGATCACATTTATAAATGCTTTAGCCCTTAATTGTACCGACAGAAATATTATATAAAGACTATTCTTTATTTGTGAGATGTTTGGCCCACTGCATCTCCCAGATGGAATCAGAATATAAATTGGGGTTACCCCGCTAACAGCATTTCAGAATGAGTCTGTTTTAGTGTTGATATTAGAACTCGATAGAGATTTGTTTTTGGTTCTGTTTTGGGCCCTCAAATTATATGTTTTGATACATTTAGTGAACTTTGTGAGTATTCTTATCTTTATTATGTTCATGTTATATTTGCGTAATTCAGTAGAAATATAGTTGTAACCCTTTAAATCAGTCCCCAAAACGAAGGTGTGTTGAAGTGTAGCAGATGGTCTTAAAGATGGTACTTTCTCCTCCTTACTGCAAAAGCCCACTAGTAGTCTCAGGTAAGCAGGCTGATGTCATAAAAATGGAGTGAAAACATCCACACAGATGGTCTGCTTTGAATTTTCTTAATTTTAAACACTGGATTGGAAGTATACTGACTAAAAAGCCAACCTCATGATAAAAGTAGAATTTCTCTTATGTTTTTACATAAAGACACATTTAAGAAGGATGTGTTTCCAAGAAATTCCTGTATGGAGTACAGGGCTCAATCTTACACACATACTTTCCCACATAGGATCCTGAATAGGCTGCTGAATGATAAGAAGATAAGTTGAACAAAAGCAACAGCAGAAGGTTGCTTTTCTTTCTCTCTTATTTTTTAAAAAAGAACAATAGGTTTATTGTACAGGCCTCCAAATGACAAAACAACTTACTAAAAATGTAGGTTCCAAGCTAGTTGATGTTTTACTGCAGTTTAAAAGCTCTTTCTGAGCTTAGATTAACACACTGATAATTGAAAACTATCTGGATACGTTATATGTTCTAGATGCTAATCTCAGGCTTTCACAAGTGCCTGTACCCTCAGACCTTCACACCTCCTAAGTCACCTTAAATCCTTTCTGGGAACAGGCAGGATATAAATAAATCCACTGGTTAAATTAACTTAAATTAAATTAATATGGTTGTTCCATTTATAGAGACAGGTTTCAATCTAGAGCATTTGTTCCTCTCATCTAATCAGCATCATTAAAATGCATCTGCCCAAAGCAGTTTTCTAGGGGTGATATACCCTGAAAGAACCCAAATTAAATTATTTCTTAGGGCAGTGCTAAAAGGTTTCCAGATAATTTTACAGCCTAACAAGCCAAAGGCATTAACTTAATGTTGTAGCTGCCTTGTTTCCTATGGAAAAAGATGAAATTTATTTTTCTGGAGAGGTCTTTACCATAAATGGTTTGCTTACATTTATTGTCATGTGAACATAAACATGTCCAACTACAGAATTTCAAGCAGATCTCAAAGGAAGGCTTTGCTGTGAAACTGAATGTTTGTCATCATGTGCACGACTAGGGCCACCCGCCATTGTGAATGGCAGTTGGGTTTCTGGGACCTACGCCACTTTAGTCAGCACGGAGGGTAGAGTCTGGGTACTTCCAAGTACATGGTAAAACTGAGGATGTACAATTACCCCGAGCACTTAATTGAGTATGGTGTTTTTCCTGATAGTATGTTTACCGTGAGTCTCTAAGGCACATAACCACTGGGCCCAAATCTCACATGCTAATGAGACCTGATGTGTTTTGTGAGATGTAACCAATATACATGTTTGTGTATTTTGCTACCCTACTTCTGTTTAAATTCGTTCTTGTGCTGCATCTAAGTTTGTCCTCTTATTTTAAAATTTATATGAGCCATTGTCTTAAAATATAATTTTAAATTTCAAGGAAGAACTTGAATTTGAAAGAAGTTTCTTTTATTTCCTCCCTATTTGGTCTGGGTGGTGATTGTATTGAATCAGGCTTTTATGGAAACACTATCATTAAAAAGCTTCTCATCATCCCTGGGGACAAGATGTGAAAATACATGGCAAGCCTTTCGGATTAGGAGTGTGAGAACTCCCACTCGTTTGTGATGGCTTTGTTTTGTTTTTGATTTGTAACTCCCAGCGTATGGACTTGTTTTAGAGCTATTTAAAGAGTTTCTAAACTAAAACTGCAAAGGACCTAGATGAAAAACATTACAAAACCATTAATATAATGAATAAATTTGTGTCCCCACCCCCCGCAGTGCACAGTCCTGCAAAATGTTTTCCTTATTTTTCTACCCTGTTCTTAGATTTGACTTGCTGTCTCCCTTTCCCCTCCCTCCTTGCCCTTGGGGGCCTGGCCATTCCTCTGGGCTCTAGCAACTTTGTTTGCTTACTTTCACTTTTTCTCCCATGATCCTCTGGGCTCTTGGTTCTGTTATGTGCTTCTACTAATTTTTCTTGAGTTTTCCATTGCTTGCTCCTCCTCTGAGCTGCTCCTCTATCCTTCTCTTCATTTCATTTGGCCTGAATCTTGGAGGCCCCTTGTCTTTGCCTTTTTGTTCATTCTGCTACTACTCAGATGCCACCTCGTAAGCTCGGAGGGTTCTCCACCTCACTGAAGTCAGTGCAAATCTGGACAAATCTTTCTCTGGAATTCTCAGAGTAGGAATTTCCTGACTTAGGAAAGCAAACATTAGAGCATAGCATCCTATGTTTCAGAAGGAATGGTATTGCTCAGTCCCTCCACCCACCCAGAGCTGTCAGCCTGCTCTCTATCTATGAGTCTGTTTCTATTTCGCTTGAGCAAAAATGAAGAGAGACAGAGAGAGAGAGAGACAGAGAGAGAGAGACAGACAGAACTCATGGACATGAACAACAGTGGTGAATGCAGGGGTGTGTGTGGAGGTAAAGAAGTAATGAGGTAATAAATGGTGATGAAAAAATTTTTTAAAGGAGGGATGGTTTTGTTTTAAGAATGACAACTAAATATGCTCTCCCCACTATAAAATGTGGAAAGTAATAGATAGAAGAGGCAGATGGGAGTTCAAAACATTAGCTATTGGTGAATATTAAGATTTATTGATCAAGCTAGACTGGATACCTGGTTTGTCCTATGATGTGAACCAAGCTTTTACCTTAAACTGTCCCTTCTGGTCACTGGCAGAGCAGCCAGGCAGCCAAGTGTTGAGAACCCTCCCCAGTTGTCTCACAGCATGGACTCTGGTTTTTCAACCATGGCGATGTTCTTCTGGTACTGTTCCATGTGGGGACATTTATGGTAAATTCAAGTACACAGTGATGCTGATGCTTGGTCCCTAATTTTATCCATTATACCAAATAATGAATAAGAATTAATTTTAATGTATCTATCCCTTTATCTAATAAATCAATACATTTTTATAAAAATTATGATGGAACACTTGGTAACTTTCTGAGCACCAAGGACACAAAAATGAGTTAGACATGGACAATTTTAGCCAACATGATATAGGCACAGGAGTAAATTATACCCAAACATATTGTTATCTAAGAGTCTGCAAGAAAGCCTTCATGGAGAATGTCCATCTTTATTTGGTAAATGCTCTTATAAATCTATTTCATCAGAGTAGATAGGTTTTGTAAAATTTGAAGCTTATCAAATTTGGAGGGCTCCTTTAGTGAGAATGTAAAATTATGAATTAAAAATCTGGTTCAAAAGTGCAAATATCTAGAATAGGAACAAAAACTGCAAAACGATTACTAAAGCCTTAGGAACACAGGTTCCTTGATTCCAAGGTCTCTCAAGGCATTTTCCCAGGAACGATTCACATTTGCCACCCAGTTTCTCATCCTACGTGGTACACTCTACAGCTCCCTATGACTCCCAGAACTCTCAAGGGGTGTGCATGTGGAGGCTGAACTTTGTGTCAATGGCCTCAATATAAATCTCAGAGGCAAATTTATAGAGTTCAAGTGTTGGTTGGACCATACTTTCAAGTAATGAAGGAGTAACTTCACAAAAAGGGGAGGGACGTGAAATAACTCTGTACATGCACTGTGACAACATCTTATAACCCTGAAATCTTCAGAAAAAACCCCACAGAAGTCACATTAGGTCCATTGTCTTTACATTTTTGTAGAAATGGGTGAAAATTAATTCTGCATCTTGGTTGGTGTGGGATCAGAACAGAGTTGAGAAATGCACTGACATATAAATTACGTACATGTCAGTCTCCATGGCTGAAGACTAAATGCCATGATACATCTTTATCTGAACTCTATTAGCTTATAATATATAAGGGCATATATACCAAACCCTTACAGAATGTATGATAACACATGGTCTTATATGGTAGAGATGTTTGCATTTCCATCTGGCACTAGCTTAATTTATGCTATATTATATCTCAAACTGAATATATCTAAAATCACACTTTCTCCCCAAAGTCTTCTCATTTATTTCTGACCTTAGTTAAGGGCACTTGCCTCCTTGCCATCTATCTAAACCGGAACTCAGAGTCCCCAAGTCTTGTCCATTGCACTAACATTTCACACATATGCCTTATTCCACTTTTTACCTGTCTTGACCAATGAGTACCCTTTTAAAGAACCCTGATTTCAGCTAAGATAATGATGGGTGCTGATAATTCATTCATTGCTAAGATGTTGAAGGAAATTTACAGGAGACAGAATAATGCTCCCCACAAAAGATGTTTATATCCTAGTTCTTCAAACCTGTGACTATGTTCCTTATGTGGCAAAAAAGACTTTTTTTTTAAAAGAAGTTTTTACTTATTTGTTTTTAGAGAGAGGGAGGAAGAAAGAGAGGGGGACGAACATCCATGTGAAAGAGAATCATTGATCTGCTACCTTTCATGCACCCCCACTCTGGGACCTGACCCATAGTTCAGGCATGTACCCTGACTGGGAATTGAACCAGTGACTGGTTGGTTTGCAGGATGACACCCAATCCACTGGGCTACATCAGTCAGGGCACAGCAAATAGGACTTGACTGATGTAATTAAGGGTACAGACCTTGAGATGGGGAGACTATCTTGATGTTCTGGGTGGCTCCAGTGCAATCACAAGGGTCCTTATGAGAAGGATGCAGTAGACTCGGTTAAAAAGAGAAGGTAATGTGACTCTGAACACAGAGGGAAAGGGGGAGGCAAGAGGAGGGAAGAAGGGAAAGGGAGATTTTGAAGATGCTACATTGTTGGTTTTGAAGATGAAGGAAGGGGCCACCAGGCAAGGAATTTAAACAGCTTTTAAAAGCTGAAAAGACCCTGACCTTCATTGCTGGTGTAGCTCAGTAGATTGAGTTTGGGCCTGTGAACCAAAGAGACACTGGTTCAATTCCCAGTCAAGGCACATGCCTGGCTTGTGGGCCAGGTCCCTAGTAGGGGGTGTGCTAGAGGAAACCACACATTGATGTTTCCCTTTCTTTCTCCCTTCCTTCCCCTCTCTAAAAATAAATAAGAAAATATTTTTAAAAATAAATAAATAAAATAAAATAAATAAAAGCTGAAAAAAGCAACAAAACAGATCCTTCTCTTGAGCTTCCAGAAACAAAGCAGGCCCAACAACACCTTAGTTTCAGCTTAGGAAGATACACCTTAGACTTCTAACTTCAGAACTGTAGAATAATAGTGCTCACTTCGGCAGCACATGTACTATAATTGGAATGATACAGAGAAGATTAATTAGCATGGCCCCCGCGCAAGGATGACACACATTCGTGAAGTGTTCCATATTTTTTTCAAAGATAGACCACATGATAGGACACAACATAAGCCTCAACAAATTCAAGAAAATTGAAATCATACCAAGCACTTTCTCCAATCACAAGGGACTGAAACTGGAAACCTACACCAAAGGAAAAAAATGCAAAATACTCAAAATCACGGAGATTGAATAGCATGCTATTAAACAATGAATGGGTCAAGAATGAAATTAGGGAAGAAATCAAAAAGTTTCTGGAAACAAATGAAAATGAACTCACGATGACCCAAAACTTATGGGACACAGCAAAGGCAGCCTTGAAAAGGAAGTTCATAGCAATACAGGCCTACCTAAAAAGATAGAAACATTTCAAACAAACAACCTAACCTTACACTTACAAGAACTCAAGGAACAACAACAGACAGCCCAGAGCAAGTAGGAGGAAGGAAATAACCAAGATCAAAGCAGAATTAAATGACATAGAGACTAAAAGCACAATTCTAATGATCAATGAATTCAGGAGCTGTTTTTAAAAAAAGATAAACAAAATAGACAAGCTTTTAAGCAGGCTCATCAAGAAAAGAAGAGAGAGGATCCAAATAAACACAATCAGAAATGAAAGAGGAGAGATTACAACTGACATCACAGAAATACAAAGGAATGTAAGAAATTACTATGAAGAACTGAATGCCAAGAAATTTGAAAACCTAGGTGAAATGGACAAATTTCTAGAAAAATATAATCTTCCAAAACTCAATGAAGAAGAAGCAGAAAGCCTGAAACAGACCAATAACAGCAGATGAAATTGAAGCAGTAATCAAAAAACTACTGTCACATAAAAGCCCTGGATCAGATGGTTTCACAGGAGAATTCTACAAAGTACTTAAGGGAGAGCTAACCCTTATTCTTCATAGACTATTCCAAAAAATCCAAAATGATGGAAGACTTCCAAACTCTTTTTATGAAGCCAGCATCATCCTAATCCTAAAACCGGATAAAGACACAACAAAGAAAGAAAATTTCAGGACAATATCGCTGATGAAACATAGACACTAAAATTCTCAACAAAATATTGGCAAACTGCATCCAATAATACATTAAAAAGATCATACACTATGACCAAGTGGGCTTCATCCAAGGGATGCAAGGATGGTTCAATATTCTCAAATTAGTAAATGCAATACATCACATAAACAAAAGCAAAGACAAAAATCACATGACCATATCAATAAATGCAGAAAAAGCTTTTGATAAGGTGCAACACCCATTTATGATAAAAACACTCAGCAAAGTGGGAATAGAGGGAGCATTCCTCAACATAATAAAGGCCATATATGAGAGACCTACAGCCAACATCATACTCAATGGACAAAAACTAAAATCTTTTCCACTAAGATCAGGAACAAGACAAGGTTGTCCATTTTGACCACTTCTATTCAATTGGAAGTGGTCAATTGAACAACTAATAGAATTGAAACTTCTATTGGAAGTTTTAGCCTCAGCGATCAGACAAGAAAAGGAAATAAAAGTCATCCAAATCGGAAAGGAGGAAACAAAACTATCATGTTTGCAGATGACATGATAGTCTACACAGAAAATCCTATAGACTCTACCCCAAAACTGTTCGACCTAATACATGAATTTGGCAAAACAGCAGGATACAAAGTCAATACGCAGAAATCAAAGGCATTTTTGTATATCAACAATGAAACAGCAGAAGCAGAAATCAAGAAAAAAATCCTATTTGATATAGCAACAAGAAAAATAAAGTACCTAGGAATAAACCTAACCAAAGAGGTAAAAGACCTGTATGCAGAAAACTACACAACACTGAAGAAAGAAATCAAGGAAGACACAAACAAATGGAAACATATCGTGTTCATGGATCGGAAGGATTAAAATCATCAAAATGTCCATACTACCCAAAGCAATTTACAGATTCAATGCAATCCCTATTAAAGTACCAATGACATATTTCGCAGACATAGAACAAACACTTCAACAATTTATATGGAACCAACCCTGAATAGTAGCTGCAATTTTGAGAAAAAAGAACAAAGTAGGAGGGATCATAATACCAGATACCAAACTGTATTACAAGGCCACTGTAATAAAAACAGCCTGGTACTGGCATAAAAACAGGCACATAGGCCAATGGAACAGAGCAGAGAGCCCAGAAATAAACCCAAGCCTCTATGGTCAATGAATATTCAAGAAAAGGGGCAGCAACATAAAATGGAGTAAAAATAGCCTCTTCAACAAATGGTGTTGGGAGAACTAGACAGGTACATGCAAAAAAATGAAACTTGAGCACTAACTTACATCATACACCGAAATAAATTAAAGGTGGATAAAAAACTTAAATATAAGCTGTGACACCATTAAAGTCCTACAGGAAAACATTGGCAAGAAAATCTCAGATATTTCATGCAGCAACATTTTTACTGATATGTCCCCTAGAGCAAGGGACATAAAGGAAAGAATAAACAAATGGGATCTCATCAAAATAAAAAGCTTCTGCATGGCTAAAGAAAATAGTATTAAAATAAAAAGACGACCAACTGTATGGGGAAACATATTTGCCAGTGATACCTCAGACAAGGGTTTATCTCCAAAATATACAAAGAACATATATGACTCCACTCTAAGAAGACAAGCAACCCAGTTAAAAAGTGGGCGAAGGACTTGAACAGACATTTCTCCAAGGAGGACATAGAGAGGATCCAAAGACACATGAAAAGATGCTCAACATCGCTAGCTATCAGAGAGGTGCAAATTAAAACCACAATGAGATACCACTTTACACCAGTCAGAATGGTCATCATAAACAAAGCAACAAACAACAAGTGTTGGAGAGGTTGTGGAGAAAAGGGGACCCTAGTTCATTGTTGGTGGGATTGCAGACTGGTACAACCACTATGGAAAACAGTATGGAATTTTCTCAGAAAATGAAAAATGAATCTGCCTTTTGACCCAGCAATTCCACTTATAGGATTATATCCTAAGAACCCTGAAACACCAATCCAAAAGAACCTATGCACCCCGATGTTCATAGCAGCACAATTTACAATAGCCGAGAGTTGGAAGCAACCTAGATGCCAATCGGTAAATGACTGGATCAAAAACTATGGTACATTTACACAATGGAATTCTATGCTGCAGAAAGGAAGAAGGAGCTCCTACCCTTTGCAACGTCATGGATGGAACTGGAAAGCATTATGCTGAGTGAAATATGCCAGGCGGTGAAAGACAAATACCATATGATCTCACCTTTAACAGGAACCTCAAAAACAAAACAAACAAGCAAACAAAATATAACCAAAGACACTCAAATAGAGAGCAGGCTGACAGTGACCAAAGGGAAGACGGGAGGGAATTTCAGGGGAAAAGAGGAAAGATTTACAGGAAGTAGTATAAAAGACACATGGACAAAAACTAAGGGGGGTGGAAATGGGAGGAAAGTGGGGAGCACTGAGAGGGTGGGCTGGGATGGGAGTAAAAGACAGAAAACTGTACTTGAATAACAATTAAATAAATTAATTCAAAAAAAGAACTGTAGAATAATGAATTTGTGTTGTTTTAAGTCACCACCCTTGTGGTAATTTGTTATGGCGGTAAAACGAAACTAATACCCTGCCAATACATTGTTTGCCACTGTGGTTGAAACAGTTCATTAATCAGCCTGGAGCACTAAAAAAAGAAAGCTAATATTGTAAAAAAAGATATAATCAATCATTAAAACTCTCACTTTTCTTTCCCTTGAGACTTTCTTCTTCTCTTTGCGTCAACTCAGAATCCCAGGAATCAATCTAAAACAAAAGTGGGCCAGTGCTGCTTGGAAACCCCAGGTGGTGAGACAGCAGGGATTCTGAAACACCAGGGATAGACAGGCTGTGGGGTCCATAACATCTCGGTGGAAGACCTGTGAAGTTGGTGTACAAGTATCTGCTGGTATGATGGTGGTCTTGCTGGGTCGGGGTCTTGGTGGTTGTGCAAATAAGAGTCAGCTTGATCTCTCTCAAAAGGCTAAACCATTTTCTTAACGCTGTCATATATATATATATATATATATCATTAGATGTCTCTCATCTTAGCCATTTCTTGCCAGAACCCCCAAGCCCTGAGGTTGAGGCTTCATCATCACTCTGGACACAATTTCCCTAAGAGAAAGCCCCCTGTTTAGGTTCTTTTTATTGCCAAGAGACTTCAGTTGATACTATCTACATTCATTAAAGATATCAAAATCTATTTTATCTCCAAGAAAAATGAATGGGATTACAACCCCCTTTCTTCTGAGGAGGCAATTTTTTCTAATGTAATATTTCTTTCCACTTCCTGTTACCACTTACACTGAAGATATTGGAAAGAGACAAGGAAAAAAAAACACATTTCCACATTCCCCAGAAAAATAGGCGCCTGTTCCCCTTATCTTACCTAACTGCCTAAAAGAAGGGACAGGGAGTTACCAGGACACCGATTTTCAATATCCTGGAAAGAAAAAACTGTCCTTTGCAGGTTTCCAATGAAAGAATAAAACATCACAAGAGAGTTAAGAAGCCGAGGGGCAGGCTCAGGAATAGAGGCATGTGCCACGGAAAGCTCTGATCACCTCCATAAACTGAAGCACCGTCATTGCCGCAATCCTGCCGCATCACAGCTGTTGTGTCCTTTGGGTGTCTTTATAAACAATGAACCGACGAAATCACCATTCTACATCTCCAATTTCTAAAAAATAAGATGGCCACCAGAGCTGTATTTAAAGTAATCTTTTAGGAGTCTGAAATCTGACTTATATACTGTTAATTTATTTATTGTTATCTATTGTTTTTCAGAAGCAATTAGCTGCCTGGGTTGTCTTGATTCCATTAAATGTTATCTGCTTTTCTAATTTATTTTAATTTTAAATATATTTTAAGTCTGGGCCCTGGCTGGTGTAGTTCAGTGGATTGAGCACGGGCCTGCAAACCAAAGGGTCACTGGTTCAATTCCCAGTCAGGGCACATGCCTGGGTTGCAGGCCAGTTCCCAGCGGGGGATGCACAAGAGGCAACCATACATTGATAGTTCTCCCCCTCTCTCCCCTTCTCTCCCCCTCTCCCTAAAAATGAATAGATAAAATCTTAAAAAGAAAAAGAATTATTAAAAAATATTTTTTAATTTTGGATTATAATAACAAGAAAAAACAACTCTATTTTTATATTTTCATCAGCATCTACTCTTATCCTAAATTTCTATCCCATGCTTTCTTTTATGTAGGCAAAACTAAATACACAAATGAACAAAAACCTTAACAATTTTAAGAAAATTTATTGAAAAACATCTTACCTTTCAGGCAAAAGTAGAAAATGAATTAAACTTGTCTCCATTTTAGAGACACTCTCAGGTTAATGGTGCGGAGAAGTAGATCATCACCAAAAGTGCATAACTACTCCATCAACATTTGAGCTTGTACTCCATTATGTTTCTGTGGTTTCAGAAATGGACATGATAGACATGAAGCCTGTCTCATGTAGCTTAATTCTGGCAGGGAAAGCAGCCATTGAACTAATTGTTACAAGTATGATCAACGTCTCTGTGGAAAGCCAAGGCATTTGACAGAAATGTTTAATAGGCTGCCATGTCAAGTTTGAAGGACAGTTCAGAAAAAAACATTAGTTTGGAAATAATGGTGGCAATTGGGGGTGGGGTGGAGCGAGAGGGCAGAGAGGAGTCCCAATACAGCACGTATGTACAAAGAAGCCAGGCTATGAAGTATCCCCAAAACTAGAAGCTGGGGTCAAAGGAGGGGAAAAGTTACAAGAGTTATGATTTGAAATCATAGGAATAGATGAAATACCTCAAGGATGGAGATATATCGACATCAAGAACTTTTATTTTTTACAACGAAACAATTGTACCTGTTCCTGTGCGTTGCTTCAGATACTCATTTAACACACACACGGTGAGTGCTCACTGCGTGCCAGCTCCCGTGTGGGCACTGAGGATGAAAAGATGAGCGTCTCTTTACACACATCATGGGTTTGTAACATGACAGATGTTTTTACCATCTCTGGTAAAAACAGAGATGAGGAAACATTCATAGGTTCATGCTACTTTAAAAAGTAGTACAATTCCATTTTTACCTCAGCTATTCTGAGATTTCTGGTCCAAATCAAGTCTAAAAATAATAAAGGAGTGCTAACTCACTGGAGAAATCCAATATGTTTATATGTCTGAATCTTCTGGGCAGGTTTTATTGGGTAGGCCAAAAAGTCCATATGGTTTTTTCAGTAAAAGACACATTTTTCATTTTCACCAATAAGTTTATTACCATATTTTTGGACCATAAGATGCACCTAGGTTTTAGAGGAGGAAACTAGAAAAAAATTTGAAATTAAGAATGTGGTAAAATATTTAGTAACATAAATAACAATATTTCACCAATATAAATGTAAACAGAACTCAACAGCAGCATTAACAACCATTATTACTCCTAAATTTGAGGGGGGTGCATCTTATAGTCCAAAATTATGGTATTTGAGTATTTTGCGTATGTTGGCTCTCTCTTGTGTGGTATAATGTTGATTGTTCTCAATTACTGTCTTGATTTTATCACTATCAGCTTCAACTGGTCTATCTGATGGGCGGGGGGGGGGAGGGCGGCATCATCGTCCAGTGAGAAATCTGCAGCATAAAACTTCACAAACCACTTTTGACACATTCAGTCAGTCACAGCACCTTCTTCACACACTGCACAAAACTTTCTTTTTTCATTTCAGTTGTTTTTAGCTTTCATGAAATAATAAAGCATAATATGCCAAAAATCTTGTGTCTCTTTTTTCATCTTTGATATTAAGACGACTATATAAAAATTCACCAATTTTGATAAGTTTTTGTTAAATGCACACTGATATGATAGCTGTCACAATACAACCTGACGAAGTTGTTTCAAACAAAGTTGAAGGCAACTAAGTGCTACTAGAACCATCTTACGAAAAAACGTACCAAACAAACTGTTTGGCCAACCCAATACAACAGTGCATAGCCGAGATCCTCCCTAGATCTAGTGGATGTTGACCAGTGGAGGTGAGAACCCAAAACCTAGAATCATAAAAAGCACCCCCAGTGTTTCTGTGTATAACCTGCAAATGACACTTGGGAACTACTGAGGTAGAGTGTGGTACCGTGAGACCACAGTTACACTTCCAAACGTGTGTGCTGCAGGTAATAAATAAGTGACATTTGAACAAGGAGCCCAGTGGTGTAATGGATTGAACTATGTGCTCACCCCTTCCAAACTCATATGTAAGCCTTGCCACCCAGTGTCTCAGGGTGTGACATCTTTGGAGATGAGGTGTTTATGGAAGTAGTCAAGTTAAATTGAAGTCATTAGGATGGACCCTAATTCAATACAACTGGTATCCATTTGGACACAGGCAGATTCACAGGAAGAATGTCATGTGAACATGAAGATGGCCATCTACAAGCCAAGGAGAGAGGTGTGGGACAGGTCCTTACCTCTGGACCTGAGATGGAATTGGCCCTGCCAACACCTTAATCTCAGCCTTCTAGCCTCCAGAGCTGTGAGACACAACACTTCTGTTTAAACCATGCAATTTGGGGTACTTTGTTAATACAGACTTAATAAACTAATACAAGTCATTAAACAAGATCTAGCAATCCTAAGTTATTCAGTTAACATGGTTTCTCTGCTGCAAGACCCTCAGAAGCTCAAATGGGCTAACATGTCCTCTGTCAGGTTGAGAGGGGACAGCATCCCTGTCTCATCCCAAATTTGATGGCAGAATGCTTTTCACTTGTTGTAGAGTATTGTGTAGGACTGGTGTTCTGGGTTCTGAGTCAGGGAAATATTGGACTCATTTCTCTTGGGGAAATAGTCATGCTGTGGGTCTCATCACTGTAGGAAGGTCAGCCTCACAGAGTTTGACTGCTTTCAGGAAATAAGAGTGAAGGTGACCATTTTTGAATCCACTAGTTCAAATTTATCACACTTCCTGAAAAAAACCCCAGCTCCTAGGGAATAACCTACTGGAAGTTATCAGGAACTATCTTTCATGATCCATGACTCCTTTGTTATTTCACATCATTGACTCTGAAGCAGCCATTTGAAGAGAAAAAGCCAAGAAGCACTGTGCTGTCTCCTGCAGTGGGAGTAGCTCAGAAAATGTGGGAGGAAAATATGCAAGGGTGATTCCGTCAAATCGCACATACCCCTCACGTTTGTCTTCCAAGCACACCATTGACTCTTGTTGTTGTTCCCTTAATCTTTGCCAAATGGTGATCCATGTTTCTTGAAATGGAACATTGGGAGCAAATTGGACCATCATTACTGGCTGGAATTAGAAAAGTAAAACTGAAAATTTAACCTGTGTATTTCAGTTAATTAAACACACACATGCAGTGAGGGAAATATGAAGTGGATGAACCTAGGCTTTTTAAACATTTGCAGAACTGAAGCATTTCAACTTGTTATCGCTCTGATGTGTTTTATGTTATTTAAAGCTAGACGCATACATATGAAAGTTTTAGACTTGCTATTTGATCTACAACCATGGCAAATGTTGGTGGTTACACTCCATGAGAAGTTGGGATCCTGCAAAATAAGTATCCATCAATCCTTGTTTCCTATTGGAAAGCCATGATCTATAAATGCCGCCCACCCTTCGCAGCCCACTCCAGTTCCTTCCAACCACCTTCTGAGGACTTGGTGACCTAACTCATTCAATAGCAGGCTCCAGTCTCAACACTTCCCTATAACCAGTGCTCATCGAACAAAACCAGTGCCCACTCAAACAAAAATGCAGTTTATTTGGCTCTACTTCCAAAGTTTTCTACTTACAAGGGCTGGGTGATTTGAAAAATCTCTGTTTAATAAGCATCCCAGGTGAGTCTAATGATCAGCTAGCTCAATTTTAGAATCAAACTATTTATCTGGCATGTACCATATACTCTACAGCCTCACAATGTTAGTGAAAGCCTTCTTCATCTAGAACCATCCTTCCCCTAACTGAATTAAAGTTTTTTAATTTAAAGACCATTTTATTAAGTGCTAGAAAGTTGTTTTCATGCTTTTTAAAATTTCTGTAAGTGCACTTTTTATTCTTTGTTGAAGTGGTTATCTGTCTCCCCTGGCTCTTCTTTTTTAGCAGAGTATTCACCTTGGTGCATTGATTGTTATTCTTTCATCTGGCTACTGGATTCCCTTGCAAATTAGAGGGCACTCTCAGGGAGAATATGGTAGAACACTCTGGTTAAAGTGTTATGTTGGCCTACCTTGGGCACCTTGCTCTCTTCTGTGAGTACTTTTTCAGTGAGTTTCCCCCCCACTAACGCTCACACACCTATCTACTCAAATAAATTAACATTTCCATTTCCAGTGATTCAGGTTTTCTTTTTAAGTGATTAATCAATATTTTAGTATAGGTAACTCACATTTTATAAAAAATTTCTTTTATAGGTAGCTGTGTTTTGAAGTACAGCTTTTTATAATTTCAAATTGAGCCCTCAGTATGACCAATAGCTACCCCAGCAGCAGCTGCTAAGGTTCTGTTGAGTGTAATACACATTCATTCGTTGTCTGATGTGGGCTCTGCCTTGGGGTAGGAACTTTTAGGAGAGCCAGACTTGAGCCCTGGCCTCAAGTGATCAGAAGACTGCAGAGGCCAAGAGATGAGGGTATGGGTATGAACACTGACACACAGGCCTCAGTCCTGAAATACCACCTACACAGCCTCTGGAACCACAGTGAGCTTGATATGCAACAAGCTTTTAATATAAATTAACTATTATTACTGGTAAGGAAATAGGATACTTGGAAAAATTTTCTGAAGTGCCTGTGACTGGACACTAGATCCCAGTTTGATTTGTTTTTCAAAATTTCTTCATGCCCAGCACAGTACCTTATTCCAGGTGTTATGACTAACCACTTCTAGAGTGTGAACTGTGACTAGGAGGTGGCTGTTCCACTGGGAAATTCGTTTCTCAACCATCTTGCATCTAGGTGACTTCTCAAGCTTCTTTTCCTTTATCTGGATGAATGCAGAGGACTCTGAGGCTCCGGAAGATGGTAGAGACACAGGATGGAGGAAATTCTGGCTCCCTGGACCCTACAAGTCACTTTTCATTGTACTATTTCTTGAAGGACAATTAAACCTTTCTGGTATTAAAATTTGGCTTCTGAAATTTGGGGTTTATTTATTATATAAACTTGCATTNTCGTTTCTCAACCATCTTGCATCTAGGTGACTTCTCAAGCTTCTTTTCCTTTATCTGGATGAATGCAGAGGACTCGGAGGCTCCGGAAGATGGTAGAGACACAGGATGGAGGAAATTCTGGCTCCCTGGACCCTACAAGTCACTTTTCATTGTACTATTTCTTGAATTAAACCTTTCTGGTATTAAAATTTGGCTTCTGAAATTTGGGGTTTATTTATTATATAAACTTGCATTGCCTCAATTAATACTGCTGTTCAACAACTTTGTTGAAAGAACAAATGGACTGTATAATTACATCACTCCTAATACAATGGCATTTAGTACCTAACTGCAGATATATGATAAAATCATTGACCTTATTGCATCAGTATGTCTGTAGTTCCACACTGAAAGGGTTATATTGATTTTAATTAGAATTTGAGGTGGGACGACAGTGAGATGGGGGTAGCTCTGAGGCAAAATAGTAGCTTTTTCCTTTTATGTGTCCAAAGTCCATCAGTCCCTTGGTGTAAGAAGAAGCAAGCAAAAGAATCAGCTAGTGAAGTGGGGGTGGGGAAGCTCTTGTACATTGTTGGAATATTTCATCCTAGTAGCCAACTAATGAATGAATCGAATGTGTTAGTTTGCATGTTTTCTTTCAATCCACTGTGTATTTTGTCTTTTAAAAACAATATATGGGAGTTCAAAATAGAGGTGATTATTCTCTTACTGCAGTAAAAGAACTAGAAAAGACTACCAATGGCTTTTGTGTTTCAAAGTATAATGTCTTCCTGTGAGTTATTTTATGGGTGGAATGTCTGAAATTGCTTTTCAGTACTGGATTGTAGTTTTTTTTCCTTTTCTTTTTGTAACTAAGAGAAGTTAAACATGATATTCTAAAACAGTGTATCTTGTGGTAGAAATGTCAGCCACACTTCAGCTCTCTCTTAGGCTTCCCTTAAAAGGAATGACTTTTATGCATAACAATAGTCTTGTTTTTATAAGTGGTTGGTAATATGTGCAAATGTGTAAGGCACTCGGTTTCCAGGAGCTCTTTTCTCCCTGGTAACACACCAGGAAATCTCAGACTGTCGTTATTTGAATTCTTTCCTGTGCTCTGTCTCCCAGGTGAATTGAAACGCAACCTCCTAGTCAAACGAGTAGCCATTTAAAGCTCAGGTGTGTATTTCCCAAGACCCTCTCAAAGGATATATAACTGCTTATGTCTTTCCTAAAGACAGCAAACGTAAACTTTAATTGGATCTCACCTCTCCCAAGAGATCATTATACCTCTGCTCCAAGGCCATATATTATAAAGCTTAAGTATGAATTGGAACGTGGAGACTGTGTTTGAGTTTAATATTTAAAGTTGAAGTTATAGTAGCTGACACCTGAGTCATTTCGGCAACTCCCCAACCAAAATTTTATTTCACATCCCCCTCCCCCACATATAAAACTTACATGTCAAGTTTTTAAATTTCCATAAACTTTCAGATTATGAAAAGCAGTTTATTTTTCTCAGGAAATAAGTCTCAAATGGGAGTTGTTGCAAATTTTTCTTGTCTCAACCCCACCTTAACCTTGTCAGATGGATTTTAAAAAATGAAGGAGTGGAAAATGTTACATATATATATTAAAGAGCTGCTGACTCAGAATTGGACCTGAGAGATCCTCACGTGGCCTAGAAAGAATAGATCGANGCTTTGCTGAGGGTGAGAGGAGCAAGAACAGGAGGAAGGAGCACAGGCAGGGGAATGCTGCAGCAACCCAGGTGGTGGGGGTGGGGGTGGGGGTGGGGGTGGGGGTGGGGGCGGGTGGGGGGGTGGTACTAGAGACGGCCTTATGCATGAGCGCTGTTAGAGCTAGTTTCTCCCTCATCTTAGTAACTGGCAAGACAAGATCGAAAGGGGAACCCGAAGACCTGTGGGCCTTATTCACACACACTACACAACATAGCCACGTGCTTCTTTCTTTATAGTTGAAGAATCTGTGTAATTTTTCTGACGTAAACCTGAATATGAAGACCAAGGTTAAAAATACTGTGAAAAAAATCCCAAAGCATGCTGAGCAGTAGAATTCATGCTTCAAAACTCTCAGAAGGCAGCGTTATGGTCTTGTCTCATACTATAACAAAGTGGACCTTTGAGTATTATTTGAAGTTAAGAGTAGCTACCTTTTTCCTAAAAAATTTAAGTGTTATCTATATTCAAGATTTGAATGTTTTCAGAAATCTGGACTGTTTTCCTCCTTAAATTTATAGACAGATTCAGATTGACACCAGGGTACCAGGGTAGAGAGTGTGTCTCAGTTTTTTTAAGATGTGGTTTCTCCAACTGTAGCATTAAATGGTTGAAATAAGTGATCTCTAAACCAGAGTTATAATATTTCATGGTTCTAAATTTCATGTGTCTTTTTCTCTATTTATGTCTCTAGATTTCAGCATTTTTCTGCCATGATGTAAAAGAATATTTGGATTATATACTCAGTACACTCAGTACTGGACTCTTAGACAGGTTTTAGTGTGTCCATTCACTCCTACTTAATTGTCTTCCACTGATAAAAGACTTCTTGCTTCTTTATTTTCTTTGTCTCTCAATGGTATCAATAGCTTCTCAGTTATGAAGCTCAAAATCTTGAAGTTTTCCTTAGTTGTTCATTCTTTTTTGTCCTTTTTTTTGTATTGAAGGTGTTACTGGTTTTTTTTATTTATTTAACTTTTGTTCAAGTACAGTTTTCTTTCTTGTATTCCCAGCCCTGCACCCCCCCAGTGCTCCCCACCCCCCTCCCATCTCCGCCCCCCCCCATCTTAGTTATTGTCCTTANAGGTGTTACTGGTTTTTTTTATTTATTTAACTTTTGTTCAAGTACAGTTTTCTTTCTTGTATTCCCAGCCCTGCACCCCCCCCAGTGCTCCCCACCCCCCTCCCATCTCCGCCCCCCCATCTTAGTTATTGTCCTTAACATTAAATGAACCACACTATTCTGTTGGCTATACTTGCATGAAAGGTAGACTAGTTTTGTGAAACAGAATTATGACATTGCAGAATTGGAAGGGACTCTATTCATTGGTCCTCAGTGACCCTTATCTTTGGGGGGCAGGCAATACACACACACACACACAAAATTTTGTACACAATGTCCAGGTATTCAAAGACCTTATGAAGTTTACCCATGGAGCTGAACTAGGCCAAATGTATCCAAAGGCAGAATTTCACTCAGGAACAATGCTAGCATTGTTAGCATCTGCTTGAGGACTTCTAGGGACTAAAAGGCTCAATCCATTTAGAAGCTGCGTTTCTCCTTGCTTGCAATAGAACTTTTATTGTTGGAAATTTTGGGGGGTTAAAATTTCTAGCTTCCAAATGACCTTAGATTTTTAGTATTTGAAGATAATGCTCAGATCCCTCCAAATCCTCATCTTTAAAAAATATTTTACTTATTTGTTTTTAGAGAGAGGGGAAGGGATGGAGAAAGAGAGGAAGAGAAACATCAGTGTGAGAGAGAAACGTCAATCAGTGCTTCTTGTGCCTTGACGGAGGACCCAATCTGCAACCCAGGCACATGCCCTGACCAGAAATCAAATCAGCAATCTTTGCTTTGTGGGACCACACCCAACCAAGTGAGCCGTACTGATCAGGGCCCAAAATCCTCATTCTTCATGTTAAATATTTATCATCTCCTAAACCGTGCCTTTTATTACATGACTTATAGACTCTTTACTGTCCTAATCTACTTTCTCTAGATAGCCTTTGGTAATTTTATATAATTTTGGTTTATTAAGATGAATATCATTCTTTATATGTGATGTAAATAGCCAGTGTAAAATTGAATAACTATTTTCATTAATGACCTCCATCCTTGACTGAATGAAGTCTCGGCTCTGCTATTTGCTAGCCATTTTGATCTAGTGCTGGTTACTTAACCTCCTTCTTTTATCCATCTGTAAAATAGGAAGAGTTATATCCTTATTATAAGTTTGTTATCTTAGCACATATTAGGTGTTATTTTTATTATTAATTCAGATTAAGATTACTTGGGGTATTTTGGAGGTTACATCATATTTGAAGATGGACAATAAAAATCCCCAATATATTTTTAACTGGCATTAAACTTAGCGTTTCCTACCAAATTGATGGTATCAAGTTTTTTTCATTTTTTTTAAAGAGAGAAGACAGATGAGAGAATAAAGCATTGATTGCCTTTCATAGGCACCCAGATGGCGGATCCATGCCTGGACTGGGGGCTGCGTGCATCCATGCCCGGACTAG
Source organism: Sturnira hondurensis (assembly GCF_014824575.4). Taxonomy (NCBI): domain Eukaryota; kingdom Metazoa; phylum Chordata; class Mammalia; order Chiroptera; family Phyllostomidae; genus Sturnira; species Sturnira hondurensis. Next base: position 5,062,082 of record NW_028088140.1, on the reverse strand, counting down.
GGATCAAACCATCAACACAGGTATGTGCCCTGACTGGGAACTGAGCCCACAACCCTCAGGTTATGGGATGATGCTCTAACCAACTGAGCCACACCAGCCAGGGCAAATTTTTTAATTTAAATGCAGAAGTTCATAATTACTTAATATTGCTAAGTTTTATCATATTGAATTTAGCCCCCATACCAGGCTGCTAAGATATGTCAAAATGTTGATCCTGTCATTCAGGTATGTCACCTATTCTTCCCAGTTTTGTTATCTCCAGTCAGGTACAGGACTGAGGACCAAGCCCAACTGCACCTATTAGCCCCTTCTCTCCAAGTTGACTTTAATTTGCTAAATAATTCTTCATCAGGAACAGTTCATTGTGCACCTTGCTGACAGCATGACACAGTACGCATTTGGGATTGCTGTGATTTAACTACCAAGAGGAAAAAAGAAGGAAAGAAAAGAAAGTGACGTTAGTGTGAAACGGGAACTGCAGGAACTCACCATGACTCAGTTGTTTAACAGAGTTCTTTCCGAGTCCCCTCAGTCATAAAAAACTATGTGAAGAAGCAGGAACTGTGCCAAACAGATTTTGAGGTGTTTTCCTAAATGTACAATAGACCACTTATTTGATTCACAGATCAGAGTGAAGACAATTTCAAGGGTAAGTAAAGACAGAAAGCCTTCAAAGCACAGTCCAGTTTCCTCACAAATATGGGGGCTGTCTGTTCTTTCAGGAAACTTCCACAGAGCCTGGCGGGAGAGCTTGTTGGAATCTCTGAGGGAAAGTGTGGGCAGCTAGGTGTGAGCCTCCCTCCTTGCCCAGACTCTCCAGTTCTCCTGAAGCCCAGGGACAGGGAGAAAAAGAAATAATAAGCTGGGCATTCACAGCTCCCCCAAAACCTGCTAAACTGAATGAAACTCTAAGAAATTCTTCAACAATCTTTATGAATGAAATCTTTTAAAAAGTTTTTAAATGAATTTTTAAAACATCTTTTCATGATATTTTTAAAAGGGCTCAATGCTAATACTGTTTGTATGAGCTCAGTCTATTTTGCTCTTACCCCCAGCCTGTTGCATGAATTAGGGTCATATTTAGAAGCACAGCTTGTTTGGCTTGGAATGTCACATAAGGGAGTACAGAAGAGGAGGAGCGCAGAGATGCCAGACAGGCAGGCAAGCCAGCAGACACACACGCGTGGGCCTCAGTGTGCTCATCTTACTCCTGGAGTGTCGCTGCCTGAGCTAGAACCCCAGGATCCAGCTCCAGGGTGCAGGAGGGCTGTGGCCTCTCCCTGAACTGTCAGTGTGCACTCTAGAAAGTGCTGTAGCTCGAGGTCCCTGTCTCTCTGGGGTGCCTTCCCTTGGAATTTACATTCACTGAGAACTCTGTTAATATAATTGTGTGCACCTTCCCATTGCTGCCACCTACAAATAAAAGAACATTCAAAAAGTTTTCCTTTTGTTAGAGTCTGTCCTAAAGTTTTAAGGTATGATGAGACAAAGGACCAGAAAAATTTCACTTTCTCCAGAGGAAGACACAGCAGCCAATCAATATAATTCTAGTCTTAACCTAAGTTGTTTAAAATAAATAGCAAACGTCCCAAAACATCTGGTTCTCATTTATTGAATAAAAAATGAGACATGAAATAAGTTCCCCAGATACACAAACTTCTACCTACAAATTTTCACATGAGATAGAACAGTAATGTTTACAAATAAGTATTTATTTATTTATTTAAATTTTAATTTTTATTTAATTCTTGTTCAAGTACAGTTTTCTGTCTTATATTCCCAGCCCTGCCCCACCCAGTGCTCCCCACCTCCCTCCCATTTCCTCCCCCCACCTTAGTTATTGTCCATTGTTCGTGTGAGTATTTAGTACATGAAACAAATGACACTCGTAAGAACACATTAACATTGGGCTGGCCAAGAAAATCCATTTGTCTTTTTCCCTAAGATGTCTCTAGTAGTGCTTGGTTGTCTTTAACTTCATTCAGAATAATTTCGTTAGATGTGTTGCTAAAGTTATCATAACAGCATGCATTGACCAATGACAACAAAAAACACCCATCAACACTGGTGAAGTTTTGTGTAGCCATTTTAATATTGAAGATGGAAGAATATAAGGAACACTTTTGGCATAGTATGCTTTATTATTTCAAGAAAAGTGACAAGAAACTGAAACACAAAAAATGATTTGTGTAGTGTATGGAGAGGGCACTGTGACTAATCTAACGCGTCAAAAGTGGTTTGTGAAGTTTCGTGCTGGGGATTTCTTGCTGACAGTGCTGGACAGTCAGGTGGACCAGTTGAAGTTGACAGCAATGTAATAGAGTCATCAATTGAGAATGATAAACGCGTTACTATGTGTGAGACAACCAACATACTCAAAATATCCAGATCAATAAAGTTATTGGTGAAAATGAAAAATGTGGTTTTTACTTTATGGAAAAAAGCATATGGACTATTTGGCCAACCTAACAGTATCCTAGGATGTAACAAGGAATTAATTTAGTGCTCCCCAAACCCTCATTATCAGGATTGTATTAAACCATAGTGCATAGAAATTGGCACTATGAGTCTACATGACTCCTTTGGAAAGATGGTTCTTTTATATCATCTATACTAATTTTTAAATGGTATCTATCAAATTTCATTTTTCCCATTCTTAGGGCTCAAATTCCTAATCTGAAAAAATGCACCTAGTTCCTACCTTTCATCCTTCTAAATATTAAAATTACCACATATAAGCCCAACTCCTGGCACCAAGGGCTCCCTTTGCAGATGACACTGATCATTCTTCTGAATTACAAGACAGTCAGATGCAATGGCTCAGGCACTGGCCTTGCAGATGCTCTGATCTTGGGGCAATTATGCTGGAGACACTTACTGGGGGGTCTCCCTCGGGTGAACCTGTCTTGTGATGAGCGCCTTTGGGGTACTTCAGTTATAAATTCCCCTTGAATTGGTCCTATGCTGAACTTGCCATATGCTGACTTCCATTAATTTTAAGAAATACTGTTTATTGAATTTTAGAGATCATGAGAAGTATTGACTCATAGTGGTATTACTCCCAACCCACCTGGGCTTTATAAGAATTTCAGCCATTTCTGAATGTCACAAAATAGTCTGGCTGTGAATGATTTTAGAGAAGAGATCTTTGGCTCAGGGAAGCCTGCCAGAGTCTGAGAGATGGTTGAGGAAATGGGCTTATAGGAGACATCTGTGTTTGTTTTCTCCTGAGGTGAGTGCCTTTGCTGCTAATGTTTCCAGGGGCCACATGGCAGGGAGACATCGCTGGCCAAACCCAATTCACTTAAGAGATGTGAACGGAATTTGAAAGCCAGGTATTTGAGGAGGGTCATCTCATGTTCCTTCAGCTCCCCCAACAAGAGGTGATGATAATGTGAGAACATAAAGAAAGAGACCTAGGAAACAATGTTCCTTAACTTAGATTTTCATTTGTGGACATGAGAGGGAAAAAAGATGAATAAAGTGGGTCAAATCTTAACTTCTCTCAACACCTGTATCTGTCTCTTTAAGATAATAAAAATGAAGAGCTTCCATTGGGAGAATGCTTCGAAGTGATCCATTGATCATTTCCTCTCACTTGGCACGTGTTTAACTCGAGAACACTTCTTAGAGAAGCAATGGCTTTGTAAAAAAAATAGTTACACAATTGGGTGACACGAGGCATCACAGGATAAAGGAGTCCTGCAGGCAAATCCCTTATGCCTTTGTCTAAAAACCATATGTGTATGGACATATTGGATATATTAAATTACAAAAATCTGGGCACAAAAGAATTCTTCCATTTTCATTTTTCAGTGCATTTACTTGCCAACCAAACTGCTTTAAGCTGAGAAGAGATAGAAAATATAACCATGTTAAGCATCCAAGTCCCATCGTTTTAAAAGCACTTGTTTAATTCCAGCTGAGTTAGGACACGCTGACCTTCCATCAGCACTGTGGCTGCTCGCAGGCTCCCTTCCTTGTAATTCAGTGAGCACAGGACTCCAGCTGGAGATGTGAAACAAACACAAAGCCTTTAAAAATTTTAATCTCTTCAGAGAAAACATAAAGGGACAATCACTTCTTCATTTTGATCGTCACCTGGATTCAAAACTGTGCAACCAGAAACAGTTTCATATGAACAGATGGCTCTGGCAGTTAAGAGGGATGGGGGTGGGAAAAGGAATAAATGAATACCCTGTTTTCTGTTTAAGTGAATAAAAGGGAAGAGGAAACAAAAGGAGCGAGCCACCCAGCTGAATCAGAGAACACTTCTAAACATACCTGGAGTTTCCTATTCAGGGATCCACTTCTCCGTGAGCCAGTTCAGCCCAGACGCACAGATACTCATGCTTCTGAAACTAATGGAGCTTGTATCTCAGAGATGAATAGCTTTTTTTTTGCCTGGTGTACTCAACAGGTTGCTGAAACTCGACAGCACCACACGTGATAACCAGTAATGAAATGCTGAGTGAGTCAAGGGACTTGACTCTCGTTTGTTTCATTCGGGTTGAATTGCACACTGTTTGATCAAGTGAACAGAGCATGCAAAGACCTGGCTTTCCCTCTGTGCTGTGGGGCGGGGAACAGAGCCTTGCCTTTAGTGCTGGGATTGTGACTTCCGTGGGGAAAAATCCATTTGAATGCTTGCTGCTGAATGGTGCTGAGCACTGCCAGCTTTTGTTTACTTTCTCTTACAAGGGAAGATCACAGCTGCTTCTTTCAGGAGAAGGGAGTTGAAGAATGTCACAACCTACCTCACATTTTCCCCTCCTCCAAATGTTTGTGGGTTCCAACAGCTGTTTTTTGCAAATCCTGCCACTCAGGATTGGAATGGCTCTCCATAATCAAGAATGGAGTGGTGTAGCTGAGATTGTTGGCTGGCTCTAGGTGGCAGGTGGGAATGAACTGCTCCCTTAATGGGCTCACATGGTCTGCTCCTGTGGGGATTGACTCAAAAAAGAAGAAAAAAAAAACATTTAAAGAAGGCGATGAAGGAAAGTTGAATACGTGCATCTTGTATTTCATACTTTTAGATCTGAATGGCTGTGAAGCATGAATTCACTGGTTGTTAGAGCTGGAAGAGATTTGAAAGGTCCTCTTGTCTAGGAGTTTTCAAATTATTTTTAGCAGCAGGCTTTTCCCACCCCTTAGAAACATCTTAAACCAGGGGTATCATGTCGTAAATGAAAATACTTACATTGAACAAGCAGGAACGTCAATAGGAAAAGTGGGGCATAAAAAAAGAAGCTTCAATATGAAATGAACTCAGTGCTGGGAAAACAGTAGGAGTTGTGGAGACTGTGGCAAAGTGGATATTCCTACAGAGGCAATTCCACTCCCTTCTAGGATATTGTTGCCTTTGCCAGACAGGGAGTCAATGGTTCATTCATTCCCTTAATACATATTTATTAAGTGCTCACTACACATCGGTACTTTTAAAGCATATATAAAGCAGATAAGATAGATCTCTGCTCTTATAATGCTTATATTCCAGGGCAGGAGACAGCGAGCAAAAAAGGGAATACATAAAAATGTCATATATCTATTTTTAAGTAGTGATAAATGCCAAGAAGAAAAGTGAAGCAGGGTAAGGGTTAGGAAGTAATTGGAAAAGAAAGTATTAGAATGGTGTCTGTCTCAATAGACTGTTAAGGGAGTACATTACAGCAGAGGACTAAATGACCCAATGGGAAGAGCCATGTGCAGAGTGTGGTGGGTGGAGCTAGGCATGGTGGACATTTGCGAGCGGAAAAGAGTGTGAACATCCTGAGGCAGGCTTTGTTTTTACCCACCACAAGCACTAACTGAACATAGTTTGGAATTCAATCCTGGTTCAATCTTTTTTGTTTACCCTAGCTCACAGGTGGCAAACACAAGGCCCTATGGGCCAAATCCAGCCCTCCACCTTGTTTTATCCACCCAGCTGCTTGTTTCTACCCAACGGCAGCCCTGAGCTCTCGCTTAACTGTTAAGGAGTAGTTTCATTTATATAGTCCTGAAATTATGTTTGGCCCTTTGAAGGCAACCATGAGGCTGCTGTGGCCCCTGATGAAAGTGAGTTTGACACCCCTGCCCTAGATGATAGATCAGAAAGCTGAAGATGTTGTCCAGGGTCACATAGGGATGTGCTGAGACTAGAACCCAGGTCTTTGAACTTTCATTGCCTTTTTCCCCTAAACAGCATGTGCACTCAACATTTCTTCTTTGCCCCAAGAGTTGAGTAGAGTTAATACAATCTACATGGCCAAGGCTTAAATGACTAATGAACAGCAATACAAATAGTAGCAATTTCCAATTAGGAATTCAAGGAAAACATTTAACTTTTCATAGAGTTCTGTCCCAATTTGCCTAGCCAAGTCCTACTCTAGGGTATAATTGTGTGTTGTTTACAGCCCTAACATGTTTTCTGTGCTTTTGGAAAATATGACTATAGTTTAAGTCATTTACTCTTATCCAATTTATTCAATCCCACAGCAACAAAGTAGTCTGTAATACAGAAAAAAATTCTCTAAGTTACTAATAAAGAAAACAAAAATAATATCAGCTAATTCTGACCAATTTCAAAAGGCATATTGATTTTTAAAATATGCTTAAATTATCCAGTTATCTCACATTTCTAACTCATTTTCCACTCAAAAGTTAGGTCAGCCAGGAAATCAAGTAAGTCTTTGATTATCTCTGGATTCAAAGAACAGAATACAGCAAATTGCCTCGGTTCAGTTAACTAAGTTGTTTTCCAATCACTGTGACATCAACTTCAGGTGGAGAAAGAATATTTTCATTAAAAAGTGGATAAAACTTTATGCCAGTGGTGGACCTCTCTTCCTCACCCTCTCCTTCTGCACGTGGGCTGCAGCCAGACCAGGCTAGCCTCTGCCTGTTCTAAAGGAACCTGACTTGCAGACCAGCTCTAAGACAAAAGTGCATATTTATCTTCTGGAATGGGTACAATATATCTCCTGATAATACCATCTGCAACTCCTAGGGTCCCTTGTTTGATTCCCAGTCAGGGCCACGCCTGGGTTGTGGTCCAGGTCCCCAGCAGTGGGTGTGCAAAGGGCAACCACACATTGAAGTTTCTTTCCTTCTCTCCCTCCCTTCCCCTCTCTCTAAAAATAAATAAGTAAAATATTTTTAAAAACTTAAAAAAAACAACCTGCAACTCCTCTATTTTCATTTCTTAAGGACAAATAAAATTTGTCTTTCATTCAGACTGTACTTTAAAAAAACACATAAATTTTGAAGAATCACAGAGAGAAATGTACTCAAGAGAATGTTGTTTTGTATTTAGTTTTTCTTTTTAGTTAATATATGTGAGAGGTAGAATTATGTCCCACTCACTGAAATATTTTAACATGCCGTTAGACTTTCCCAAATCTTCTAGAGAACACTAACAGAAATCAATAGAGATCTTTCCAGGTGAAAGGAGTTTGACTAGCTAGTGAATGGCTCATGTTGTTTAACCAATAGAAGGCAGTCAGTTGTTAACTATTTGCTATAATTAATTCTTGGGTGTTTATACATGCTTCAGTGGCAGATTTCCTTTATAAATATCAATAACAATGACTGTGCTCAAGGATACAAAACAAAGTATAAAATTATAATTTAGGTTTCTTTTTGTTTTAAAAATACAGTGGAAATTTCCTTGAGATAAGCAGAGACCACAGGTGGAACATGTATCAGAAATACATTTTTTTGCACCTATGCTTTAGGATGATTTAAATTTAATAAATCTACAAATTATTTTATTGAGCATTTACTCTAATTTAGTGGATATGCACGGTGAAGAAGGCAGGGAAATACGAGAGTACAATTTACATGGTTGCCTACAGTTCCTGTTGAGATTTGAAATAACTCATACAATAATATGTATCAAGTACAACATTTTTGCTATGAAAATTCTAAAGGACTAAAATAACTGGAGAAGGGTTCATGGACAATGAAGTTCAGATTAACTCTGAAATCATGAGTAAGATTTGGATCTATAGAGAGAAATGAAACAAGCAGCGGCAAAGGCACACAGCAGCAGTGAACATGCCCTGTCTGTGCCTTTTAAACTGTGGGAGGGTGACTGGAACAGAGACAGTGCATGACAGATAGTAATACGATATACCCATAATATGGAGAAACTTGAATCCTAGGAAGAGAATCTTGTCTTGTTTTGAGAGGCACAAGAGGAACCTTATTGGAGGCTTTGAGATTACACTGTTGGGGATAGGCAGACAAAAATGTGAGGGAAGTAGAATGAAAATTTCAAAATAATCCCTTGGGAACTTGCTACAACATTTCTGTGTAAGTAGCCCATAAGTACTGGTAGCAAAAAGAAAAGCGATCTAAAGAAAAAGAGTTTAGGGTGGTGCTTGACTCCATCATACATTTAATCACAGATATGATATTGAATTTTGATGCTTACATGTGTTATAGACATAAATACCCAATATTTCCCTTGCCTTCATAAACTCTAGAAGATCATAACCAAGACTTAGTTTAAGACCTATAAGCGCATTTCATTTTTAGCAAGTATTATGTCAAATGACCTTTGCAGAAGGAGGGATAGAGTCCAGAAAATATATTAAAAACAAGTGTTTAGGCTGCCTATTTATCCTTAGAGAGACCAGGCAGTATGCAGCAGAATAATCAAGCAGTAAGACATGCCTGACGAACCTGCATGTGCGTGAGTGTAGGAGATGGTAAGGTTGACCTCTGAGCTCCCAAAGTCCCACTCTAAAATCCCAGTATCTCTTCTGTGTTGAAAATGGTGGGAAGAAGCTCTGGACCAGTAGTAGTGCGTCTCCTGATTTGAGTCTCAACTCTGTCACTTGCTTAGTGGTATGATTTTGGGAAATCATTTCTAATCTCTGAGTCTCATTCAACTTCTTCATTTATAAAAATGAGACTAATACTACCTGCCTGGCAAACTCAGAGGATTGTCAGGAAATTCAAAAGAGAAATTATATTTTAAGGTCATGAATGCCTAATGATGATGGCAGGGGAGAGTGAAGGACAATGAAGAACTTCACTTTGTAACTGTTTGCCTTATCCTTGTTATCCAGGTGGAATTTAAAAAATGTATACATAAGTACCATTCTCATGCTAAAAATTTTTAGCCTTGATCTAAAAAAGCCTTGAAGTAAGAAAGTAGCTCTGGTCTAGTTAAATGTTAGTTAAATGTTTTTTTAGAGGTTATGTTTTTTCTGGTTCCAAATGAAAACTTATATGAACCTTCAATATATATTTTTAAAAAGTGAATCATTTTTAGTATACAGATTTTTAAATAAGTTATAATATTTACTTATTATGAAATCAGTCAATAGGAAAAATAAAGTTTTTCTGATTAATACAAAATTAGAAATGAGAAACTTATATCCACTTCAACCTCCAATTAAATTTTTACTTTGGTTGTACAAGGTCAAGATAATTCTAATTCACATAGCTAAGTAGTTAAACATAATAATAATTATTTTAATCACCTTATCTTGAATTCTCTGCAAAATCTTTAAATAAACAGAAGTCATAGGAAAAGCTTTGCTCCAATACCTGAGTAAAAAAGTTAACTGATAACACAAGTTAATACACAGAGGAAGAAGTGCGTTAAATTTGGAATAAATTACATGAGTATAAGTTCCATTATAGTGCTTTAAATAGTGAAAAATAGACTTCCAAACAAGATGGAAGCATAGGTGGAAATGCTTCACTTTTTTGCACAACCAAAAGGAGGATAACAACCAATTTAAAAATAAAAAACAACCAGAACAGCCAGAGAATCAAACTGCATGGGTATCTGACAACCAAGGAGCTAAAGAAGAGACATTCATCCAGACTGGCAGCAGGGGCAGAGAAGATGCTCAGCAAAGCAGCAAACTGGGCGGGCAACATGGCAGCTGGGGGACCAGGTAGTCCCACATTTGTGTGCAAATAAGCTGGGGGGAACAACTGGGGAGCAAGACAGATGTGCAACCCAGAGTCTCAGAGTGAGAAACTAAAGCCTCAAAACCTCTGGCTATAAACACCTATGGGGGTTGCAGTGGGGGAAGAAACTCCTAGTCACAGAGGAGAGCCCATTGGAGAGGCCCACAGGGACCTAGATGGTACACAAGCTCCACCCACCCAGGAATCAGCACCTGAAAGGGCACAGTCTGTCTGCAGGAAACGAGGGAAGTGACAGAGAGTGAGGAGAGAGCTGAGCAAGTGAGCAAGTTGCATTGTTCCCTCTCTGAACCCTCTTCTACAGATAGCACCACAGTGCAGCAAAGTGGGTTGCCCCACCCCTACAAATACCTAAGACTCTGCACCTTACAACATAACAGCTGCACTGAGACAAAGGAGTATGGCCCACGTGAAAGAACATATCAAAACTCCAGAAAAAGAACTAAGCAATGAGAAGATAGACAACCTATCAGATGCAGAGTTTAAAACACTGGTAATCAGGATGCTCACAGAATTGATTGAGCTCAGTCACAAAATGAAGGATGAGATGAAGGCTATCCAAAGTGAAATAAATAAAAATATATTGAGAACCAACAGTGAAGGGAAGGAAACTGGAACTCCAATCAATGATTTGGAACAAAAGGAAGAAATAAATATTTAACCAGAATAATGAAGAAACAAGAATTCAAAAAAATGAAGAGAGGCTTTGGAACCTCTAGGACAACTTTAAACACTCCAACATCAAAATCACAGGGGTGCCAGAAGGAAAAGAGGAAGAGCAACAAATTGAAAACTTATTTGAAAAAATAATAAAGGAAAACTTCCCCTATCTAGTGAAGGAACTAGGCATGCAAATCCAGGACACTCAGAGAGTCTCAAAGAAGTTGGATCCAAGAAGAAACACATCAAGACACATCATCATTAAGTTACTCAAGATTAAAGATAAGGGGTGAATCTTAAAAGCAGCAAGAGAAAAGGAGACAGTTACCCACAAAGGAGTTCCCATAAGACCATCATCTGATTTCTCCAAAGAAACCTTACAGGCAAGAAGGGGCTGGAAAGAAGTATTCCAAGTCATGAGAGGCAAGGACCAACAACCAAGATGACTCTATCCCGCAAAGCTATTATTCAGAATGGAAGGACAGATAAAGTGCTTCCTGGATAAAGTCAAATTAAAGGAGTTCATCATCACCAAGCCCTTATCATATGAAAATTTAAAGGGAGTTATCTAAGGAAAAGAAGAGGATCAAAACCTATAATAGTAAAATGATAACAAACTCACAACTATCAACAACAACCTAAAAAACAAAAACAAACTAAGCAAACAACTAGAACAGGAACAGAAGCACAGAAATGGAGATCACATGGAGAGTTATCAGTGGGGAGGGGCAGGGAGGAGAATAGGGGGAAAAGTTACAGGTAATTAGAAGCATAATTGGTAGAAACAAAACAGGCAGGAAGAGGTTAAAAATAGTATAAGAAAAGGAGAAGGCAAAGAGCTTATATATACAAGCCATGGACATGAACAACAGGGATGGGGATGAATGCTGGAGGGTGGGAGGTACAGGGTGGAGGTGAATAAAAGGGAGAAAAAATTGAGACAACTGTAATAACATAATCAATAAAATATACTGTAAAAATAGTGAAAAGTATTCTAACAGCATTGTTGTTATCAAATATTTGTGGAACCTTTGAAAGAACTCTCCGAAACCTTAAGTGTCTACAGAATTGCATTTAAGACTGGCCACATTCATTGAGCCCAGGATGCTGTTCTAAGAACTATTTGTGGTTTGTTTCTTAACTCTTATAACCAATACATGATGTAGGTGAAAACTTTGAGACACACAAATGTTGAGTGATTTTCCACAGAGCTCACTGTTAGTGAATAGCTGAGGCAAGATCTGAACCCAGGCTGTACTAAATCCTGGAAAAGAAGGGATCTGTGGTCTGGCTCCACCACTCTAGAGCAGGCGGTTTCAGCTTTCACACCCACCAAGTACAGATCACTTGTGGAGATTTGGTATGGTCTGAAAGCCTAAGCACTGAGGTGGTGTTTAATAAATGTGTGAGGACTCCAAATTTGCCTTGTGGCTGACTCCCCCTTACAAAGCCATCTCTGTAGTGATCATTTAATACAGGGCTTGGCAAACTATAGCCACAGGCTAAACTGGTCTCCAGCCTGTTCTTGTAAATAAAGTTTTATTATAATGCACCTACTCGTATCTGTTTATGTACCATCTATGTAGTCATGATGAAGACGGAGTGACTTACAAAGTCTAAAATATTCACTATCTTGCCCTTTCACAGAAAAAGTCTGTCAACCCTACATTTAATGTAGTGATTACTTTCTGTCAGCTTCCCCAACATAGGCCCATCCGAGACAGCACGTCAGGTGTGTGTATTTGAAAGGGAAGGCAAGGAGAAGGCCCCACTAATGAGCTCGTATGGAATTGGTGCTGGTGACTGTGGGTACCATGAGTGCTTTCCCTGCCAGTGCTCAGACCCTGCTCAGCCTGCTAATAAACCTGGGTTGGCATTAACCTTTTTAATGCATGTCTTGTATGTCAAAAAACATGAAAGGTTTTTTTAAAGTTGGGGTTGAGAGGAGGGTTAAGATGGCGACAGAGTAGCACCGAGGGAACCCAACTCTCGCGCATCTGGTGGAAAATCCGGGCAGATCTACCGAAGAACAGCATAATCAACCAACAGTTCCCCAACATTTATGAAAATAGGAGACCAGAGAGCGTGACGGAGGAACAAAACAGAGGCAGGTCGGCAAGGAATCCAGAAGGCGAGTGAAGACAAAAGTGGCTGCGTGCCCGTGGGAGGCCGTGGGCTACGCCCCGCCCGGGCGCGCCCAGGGCAGGCAAACTCTGGTGGAGCGTGAGTACCAACGAGAATTGGCGCGCAAGGGGGCTGGCACCATCGGGGGGAAACAGGAGCCCCGTCTGAATCCAGGGCCAGGGCACCAGCGACGGAGTGAATGCTGGAGAACCGGTGGATCGGCAACACACTCCGTGGGAGAGAACTGACTCTCCTCTCCCCGTCTAGGTGGGCAGAAAGGAGTAGGTGGAAGCGGAGAACAACAAGATACCTGCAGAAGACTGCACCGGTGACTTTCACAGGTATCCTACCACAGAAGTTCACACCATAAACCCAGCGAACCAGAACAGATCAATTTAAGAAGCGGAGGACAACAAGAAGAGTATCACAAACAATGGGAAGACAAAGAAACAATCCCCAAATGAAAGAAAAGGAGGAAGCCTCAGAAAGAATATTAGATGAAATAGAGGCAAGTCAACTATCAGATGTGGAATTCAAAGCACTGGTTATCAGGAAATTCAAAGAGCTTACAACGAGCTACCAGAAACTACAGGGGAGCTACAATGAACTCTCTGCAAACTATACCAACATGAAAAAGGAAATAGAAACCATCAGTAAAGGCCAAGAGGAAATGAAGAATACAATTTCTGAACTGAAGAACACAGTAGAAGGTATGAAGAATAGAATCGATATGGCGGAAGATCGCATAAGTGAGATTGAAGACAGGTTAGAAAAAATCTCCCAGACGGAACAAGTAAGGGAAAAGAGAATCAGAAAAAATGAAGAGAATTTAAGAGAAATGCAAGACAACATGAAACGTAATAATATCCGAATAATAGGAATTCCAGAAGGAGAGGAAGAGGAACAAGGGATAGAAAACCTACTTGAAAGAGTAATAACGGAAAATTTTCCTAAGTTGAGGAGAGATAAAGTCGCACGGATCCAGGAATCACAGAGAGTCCCCAGCAGGTGGAACCCAAAGAGGCCTACTGCAAGACACATCATCATTAAAATGGCAAACCTCCAAGACAAAGAGAAAATCCTAAAGGCAGCAAGGGAGAAAAAAGAAGTGACATACAAGGGGGTCCCAATAAGGCTGGCTACTGACTTCTCAATGGAAACATTCCAAGCAAGAAGAGAATGGCAAGAAATATTCCAAGTAATGAGAAACAGAGGCCTACAACCAAGGCTACTGTACCCAGCAAGGCTCTCAATCAAGATAGAAGGCCAAATAAAGAGCTTCCAAGACAAAAGAAGTCTAAAAGAATACGCTTCCACCAAACCAGCTCTACAAGAATTACTAAAAGGGCTGCTTTAAGGAAAGGAAGGAAAAGAGAGAGACAGAGAGGAACACAGGTACATAAATGGCAATGAATAAGTACCTTTCAATAATAACCTTAAATGTAAATGGATTAAATGCACCAATTAAAAGACACAGAATAGCTGAATGGATAAGAAAGCATGACCCACACATATGCTGCCTACAAGAGACCCACCTCAGGTCAAAAGACCATCACAGACTAAAAGTGAAAGGATGGAAACAAATTTTCCAAGCAAATGGACAAGAAAAAAAAGCCGGGGTAGCAATTCTCATATCAGACAAAATAGACTTCAAAAACAGGGCCATAAAGAGAGACCCAGAAGGTCACTTCATATTGCTCAAGGGAAGAATCCAGCAAGAAGACATTAACATCGTAAATATATATGCACCCAACATAGGAGCACCCAAATATATAAAGAAAATCCTAGAGGACCTCAAAAATGATATTGACAGCAACACAATTATAGTAGGGGATTTTAACACCCCACTGTCAAAAATGGACAGATCTTCCAAACAAAATATCAACAAAGATATTGCAGCATTAAATGACACTCTAGATGAAATGGACCTAATTGATATATATAGAGCCCTTCACCCTAAAGAAGCTAAATACACATTCTTTTCAAATGCACACGGAACATTTTCCAAGATAGATCACATGATAGGACACAAAACGAGACTCAACAAATTTAGGAAAATAGAAATCATACCAAGCATTTTCTCTGATCACAAGGGACTGAAATTGGAAACTAACCCCACAGGAAAAAACCAAAAACACCCAAAATCATGGAGACTGAATGGTATGCTATTAAACAACGAATGGGTCAAGATAGAAATCAGGGAAGAAATAAAAAAGTTTCTGGAAACAAATGAAAATGAACTCACCACAACCCAAAACTTATGGGACACGGCCAAGGCAGTCCTGAGAGGGAAGTTCATAGCAATACAGGCTTACCTAAAGAAAATAGAAACATTTCAAACAAACAACCTAACCCGACGCCTCCAAGAACTTGAGGAACAACAACAGAGACAGCCCAGAGCAAGTAGAAGGAAGGAAATAACCAAGATCAGAGCAGAATTAAATGACATAGAGACTAAAAGCACAATTCTAAGGATCAATGAATCCAGGAGTTGGTTTTTTGAAAAGATAAACAAAATAGATAAACCTTTAAGTAGGCTCATCAAGAAAAAAAGAGAGAGGACCCAAATAAACACAATCAGAAATGAAAGAGGAGAGATTACAACTGATACCACAGAAATAGAAGAGATTGTAAGGAATTACTATGCAGAGCTGTATGCCAAGAAATTTGAAAACCTAGATGAAATGGACAAATTTCTAGAAAAATATAATCTTCCAAAACTCAATGAAAAAGAAGCAGAAAACCTGAACAGGTCAATAACAGCAGCGGAAATTGAAGAAGTAATCAAAAAACTCCCATCGCACAAAAGCCCTGGACCAGATGGTTTCACAGGAGAATTCTACAAAGCTTTTAAGGAAGAACTAACCCCGATTCTTCACAGACTATTTCAAAAAATCCAAAAGGAGGGAAAACTCCCCAACTCTTTTTATGAAGCCAGCATCATCCTAATTCCAAAACCAGACAGAGACACAACAAAGAAAGAAAACTTCAGGCCAATATCGCTGATGAACATAGACGCTAAAATCCTCAATAAAATATTGGCAAATCGCATCCAACAATACATCAAAAAGATCATACACCATGACCAAGTGGGATTCATCCCAGGGATGCAAGGATGGTTCAATATTCGTAAATCAGTAAATGTAATACACCACATAAACAAAAGCAAACACAAAAACCACATGATCATATCAATAGATGCGGAAAAAGCTTTTGATAAGGTACAACACCCATTTATGATAAAGGTACTCAGCAAAGTGGGAATAGAGGGAGCATTCCTCAATATAATAAAGGCCATATATGAAAAACCTACAGCCAACATCATACTCAATGGACAAAAACTAAAAGCTTTTCCACTAAGATCGGGAACAAGACAAGGTTGTCCACTTTCACCACTTCTATTCAATATAGTATTGGAAGTTCTAGCCACAGCAATCAGACAAGAAAAGGAAATAAAAGGCATCCAAATTGGAAAGGAGGAAACAAAACTGTCATTGTTTGCAGATGACATGATAGTGTACATGGAAAATCCTATAGACTCTACCAAAAAACTGCTCGAACTAATAAATGAATTTGGCAAAACAGCGGGTTACAAAGTCAATATCCAGAAATCAAAGGCATTTTTGTATACTAACAATGAAACAGCAGAAGCAGAAATCAAGAAAAAAATCCCATTCGATATAGCAAAAAGAAAAATAAAATATCTGGGAATAAACCTAACCAAGGAGGTTAAAGACTTGTATGCAGAAAATTACACAACACTGAAGACAGAAATCAAGGAAGACACAAACAAATGGAAACATATACCGTGTTCATGGATTGGAAGAATTAACATCATCAAAATGTCCATACTACCCAAAGCAATTTACAGATTTAATGCAATACCTATTAAAGTGCCAATGGCATATTTCACAGACATAGAACAAACACTTCAAAAATTTATATGGAACTACAAAAGACCACGAATAGCAGCTGCAATTTTGAGAAAGAAGAGCAAAGTAGGAGGGATTACAATACCTGATATCAAACTGTACTACAAGGCCACTGTAATCAAAACAGCCTGGTACTGGCATAAAAACAGGCACATAGACCAATGGAATAGAACAGAGAGCCCAGAAATAAACCCAAACCTCTACAGTCAATTAATATTCGACAAAGGGGGCAGTAACATAAAATGGAGTAAAGATAGCCTCTTCAACAAATGGTGTTGGGAAAACTGGACAGCCACATGCAAAAAAATGAAACTCGAGCACCAACTTACACCATACACCAAAATAAATTCAAGGTGGATAAAAGACTTAAATATAAGCCGGGAAACCATTAAAGTCCTAGAGGAGAGCATTGGCAGGAAAATCTCAGACATTCCACGCAGCAAGATTTTTACTGATACGTCCCCTAGAGCAAGGGATATAAAGGAAAGAATACACAAATGGGATCTCATCAAAATTAAAAGCTTCTGCATGGCTAAGGAAAACAGTATCAAGATACAAAGAGAAGCAACTGTTTGGGAAAACATATTTGCCAATGATACCTCAGACAAAGGTTTAATCTCCAAAATATACAAAGAACTCACTCGACTCCACTCAAAGAAGACAAGCAACCCGATTAAAAAATGGGCAGAGGACTTGAACAGACATTTCTCCAAGGAGGACATACAGAGGATCCAGAGACACATGAAAAGATGCTCGATATCGCTAGCTATCAGAGAGATGCAAATTAAAACCACAATGAGATACCACTTAACACCAGTCAGAATGGCTATCATAAACAAAGAAACAAACAACAAGTGCTGGAGAGGTTGTGGGGAAAAGGGGACCCTAGTTCACTGTTGGTGGGATTGCAGACTGGTACAACCACTATGGAAAACAGTATGGAATTTTCTAAGAAAACTAAAAATGGACGTGCCTTTTGACCCAGCAATTCCACTGTTAGGAGTATATCCTAAGAATCCTGAAACACCAATCCAAAAGAACCTATGCACCCCGATGTTCATAGCAGCACAATTTACAATAGCCAAGAGTTGGAAGCAACCTAAATGCCCATCGGTCGATGACTGGATCAAAAAACTATGGTACATTTACACAATGGAATTCTATGCTGCAGAAAGGAAGAAGGAGCTCCTACCCTTTGCAACGTCATGGATGGAACTGGAAAGCATTATGCTGAGCGAAATAAGCCAGGCAGTGAAAGACAAATACCATATGATATCACCTTTAACAGGAATGTAAACAACAAAACAAACAAGCAAGCAAAATGTAACCAAAGATACTGAAATACATAACGTGCTGACAGGGTCCAGAGGGTAGAGGGGAGAGAAGCACAGAGCAAAAGGGGATGGACTCACATGAATAAGTATGAAGGACACATGGACAATAACTAAGATGGGGGGCGGAGATGGGAGGGGGTGGGGAGCACTGGGGGGGAGCAGGGCTGGGAATACAAGAAAGAAAACTGTACTTAAAGTTGGGGTTGAGAAACTCATGCTACTGATGGCTCAGAAATAATTTAATATTTTAATAATGGTTTCTAAATCTCAGTAATAAATTTTGTTTTTAAAGAAAAAGTTTGGGCTATTCTCCATCATGAATGAAAACCAAACAAAAGAAATAGTATTAAATTGGATGCTACTCAAGTTAGAAAACTAATGATTTGCTTTATATTTAAATTGTAGTTTTCCTTTTCTCTAACCTAAGGAATAAATAATTTTTAAAATTTTATTTATTTATCTTTAGAGGGGAAGGGAACGAGAGAGGGAGAGAAATATCAATGTATGGTTGCCTCTCGTGCGTTCCCTGCTGGGGACTGGCTGGCAACCCAGGCATGTGCCCTGACTGGGAATCAAACTATGATCGTTGGCAGGCCTGCACTCAATCCACTGAGCTATACCAGCCAGGGCAGGAATAAATAATTTGAGGAAGGTAGGGAAGTGGTATAGAAACTACATTTCATTCTACCAAGTGGGTATGGCTCTTACAGTCAATAAATTCCATAATTATATTTGTTAACCATATCACACTGATAGTTTCATGCCTCATCCTCCATTTTAACAACATACATGAAACTTATTAAGAAGTGGATTCTAAGTTTCAAAAAGCTCAGTTATTGCTCCTCTAATTAGAGCCTTAGTGAGCTGTGTCTGTGGGTGAGGTTTCCCCTACTTATAGAAATAGGCTTGAGTTCAACATATACAGGTATAAGATGAATTTGTAAGTAGATAAGAATACAACAGAATATTTGAGTAGAAATTTCTCATTCATTTATTCAATAAGTTGTACATTGATTACCAGTGATAAACCAGGCACAGTACTAGCCACTGACTATACATAACATCCAGAACAGACGTTGTATCAGCACAAATGGGCCTAGGGAAGACAGATAAAAATAACTCTTAAAATGTTATTTGTAAATTTTGATAAGCACTATAAATTAACAATGTAAAGTAACAGAGAAAAAAGTAGTAGGCACCATCTCAAATAAAATATGGTGGTTGTGAAGCGTAGGCAGGAAAAAGGATGTGAGTGTGCAAAGGCCCTGAGGAATGAAAATAAGCTTGTGGCGCATTGTGAACTGAAAAGATGACAGTGTGGTTGGAGAAGGTGGAAGGAGGGTAGGGTTAGAGAATGCAAGAAGGGCCTCCTGAGCCTTGTCAAGAGAGAGGAAGAAGTTAAAGTTTATACACGCACACACATAATGAAATATGTAATTTGTATTAGAAACAAAGAAGTTTGTCCAGATGAGCTTTAGATTTTCCTTTTGAGGGGCACCGTTTCTCATCTATTTATCCTTGAAATCTCCAGCTGAGGGAAAGATAGTGATTGTGTAACATGACACACTCTTTTGTGGATAATTATATAATGCTGCTAGGGTAAAACCAATTATAGAGTGGAGGTAATTTTATCATTTTCAGCCTGGAAATTTTAGTATGAAGGTAAGACATTTCATGCTGTTTCCAATATATTGACATCTCTGTGGAGAATAAAATTTTTCTCGTTTCTCCTTCTTACAAAAGATTCATGTTTTAATTTATCACACTAAATAAAAACACTCATGTAAACCCTGCAAATCGCATTCCTGAGAAACTACAGCACTCAAAAGCAAGTAATTAATGCAGGGTTAATCATATACATGTTATATATTTAGCTTTCTAAAAAAGCCGCCTCACAGTGTAGCAATTTATGTTATTACAGTAGTGAACTTGACAGAGAACTACAACTTCTGAAATATTGCTGTTTTGCACATGATATTTTATGACACTACCCTAAGAATATAATCTCAGCAGGTATTCTGGACTACACTGAAATTTAAGGGATTCATAATAGAGCTCACAAAAAATAATAATGGTGATAATTATTTGAATGAAAGCTAGTTAGTCCTAAGCAGTAAGACAGAAAAGAGAAAACTGGATGGAATGACCCTCTAGAGCTGAGAGGAGAACTTAGTCCCTTCTGTGCTGAGGGTTACTCTGCCTTGAAGGGCTTGGTTGTGAAACAGGAGATGCTGCTGGGTATGCCACTGCCCAGCAAATGAGATCAATACAGGAGTGCAAAAGGTAGAGTTTCAAGTTCTATAGTTTCCACCTGTGATTTCACTGGTAAATGGAAAAGCCTGGGTTGATTACCTAGAAGATTAAACTGCTATAGCAGTTAAACTGGTATGGGGAACAGATTATATATCCTTTGTAAAGTGTGCTCTTTGCAGGCAACCTGTGTGATGTTCCCCACAGACTCAGGATGACCTTGGAGAAGTCACTTAATCTCTTTAGTCATCAGTGGCTTCATCAATAAAATGAAAACCAAAAAAATATTGTCTATTTGCCTACTTCACTAGATTTTTGAAGTCAGAAGGAAGCACTTTGTTACTTTTTGAAGCACCACACTTTTGCATTAATAAGTAGATTTGGTTTTGCAGTAGAAATCATGAGATAACTATGAGGACACTGTAGTGTGTTCAGTGTTTTTTGCCATGTTGTATGGAGTCCCTTACCCACATTTTGGGGATCCAAGTGACATCTGTGCCCTAAGAGATGCTGCAGTGGTATGGTAGGGGTTGTGATTGTTCTCTGTCTTTTTAGTTATACTTGGTCTTATAAAAATGCAACTCCAGCATTCTTCCTTTTGTTGAAGACTTTTAGGTGTGATTAGAAAAACAGAGAACTCTTACAAGTAAAACAAGGCCATCAGGCAGGCCTCAACCGATTGTACCCAGATACATGCTGTTACAAAAAATGGCAAATACAGCTTCTCTTCTGGATGTCCCACAGACACTCAATGTGTCTGCAACTGAATTTGTTTCTCTTCCTCGCAAGGAATGCCGTAATTATCTCTTGCATTGCCAAACTTGGAAACCTTGCAGTTCTTTTAGATTTTTCTCCCTGTGTGGACTCCCATGTTTACACTCAACACCAGTCCTGCAGATTGAATTTTCTTAATTTATTGTGCAGCCATACATTCCATTCTATTTCTGTTGCCTCTGCCTTGATTCTGGTCCTTAGTTTTTTTCACAGCAGAATTACTACAATATCTCCCTAACTAGTTTTCTTTGTCCAGAAACAGCTCTTATAAATCATCCTCTTTAGTGATGGCAGACTAAACTTCCTAAATTTGAGGTCTGACAAAATCATTTCCTTGTTCAGAATTTGCTAATGTTCCCTAGAGCTTCCAAGTTGCAGTGTCTCAGCACATAAGACTTTTATTCTCCAGCCCCATGTCAACAAAGCCACATTATCTCACTCTTTTCAGTATGCCCTTTCTTTTGTCCTTATCACGCTGTTTCATGCGTCCATGATTTCACACATGATGCTAACACTGCCTAGACAATTCTTTTTCCATTAAATGCTTAGTTAACTGTTATTCATTCTTCAAACCTCAACTCTGTTGCCATCTCGTTCTACAAGACTTCCTGATGCCTATTTATTTGAATGTCCTTTCTCATGGATCTGACAGTACCCTATGTATACCACTTCTGAATTTATTAATACTTGTTAATCCTAATCTTAATGGTTTTCTATATGTCCCTAGATTCTAACAGTGACTGGCACATAACCTGGTAAACTTTTTTGAATGACTGAAGTCCTGTGAAGTTCAGGAGGCAAAGGGAACAAATTAAAAAAGAGTTAGAAGCAAGTAGACCAGAAGAAGTTTGGGATAAATCTTACAAACGTAGTGTTCTAGCCAGGGGCTGACATATTCATTAGGTTATGGAAGCATCCATAAAGTGACAAGATTGCAGCAGACGCTCTTTCACTTCACAGAGGCTGAGTGCAAAGGCAAGAGTGTATTTAAAATCCATATAAAAGGCCAGTTCCACAGGAGCAGATTGAGGGTGTTACTGGCTGAATAGTGAGTGTTCCCCCAAGTTTTACACTGGGGTTGACATCCTAACCCCCAGTCCATCAGAACATGAGTGTAGTTGGAGATAGGGTCTTTTAGGGATGATTAAGTCAAATGAGGCTGTTAGTGTGGGACCTAATGTTATTTTACTGACATCCTTATAAGAAGAGGAAATTTGGACATAGAACAAATGCCAGGAAAAAGACCATGTGAAGACACTGTGAGAAGGCCACTGTTTGCAAGCCCAGGAGAGAGACCTCGGAAGGCACCAAACATACTGACACTTTGATCTTGGAATTCCAGCTTCCAGAATGGTGAGAAAATAAATTTCCATTGCTTAAGTCACCCATTCTGTGGCATTTTGTTATGGTGGCCTTAGAAAACGAAGGCAAGGGGGTGGAGTAGTAAATAAAGTCAGGGAAATAACAGAGGAGTTTGAGCAGGGAGAATGAAGGAGAATTATGTTGTGGGGCCTTTGTAAGGCCACTGTAAGGACTTAAGATTTTACTCTAGTGAAGTGGAAAGTCCCTGGGGATCTGGAGCAGGTGAATACTGTGATCTGACTTGCATGGAGACTGGGAACAGATAATGCAGATGTCACTGAGCAGGAAGTCGAAGTTATCGCTATGTAGGAGAGAAGGGGCAGAAAATGGTCCCCTACAAGAGGATAGTGGAGATGCTTCCTTTCTTCCATTATGCAACTAAAAACAACACACAAACAAAGAAACCCTGAATATCTTTAATGAGAAAACAGAGAATCCAAAAGTGACTTGTCTAAGATGATACAGTGATTATGTAGCAGTCCCTGAAATAGGAACCAGGCATGCAATACTCTTTAGTGCTTTGTGCTTGGAGAGAGATACATTTAGCTTTTCATGGAAAGAACACGAGTTTAATTGCCCAATGTTTTGAGGTGACTGGATTTAATCTAGGGGGCAGATATTAACATGAGTGAGTAATGGTGGCCGTGGAGTGCACTGTGACACTCTCAGCTGCCCATCTGTGTCTCTGTGATGCAAGGACACAGAGCTTAAAAGACTGGCAGGAACAAATGGAGATTATTCATGGGCTCTAGTCACAGACTGGGTTTCCACAGATGGCCTTCATGGTAGATCATTTCACTGGCAGAACGATTTTCAGAGGTGATGATAGCAATGGCTCATCTCTGAACTCTTCTCCCAAATGCTAGGAGAATGGGACCCTCTCTTTCTAGATTAATAAAGAATCGGTGTGTGTACATACATTTGTATATACATATTATATATACACACATGTTTTATGTGTACATTTTGTATTATATATATACATATAGTACACATAAGTACATACATATAAAGTTTGATGTTTTTCTTTTTTATACTTTCTACTGTGTATTGTAAACACATTATATACACACATGTATATACTATGTACATAAAGTACATACATGTAAAGTTTGATATGTCTCTTTTATATTGTATAGATAGATGTATATTTAAGACATAGACATATCAAACTTGAAGATAAAGTATGTTTAACAGCATAAAGATGCTCAATTAAATCTGCAGGATGCTGCACAGAGACCTGAGTTTAAATTAAAACTCTGACTGTTAACTTGGGAAAGTTAGTGAGCTCCAGCAAGTCTCAAAGGGAGTCAGAAGTATAAATGAGCAGATACAAAGTAGTCACGGGGATGTAAAGTACAGCATAGGGAATATTGTCAATGATATTGCAATAACTGTGTACGGTGTCAGGTGGGTACCAGACTTACTAAGGGAGCGTCACTGTGTAAGTTGTCTAAGTGTCTCACCACTGTGCTGTACACCTGATATGAATATAATATCAAATCCCAATTGCAATTAATAAATTCATACATAAAAAGAAAAGTGGGATAATAATCATGACTTATAATCAGATTAGAAAAATACTGGGCATAATGCCTGGGTCACAGTAAGTGTTTGATGAGGGTAGTTTTTATTTATTAATTTATTTTCTTATTTTGGGTTTAGTTTCTTCTGTATTTAAGTTTCCTAAAGTAGAAGTTGAGATTATTGATATAGAAATCTTTCTTTTTTTCTAACTTAACCATTTAATGTTACAAATTTCTCTCTAAATAGTGTTTTCGTTACATTACACTAATTATGCTATTTTGTGTTTTTACTTTTGCTCAGATCAAAACATTTGCTAATGTATTGTGTAATTTTCTCTTTATTTATGGGTCAATTTCCAAATATTTGTATATTTTTGCATATATGAGGTCTGTCCAGAAAGTATCCAGCCATGCGATATGAAAAATAGAGACATTTATGGAAAAACACACAACATACAAGAAACATTGTACATAGGACAATGATGCTTCAGTCCCTTCAAAGTAATGACCTTTTGAGGAAATCTGGTTCACTGGTAGCACTTTGAATCAAGTCATTAGCAAGTGCAGAACAATGTTCCTCCTGCTCTGGTAGCAGAAGCCATGGAACAAATTTTGCCCTGACACATTTCATGCCAAGATCTTGTGTCAAAATATTGCACACAGTCATTTTTGGAATCCCAAGATCAGCTTCTAGTTTTTGCACTGTCCATCACCAATCTTTGTTGATTGCAGCCTGTACACGTTCAACATTCTTAGGTGTTCTGCATGTTGCAGGCCTGCCAGAATGTGGATCACTTTCAGCAGATTATTGACCATCTTTGAAGCATTTGTGCCACACTTTTATTTGTGCTGCTCTCATTGCATCATCCCCCAAATCCTTCTGAATCACCTAAATAGTTTCCATGAAGGAATGTTCAAGCTTAATGCAAAATTTGATGCAGATTCATTGCTCTACTTGCTCAGTCATTTTTAATATGAGGGCTACCTAGTACACATGCTCACTCAGTGGCATCTACCACCCCAGTGACTAGTACAGTGAAGTCGTCATTGTTCATATATGCACATTCCAGCCCACTCTCCTTGGCTGCCAGGTTACATCCATGTTGCACAAACTGTTTTTGTTATATTAGCAATGGCTGGACTTTTTCCAAACAGACCTCATATAGTTCTGTGCTACAGCTTAGAAACTTCCTACATGCAGTCAGCTGGTGAAATCACAGGGCTTTTAGGATGAAAAACTTTTCTTGGTTTAGACAGGACTTTTCCAGTTTCAGCACTGCAGGTCTTACTTTCTGGGAACCCACGGAGTCCCATGCAAACTGGGATGGGCAGTTACTTCTAGTCATATTGTCTGTTTGCTGGACCACAGTCCTATACTGCCTTTGGGTCAACAACTGAAAATTGTTTTATACATAAATTTACACATATAAATAAATTTATATGTATATAACAATTTATATGTATATAAATTTATTTATATGTATAACAATTTATACATATAAATAAATTTATATATATATGTGTGTATGTATATATATATATAGTTAGTTCTCACATTGTTTCAAGTTAGTCATGGTACCCTATTTAGGCCAGAGTAGAAGTCCTGATTTATTTTTAAGGTCATTTATTCTTATATATGAAAAATCAATTGGAGAGGACAAAAGTAAAAGTTGGATGACTAGTTGACACCTATTATTGTAGTCATAGGTAATGGTGGCCTAGGCATAAATACATATATAGTGATATATATATATATATATATATATATACACACACACACACATATATATATATACATATATATATATATGTATATATATATATATATATATATGATGGCAAAAGGGGTTGAAATATATTTGAGAAATATGTTGAAGAGGTCATAGTCCTAAAATAACTTAAAAACACTTTGTAGACTGATTTCGATGATTCAGATACTTCCGAATCCAGCTGTAGTGTATGATCCAGCCTATGTTTTTGTCTCTTGCCTACAAGGATTCATGGATGAGATCCCTAGATTCAGGGCCCACACCCACTGGATAGAGAACTGGTAGTTGTTGTGGAACTTGGGAGAATGGAGTCAGCGATTCACAGAGGATGTGGAGGAAGAGATTGCATTTCAGGGCATAGTGGCTGAATATTTGGATTTCTTCCTATAATGGAAATTTCCGTGGAGCCTGTGGTGACTAGAATGGAAGAGGAAGTTATATATGTCTAGGCCCAGTGGGCCATTTCCTTTTGACAGCTGATAGTTCACAGCTACTCAGATACCAAGTCCCTGCTAATGCAATTTATGGAGAAAGTTGAACATCCTCGGCCTTTACCAGCATCCAGGAGGAATTTTCCCAGTCGCACTCTCCATGTTTTCCTTCACACCATTCATCAAGATTCAGATGCCACAGTTAACTGGATACAGACCTACCCAGGAACAGAGGAGAGCTGTAGGATAAGAAACTCCCAGATGAGAATGTCCTTTAGGAAACCATGAGGTAGAGAAATTTCTGTTGCTTAACACAGGACTTTGATCTCACCTGTAAGGAAACCTTGGATTTTGCCCTATTTCAAGGGAGAGACTGAGTGTGTGTGTGTGTGTGTGCACATATATGTGTCCATGCTTGTATGTGCACCTGTGTTAGGCTGATGAGGAAGAAGAAAGTTAAGTGCCTAATTCTGCCTAATAATCACCACACATATAACTGAAACCTTTGTTTCAGGAAATTCTTCATAGGAAGTGCAAACAAATTTAAATGGATCTACTGTCAGATCCTTTCTGAGTGAGCAGAGGAAGGAAAATGTGAAGATTTGATGTCTGATACAGGGGAAGGAGTCAGATTCAAGAGACAGAAGGAAAAAGGTGGATGGCTTTGTGACTTTATCAAGGATTTCCACTCTTAGCTAAAACAGACCAAGGGCAGAGTGAAAAGGCAATCACAGCATTTTTGTTATGATTGGTTGTGAATACCAGTGTTTATTACGTTTTATAAACATCTGTCTTACAAGGCAATTTCTTCTCATGTGGTTTGTATATATGTGTTAACAAACAGTATTTTGGTGCAGAAGTCTGGATGAATGGCATAGAGGAAGAGGTCTCCAAAGAGAGTTCTACAGAACAAGGGAGTGAGGTAAACAACCCGTTAAAATATAAAGTCTGTCAGAGAAGGAACAATATCTTCTGTGGTCAATTAATCCCCAAAACCCATTCCTCATGACTGCACATAGTAGGTGTTCAGAAAATATGTATTAAATGAAAGCCAGAAATTTGAGAAATGAAAACGTTCCATGAACAAAGGAGTTTGAAAATGCTGTATGCTGCATCCTATTCTATAGATTTACAACACGTATTAAACTATTAGAGGCTCTTAGAAGACCTATTTATTTTTTGAGTGAACTAGGTTTTACCAGTTTATTTTTCCCATTTCTTGGGAAAAAAGCATCAGCACCCTGCAGAAATGTTTCTATAACACAATACATCTTTGAGGTAGCAAAGCTGATTATAAGGATGAGAATCTGGAAAGATGACTGTGACATCACGCTGCACCCAGATTAAATTGAATCTACACCAGAGAAACACTTATGTATTTGAGTTAAACTGGTTTACTGTATAAGCTGGATTTTCTTGGCTACAAATAAAAAAGCAATTATTATTTTGCTTCTGCAACTTCAAACCTGATATTTTGACTATTCATCCCCAGTCCTTCAGTTCCACAAACCAATGAAACTCTGGGCAGTTCTCCATTGGCTTTTCTGAGTACCAAAAGGTATTAAATGAAAATAAAATTGTGTAAGGTAGTAAAAAGTTTAGTTCAATAGAAAGTCTAATCCAGGTAAACTTTAGCTCGGTCTCCTCTCACAGCTTTGTCATCACTTGGGTTGGAAATCCAGGAAAGGAGGTAGGTCAGGTTGGTTTCCTCTCTGTATCTTTCCCACTTTCCTAGATGTGATTTCTGGCTCTTCCAGAGATAGGGGAAGGTGTGCAAGCAAGGAGAAGGTAGAAAGGTAAAAATAAACAATGACAGGTTATGTGCTGTTGTAACCTGTCATTGTGATCCTCTTGGTATGGTGGGCATCCCGACAGACTTTTGTTCTCATGGGCATTTTGGTGAGTGTTTTTAAAAAGATATTGCTCATTGCCTACATTATAGGGCATCTTCATGTCACTGTCTCACTGACTCCACGTCAGTGCCTGTGCCTTCTCAGGCTAGCCACTCACAACTTCTTTATTCTCTTGGCGTCTAGTGGCACAGCCCCACTCATGGGTTCCTGTCTCCTCTCCAGGCTGCCTTTCTTAAGAAGACCAAATGTGCCTTCCTTTTGTGGAGTCCTACTCGACCCACTATATTTTGGAAGCGCAGCTTAGTCCGTATATAGCTCAGTCCTAGGCATCAGACAAAAACAGTTCAGGCCACAGTCCCTATGTTTGAAGCAGGCATCAGTTCCTTTGTCCTATAACGTTCACAAGACATATATGTAGTTCTCCAGTTGGTTCCATTGACTTGTCTCTCTTTTGGTTTGTGTTAAGGAAGAAACACATCTGTCTCGGGTGGAGGGTGAGAATGAGGACACTTACTAAATTGGTAACAACCTCCAAAGAAATCCTCAGTGCCAGCTTCTTTAAAGTCACTCTTGATAGGTCAGAGGTGCCAATGTGATAACATGGGTAGAAACACTTCCATAACATCTTTAGCAGGTTCCTTTATAGGTAAGATTTAGAGTGTGGGGCAAATTGGTACCAGATATGTGGGGCCTCTTGAGAAACACTTAGACAAGAGGAAATGCCTCATTTAATTTCCCATTGCACGTGATCAAATATACTCCATCCACCCTGATGTCTTTTATGAGAGATAGTGCAATAGACACCAAAGCCAAAATAGGAACTAGCCAGAGATCTAACCAGTGAGACTTAATCATGTTTTTATAATGCATAAGGCCTACAAAATAAGGAAGAATAAATGCAAAGCATTACTTTTAAGCACAAATTATTAGCTTCATATGGTGAATTTTACAGCCATTAGAAGGTGGACAGAGATTGGACTTCGTTGTAAAAGGCTCACTTTGCTCTACTGTCTGGTTCACGACCATCAAACAAGAAATTAATCTCCTGTGTAAATACTCATCTATGCTTAGGCCTGCACTTGTCCTTTGGCTTTTGTTGTATTTGACCTTTGCAACAATACTCTTCTTTGCCCAACAATCTGCCGTCAGCCCTGGTTCCTAATGAATCCGAAGACATTAAGGCCACCAGCAGTGATGCTAGAGTTGAGTCCCATTTTTTTTTGAGCCATTCATATTGAATGCCAATTTTCTGACCCACATTCAGGGATTAGCTGTTCAAGTTAAAACTCATCTGACTTTCTGAGTCTTAAACTTTCCCACACTGCCTCAATACTCCCTCTCAGTTGTGTCTGTGCCTTAGAGTTACTGGGAAGTATTTGAAAAGTCCAGTGCTCAGACTACAGCTCACTCTAGTCAAATAAGAATCTTTGTGTTGGAACCTAAGTATCCAAGTTTTTAAAACTCCCAGATATTCCAATGTACAGCCAATGCTGAGTGTCACTGCTAACACCGGTGCCTTATACATAGCTTGTATTCATTCGTAGCAGAGCACGTAATTAAAACCCTTATGAAACCACATTCCATCTTCAAGTAGAAGAGACATGGGGAGCGCATTGCCCAGACTATGGTATGTTTGGCTGTGCCTTCTCAGTACCTCATGAAAAGTTGGTTAGGCTCCATCACTTAAAAATCAAGAGTTCTAATGGCAACATTCTAATTGTTTACTTTCTTTTGAAAACTCAGCTATTCAGGCAACAGTGACTTACTTCTCCCCTCAAGACAGGCAGCTGGTGCCGGGTAGCACTAAACTGCTTTAGAGGGAGCCTGTACTTCCCAGTGTGCTCACAAGCTTCCCGTGCTAGTGGTCCCTTCCTGGCTCTACAAGCGGTATTCTGGAAGCCTGCTATTGTCCAAGTTTGGAGAAGTCTTTTGAAACTCAGCCCCTTCCGTTTCAAATGCAGGCAACTCCAACTTACTCTGAAGAGCCTATTTTGATCTGAATCATTTAAACAAGCCTTTAACCCCTGCATTGTTTAAAAGGTTATTCGGTTTCTTCTATTCTCTGCCAACTCATTCTCCGCCCTCCCCTCCCCCAGAGAGTTTATTCTGTTCTTTTATTTTAAAAAGCAAAACAGAGTGTGACTACCCATCTTTTCATCTATTCTCCAAAGACCACACTCCTCAAGGCTGAGAGCCAGATGTCTGATTTGTTTTCCATCCAGAGCTGTACATACAGAGAAAGTCCTCAGAGATGCAAGGCCATTCAGTGTTTGACCTTCCCAGGGCTGGATGCACAGCTAGTCAACAGTGGAGCTGAAAATAGAACCCAAGACTTTCAAATCATTGTTCTGCTCACTGGGCTGTGCTTCCTCCCATAAGGACTTGGTTAAACAATGTCCTGTTTTGCAAAAGCAGAAATCATAATATACGTATGAGAAACTGGACACAGAAGAAACACGGCCCCTCACCCTTAGGAAAGATGGCACTGAGGCATTAAAAGAATGTGAATCCATTTCTTGCACTGTGTCTTATAGGTTGGGTGCACTAAAGAAATGAGTGCTGAATCATTGACATCGTAGTGTGTAGCATTTTGAACAAGGAGTTGGTGCTGAGTGCCAAGAATGTATTTGCTTGACAACCCACGGAAAGGAAATTTAGAACATCAGAAAGGTTATCATGAAAATGACAAGACCTGCATATAAATATGGTCGGGACCCTGTAGCTGAGTGTGACTTTCAGCATAGGGAAGGAAGTGTTGTGGGGAGGAGCAGAGGTTTGGTAATGCTGTGATTCTTAGTTCAGGGTGTCTGTGTGGCCAACACAGCCAGCAGAAGCAGACCTGAATGGTAGGAAGGAAGGTTGGGAGTTCACTGAAGCTCCCGAAGCTCCCAAGAAGAGCTCAGAACTCTCTTCTGGGCCACCATTTTACAGAGGGCTGGCTTCTCCTCTAGGGATCACCACCCTAGCTGGTTTTCTGTTAGCTCCATGAGGGCAGGACCTACATGGTTCTCATCGCTATTGCCCCAGACCTAGTATACAGCTCACCCCAGGACAGGGCAGTGCAGAGCTGAGAACCGAACCAGAGTTCCTGAGTTTGAATCTGGGCTCTGCCATCTCCCAGCCTTGGTACAACTGACTTTGCCTGTCTGTATCTCAATGTCCTCATTGGTAAGACAGAGACATTAATAGTGTTTTTCACCTTGAATAGTCAATATGAACATTAGAGTTACTGGTTGTGAAGTTCTTAGAGTGGTACTTTGTAATAATAAGCATTCTTTAAGTGTTGGTTATTAGAGGCTGTCAATTCATAATTTATGAATGGGTAATTGGTCTAGCTAGCAATATGGGACAGTTAGAATATGCCAGATGACCTGATAAGCACTTTGCATGGACTACCCCATTTAACTCTAAAAACGGGTGTGTGAAACTACCCATACTGCTCCTCATTACACATGGGCCACTGCTGGCACAGAGGGTGAGACGCTTACGTCCCCACAGAGGGTGGCTGACGGAGGAGAGACTTGAAACTGTGTGGTTTGATGCCACACTTTCGACCACTATTCTGTCAATTAGATACAGATTGTCTCAGGCGAATACTAAGGGAAAGCCACGTTCTGATGTTCTTATGAGGCTCAAATATAATCATTTATTAACACTTTGAAAGTAGTAAAAATAAGTATATGAGAGATGAAGGTGATGACTAATAAACACCCGAGAAACTCCACTCTTACTGCCTTGGTTAGCATATCAAAATGTGTGAAAGATAATAATTAGCCTTGAAGAACACGTAAAACTAGTCATTCTAGCACACCCAAATGCAACTTGATATTCAAGTGTCACCTACTGAGGATGACAACTATTGAATAAACTAACAAAAGAGTGTGTTGAGAACCGGAACACAATGATCTTTTGCTCACTTCTTTACTAAAATATACTTAGTTCTGATATATTTTATTTACTTATATGCCTTATCTCTTAAAAGTTTCTCCTGCCATAAATACAAGGAGAAATAATGAGGTGTTTTTTTTCTTCTCAGAAGTTATTTGGAGCATTCTTATGTCATGGAAAGCAAGTCAAATTTGAGGTGGGGAGATGAGATTTCTATTTCCGGCTTTTAAAAAAAAATCAAGTAATTCTCTGTGCAACCTGAAACAAGTCTCCCAGTCTTCCTGGGCTTCAGATCTCTCTGTCTACAAATAGACTTTTCAAGGTTATTGATTATAGAATTCCTAGAACCTTTAAAAAATCTTTGACTTCCCTCCTGGAAGTTTTCAGTTATAGATTGTATCTTTTACCTACTCCCATTCATGTATTTCAACATCTTTGGAATCAGATTGTTTCACAATTAAAGCACACATTAAATTGAATATTCACCTTCTCCTCTTTTTTCTTGCTGGAAATATTGTTATTAAATGGATATTGTATCATAGATTTCAGACAAAAATCAAAACTAATACATAGACAAACCACATAGCATCTCCATTACAAATAAGATCTAGGCCTATTCCAAAATCTTGGTTGATATGTGAAAGGGCCTGTGTACTGAAAATTAGGGCAAGAGCACTTTGAATACCATTACTGCTTGATTCTCTGAAGCTCAGGCTGTCTTTCAGGGAATAAATTATATTTTCTCAGTAGCAGGTATGATCCCTGGGTTTCCCCTACCAATGGTGACAGTACCATATCAGAGTCAAAATACTTGCAAAAATAAAAATGTCTCAATACTTTTGACTCTGAAGCCATCTGCATGTACCTGTGACTAATCCCTATGACGCCGAGTCCTTCTCTGTAGTCAGCTGAGAATACCAAGGGGCCCTTCTTTATCTTAAGCATATCCAAATAGGAGAACAGCTGCTCTTTGTTTCAGGAAAGGATAGGGTGAAGGTTAGCCCATGGGTAGAGTTTCCTGTTTGTAATGTCTGAAACCAAGGGAGGTGCCAAGAGTTTTGAAAGTTTTATTAGAGGGGAGATAGTTCTTGTTGGGGTAAAGTTACAATAAAAGTAAAAGTCCTTCCCCAGTTGATGTCCTGGTACTTCAGAGGTGCATGAGACGAATCACATGATTTCTCTGCTGAATACTTTAGTGGCTCCCTTTTGCCTGTCAGATAAAGGTCCAAAAATTTTGGTACTCTTTGAAGTCTACCCAGAATTACTTGCAATTCTGTGAATTTACCTTGTTCCTTCACATTTGGAGAGGCTTTCCCACATCTTCACCTGGACAGCTCAGAGGTTCAGGTTCAGCTCAGGTGTCATCTCTTTCAGGGAGACATTGGTAGCTTATCAGTTAGGGTAAGAGCCTCATCTTTGCATATCAAGGCATTTCATGCTTTCCTCTCTTCAAGGAATTCTCAAACCTGCCTGAACCATAGAGTCACCTGGTAAGTTATCAAAACACACCAATGCTCAGGCCTTAATTAGGGTTTTTAATTCCACTTGTCTTGGTTGGGGTCAGTCTTCTCTGTTTAATGTACTAAGGTAATTCTAATGTACAGTCAATGACATTGTACTGAAAGTTTTGTGTTTCTCTTCCTCCAAATTAAGTTTCTTGAGGACTGGAATTATTTTATATTGATAGGCATTTCCTCTGAGGCACTCAATAGGTAGTTTATGACTAATACATGGATGAATAAATGAATAACACACCCACACCCAACCTGCCCTCCCCCTCTGTTTCAAAGCCCACCTTGTTGATGCAGTTGTTTGGGGTAAGCAAATGTGGAAAATAGAAAAATCTGTGTGGATCCAGGTGTCCCCAAACAAAGAATGCAGTTTAAGAGGAGTGTCTGAAAATACAAAGAAAGGCCTAAAAGAAAAATGGAGAACTTTTGAGTTAATTAAGAGCATGTGCTGAAAAAACAGAACCATGAAATTTGACATGGACAGGTATTTTAGGAGAGAGACTAGTACAGAGAAAGGAACGATCAGTTCAAAATGTAAGAGACTGGAAAGAGATGAACTTTTTCCTACACAGAACAGAAATGCGAGGTTCATGGATTCTATTTAGAAGAGACATATCTTTCCCGTAAGACATAGGGTCCAGGGCCTAAGAGTCAAAGTGCTATGGTGGCCAGAGGAGAAATTAGCAGCATAGGAGTCAAGCTTGAGCATCACTATACTCTGTCTTGTAGATTTGTATTTTGTGGGCCGTAACATATGCTAAGTGCTGTTTGTATGTTATCCCACTTGTTATGCAGGATTAGGCTTTTAAAGCAGGGTTTTTATTATTTCCAGTTTTACAAATGAGGACACTGAGGGGTTAAGAGGAGCTAAGAGTCCCAAGTCACTGGGCTATAAATGGTAACTGCCACTTTCTAAATGGCCAGTGAGCATTACTGACCTGATGACTCCTACAGAACAGAGATATTGGAGAGAATGAAGGGATGGGCTGAAATTCCAGGGTCTCAATTCCAGAGGAGGGCTTTACTCTCAAGTCCCGCCAATGGACTAGGAGACAGAGGGGAAAGGAGCTTTTTGTTGAAGTTTGCCTCAAGTGCTTTGTTTTTCAAAAACCTCCTTTTCTCTGGACCCAGGACCACTCAAAAAGTGGCCATGAACAGTGAGGGCTTGCTGCTGCCCTAAGCTCCTAATGAATGTATTCTGTGGAGGCCCGTGCCCTTGCTCAGAGGAGAAGAGGAGGGTAAGAACACTTGGAGTCCAATGATTTTACAAGATGAAGAAACATTTGGGTATGGAGTTTGAACTGTTATTTTTTAAAATATGAGAATTGGTTACACTCCATATAATACATCATCAAAATTTTAGTCTTGAAATATTTGGCTTATCATGTTAAGGGGAATTCCCACTCCCTGTCAACTCTTGACAGTTGACAGTCTGTGTTTGGACAAGCTACTCCTCTCTTATCTTAAACCTTTAGGTTTCCAAACAAGGTATAATCTTAACTATTAGTTCAGTCTGTCTGAATTATGGTGTGATGAAGGTGCCTGCAGATGTTTGTTCATGAAAATCGACTTCCTGTGCTGTGATGACTGGTTCACCCGGAATCATTCCTGCAGTTTCAGCCTTCACATCAAGCACGTTGGAGCTACGGCCTTTTCCCCGACCCTGTACACAATCCCTGGCAGTGGAGACGACACTCACCCTGCTGTAAGACAGGCTTCCTTGTCCACCTGCCAGGACTAGGTTGGAGTTGGGACATTTGTTTGGCTTATTGGGAAACAACCTGGGTTTTAAGCTTCATTGAATTCAGGTTCAAATCCTGACTCTGCCATTCACAAACATTTCCAGGACCAAGGAAAACTAAACCAAAGTTGGTTTTTTTCCTTGTCTCCCTTTGTTGCGAAACAGTGCATCCTTCTTTCCAGTGGATCGTTTCTGAGATCCAATCCCGTGCTCATTCTGTCCAACACACCCACACAGAGAGCACACGGTTATGGATTTTACTCTTCTCTACCTCTGGTTTGTTTTCAAGAAGCCAAGATTTCACAGAGAGCTCATGAGAAGTCTGTATTTCATGACAATTTATGATAATCACCTTTCTCCAGGAAGTGGATGTTCTATTACTCCTGGCTTACTGACATGTGGAAAATTATATTCCTTCACTCTCAGTCTGTGTCTCCTGATAACAAGTTCAGATGAGTATTTTCTGAATAATAAAAGAGAAGGTGGCTGCCACTGGCATTTAAAACTGACCTTATTTCAAAATTTGGTTGGGCAACTCTTACCTCATTTTCCAGAAGAGGCAATGTGTGTCACGAGGTGTCTTGAGAGGTAGTCAAAACAAATGGCAGTGCCCGACCTTGGACACGTTTCCTTACCCTCTCAGGTCTTGGGTTTGTTGCTCTGAGAAAAGCAGATTGTGCCACATGGCATCTGTGGTCCATTCCTCCTCTCAAATGCCTGACTCTGCTTCTGGCTGATTTATAAGAAAATACATTGACTTGCCCAGAGGTAAAGAGATTAAATGGCAATATTTAACAAGAGAACTGGTCCTTCTTTTTTTCTCTGTCTCTTTTATATCTGGGTTATAAAGTTATTATAATGATAATTTTTTCATCACCTACCTAATCCCATAAAACACCACTCAGTCTATAAGCGCACATGACCTGTTTTCTTGTAGCAATTACTGATTCTGCCCATGGGGATCAGAGCTCTGCTAGTGACCAGTACAGGAGGGTGACAGGCTTCTGCTACCAGACTTCATTTTTCTCTCTGGGCAAAAAGTTTCCTGTGACTAAGACCGACTCAGCCTCACCCTGTTGTCTTCTCTTAAGGGAGAATGACCAGGTACAGGGTAGGTGTTCCCAACACTAGAGGCATATGCCATGAGGATGGGGGAGTGGAAAAGGAATATTTATTAGTTGAAAGAAAGGAGACATAATAGATTCTCCACATTGTGCCTCTCTCTCTTACACAGCAATAAGCTAAGACATCTTACATAGTGATCTCACTTCTCTTACACTCATGATCATCTTTCAGAGCAAGGCTCATACCTCTTTTATACCTGAGCACGTGGAGGTCCTGAGATGTTAATGAATTTCCCAGGGTTTTCCAGGTCTCTGGATACAAAGCCAGTGCTCATTTTATTCAGCCAGCATGGCTCCTACCAGGAAATCTGAAGTATGTCTACAGTCGGTAAAGAAAAAGATGTTCTGGATGTGGAGAAATCCTGAAATGGCTGACACCCCCAAGGCGAGCAGGCCGAAATGGTGTAGTCCATATTTGCAAAGCTTCAAGGAGGGACCCCATGAACTTGAAAATAAATTCTTAACTGATTGATACCCCTATGGCAAGAGGGTTTTGAATCTTTTTTCCCAGTAGAATCACAGGAGAAAGACATTATTTGAGATGTAATAACAATAGATACTATTGGTTGAACTCATTATGCTCCTGGCTTAGTGCTAAATACTTCAGAAACATTTTCTCACTTGCCTAGACAATGTTCCTTCTGCATAAGAGGTTACCACTTTCTTATACAGAAGTGAGCACTGAGGGTCGTAAAGAGTTGTCACTTATCCAAGTGGTGTGGCTTGAGAGGATTCAGATCCAGGTGTATCTGAATCTAAAGCAAAGTGCTCTTGTTGGGTATTTGATAATACCTTGCATTGCAGGGCTCCCTGAGTCCTGTCCTTTCTCTCCATTGGGTCTGCACTTCCATGTGGTAACCTGAAGGGCTCGTGAGAATCATTATTGTGAATACAAAATGTCCACAACTGGAAATAAAAGTACAGGGAAGACCAGCACCACAAGTGCTCACTGTACTTACATTTGTCAGAAACAGAAATTAGCACCACGCTCTAACCAACTGAGCTAACCGGCCAGTGTTAGAAACAGAAATTAAAGTGAAAGAAGGCAAAAGGGAAATATCTGCCCCCGATGAGGTTATTTGAACAAGAGAACAATCCCAGTAATTTAATTATTTAAATTATTTAAATTTAATAATTTAATTATTATGATCACATAACAGAAACAGAACTAGTGACCCTCTGCAGAGGCTGCCTCCCATGCAACATTTCCCCGAAGGATTGCTTATTGTTTAGTTTAATGATTTCAAAAATAATAGGGAGTAACAAGATCTACCAAGCCAGACTGATTAGAAGACAAAAGATTCTCAAAAATGAAATGTTTTCAGTTGACTGTAGTATACAGAAGCCAAATCTAGGAGGCCATCATTATGGGAAAATACATAAATACTACCCTTGGATTTTAGTGCCAACATTTAATCATTTAGCCTAATTCGAGTGTGTTTGCCATGAGATACTAGACATTCCTGTTACGGCTCTTACTCCTGAGCTGAGAGCTGATGATGACAACAGTCCTATTCCTGGAAACTGAGTTTAGATATACAGTGACCTAATATAAGTGGACCAGAGAGACGAGGTCAGTGATGGGGAATAGAGCAGGGCTGGTTCACGAATGGGGCCACACGTATGGCAGCCGTGTGGGAGGAAAGGCAGCTGCCGATGTACTCCCCGGGGTTCTGTAGGATGGACTGGTCTTGACCCATCTGCCGGCCCCTTTCTTACTGATCTTCAGCACTCACACAACTTTCTCAAAATGGCAGGGGCGAGAAGTTCTGTGTTTTTACCTAGTTTAAGAATATCATCATCTTCAACTTCCAACTCTGGCTTAATGTATATCGGCATTTTGCAAGGTGATGATGGAAAAACAAATCTTTTTATTTTCATATTTTTATTGAATGCCTATAAATATACTCAGCATTGTGAAACATGTGGCATATAGATAGAGGAGCAAGATAAAGTCACTACAAAACAAACAGAAGTGCAAAATGGTTCATGCTAAATGAAACAAGAGGCAGAAGCCAAAAGTGTAAAAGTATGAAACAACCACTGACCACAGAGGGCTGGTGCTGTTAAAGAGTTATAGACCAGATGCACACAGATATACAAAAACATCCTTAAAGGTGGACTGTGCCAGATAGCATTGCTTTTCTGAGATTAATCTAATTCTAATAATGATTTAGACATGAAAAATTTAGACCTTTTGAATGAAAGACTTAATGAATTAGTGAATGAATGAAAGGGAGAAAAAATAAGAAAGGAGAAGGAAGGAAGGGGGAGAGAGAGAGAAAGAAAGAGAGAAAGAAAGAGAGAAAGAAGTGCTAAATACTTCTTTAGTCTAGAAAGAAAGAAAGAAAGAAAGAAAGAAAGAAAGAAAGAAAGAAAGAAAGAAAGAAAGAAAGAAAGAAAGAAAGAAAGAAAAAGAAAGAAATAAAGAAAGAAAGAAAAAGAAAAGAGAATTCACCCACTTAATCTCACAGTGAAAGCACCATGAGAGGGCTTGGAGGAGATATTAGTTAAAAGATACTTTATGCTTTCTATTCAATTCTTAATCCAATACTCACACAGCATGTTTATAGGAGTCAATTATAGAAATCAATATCCACCAGTTCTTTTACACATAAGAACCAAAGGAGGCTTAGAGATAAAGTGCCCAGGAGTAGAGTAGCAAAATTCAGGTGGCTTGGCCTGGTATTGCCTCCCTACTTTTTGTTATGACTTTGAACTTGAATGCTCTTATACAAAAGGTATGATATTTTCAGATAAAAAGTAAATGTTAAATTATAATAACAGGGTCACTGGTTAATTTCTACCAAGAGTATATATAAAGAGAACATAAGACAGTATGCCTGTAACTTTCTGAAAGGTCATAAGGATTGAGAGCAAGTTCCCTACTTGCATTGGCAGAGCAACATATAAAGATACTGATCTCTGTGCAAAGGGAGTTTCCTGCCAGCCTCTAATGGAGCAAGTTTCCCAAGCCTGATATTGTTAGAACCCAGTGTTATACCTTGGGGTTTCCCTAAATTTGAAAAGGGAGTATCATCTTTAACCTCGTTTCCTAAATAACAGTCTAACTTTCCCAAAAAGAGGTATCTATGTTTGTGTTAAGAACTTGATATCTTCCCTTCCTCTAGAGCCCTTCCAATTTGTTCCCCCAATCTGCATTTTTGATAGTTTGACAGCATCACCTTTTTAAAAAGACTATAAGCCCTGGCTGGAGTGGCTCAGTGGGTTGAGCGTTGGCCTGTGAACTGAAAGGCTGCCGGTTCATTTCTCAGCCAGGGCACATGCCTGGTTGCAGACTAGGTCCCTGGTTGGGGGCCTGTGAAAGGCAAATGATACCTCTCACACACTGATGTTTCTCTTCCTCTCTTTCTCCCTTTCTTCCCTTCACTCTAAAAGTAAATAACTAAAATCTTTTTTAAAAAGGTATCTCCTGCTGAGTATCCACACAAATCAACCACCTCACACATGGGATGTTAATAACATTATTGGCATAAACTTGTTCCATTATCAAAAGTCTGGATTGCCTTTTCTGCTGAAATTAATGGTCCTTAAAGCATTTCTGAGTTGGAGCTAAAATGTGTGCAAATTCTTTATCAGAGGGAGAAATGAAGAAGTGGCATCCATGTCCCACCCCCTCCTGAAACCTGGGAGGTCTTTAGGGCTGCCTTGACAAATAGAATGCTGGCAAGGAGATCCTGGGTGGCTTCCAAGATGAGGTAGGAAAAGCCTGTGCAGCCTCTCAAGACATCCAGCCACCCTGTGTCCACCACATGGAAGGACCATGAGGACATACCAGACTGAGAATGTGGTGCCTGAGGGACCCCGGCTAGTCCAACTCCCAGCTGTTTGAGCCTTCCCGGTATAGATGTCAGTTGTGAGTGATGAAGCCTTTGTGACGGTTCCAAGCCTAGCCCCTGTCTGACTCCAACCGCATATCACTGATCCTGAATGAGAACTGCCTACCCAGGCCCTGTCAACCCCCAGATTTGTGAGCAAAATAAGTGTTAGTGTTGTTTTAAGCCACTGTTTGAGAAGATGTTGCCCATGTGGTAGTAGATAATTGCAATAGATTCTGAGAATCGGAAGGTGGATGCTGCTATAACAACCTGAGACAAGGGGCATTGACTCCGGGATGGGGTGGTGGGGAAAAGTGGAGAGGAGTCTGAATCAAGACCGTTATTGGAAACCTGATGGCCCATGAAGAACTAATTAGAGGGCTAAAAGAAAGTGAGAGATTTTTATGGAAAACTAGAAAAACTGATTTTTTTTAGTGGCAGAAATTTTAGCAAAACCATCACCTTCAGTGACAAAAGATAACTAGTGAACTGGTAGATTTGACTAGGAATTCCAGTCAGAATGTTGAAAATACCAAATGGCTTCTTTTAGTCACAGATAACTATGTAAAGATGAATTTAAAAAATAACTTTAATTTTCAAGTAAATTTTTAAAAAACAAATGAAAGATTGACACTTGATACATTTAAATATAAAGTTATTTCTCATTCTCAATCTCCTTGTACAGAGGGGGATTCCCAAATTAAGAAAGGGTGTCAGGGCAAAGCTCAAAATGAAAAGTCAGAGCATTTGTTGACAACACCTTAGAAAGATTTAGGGTAATGTCTATTACACCCTTTGAAATTACATTCTTCTGAGAATCTAAGAGCATCAGGCAGACTCTCTGAATTAAACAATAGAACATCTAATCATCTTAAAGTTATGGTACCACAGCAGCTTTATAAGAATCCCAAGGGAGAGGAAGGGTTGTAGTAAAGAGATTTGTAGGTGTGTTTTTTTCCTAGTGAAATGCTCTTCAATGAGAATGATAGAAAACCCAGAGAGGATTTTTTTGGGGGGGTGCTTGTTAAGATATAATTGACATATAACATTATATTAGTTTTTGCTGTGCACCATAATGATTTGATATTTGTGTATATTGTGAAATGATCAGCATAATAAGTCTTGCTAACAGCTATTACCACACATAGTTACATTTTTAAACAAAAACATACAATGACAAAATCTTGTTGATTAATATTTTGCCAGAAGGGACTGAAAGGGAGAAAAGTGGTGTGAAATACAAGGAGGCCTTTGAGCTCCAGAATGCCCATGGGCAGGAAGCAGGATGGTGAAACCACTCAGCTTCACACACAGGACACATTCCATATAAAAGGGAAGATATTTGAAAATGTGAACCAAGAACCTGGAGGGGAGACCCAAGAGCATCAGGGAAATTTTTTCTAGGCAGTAGGACTGAGGCCTAAAAAGGAAATTGGTGGGGTTTGGTTAGCTGGGTTTCAAAATTACTATGAACCAGTACCTGTTATGCGCTTTCATTTTCCTCTATTTCCAGCCACAATATCTATAATGCATATCACAAAGTCACACATTGGGCATATAGTTTTTATTTTGCTCACAGGTCATCAGAGTAAGAGGAAAGGCACACACCCACATGAAAAACCTCACCCAAGAGGCTTCATTTGTACCTGGGTCTGATTTAATGATAAGATTTTAAGCCTTAAACCTAAAGCCAGGCATAATATTGGGGATTCCTGAAAGGGGTGAATTTATGAATTTTTTTTGCATGTGGAACAAATATAAGTAATTTGTGGCCAATAGGTACACTTTGGAATTTTAAAACATGTTCATAATTTTTTGATACTTCTCCCATCAAGAGAGAGAATCTAATTCTTGTCCCTTTGAATATGGGCTGATCTTACTAACTTGTTTCTAAAAATAGAAAGGGGGGAAATGATGTGACATTAATTCTAAACCCAAGTCTTAAAAAATTTGTCCTGGCTGGTGTAGCTCAGTGGATTGAGCGTGAGCCTGTGAACCACATGATCGCGGTTCGATTCCCAGTCAGGGCACATCCCTGGGTTGTAGGCCAGTTCCCAGCAGGGGGCTCACGAGAGGCAACAATACATTGATATTTCTCTCCTTCTGGCCTTCCCTTCCCCTCTAAAGATAAACAAATACAAGAATCTTTAAAAAATTATACAGTTTCATTATGGCTTGTTTTGGGATTACTCATCCTTGCAACCCTCCACATTGCCATAAGAAAACCCAAGCCATATGGACAGTCCCCAATGGAAATAAACCTACTCTCAGCCCCAACAAAGCCCCCAGTCAATATCCAGTCAGTTTGGAAATGAATGCTCCAGGTCTTTGTCAAGCTAATGCCACATGTCTTTCTACATAGCCCTGCACAAATTGCAGATTTGTTTGCAAAATAAAAAAATTGTTGTTTCTTTAAGCCATTAAATTTAGGGTGATTTGATATATATCAATAGTAACAGAGTAATAGAAAAACAGTTTTTCTTTTCATATATAAGGCCCATCTGGAAAAAGTCCAGCCATTGTTAATATAATAAGAATGGTTTGGGCAACATCGATGTAACCTGGCAGCCAAGGAGAGTGGGCTGGAATGTGTATGTGTGAACAATGATGACTTCTCTGTGGGAATGGTAGATGCCACTGAGCGAGGATGTATACTATGTGCCCATCACATTCAAAATGACAGGAAGTAGAGCAATGAGTTTGCATCCGTTTTTGCGTGAAGCTTGAACACTCCTTTGTGGAAACTATTCAGATAATTCAGAAGGCCACAGCTATGGGCAACTGGTGATTGGCAGCTTCATCACGACAACGTGTCTGCTCATGCATCATGTCTAGCGCAGAGTTTTTTGGTTAAACATAAAATCACCGAGCTGACTCTGCCCCACTATGGCCCAAATTTGGTGCCCTGTGGCTTCTGGCTTTTCTCAAAGTAAAATCACCTTTGAAAGAAAAGAGACTTCAGACTATTGATGAGATTCACAAAAATACAATGGGACAGCTGAAGGCTATTGGGACAACTGTGTGAGGCCCCAATGTGCCTACTTTGAAGGGAACTCAGGTGTCACTATCCTATGCATAATGTTTCTTGCATATTGTATATTCTTTAATACATGTGTCTATTTATCATATTACATGGCTGGTTAGTTTCTGGATAGTCTATATATGTGTACATTATCTATATACACTCATATAC
Organism: Sturnira hondurensis; assembly: GCF_014824575.4. Classification (NCBI taxonomy): domain Eukaryota; kingdom Metazoa; phylum Chordata; class Mammalia; order Chiroptera; family Phyllostomidae; genus Sturnira; species Sturnira hondurensis. The sequence goes on along the minus strand of NW_028088140.1, from coordinate 5,018,841 downwards.
ACACATACATACACATTAATCTCAACATAAATTTCTGCTCACTCCTTTTCTAAATTTGATTACTGCCAGATGATACTCCACTCTTACAATGTCAATCCTCATATAAAGATTGATGTGATGAATGAAGATATGTAACTAACACATAAGTACAGGGTGGACCAAAAGTAGGTTTACAATTGTTCACGTGGAAAATAATACAATAATTAATAAATATAAGAATAAACCCTGTATTTGTATACTCACACCTGTAAACCTACTTTTGCCTCTTGTGCGTGTGTGTGTACGAACATGGCTGCTCACACATAGAATAGAGCCTAAGCAATGCATGTCATATATTGGTTAGGCCATATTTTATATACTTAACAGGTATCAGTAGAGGCATGGAGAAGTTTACAGGGTAACTTGACCAAGCCCCTACAGGTGGAGGGTCCAAACCTGTGACCCAAATAGTCTAGAGTTCATCCATAACTATTATGCTTCTTTGATTCTTGTGATGGCATTAACTACTTTTGTATTTCTACTTGCATTAACACCAGAGAGCCTCTTCACCTTCATAACTCTAGCCTCTACCTTCAGTTGAGGGAACTTCTTGCTTCTATTAGAAAGACGATAGTCTAACTGTTGTTCCAAAGGCCAGAATACTGAGCTCAATGTACACTATCATGTCATCTGCAAACAGTGACAGTTTGGTACAACCATTATGGAAAACAGTATGGAATTTTCTCAGAAAACTAAAATTGGACTTGCCTTTTAACCCAGCAATTCCACTGCTGGGATTGTATCCTAAGAACCCTAAAACACCAATCCCAAAGAACATATGCACCCCAATGTTCATAGCAGCACAATTTACAATAGCCAAGAGTTGGAAGCAACCTAGGTGCCCGTCAGTAAATGAATGGATCAAAAAACTATGGTACATATACACAATGGAATTTTATGCTGCAGAAAGAAAGAAGGAGCTCCTACCTTTTGCAACAACATGGATGGAACTGGAAAGCATTATGCTGAGTGAAATAAGCCAGGTGTTGAAGGACAAATACCATATGATCTCACCTCTAACAGGAAGCTAAACAACAAAGCAAACAAGCAAGCAAAATATAACCAAAGACACTGAAATAGAGAACAGGCTCACAGTGACTGGAGGGGAGAGGGGAGGGAATTTCAGGGGAAATAAGGGAGGGATTTAGAGGAACCTATATAAAGGATACATGGACAACAACTGAGAAGGGTGGAAATGGGAGGGAGGGGGGAGGATGGGGGGTGGGACGGGATGGGAGTAATAGACAGAAAACTGTACTTGAAAAATAATTAAATAAAAAAATTGAAAAAAAAAAACAAAAAACAACAACAACAACAAAAAAGAATACTGAGCTCAAACAGCTATGACCCATGGACCACATCTGGCCTGCCACCTGCTTTTGAAAAAATATATACATGTAGCTTTATACACACACACACACACACACACATACACACACAGCCACACTTGTTCATTTATGTTTTGTCATAGTTGCTTTTGTGCTCTATGGCAGAGTTGAGTAGTTGTGACAGAGATCATATAACCCACAAAGTCAAAACTAATACTATCTGGATTTTTTTGCAGAAAATGTCCTGCCTCCTGACTTAGCTCACTCAAAGTCTCTTTCTGAATTCATAATATGACATAAATAGAACACATGAGACTTATATACAGACAGGTCTGAACTAAAACCACCTGTTACTTGTGTGTGGTCTTGGGAGAATCTCTTAACTTCTCTGAACCTTGGAGAGAACAGTAGACTTCGGCCTCAATGGATAAATGCTAGGATACGGATACATAAACAAAATATCATTAATATGTCAAAAGTTTTCACCAATCTTTTATGAGTAGAGCCAAACTTAGGGGGTAATATAATTAGAGGTAAAGAAAATAAAACATGCATAGTATTTCGTATTTCTCCAGCTGCATGACCAAATCTCCAGCTGGCATGGGGGAGTCGTGACGTGGTGACAGGATGCCTGGCAGGTCTGGGGCCTGGCTGCAGTGAGTGAATTAACCTCCCCTAGCCTCCGTCTCTTCGTGAGTGAATCCATTAAACAGTAGCCCCTCATAGGGTATTGTGAGCATTAAAAAGTGCTCACAGTGGGTCCCTCACAGTAGAGATCACCAAGGAGTGGATTTGAAACATTCCCCAGGGTAGATATTCCCACCTCTGTAAACCAGAGGACTCGGGCTCAGGGAAGAGAAGTCACTGCCCGGTACCCAGTGACAGCAGTTGGATGCTGTGAGTCCCACACCAGGCCTGTTGGAGTTTCATTATGTGGTGCTACATAATCTTTTTTTATTTGTTTTGGTGAGGAAAATGCTTTAAAATTTTTATTTAATTTATTGAGGTGACATCGGTTAATAAAATTATACAGGTTTCAAGGTACAACTCTATAATACATCATCTGTATATTGTATTCTAAGACACGTAACTTTAACAGACATTCACACCTATTAGGGAACATGAAAAGGAAGCAGAGACAGCGTTCTCTGCTAGGGGTAAAGGCGCAGAATCACGGTCAGTGGAAGCCCATGTTGTGATTTTCCTCGTATATCCAGAATTTTACAGAAAAATCCTATAGGCAGGGTTGGTTTCATAGGATACAGTTTTCCAAAAGCAATTTCTGATTGATTAAATGTCAAAAGAGGAAGAAAGAACTCTCAGTTGCTTGTTGAGCTAAAAGAATAATCATATTTCCCCCACTATAATTGAACATTTTTCTTTGAGAGTACGAGTAAATTTAGAATCCCAAAGGCAGAATGACTTGACCTGATTAAAAGTATTTTTTCCCCTCTATCTCCAGAAAGTCCAAGCAACTGTCAGCAAGGCAGTTATTTTATTGTTCCAGCCAAAATGATGTAATATTGTGGGGGTGGGGGAGTGTTGGGAGTTTTTAAATGGATCTAAGTAGCTGAATTGACTGTTTCATTTCCTTGGAGAGGAGAGCAGTCACATTGATTTCTTAGGGGAATTATGAAAACAAGTTCTAGGAGAGAGCTTTTGGGGGGCCTCTATTATTTTTCAGTAGTGTTGCTGAGAGACTTCCACCCTCAGTGTGAGAGCTGTGGGGTCAGAGCTCATCTCAGCTCTGAGGTGAGGCAGGCCAGCTTTGCAGGTATTGACTGCATAGCCGTTGAAGTGGCAGGTGACAAGCAGAAGTGTGGGAGAGGCTCCACTCTGAGAAAGGAATTGTAGTTCTGTCACCATGTACAGGGTGTAAGATGAGCGCAAAGATGATCTCTGGGGGCTAGATGAGGCAGGCTGAATGGGAACCAGCTGAACAGCACCTTCAAAACTGCGGTGCCAATTCTGGTTTTCTTCACTCTAGTTTCTTTTCTTCCTCTGTTTGCACTTGTCATACACATAAAGGGCATTGAAATGCCACCCTGACCTGACTGAAAGGCCTGGAGATAGGAAACTGTAAAAAAAGATAATGATTAGACACACGTAGAGATGACTGGAGACTCTTGATAGCCTACTTTATGTTCCTGTGTAAACTTCTGACTAGAAAAAGAGCACTCAATAGACAGAAAGAAAGAGAAGAAGGGAAGGAGGAAAAAAGGAAAGAAGGAAAAGGGAAATGGACATAGTTTTGTCTTAAATCACCTAAGCATACTTTTAGTATTGTACCATTCTGATGCATTAATTCATTAAAGAAATCACAGAACCTAAAGGTGAAAAATTCTTCAGAGGTCACTTTCTTCAGATTTAGACTCATACAGAACTCTTCTGTGTAACTATCAAGGAGATTCATATCTTTATTCAACAATATTTTTGGAGCATGATCTATACCAGGTATTGATCTAGGCAAAAGACTAAAGAAAAGGGACAAATGTCCTTGTCCTCGGGGAGCCTGCTTGCATTCCAGGACCCAGCCTTGGATATTGCCAGTGACTAAGAGCTGTAAGTTTCAGTGGGAGTGAATTGTATTTTGAGATTTCTATTTACTAACCAACTTGTATGGAGCATTTTTAAGCAGTTCATATATATTAACTACTTTAGTGCTCTTAATAAGCCTATAAGTTAGACATTGGTATCATCATCTCTCTTCTACAGAGGAACAAATTGAGGTATAAAGAGTTTAAGGAACGCCCCAAGCCCACACAGCTGGTAAGCAACAGGGCCAGGGCTTGAACCCAGCAGTCTGAGTCTGGAGTCTGGGTTCTTAATTATTAGGCTATGCTGCCAGCATTTGGCTTATATTTATGACTTGGCTCTATTTTTCCTGATGTTGATATTCATTACCCTAAAATATTTAGTGTATTTCTATTTGATTCTTGGGATGTTCTACTGTATACTTGAATCCACTGGATACAACCAAAAACAATGCCTGACTCTCTTGAATTATGTGATTATTACATAGGGTAAGCCCCTGTGCAAGAGGTATGGGTCCCACTGGTGCCGCCACCCTCCCCACGTAGAAGAGCAGTGCCTGCACAGACTAACGGGTCAGTAAGTGGTAACTCTTGATCTAACTCTTAATTCACAAGTTTCTGGCTCGTTGATGCTTGCAGTTCCCCAGGTTAGTTTTCTTATTCCAGTGCAAGCCTTTTCTCTAGGAGAGGGAGTCCATCTGTTTTTAATGGACACATTTTCAAAGTTTTCCCTGGAAGCAAGTTTTAATAAATGGAAGAGACCGTCGTAGGGCTCAGAGGAGAGACATTGTCATCACCAACAATAAACCAAAAGGGAGGGGATGATGAGGAAGGTGGGAACGTGAAGGAGCTCACTCATGTGGGGCCATCTTGAAGGCTGCCCCCCACAGGAGCCCAAGCGGTGAACCGGCCTCTCCACACAGCACGTAGATGTGACACAGCTCTGTTGAAACGGGTATCTTACCTTGGGTCTAAAAAAATCATGTATGCTATTTCAACATGAAATAAGAAGTAAGGAGTTAGATAAAAGTTTGACCAGGGCTAAATACTTCTGAGTCAGTGCATAGGTTGGTTTAATCCTTTGCTTGAAAGTATTTGAAGAATGTAAGGTACCTTCTCCTTTCAAATGCAATAGTCTCAAACTATTAAACCCCAATGATTTCTGGATTATTGCTCATGACTCCTCTTTCTGTCATTAATGAGATTAATCTAGTCAAGTTTCCATACTAGTTTAGCAGTTTACTGGCTTCAGAGTTCTCTGCTAATGGGTCCCAGCAGTTTACTGGCTTCAGAGTTCCCTGACTTCCTTTCTCTTAACCAGTTCTTCTTACCTGTGGGTTTGGTCCATGGAAAGTGTAATTCCATTTCTAACCCCTCACCCGCCATCTGTCTTTCCAAACAAGAGACTCTGCCCTACATAGACTTACCCACCTCTTCTGCACATGCAAAGCCTACCTTGAAGTTGGTCATTTGCATGACATTCCCTACATGCCCCTCGAAACACAACTTGCAGCTGCTCCCCACTTCGGTCCTGTACAAAGAGCCGTTCCTTACACTAGCAAACCTCTTGACTCAGTGAATATTTCCACACAGGGTAGTGGTCATAGCTATGATAAAACCAATCAGTTATGGAAGCCGGCATGTAGGTGTCTAGACAACAAACATGATAGCAACTCAACAAGGGCATTGCAAAGATGACTTGCATGAGCTTCTGAAAGAGGGTATCCTTTACATTTTTGCATACTACATGGTACTTAATGTTTTTTCCCTTCAAGTTAAGTCTTGAGAGAATCATATATATCTGCAAGAAATGTTTGTAACCATACATATCTGAAGAAGTGTGTTGTATTCATTAACCTAAATGCAAAAAAATTTTTAAAACAACATGTCATCTCTTAAATGTCTCCCCAAATGCTTTGGGTAGATTTCTAATACATTATTGCTTGAGTATATTCTTACCATGATAATCCACTTTTAGTAGTTTCATTTACATTAGCTGTCACTCTGGAGACCCACAGTAACAGTCCAATGAATTACCTGAGAGAGATTACTCTTGAAAGTAATCATTGTGAATGGATTTTCATCACTTGGTCTCATTATTTCACACTGTTTTTTTTCTGTCTCTTTCTTTTTTTGTCCCTGACAAAAGTTGAGCATAAAGAGGTTTTGTGTTATTATCTAATTTTCTTTGAAAATTTAGTCTTAGTAATCATGGTAGCTGGTTTACACAGATAACCAAAGGATATTATGCACACACACAGAATTTTTGAAATGCATTTTATTTTCTGTGGTGAACATTATATCATTTTATTTTAGTTGACAATATATTTCATGTAAATTTGCTTTTTATTTAGCATAATTAGTGCAAGGCTTATATTTTAGGTACTTTGGATTTTTGAAAAGAACTGTGTTGAATTTCTTTCAAATTACCAACTCACAATTGAAATGTTAAAACCCTTGAGAAAAAAGAACCAACCCTAGAATAAATAAAGGAGCAATATTAATAAATATTTAACAAGTACCTATTCAAAGGCAGGGCCTATTCAGAAAGATTCTAAAAGCGTCTTTTGTTGTTGTTGCTGTTTGGTAGTTTTAAATCATTTACCCTCATGAGTTTGATGCTATAATTTTTGTTATTTTCTCCATTTTTATGGTGCAGAAACAGGATTTCAGAATATAGGTAACTTGCCTGAACTCACATAGCTATCAAACAGTAGGTCCAGAATTATAACCCAAAAGTATGATTTCTTAACCTTTCCACTATAGACCTTTATATTATAGTGTTTGCTAAAAAATACAAAAATAAATGAAAAAAATCAAAATTCTATTTAGTTACTATTTTATATGGGATATAAAGCAACAGATAATGACTGACCTAGTTGTTAAACTGCTGAAAAGCTTTCTCCCAAAATATTATTTGCCAACTATTCACAATGAAATTAGGTTTTCACATGGTGCCTAAAATTGGAATGTTTGAACTTTTCATTGTTGTTTTTCTTTGAAAGTATCCAAAGAATGGGCCGACAATGAGCTAACCACTGGGGAAAACAGACAACAACAGCTGTGTCTTCACCCCAAATCACCTGTGTTCAGGGTCAGGGTTTTATAGGTTGAGAAACTGGTAGAAATTTCCACCAGGCTCTATTTTTAAAATTTCACTTAAAGTAATAAAAATAGTGATTATAAACATTATCCTTTTTATTGCTGAATTTGACTACCAATACTGTTTCCAGATGTCCATTCTGCAACAGCACTGTCAACAGATGGCCGCTGACACCTGCTCTGTGCCAGACTCAGTGGCGGTCCCTGAAATACAGTGGTAAACAAGAACAGACGACTGGCTCTTAGAGATTCTACTTCATCGAGGGAAGCAAACAACTGAACACATCAAATAATGTAATATAACAAGAGAAAGTGGTAAATTCAACGAAGAAAAAACAAAGCAGAATGAATAGGTAGAGCCTGGGCCATCACTGAAGACTTCTCAGATAGAGTGACATTTGAGGGCCTTCTCTGAGAGGGTCACAGAATCATTCTAAAAGGGTAATGGGATGCTCAACAATGTGAGGCATGAGAGAGGCCTTTCTGCACATTTTGAAGTTTTGAATGTGGGCCTTTTATTTCTAACCTCTGCCATTACCAGTCTCTGCCCGCTCCAAATATTGTTCTTTTAAAACTCCATTCAGGGTGTAAGTTAACATTTGCTGTGTAAAGGGTTAGCTTTTAAAAAAATGTATAGTTGTTTTATTTTCCACATCTGGAAAACAAAACACAATTTAACCAAATGCTTGTGAATTCTTTTTTTGTTTTACAAATATTGTTAAAATTCCTATGTGCTTTAATGCAACATTTGACCTTTTCACTTTTCCAAGCACTTGTTAATAATTCATTCTCTGAGAGGAGACAGGATTTTTCTTTCATGGTTTTCAGGAATAGGAGGCTTTGACAAATGTCTTGCTATTCAATACAAAGAAACTTAGTTTAACTTCAGAATTAATGACAAAAATATTCTTTAGCCTGTATTTATAAACACCCACCTTAAAAACTAGTCACGCATACAAATGGGTAGAATCCCATACTTTTCTTCCATCAGACCTCCTTCCTTTAACCTTCATGGAACCACCTGATCTTCCTTACTCGGGATTTTTGACTCTGAATTCCGTACTCTCCCCAGAAACCAGTTGGGAGAAGCTAAAAGGCAGCAATATGCTGTGTTATGCATTACACAGAGATCCTGCAGCCTCTTTTCCAAGTGCAATGGTTGGGAAACTCTGAAGGCCTTTCTCACTCTGCTTTCCAAGGATTCTCCTGTGTCATGCGGTAGCAGCTGGTCATGGTGGGTGAGCACAGAGTCAGAGTTGGGACCACAGGGGCACATCAAGGGGTTTACATAAGTTGGAAAGTTAAGGAATTTCAGCCCCAAAAGCTCAATAGCCCCTATGGAATCATGACAGACATAAGGGACACTATGTATCTGAGTAGGTCTGTGCAAAGAAACCTATTACTTTTGTCTGTTTAGTATCCATCTCTTTTCTGCTGATGGTGTCTTGATTTTTCACTTGGAGAATATCACTTTTCTTCTGTGACTTCTTAGATTGAGTGGGACTGATATCTTTCCCTGGACCTTCTGGGATGACCAAATAACCAGAACTGGAGAGTTTAGTGCATTTTAGTGCCCTGCCTTGGGGTGGGCGCTGGTGGCACTGGACCAGGTCAGCCCAGTGAAATACAGTGGCTGGAGCATGGGAAGAGAGAGATTCTACACATACTAACATGACATTATTTGGGTCTGGGGCTCACAGCAGCTGTTTTGCTGAGGAGAACTTGTCCAAATAGGAATCCAATAGAATGTAAGAGAAGCAGGAAATGATAGAGCAAGTTCTGTAATATTGCCTGATTCTTGGATCCACATAGTTCTGAAGCCAGTTTTCCTCAGGAACTTACTTATCTGAGCTTATAGTGCCTTGCAATTTGACCTAAGTTCATGTCACTCATAACTGGCAGACTCCTGATTAGACACTGAGAGAAGCCCTTAGGACTGATAGGCAAGAAACCAGCTAAAGCGGAACAGACAAAAGGATCTAGTTAACCAATGGCTTGGGATGCACTTGACCGCCTATTCTGAGATGATCACACCAGAAAACTAAAAGACTAACCTAATCCTGGTGGTAGCAGAAGGGTTGTTTGGGCCTCTTATTTTTAACATGGTCCTCGGAGAAAGGATGGTTACAAATATCTAGGACTCAACCATAGCTGAAGTTAAAACCTACAGAGGTACATATAATCTGGTCCTTGCTGGAGCAAGAGAAGAAAATTGAGACTATTAGGAGATCCCTCCTATCCTCAGCAGCTATGTGATCAGAAAGATTTTGGAACAAGACAAGTTTCTGCTACTTACCACGTGTGATCACTAACAAAGCACTTCATGCTTTTTTACTTTATTTTCCCTCCTTGATGAAACAGAGGAAAGTTCTAATGTTATCAGCACTAGTACACTTGTGAGCATGAAGGAGACGCATCCATAATCAAGATGGGCCAAACAGCCCCAGTTAGGTTTGCTCCAGGCGGATCAGGACCTGTGGGCACCCCCTTCCCACGGAGTCAGTCCTCCTGGACTCTCCACCTCCCTTCTGCCTTTAATCTTCTTTAGAATGAGAGAGCACTGTAGAACACTTCTCTCTTTTTTGCTGTGTTTACAGCTGGCTATCTCCGGCTATTATGAGCCAGGCACTGCTCTTTATTCACCCTGTCTCTTTACATCTTCCCAGTGACCCTGTAAGGTAGGAATGATTTAGTGTTGAGAAACAGACTTATGGAGGCTGAATGCTTGCACTTTTGCACGTCCAGGCAGCCGCGGGCCTGCCACACGAATCCAGTGGTCAGAAGCCAGAACCTTTGTCCTTCTCACAACACCCTGCTGCCTCTCTGTCCTTTAGACCTCTAAGTGGGAGCTGCCAGCCTCATGTTCCTCTGCATCCTTTAAAGTCTGGAGGTGCATCGTTTCCAAAAATATAGATAATATATATTTTGAAAATCAGAGGTTTACCCCAAAGGCTCTGCATTGTGGCTTCTGAAGGCTGTGCTAATAAAAACCCTTTAAGTGTCAATGAAGGCTGTGTCTCTGCGCTCAGAATGGAATTTTCTCCCAGCTCTCCTGTGGCCTGAGCCCTGGCACCTGTCACAGAGCCCCCTAGAAGGGTGAAAATGAGAGCGAGCTCCCAGCTCCAGCGTAAGCATTCCCTGGATGCGGTGGCAAACTGGTGTGTTTGACACCCAGACTAGAGCATTTCAACACCCTCCTCCTCTATGCCACAAATTTATTTTTGGTAATAACCCTGCAATAACCACTAATAATTATCTTTTTCTTGTTTTGTTCTTTAGTGTTGAAGCAAATACCAATTTTAAAAAGGAGAAAAATTTTACATTTAATGATAGCATTTAACTTGGAAAAATACTTCCTGTCTTAAAAATTTGTGGTTAAAAAACAAAAATATTACAACTTGAAATTCACACTGTTTTACTGTTTGAAATTTTAAATACAAATAAAAATTTCAAGTTGTCCCATAGAATGATAGAATTGAAGCAATTGATGAATTATTCCTTTGATTTAAATCTGTGACTTGAAAGTGAGAATGCATAGTACCATGGTATCACATAGACTAGGGTCATAAACTTGCCGCAAGCTTTTACCAGGGTCCTTGTAACTTGGGCCCATTGGGCATGAATGTTTTCTAAAATAATTTTCATGTTAGATTTACAGTTTATTAAGGATAAGTAAGAAAAATGCACTAACTTGAAACTTAACCACGTATTATACAACTCAGTGGTAGCCACAACAATTATTTGGAAAGCAGACCAAGAAAAGGTCATTTTACAGGGAGGAGTATTTCATCACTGATATTGCTTAGAAATGTGAGGCATGGTGGTAATGATAATAGATAAGACTGGATTATTATTGTTTTCCAATTCTTTGTAGACCATGTGGTCTCATATTGCCTAGACCAGAACTTCCTATGGTCCTGAACTTGGAGCCCCACTGCCTAGAAAAAATGAAGGTCAGTGTTCATAAGTATTTAAATAATCTGTTCGCTCCAATTTTATCCATCAAATATTATGTCATAAAGAAATGACCTTTGGAAAATTATTTCCCAACTTCTGAGGAATCTTGAGAGAGCTTTGTTCCAAAGTATTTTCATTGAGCCCTTGACACCACAGGCTGATGGCCTGGGTCTGTCCTAAATGATGCTCCACCCTCCACCAGCCAGACAAAATCTCATTTACGTACCCAATTCCTGTATATGTTTAATCAAAACCCTGAGTCTTGAACTAGAATTAATAGTGAGCCCTCATTTCTTTATGTAATTGACAGGTCTTGTAGATGGGTCTGTTTGCTTGATTTACAGCTACCCAAATGTTTTAATTGGCACTCAGAAGCTCAGTTAACTTACCCCAGCTCTGGCCGAACTTGAACTTCAGCTGACAATGATGAGGAAATCAGTTCTTTGGACCTTGTTTCTAGAAAACAAGAAAATGAGAGATAGTGACTTTGTTTCCCTTTTGGGGAGAATTCTCTAAAAAGTTTGCCCCCAAACTACGAGGTGGGGAAACAAGACGCCATCTCCTTGTAGATGAAAGTAGACAAAGGAAAAGTGTGAAGAAAGAGCAGACTCTCAGGCACAGGTATAGGTTGATGGTGGCACAGCCAGGAGAAAACGCAATAGGTGCACAGCTGAGAGAGAGTAGGAGAAAGATGGAATGTGGGAAAGCAGCAGTAAAAGTATCAACAAACATACTAATTTTGAAACTGAACCAGTGCATGAAGTATATGAATAAAGCTAGCGAAGTGTCAAAAAATGAAAACCACCCAACAGAAAAGCGAAGCCACAACAGACGTTTCATATGACAACTCAGAACACGGTAACTGACCAAGACAGCAGAACAAGTGAGAGGTGGACAAGTGCCCCAGATGTGGACCTCTTGGGCCCCTGTGCATACCTTGTGTCAGAACAATTAGTGACCAAAGGAAACTGCTTTTCATTTAAGCACCTAAGCAGAGATATACCTAATTTTATATTTATCGCACACATTTAAATGATCAATATTCCGATAATCAAAATGATAATGTATTAGGTTTAGTCATTTGAAATTGCTAATGTTTACTTTCTTAACCTATAAAAACTGCAATTTAACATGGCTCAAATGAATAGATATGAAGATATTCTCAAGCAAACTCTTCGGTTTTATTTTAAAGCCCACATTGCCCACATTGGAGATCATGGAGAACTTTGACCTTTAATTAAAATTCCTCCATTCTCCTGGACTTCGTGATTTATGAATTTGGCACCATATGGGGTAGTGATGACCCTGCAGTGTTCTGCCTGCCCTTGCCCTGGGTGTGAAGAGAAGAGAGGGAGAAGGAGAAGCTCCAGAATTCCATACACTGAGGGAGAGGGTAGTAGTTTCTGCAAACGCTTACTTCTTTTTCATGCTTTGCTTTTTATTTCAAGCACATTTGACATTGAATTCCAGATTTGTTTTTCTCTTTGTGAACTAAATTTTGAAATGATTATCTGGCCCATCTTTTTGCTGCTCTTAAGTGAAATTTAAATTGGCTTTTGTTTTCCATTTCAGTTGCTTTAGGTTTGACTCCACTCTTCATCTCCTAAGGCAGTTTCGCCACAGTGGTTACTTTTTTGTTGCCAAGAGTAGAGAAGCCTTGCTGTTGAGAATCTTTTTTTTAAAGAACGAATGTGCACTTTAGCACGAAAATAAAATTTCTCAGTTTTCAGTACATTTAATTTGCTTGCCTCTGTAGTTTATGCTGTGTTTATTTTTTCTCTCATTCATTTCTGTCCTGTGGCTCCATATTTATGCTACGACTATATTTCTTTTTATACCCCATCCCCAAAAACAAAGAAACAAGAAACCTAAGGCCAGCCACTATCTGTTTCTTTCCCAAAGTTAAAAAAAAAAAGAGAGACACCTATGAATCTCACTGATTCCTGTGGGTCCTCTGCAGAAATGATCATGATGCATCAGGTAACGACTCTTCACTGGCCACTCAATAACTATTGAGTGCCCAGTCTGTGCAGGATACTATGTGTACAATAACGTGGGTAATGATGGAAACGTATTACATAAGAGACATTGAAATATTCATGGACACAGGCTTTCTTGGCAATTATGCTTTTGAAATCCATTTAGTATGAATATATATTTGGAATGGAAGAAAGCTGCAGACCCACAAAGGTCTGGCACATGTCTTTTTTATGAATCTAGCCACTGTGCAGCTTGCCATTTATCTGTGTATCCATCCACTATGTAGCATTGGTGGTGCCCTACTGGGGAAGGTATAGGTAAAAGATAGACAATTTTTCTGGGTGTGGTGAAAGTCCTGCTTTACTAAATATTCTCTCTTTCTCTCACCTCTGTCATATTACTAACATATTTTCTTCTTGGTGATTACCTTAAAGGTACCTTTTTACATATAGTATTTTGTTACCTAGGAGAGGTATTTCTTATGCAGCTTCATCTTAGGAAGAGCAGCTGATCCTATCTTCACAAGGCAAGAAACAAGGCTGTGGGTAATTGCAACACGGGACTATTTGACTTTGACATAATAGATGTGGTTTGGAAGAGAGCTAAAAGAAGAGTCACCTTGAACAGCTCTACAAAAGGATGAGAATGTTGGGTCTCTCAACAAACACGAGCACTGAAAAGAAGGAACAGATGCCAAGAAGGGAACTGAAGAAACGTCAATGAAGCATCCACTCTTGTTGCAATTTATCTTTTGCCCAACCCGAGTAGGGAAGTTCTAGAGAGCAGTAGAGCAACTTGTTGGAGAGTATGAAAAAGTGTTTATCAGCTGTGTATGTGAAGTCTCATGTAGGGAGCTCAACTCATCCTGATCTGCCTGAGACTTTCCCTGATTTTAATAGTGAATGCCCCACATCTTGGGAATCTCCTCCATAAGGCACACCGGGATGACTGGTCTTCTTAGCTCATACCCCAAATACTGAGAACACCATCATCTTACAAGTAATTCTGCTAGGAAATCTGTGTAAGAGCCATCATTCTAATGGCTAGGTCAAGTAGTGTGGTTCAGATGGAAATCATTTGTTTCTTCCTGCATTCCCTAAGTTTCTTGGTGAGTTGCGACCCTCAAGACAGGGCACATCCATGGTATTTGTGCAGATGGAATAACATTCACGGAACCATTGGGGTGCCTTGTGTGCCTTTATTCATGGGAGGGTGAGCCACACACACTGCAAGCTGCGTGTCTATCTGCATGTCTCCTGTCACAGCCCTTGCTCCCTAGTGTGGCACCCATCATGGAACATGTCCCCTTGCGTGTCTGTCATCATCATCACCCCCAGCAGGGAGTCCCTACCTGTTTAAGTACTAGAGGGGAGCAAAGCCAGCAAGATGCCAGAAATTATATAACGTAACATAATTCTGAGCACGTGAGCCCACTCCATGTTATGGGAACAGTTTATTGGACCCAGTCTGAAGGCTATGGGAACCTGGTTATCAGGCCCCTCCGGGGCTATGAGAACACTGTTTCCCTTGGTTACCCAGACACCTGGGCGAGGAAGCCAGACTGCCTCCACTTACTCTACGCGTGGCAATCTTCAAGGAAGGTTATTTTATCTCTTGGTTTTTTGTTGTTGTTGTTAGCGTTAGTCTTTTTCTTTCTATAGATTGTCACCTAATCATTTTCCACTTCCCATAATTGTTTTCCTTTTTAATTTTAGAAACCAATTCATTCTAGGAACATCACCTCTAAGTATATTGTTTGGCACTATGTGAGAGAATTCCTAAGGGCTTTAATAGGAGTTGTGAAGCCGAGAGATTTCAGAGGTGTCATTCTCACTAGAATTCAACAGTGGCCACCTATTTCCACATGGAGATAAGTGTGAAATGTGATAGTGATTTCAGGAATGCCAGGTCCTTGGTCCTAAGAGATAAGCAGTTACTGATTTTTTTTCATGAAGAGTCTGAAGTATTCCAGGGTGCAAAGCACTTACTTATAAAATGCATGCTTGTCTTTGTCTGAATAGGTCTTTATTTAAAATATAGTTTATGGAAAGATATTAAGCCATAGATATAATCCTATAAGTTGGTGAGAATCTGTAACAGTACCATAAACTCATTTATAAACTCTATAACTGAAGAATGTTTTCAAAAAACTTAAAAATGAGATTATATAATTCACTTTGAAAAACATCTAGGTGAAATCAATTACATTCTGTTACCTGAAGATATTGGTAATAAAGTTTTATCCCATGCTAATTCTTTGATACAAGAAAGTCAAGTTTCTGTGTCTTGTAAAGAAAATAAGAACATTCATAAATTAAGGATTTTCCTCTTTATAACGCAATTTTCCACTGAGTCGATTAACAGAGGAGAGAAAATGCGTTATTTTCTTTTGTTTTAAGCCGAATCATAGTTAAAAAGTAGAACAAAACTCAGTCAGCTAAAAATGCATCCAGTACCTAGAAATGCAATCACTATTGAGTTTAGGTCATCCAAAAGTGGAAAATTAATATAAGGACATTAGTTTAGGAACATTAAACATTACATACATTGTCAGTAGGGACAGGGGGAGGGAGCAGCTGGAGCATACTGATCTGTTGAAATAGACTACAATTGTTGGTGTTCTTAGCCATGGGCTATTTTATTCAAATATTTAAATAAGTAAGAATCTTAATTCATAAGAATCTTAAGAAGTAGGTAGAGCTTACCGGTTTCTTCATGTGTAAAACCTCATCTAAATCACCCAACAATTGTATGAGCTAAGTACAACTATCACTCCCTCACACTTACATCTTGAGGTCTAGGTGGTACCTATGAAAATACGTATCACGTGACCCAAACCCTCTGAATTAGTGCCTCTGGAGATGGGCCCAGGAATCCTCATCCTTAACAAGTTCTCAGATAACTTTTATGCTCTCCAATTAAAGTACACATCTAATAATTAATGGTCTATTCTTACCATTGATTAATGGTATTATTACTTTCTTAGAAACTTTGCAGAAATAGTCAGTACCTGCTGTCATTTTTAGCCAGAGCAAATAGAATACACTAATTTCCAAAATTAGTCTGTTGTGTACAAGAGTTTCTGAACATGAGAGGAAACTTGTTTTAATAGAATTCATGAAAACATTGAATATTTCTAGGAAGCAAGTTAAATCTCCCTGAAGTAATACAAGTACCTTGAAAATTTTAGTGACCATTAAGGAAATAAAGTATTTTGTCCACGGTCTTGCCATGCTTCGTATCATTGAAATGCTACAGTCAGGAACCATCAGGAGCTGGGAGAGATAGCAAGAAAGTCCACGTGATTCATGGTCTCCTCCTAGAAATTCCATTCCCAGTAAAGTTCACGAAGAAGCAGATATGGAATTGTGTGAATATCTTTGTAAGGATAGCATCCAGGAGGTTTATTTAAAGATGAGAAACACATGGTACTAAGAGAGCATAAGAGCAGACACAGTGGAGAAACTGGTTACTGTAAGGTCAGAGAGTTTTGGCAGAAAAAAAATGTTCCTTCATGTGGCTTGGAGAAGTTGAGCAAGTATTTTGAAACCACGGCTTTGACAAATATTTTATAGTGTGGAATAGATTTCTCTTCAAAAAGACCGAAACAAATGTTGGTCATTCCCCCCCCCCCCAAACATGTATTTATAACCATGTAGCTTGAACTTCCAAACTCAAATTTCTGAATTACTGGACATACCAGTGAGGGCAAAAATGCATTTTGTTTAGCATGACTGTTAGGAAATGTGACCTCTCCTTACATGGCTTTCCCTAGAACAAAGTCCACTGCTTACCTGCCTCTATCCTTTCTTGTCTCTCCTGGCAATCTGTTTTTCCTTCTCTTTCTCTTCCTCCTTGGTTCATCTCCAAAATCTCACCCTCTCTCCAGTCACACATCAACCTCCCATCTCATGTTCCCAAACCACTCCAGCCCACAATAATTTCTCTTCTTCCTGACTTCTCATCTTACCAGATGTTCGTGCCAAAGACTTTGGATCATGGATATTCTAAATCATAGTGGTGTCCAGTTGTATTTTATGTATAAGTCCAGTTCACTGAACTAGATTCTAAAGGTTGGAGACCTAGAAAGAGAATGTATATTGCTTTTTAATTTCCAAAAGGGTACAAACCAATGGTCAATAACTACATGGGTTGTGAATTACATTAAATTTTTCCCCACTTTCCTAGTCAAATATATTTTCTTGGTTGTTCTTGCCCAGCCATGCCAGTCTTTATCTGTGACTCATTTAAAAGGGTAAGGAAGAAAAATGAGTTAGCAATCACAATCAACCTATTCACTTATGGAAGAAAAAGTGTTACAGAATATTATTAACTCCATCAAAGAATTAAACAATAACTAATAAACTGAATTCAGTCTGAAAATTTATTGAGTTCATACATAGAACAAAAGTTGAAGACTGTTACATTTCAACTAATGTTGACCAGTTCAGTGGTAATAGCCATCAGCCATCAAATAGATCCCAGATACTACTTAGAGAAGGTACCTGTTAGTCAATAAGAATTTCAACTCTAAGAAGTGACCACTAGAAACGTGGCTAGGTAACAATCACTTCAACCAATAAAAATGCCTTTCCTAGTTAGTTTTTTAAAGATTTTATTTATTTATCTTTAGAGAGGAAGGGAAGGAGAGAGGGAGAGAAATATCACTGTATGGTTGCCTCTTGTGCACTCCCTGCCAGGAACTACATCCCCTGCTGGGAACTGGCCTGCAACCCAGGCATGTGCCCTGACTGGGAATCGAACCGCCATCCTCTGGTTCGCAGGCCCGCACTCAGTCGACTGAGCTACACCAGCCAGGGCCCTTTCCTAATTAATTTGATGATTGCTTTGTCTTGACATAAAGACTTCTTGAGTGATAGACATTGCATATAGACTTTAGTCATGTTGTTGAATATGATCTATAGGATTTCTGATTTATGGTTGGCTAATTACCTTTAACAACAAGGAAACTTTACCAAAGGAAAGTAAAATCCCACAGATGGTGATAAAGGCGGAAGGACAAGTAACCAGCAGACTTAGGTGACCTTACCAAATGCATGATCTTAGTAGAAAATAGGTATTTGATAGGCACGTGAAATATCTGAAAGCAGGTTTGTTCTTGCATTTATTCCCTAGAGTAATGAAAAGAGCATGAACTGTGGAGCAGGAAAGCTGTGATTTAAATCTCATTTTCAACTTTCTGGCTATGAAGCCTTGGACAAGATGTTTAATGCATTTGAATATTAATTTCCTCATCTGCAAAATACATGTAATCATATATCAAAAGAATTTTGAAAGTAACAAGAAAACTCTGTAAGAAGTTGGTGAAAAAAATTGGAGACGCTCTTTGAATGATATCATTTATACCTTAGTTTCCCCATATTACACAGGGTAGGACTGGCATGGACATTATAGAACAAAGATAATTAACATTTACCACCTGATACTCAGAGATCAGAAGTTCTGAGCTAAAGGTTAAAAATTAATTTATGAATTAATCTGAAAAACTGTGTTTCTCAATATATGCTTATCATCAAGGCAACTAACATTATTACTCTCCTCCATGAAAGACAGCCACAGTTATTCCCTAGGCCTGTACCACAGGCCCCCCGTGAGGCAGTCTGAGAGCCCACGCTCACAGGTGCATGTGCCTGATGGAAAGCTTGCTACCCACACCGGGCAGTAGTGGTGCAGAATCAGCCCCAAAGCAGCTACAGCAAGGCACCTGCACCTGTGACGTCCAAACTGTCCTAAAGGGGTTGGCCAGTGAGGAGACTGAATTCCCAACAGACGGCACCTAGCTACAGGTCACCTTTTCTCTAGCACTTGGTGTGCAGGCACTGCAGTTTACAGGCATTATCTCATTTAACGCTCCCAAGAACCCCATGAGGTAGGGATTACTAGTATCTTCAACTTACAGGTGTGTAAACTGAGGCACAGAGAGGTTGTGTAACTGGTCCTAAACACACACCCAGAAGACTACCAGTAAGTGTGGAGCCCAGGTCACCTGAATCCACAGGCTGCTCTCTTAAATCCTGCTGAAAGTAAAACATACTAGACACACTTACAGACACCAAGGGGGGCAGTGTCTCCTGGATCTGGGACAAAGAGATGGATGCATGAAGCGAAGAGCAGTTTGGTCAGACTGCCCCGTGTGATTTTGTCAGTCTGGTATGTTGCCTGAGTGTCACGGAATCTGTTCCCAGAAGAATGCTGGATGGAAATGCCTGGTGATAAGAGTGGCTGTACATGCCATGTGTCTCAGCGACAAGGTGAGTTGTCTATTTTCAGGGCCTGGGATCTTCTCTCCCCAACTTGACCCAGATAAATGCCAGACGTGGGAGGACAGCTGCAAGATCAACTGGTGGGTTTTTTGGGTGGAATTTTCCTGCTTAAAAAATGCAGGGAAACAACAGCTTCCTATGACCTCATTCTGCTTAAAATTCCTGGATATGTCTCTATTTCCCCTCTGGTTCCAGACTTTTTCTTACTTACTTTTAGACTAAATTCAGCTTCTCCAAAAGGGAACAAGTGTCAGCTTCATAAAAAAGTGGTGTTGAATTTTTTTTCTTCCCAGGACAGTTTGAACTACAGACCAAAGTATCTTATTAATGATCCCTGATTCAGATTTCTCCCAGATACTCAAATTTTCCTGAGAAGGTGGCTCATAGAATTTCTGCTTTGGAATCTCTCGGGATGTTCCTTAAACTCAGTCATTAATTTATCAAAGCGATTCACTGAGTACATGTCCTAGAGGTGATAGGCATTGTATTAGAGGGCAATTTGTGGGGCTCTTCCCATACCTTCTAACAGAGTCTCTGGAGCTGAGGCCAGAAATCTCGTTCTTAACAAGTTCTCAGGTAATTTTTATGCCCTCAAAACTTGGAACACCCATGAGCTATAATGTGAACTCTTCAACCCACACAGAGCATGGGGTTTATGTGCTCTGTGTCTAGTCCCCAGCAAACTGCCTGGCACGATGGTGCTGATGTGTGTTCGGCCGCAGTTCAGTGAGGCAACCACTTTCCAAACTCACTGCTTGGAGTGACTCATGAAGATCAAGCCTATCATTGATTTTGGTTCATATTTGCATAAGTTTTAATTTGCTAGTCCTGAGCCTAGATGCTCAGATATCTGTAATGTCAAGACTTATTTCAGAGTTATAATTTTTATTTTTGTCCAGGAGTCCATTAATCATTAGATTATGTGTTCCTTTACTGAGGTAGCCTCAAAATCCACTTTTTTATTAAATTACTTTTTTATTAAAAAATCACAGAATGTCAAGTTTGAGTAGATTTTAAAGGATAAACATGTCAACCACTCATCAAATGCTTAAATTCCCCCACAGTATACTGTCAGAACAGGGTAACTGCTTTAACGAAGAACCTTAAAATTTCATTGGCTTCATCACAGTGAAGATTATTTCTTGTCCATGTTTTACTCCAATGCAGATTTGTAGGCAGAGGCTGCATCCTTCAGGGACCCAGGTTTCTTCCATCTTGTGGGTCCACTTTCCTGTAGGTAACCAGGGTCTTCCCTTTTCAGCCAGCGTATGGAGTGAGAAGGCGAGGATCATACACGGAGGGTAAAGTGCAGCCTGGATGTGTCATGCACCACTTTCTCTCACATTTCATCAGCCAGAACTCAGCCCCTGGCCCACACCTACCTGCAGAGGAGACCGGCCCACGCAGTGGTAGTGTTTGACTAGACTGCGCACTCTCTAGTTTAATTGCCACTCATTATATGGCCTCCTCACAGTTCTTCCAGTGACAGGGAACTCATTAGTTTGGGGGCAAGGTAACATATCATATCTAAATATTACAGACAGTTAGAGAGGTCTTCTTTCCCTGAGTTGAAATATATGTTGCTACATCAGGAAGCATAGTACTTAAAGAACGTGGGCCTTGGGGTCAGATGGCTTGAATTTGTAACCCAGCCTCATCAACTTTGCACAGTTATTCATTTCTTAGTCTGTTTCCTGTAAGTCAATCTATGCACTCCCTGCCTTGTGCTTAATTAGTAATAAACACTCAATAAATGTTCATTGTTAATATGTGGTATATTGGTCCTTGTTTCATCCCTTGTTCTTCTAGATATCCATTCTCATCCTTGGATATTTCAAGATATTTCCCTTCTTATTCTGAGTGTCTTTCAGAATCTTTAACTATTCCTCAAATGACTTCATTTAGCGTTCCTTTTCTATCCTGGTCACCCTTCTCAGATTGTGGTCCAGTGTGTCAATAGCCCTTTGAAGAACGTGGCACTCTTACCCAAATATACAATCCCAGTATATCTCGGACCTGGGGACAGAGACCAGTAACACTGCAAAGTCCTTATATTTAGCTGCATCTATTTATGTAGCCTAAGACTACATACATCTTAGGCTACATCTATTTATGTAGCCTAAGACTACATTCACTTTTTCAGCCACTGCTTTACCCAACTGACACAAATTGATCTTGTTTTATACTAAAATTAATAAAGTTTAGTATAAAATTAATATAAATGTAAGCTTTTTACTGCTGGATTTTTTACACTTATATCTACAAATTTTTAGCATATTCTATTTTGTCTTGCATTTTTAATCTAAAAGAAAGAGTTACTGCACCTTTGGGGTTCTCCTGCTACCTATAGTGGTTAGTACAGTCGACTTGACTCACAAGGAGAGTGATTAAGGCTCATCTGTTAGTATAAATTTCTTTTGGCCCAGAGTACACAAGAAAAAACAACTAACCCCAGGGATATTTACTAAACTGATACTTAGGCTTTTTTTCTATTTTCCAAAAGTTTTTTTTTTTAAGACAAAACACCAACACATTCTTTCTTGACATGGAGACTCACACTACTGTCTCAACCCTAATTTCTTCAGTCATTTCTTCTTTGTGGGTAGAAGTTTCTCTCTGTGTTGCCACATCATGTGGGTTTGGGGAAGGACAAAAAGGAAGACAAAAGAGGTCGCGGAATAAGCAGGCTGACGTTGCAGATACCGCTCCAGGGAGGAGTTAGACTCTGTGGTGTTTGAACTAGATGACCCCGAAGGCTCCGTGCAAAACTATGATTCTAAGACTCAGTGTCATAATTCCAGTTCCAGAACTCAGTGTACCAACCTGAGAAATGGGAACATTCTGATATTTGAAATACTTGTTTTAAGTACTCTCTCTTCAGATCAAGAATGATATTCTTACTTTTTAGTAGCTCCTCTGTGATCACTACACCCACAATCACCCTCTTCATCACTATAAAAGTCTGACCCTGGAGCCCAATTCACCAAAGCTTCCTGGTTTTCTTTACTAGAGTCAACCTCTGGTAATGAATAATGTGAGATGAATACCCAGGCTGCTTCTGAATAATAGCAAAGGCAATAATAGCAGTGCCAATAGCTAATATTGATGGAACACTTAATATGTGTCAGAAACATAATGCGGCATAAGTGTTATATTTTAATCATGTGTTACAGAAGCATAAACTGAGGCATGGGTGATTTAAGTAGTATGCCCAGGGGCAGAGCCAGCTACACAGGCACTCCGACTGCAGAATGTGAACCACTATTCGTAGGTGAGCAAAAGCCTTGCTATTCACCACCCCCAGGAGCTGCAGTCTTAGCTGCCAAGCTGCCACGGGGAAGTCTCACACCACAGATAACCACCATTTGTGAACACTCTCCACTAATTCACCTGACTTTGCTATATCATGCTTCAAAAGAGTGTCTACCATCCCAGCGATTGGTAAGAAACTAAAATATTATATTCTGATAAAATTTCAAAGTGATCAGCATGAAGTGTTGGGCCACAAGTGAATTAATGGTGCTTCACAGAACACAAGGAGAGACTCTGTGGCATTTTAAAATGATGATTTAAATAAAAATTCGCAGAGGACCAAGGCAACCAATCCCTTCAGTTCACCTGGGCTGGGGGTGGGAAAACCCCAAGAAACAGAGCAATCCAATCACCTTCTCTGACAGCCCCCACACACAGCTGATTTCTGAGAAATGAACTAACTTTAAGAAGTTTCATGACCAGCTGCTGGTGACATCCTGCACCAACCTAACCACTAATCTCAGATCTCATAGCAACACGAATCGTCTGGAACCTGAAATAGTCCTGCCCAGAGCTCTTCTCACTTCTTATCATCCGAGTGAGGGCATGTGTAGGAAAGGTGCCTGTCAGCCAACAGCTGCTGATTTTCAGAAAAATGAGTGGATGTGTGGTGGCTGTCTTTTAATCAGCCACCATTATCTCAGCAGTATTAGTGCTTCCATTTACCAGCCACCTGTATCTGGCATACTTCCTTTTATCCAAGAGGCTCCTGGACTTTTTCAAATTCACTTACACATGTGATGTTTTCTTAGGACTTACCATTGAATAAAATCCCCACTAATCCTAACTCTTCCTCACTTCATTTTGTTTCTTAACATTTGCCTTTAGTAGAAACACACTGCAGGCTAATCCCCAAGACCTTGAGAGAGATACACACAAAAAGGCCTCTTCAACTTTGCTAGAAGATCTCAAACCTGCCTCAGGCTTCAGTATCATGTCATCACAGGCCCTCGTTTCTTCATCCCTTGGCCTCAAGCAGAAACTCTGCTGCCATAAAGTGGACTGCTCCTGAACAAGGGCATAGCGTTCACTGTGACAGCATTGCTTCCATCCACGACAGCTACGGGACTCGCAGCCTGAAAACTTGGCTTGCTGGTAGTTACAATGTAGTTTTGACTGAATTCTTATGCACAGAACGTTTTTGGGGGTTTGCCTGAGAACAGTGTACATCAGCAGAAGAAATCGATAACATACCGGTGGAATATATTGTGGAAATTTGTTGCAACAAAGGTGTATTGTTCATAATGAAACACCAACAATGATTTTAATTGCATATTTATAGATCATCTGAATGGTTGGTTCCCCCACAAAATTTAATACAAGGAGACAACATGAAAAATCCTTATTCTTCCCCTGACCTCTGCCAAATCCCTTTTGAATGGTTACGTGTAGCCTTCGTGCATCCCATCATTGGAAGAAGTTGAGCAGCCATAATTACTCTCCACAATTCCCATATGTTCCAGCTTCATGGTAAAAACAACCAAGGGTACATTCTTTTTGCTTTATAGGAACAAAGGGTCAGAGTTAAATTTAAATTGTACCAACTGAGATCTTCAAACTCTGAAGAAAGACTAACATATTAGAGTTTGCTCTTAAAGACCATGTAGGGCCTCTATATTGCAGAGGAATCAAGAATTTCATAGAATTCAGTTCAATTTGCAAACAATCCTTATGGGTAACCCATTTGTTTCAGTTATGAGTAATCTGCCTTTAAAACAAATATGAAGAAGAAGAAGGAAGAAGAAAAAGAGGAGGAGAGAGAGAAAGAAGGAGATGATGATGACAGTAATAACACCACCTGTTAGGGAATCAAAAAATGGATCTATTATCCCCAATTGCCCCATAATCTCAGGTGTTCCCTGCTTTCATACTCACCATGTCCGAGGAACATAGGACAGTAAGATTCTCCTAACTGCCTGTGGCAGAAATATTCCCGAGGGCTGTGCCTCCCTGGAGTATTAGAAGGGAAGGAACATTTACAGGGGTTTGGGGCACACTGTCCCTCAGATGTTAACACCAACCTCACAGCACACTAGATACACCAACAGCCACCACACAGATCGAAGGACTTTAATGGAGACTGCAGATACTGGGGGGAAAGTAGAAATCTGATAAAGACAGCTCTCAAGCGATTTGAGAACACTGGCTTAAAATTACTGTTTCTGGTCTGATCAGTAAATGCTATTATGTGTGTTGCTATTTCGAACCATGAGTTTGAGGAACCTTTCTTATGAAACAGGGAACTCTCCTCCTGGGTATCCATGGGTCCTTCAGTGAGAGAGAAGAAATTCCCCCAAGATGGTTGAATATGATGTAGTATTTTTCAAGGGTACAATATCAGGGAGAGGAAGTACCATCACAACCTATATTAAGGAGAAGACAAAGGGTTTGGAGGTGAGAGGACTCAAATTTATTAAATGCTGATTCTGTCAGGCATCTGGCTTGACACTCAGTTGATTACTTTTTTCATTTCTCTCAACAGTCCTGTGAAGGAGAAGCATTCATTCCACACGAATCACCATGGCCGCAGCTGCTGCCACCGAGTCCACTGCCCCGCCACCACTAAGACTCAGGGCTCAAGCAACTATTGAGTGTAGAGGGACTCTATTGAGGGTCTTTTGGGGCTGTTTTCACTATGCTGCACAACCTCTTAATGAGCAGGGCTCTATTTTAGGTCTGGAGAATTCAAAAGTGACAAAACATAAACCCTGTATGCAGGAGGCTTATAATTTAGTTAGGAGACAGATTTAAAAGGTCAATAGCAGCATATATTTGCAAAAAGGCTGAGTACTAACAAAGTTATAGTAATCCAAGGAGCCATTGATTACAGGGTCCACATGAAGGACAGAAATGTGAATGAGGCTTAGACAAAACCTGCAGTCTTAGAAACATGGAGAAGAGGCAGGCAGCTGTCCGAGAGGGATCATTTTGAGCTAAGAATGCTGGATGAAGGGAACAAGGTGGGTGGTGGGGGTGGTTGCTATTGTTTCCAGAAACGAGCCTAGAGGGGGACCTGAGAAATGTCTCATTGGGGGGTACACAGGGCACTTGCTTTTCAAAGTGTGATCTAAGCACCAGTGCCATCACTGTCACCTGGGAGTGCATCGGAAACGCAGAATCCTGAGCCCTGTGCCAGATCCATTAAATCAGAGTGTACATTTTATTAAGATTCTCCGTGTGACTCGGAGGTGCAGTGAAGTTTGAGAAAGACTGCTTTAGAGAAAGGTCACTCCTCTTTTCTTCCTTCTTTTAGATCCCAAAACAAAACTGAAGAGGACAAAAAAACATTTTTTTTCTGTTCTTCTGTGCCCTTAGTTCCTTTCTGTTTCTCTACAGGCCCCGCTGACTGTTGGTGAACTCAGGGACTTGAGTGATGCTTCCTTTCTACTGCTTTGCCTAAAACCCAACTTCCTCTTTCTATGACTCCTGTGCGTCACCCTCTTCTTCCTTTTCACTGGCATTCACTGATCTGTGAATGTCACGCTCAAGAATTGGAGCAACTGTATTTTGTACACAAATATCTACAGAATGGAACAACTCAATTGCCTTCCCAGGAGGCAGCCATAAACAACAGGCCTATCTGCAGAAGCAGTTGACCTGCATATAACAGAATGTCCTGTGTTAGCTCCGTCCATTTGAAGCAGCGGGGTTTGAAAGGTCAGTGCTGCCCTCAGTGGGACGGGGTGGAAACAGAACACCTCAAGAACAGAGAGGCGCTTTTTATGTTCAGACCCTGCCTTGTGGTTCACTCAGCTTGTTCAATTCAGACTCTTCATTCCCAATGATTTTATTGATCCTCAGACTTGGGTCCACAGCTGCTGTTTTAGAAGATTTTAGGTTTAGGGGAAGCTGAGGACAAAGAAACACTGTATACATAATTGGAGGGACTTTTAGTTTTTTGCCTGACGTGTGAAAAGCTTGGAAGTCGCCACTCCCTCCCAAGAGGAATGAAAGTGAACAAACTAAAAAACCAATACCTTTTTTTAGCTCCTTCAGAGAATGCAGATCATGAGGCAAACAACTGTCCCCCAAACTGGAGAGAGAGACAGACAGATACCGAGAATTACAACTTACAACAGTAGCCTCTGCAGACACTGGTACAAGGTGGGGAAACCTAAACTGTGATAGGCAATCTGCTGGGGGTTCTGTGTGGGTAAGTTTGAGAACTGAACACTGCTAGGTCTTAGAGGCTTCCTCACACTTCTGTGAGTTTTTCTTTCAGAAGTCCCATCAGGTTCCCACTGTGAAAATGGAGGCAAGGAGACTCTTTCCTGCTCCCTGAAGGAGGAGGAGAAAAATAGGCATTTTGTTGTCCTCCCAGAGGTCTCCATTTTCCCTAACAAGACCTGTGCTGGGGGGAACCTGTGTTGTTAGAGCCTGACCCAGCAAGGGCGTAACCAACTTGGAGGAGGGGAATACCCAACAAGGCTCAATAAAAGACTGAGACCTAATCATTGAATTTAAAATACTTCCCTGAACCCCACACATTACCAACATAGCAATAATGCTCCTGTCTCATAACTAAAAGACCTGGAAGCCTTTGGCTTCAGTTAAAAGTCTCCAGGAAAACCCAAAGACAACCAAGGTGACAAAAACAAGGATATGAGAAGAAGTTTCTACTTCTGATTTTGCCATATATATGTTGTATAATCAAGGGGAACTCACATATTCTTGGGACTCAGTTTTCCTGTCTATGAAAGCAGATAATCAGAGCTGGCCTATTTCAGCCCCAAAGTCAGGATCAAATACAGTATAAGATGTGGTATCAATGCACAGTTACCGATGCTTACATGTCTGTACATAATGTGGTGGGAGTAAAAACAACTCACTGAAATTAAACCCAATTTGTATCAACTCAGAAGTCAATCCTCAGAAAGTATATTTTAGTAGAAATCATGAGTTTTTCTAAGGTCACTTTATTTTTTCTGATTTCTGCACCTCCTCATAAGACTCCCCATTCCATCTCCTCTACAGAGCTCCACGTAGGTTCTGGGAGTGTTTAGGGAGAAATGGTTTCAAAATTTGCAAACATTTTTGTGGCACACTGAAAATTGGTTGTATGTGGATTTTCTCAAACAGAAAACAAAATAAAACATTCTTGACATGGCAAACAAATAGCCATCCTGAGGGCAATATTTTTAGGAGCTAAGTGTAAATAAATCAGAAATATCAATGGTGATCCCCCCCCAAGAACACAAAAGAAGCTAAAAAATAAATTTCGCATTCCAAATGCAATTTAGATCTCACCAAATTAAAAAACAATTGCACAAAATATGGGGGCCATTCGAGGGTCACATCAGGCAGCCTAATTCTCCATTGGCCGAAAAATCTTACTTCTTATATGTAACACACAATTACCAGCTTGCCAAGCAAGGATAAATCATTCCAGTGATCCAGAAGAGGACAGAATCAGAACAACACAGCATTAGTCACCTCTCCCCGGGCACATGTCTTGAAGGCAGGCTAATAAGAGGGAAGACACCCACCTTAGGACATGGTTCCCTCCATTCATGTGTAGAGCCCCATATACTGGGTAGGGTCTGGAATTTGAGGCAAGTTCCATGTACAGCTAATGGGTCAACACCAGGACTATTCGTGTCTTCAAAATCATGAATCTAGTGTTGATAAGTTTGCTAACAGGTTTGGTCATCTAAACCATGCTTTGTTAAGTAGGAGAGCACGGATGTTAAGAAACGGGTCTGGAGTCAGACAGTAAATCACTAAGCCTCTCCTCTATCAAATAGTAATCATGGCAATGACAATACCCAATTCACTGGTCTGTTGTGAGCCCTAAAAGAGGCAACCTAGGCAAAACAAAACACCTAGGCTTGTGTCCTGCCCATCGTAGTTATGGTGGCACATTCCCCTCTCTTTCTCTGTTCTTTCTCAAGACTTCCCAGGGCGCTTCTTCCCTCTCTACAACCTCATCTGCCTTAGAACAATATCCAGTAGCCTGTGCTCTAAGCATATCCCAGCAAAATTTGCTTTATACCCCAGCCCAGTCTAACTTTCTAAGGTTTTGCTAGAGGATTGCTTTCCAACTCTAATGTGTATGTGGGGTGAGTCCCTGAGGATCGAGTTAAAGTGCAGATTCTGCTTCAGTAGAGCTGAGTGAATCCCTGGGTGATTCTGCATTTGTAACAGGCTCTGATGCTGTGGGTCTACGGACCACATTCTAAGTAGCCAGGCACTTTTGGTTTTTTCTGAACCACTTGAATGATTGAGTTCTTCAGTGGGATACTAATTGTCCATAACCCACATGCAATCAGATCCTCACCCAGCATGGAATCTAGTTGGCATATAGATCCTTCACATAGCTGCATTACTTTGTGTGCAAAATTTCAAATTAATTACATTCATTCAAAAGAAAATTTTTTCTGAGGAATGAGATCTTAATGTGTTACCCAGGCAGGGAGTGATTTTATACCTGAAGAAGCTTGATCCAAGGATAGAATGTGAAGTTAGAGATTTCAGACTGATATATCTAGGAAGAAACATACTTTGCTGGCAACTCCTAAATTAGTAGACAGACATTTACAATATAAAGCCATCCAATGGCTACTTTTGCAAAATGAATGGTGAATTCAGGCCACTTTTGCCACTTTTTTCTTTTCCAACTACAGCTTGCACTCAATATTATTCTATATTAGTTTCATGTATATATTATAATGGTTAGACAATCATACTTTATTAATTTATCCCCCAATATTTCAAGTACCCATCTGAACTTACATACAGTCATTACAATGTTATGGACTATATACCTTATGCTGTAGTTTATATCCCTGCAACTATTCTGTAACTACCAATTTGTAATTTTTTAAGCCCTTCATAGAAGCAACCCGAGTGCTCAACAATAGACGAGTGGATGACAAAGTTGTGATATGTGGTATACATACATAATGGAATACTACTCATCCATAAAAAAGAGTGAATTGTGGCATAGTGATATGAACAATAGGGCATTATGCTAAGTGAAATAAATCAGTCAGTGAAAGACAAATACCACATGACTTTATTTATATATGGAATCTAAACAACAAAATAAACAAATAAAATAGTCTCACAGATACAGAGAACAGAGTGATAATTGCCAGAGCAGGGTTGGATGAAAAAGACAGGGTTTTTTTTCTATCAGTATTGAAATAGTGGGTCCAATGGTGTCTTCCAAAATTCATGTTTACCTAGAATCTTATCTGAAAATAGGGTCTTTGCAGATATAATTACCATATTTTGCCATGTATAATGCATACTACTTTACCTAAATTTTTGAGAGAAAAATAGGATACACATTATACATAGGTAGCACTAAGTCTGTATCTCTATAAATGTATATCATTCTTTCATTTATGCATATGCATTAAAAGTGTAACTCTAGAAAGCAATAATGATATCTGTATGCAAAAATAATACCCTGAAAAATGATCATTGTTTTTTTTTCTAAATATAAATAAATAATTGAATTAAAAAATTTAAACAAAAGATTATTTTCCTGGAATTTTGGACCATTAAATATGGGTGTGTATTATACACCTGAGTACGTTACACATGGCAAAATATGGCAGTTAAAATACGGTCATGCTGAATTAGAGTGGGCCCTAACTGAATCATTGTCATCTTTACAAGAAGTGACGTACACAACGCTGAGACTCATGGAGAGAAGTCCATGTGACAGTGGAGGCAGAGATGGGAGCGATGCTGCCACAGCCAAAGACTTCCCAGAGTGGCTAGCAACCACCAGAAACTGGGAAAGAGGCATGGGGCAGATCCTTCCCCTGAGACCCAGGAAGGAACCGACCTATAGACACCTGCACTTTGCACTTCTGGCCTCCTGAACAGTGAGAGAATAAATTCCTGTTGTCTAAGCCACCCAGTTTGTGGCATTTTTTCTGTTGACCCTAGGAAACTAGTATACCACCTATGAATAATAAAGTCAGCCCAGTTGCCAAATGAGTCCCGGGAACTCAGTGTTCAAAGCCCTCTGTCCTTCTTATCTCTGACGATGGAGAAGTTAGGTGTATATACGGGGGTACTGCCAAGGTGGGAATTCTGGCCTTCTCTGCTCTCTCTCTTAGGTCAATAGTGACAAGGGAGAAGGGGCAACCTATTCCACATTGGTTCAAAGATTAATACCACCAGAGTAAAGACAATTGAAAGCTCCCCTAAGAGGATTCAACCAGTCACTCAGCTTTCACACCTGCCAAATTGCCCAAACACCCCCCGCCTTTATGCGGCTAGGTCTATGGGAAGGCAGGTAGCAAAGTAGATCCTGTGTTGAGGAATCCCTGAGTGAAGCCTCCTAGGGATTATGTCCTTGGATATGACCTAACAGAGTGAGATGAGAACTGTTCAGGAGGCAAGGGATAATGCAGGTAGTGAATGGAATGGAAATGGTCCAATTATCAGTGCTATTTTAATCTCCTTGCAAGCACTTTGGCTCAGTGCTTCTCGTCTCTGCATGGACTCTGAGTCTTGCCTTCTAGGCTTTCACAACCTCTGACAACTTGGAAATTTTTGCTGGTGAGGAGCCTGGGATCCACATTTATCTTGAGAAAACATACTCAATTAAGGAAAACATACTCCCCACCCATGATTATTCTATATTCAGTAACACTGGTTAAACATAGGCCTTCTGCCAAAAAGACTCTTCAGTCTGTTTCAAGAGAATGAGGAAAACACCTAAAGTTATCCTTTTCCCATTTCCAGCCCAGTGCATTCATGTCTTCTTTATTTCACTGTGTGGTTTAATGTAGTAAGTACAATGCATTCAGAAAGCACCTTTTATGTACAGAAATTAAAATATCCTACTGAGGTGCTCTAAACACACTTCTAATCTGCTAAGGTTGGATGAATATTATATCACCAAGTGCTGGAGGAAATTCACATCCCATTCTCTATCCAACCTCGACAATTGCGCCAGGTCTGGAATTGAAAGAACTTTTTGAGTTCAAGATCTGCCATTCACTAGAAACTTTGAGAATGCATTTTTAGAGTTTATAGGCCTCCGTGTTTCATACATAATTTACTCCAAGTTTGCAGAGAAGACTTTGTAACACATTTGTGTCATATAATACCTCAGCTGAGGAACAAATCATTCCCAGTGATCATCTGAGAATACAGCTATCTGAGAGGATGAAGAAAGAACTTTACTTCAAACAGCTTCATCATTTTCATTTTTGATGAAACCAGCCTCCTTTCTGAGAGAGTTCCGCTTTCTCTGACTTTTTTTTACGTGGCCTGAACTATTTTTATAATGGCACCAGCCCACCTTGCATTTTACTAAATATGGGCTGACTCACAACATACTCTGTATCTATAATCAGGATCTAGTCTCACAACTCTAGACTTCTCTGCCCACCTTTGTCTCTAACCATTTAGACAACCTGAAATCTTATGACTTTTAGGTCTAGAAACTCCTGGTGTTTCTGGGGTTTGGATTGCAGCCTCAGCCGTCCCTGGTGATTCAAATGCACCTGCCTCTGACATCATCCATAAGGGAAATCGTTACTCAACAATATGATGCAGAAAAAAAAGACAAAAATTTTTGACTGTTTTATAGACAAAAAAAGGTATTACATTTGAATATTGATTTTAAATTCTAGAGCTCTATAGAATGCACTAAAACTTAAATGCTTTCTTTATTTAATGAGAACTATTTCAGCCACAAAACCTAGCCATATTCTCCTATGCATGCTCTTTAACTTTCTAGAATTACCTCTAGCATTTCAGCTACATGAGAGCTCAGGGTCTTGAGGGCCCTGAAGATGCCTATATTTATTCCTTCAACAAGTATTTTTGAGCTTCTGTTGTATAACTAGGACTCTTCTAAGCACTGGGTGTAGCACAAAGATAAATGGGAAAGAATCCTTGCCCTCATGGAACCTATATCTAGTCATGGAAACCAACAATAAACAAAAAAACTAATATAATCATTGCAAATTGCTTTCATATTATTAAAAAATAAGAAAAAACAAATGAACAGAGAAAGAGCAACTTTAGATTGTCAGTTTGAGAGGGTCTCTCTGGAGAGGAACATTTGAGCTGAGATCAAAGGATGAGAAGGAGACCTGTGCAAGTAAGTCCTGAGAGAATGTTCTATAAAGAGAGAGTTGTGACATGTGATATGACATAATAGCTGAGAGGATAGATGCACAATGATGATGTGAGAAGAGAGATGAGGGTGAGTTGGGGAAAGAGGCTCATGGTGAAGTTGGAGAAGGCTCAGATCCTACAGGAGTTTATTCCAAAGCTGATAGCAGATCATCGAAGGAAGTTAAGCACCAGTGTGACTTGATTGGATTTATGTGTCAAAGGGATCATTCAGAGTTCTGTGTGGAAAATGTGTTGGAAACGGATGAGAACAAAAACAGAGAAACAGTTTTGGTACTGCTGTATTGCTCCAGGCTAAAGACGATGTTGGCCTATATTCACACAACAGTAGGAGAAAATGGAGGAAAGCAGGAACAATCGCAATATTTTGGAATTGCATTGAACAGCATTTACTGAGAGATTAAATGGTGGTGAAAGTGGGTAAAAAGTGAAAGAATTAGGATCTCTTTATTTCTGTGTCCTAAGGCCTTGGCACAATGCCTAGCATATAGTAAATGCTCAATTAATATATTTAGAATTGATATGGTTTGCCCCCCTAAAAGCTAGGTCTCCCAAATGGATGATTAGGGAAAGAACAGAGGAGAATATAAAATAAATAAATAAAGGAGAATCTAGAGGATGAATAAAGGGGAAAAACAGAGACAGAGATTTCCCTTCAGTGAAGCTGGTAATGACTTTACTGTTAGCAAATCAAGGTTAAAGCCTTCCTTTATGTCTCTCCCTCCAGGCAGCTTTCCAATAAATGTCTACAGATGTCCCAGGCCAGCAGAGACAGAATTGAATATTGCATGGTGAATAACGAATGGGGCTGTGTATAGAAAGACATTTTTAAAGTTGTCTTGTGATTTAGGAAATAATTTTTCATCATTTCCTTGGATGACTTTGAAGCTAGAGCTTAAGAATAAAGAAAAGACTATCAAGCATATAGTCTGAAAATGATAGAACCAAGCAATTCTGTCTTGGTACATTGATTCGGATAATGCAGAGGGCATTTGTTAGCACTCTGTTTTAGCCTTAATGTCACATACATGCACAGACACATTTCTTTTCAACAAAACCACTAAAAACCCCTCAAGATAGACAACATAATCCTTACAAAGATATCAAATAGAAAGCACAAATATTCCCACACTTCAAGCTGCTGAGGTTAGATAAAAATAGATGAGGGTGATACATATTAAATACTAATGTACTGAAGACTCCCATACTTTCATTGACACCCATGGTTTAATTCAGGATGTTTTACAAATTCTGATATTTTTATAAAAAGAGTTTTGAGCATTCATATTTGTCCCAAGTCTTTCTTTCAAGATTCAACTTATAGACCATTTTTAAAATCCTGCTGGCTCCTCATGTAGTTTTGAGTGTTGCCTTCTAAATTCCCTTTAAGTGAACTTAAAAATAAAATGCACTTGCCTATGCTCTAATGCCATTTGGAATCTAAAACTGGTGTT
Organism: Sturnira hondurensis; assembly: GCF_014824575.4. NCBI lineage: Eukaryota > Metazoa > Chordata > Mammalia > Chiroptera > Phyllostomidae > Sturnira > Sturnira hondurensis. The sequence goes on along the minus strand of NW_028088140.1, from coordinate 4,984,741 downwards.
CACAACTCTAGTCTTGTTCTTTCCACCCTGGCCGCAGTACTTAGTCTCCTATACGTGAGTGGCGGTTAGGCTCTGCTCTGGGGGGTGGGGGGGCCCACATCGTACACATCTCAGTTGTACTCAGAACAATGACGCTCATGGGTTGTTTGTTCTGTCTCTAACTACAACCCTTTCCCCACTCTTTTGGCCAAGTGTTGTCTCAAATATCGGTAACTTTAGAAAAACTATGTTATTAAGGTATGAACCAACTATGGCAGGGCTGAAAGATAATAATAATGAATTTTGAAGGGAAATGACGAGTATGTCAAACACATTGGCAAGTGGCATGTTTGGCATAACACTAACTTAGCAGCTAAAAGATCTTCAGCAGGGTCTCTCAAATCAGGCGCCTGACCTCCTATTCTCTTTACTCTATGGTGAACTCTGAGACTGTCATCGTTTCCAGAGGGGCACTGAGTTCACAGATAAATGAAATGTGGGAGCAATGTCCTCAGTGGGTTACATAGGAGGCCATCTGCCTTCACTTGTGTCAAGATTTATAAAAACACACTGGGCATTCTTACTTCATCTACAACTGTCCACTCTCCCCCAAACTGCGGTGGCAGGACTGAAGATTTTACATACCCCATTTTTTGGATGGGCAGTTATTGTAGAGATTTTGTTTCCTTTTAAAGTTCTCTGACCCCCTACTTCTATTTTCAGGTATAGTCAATGGTACTTTCCTTTGGGTCACTTGGCACTTGTCCCCTCCTACACACGATACCTCCTTTACTGCACTTAATCATATGTTGTGTGGTGTGTTTTTCCCAATAGTCTGCTTAACAAAAGGGCCTGAGATTTATCTGTATTTTTATTCCCAAATGCATGATGTAGGTGCTATTTCAGTGCTCCATCCAGATGGAAAGATCAGGAAAGGTTTTCACTGTCGTGAACCTGGTTAAATCCTGCTCCCTCGAGGCCTTGTAAAGTAGGGATTCACAAAGCAAAAGGACATACTCAGACACATCCATTCTTCATTGTCCAGATCATTAAAAGCAATGTAGGACATTTTATGGAATCTCTCATAGCATACTTTTGTTCACCTCGTAGTGTCCTAGCGCTGAAGCAAACAGAATTGTAGGGGGTTCTGAAACCCTCCACACTGAGTGGAGGCCGTATGCTCATTCTTGGGAAAGAACCACTGTTGAAAGGCCACAATGCCTGAGACCCTGCCCACAACTCAGGGCACTGTGGAAGTGAGTGGTTGTCTCTTGTTATCATCAGTTAACACTTTATATCCGCATTCTTATATCTGTAGCTACAGAGGGTTTATTTGCCTTAAATGAATTTTCTTGAGTTCAACCAATACCATTCATGAATTTTAAGCAGCGAGCTCAGAAACCTAGAAGTCCATGCTATCATTTCAAAAGAACATTAGTCAACTTAACTCATTATCCCTGAGTGTCCATTCCTTTGAATATGACATTTATTCACATGTCTACAGGCCCTCTGTATGTCCTCTTTGGAGAAGTGTCTTTTCAGGTCTTTCAGGCATTTCTTAATTGGGTTGTTTGCCTTCCTGGCATTGAGTTGTATTAGTTCTTTGTGTATTTTGGAGATTGAACCCTTGTCAGATGTATCATGGGTGAAAATATTCTCCCAAACAGTGTCAAGATTTATAAAAACACACTGGGCATTCTTACTTCATCTACAACTGTCCACTCTCCCCCAAACTGGGGTGGCAGGACTGAAGATTTTACATACCCCATTTTTTGGATGGGCAGTTATTGTAGAGATTTTGTTTCCTTTTGAAGTTCTCTGACCCCCTACTTCTTTAGAGGGGTTCCCTCTAAATAGAGTGGGTTCCCGATTTGTCTTGCTGATAATTTCTTCAGACGCATAGAAATTTTTAATTCTATGTAGTACCATTTGTATATTTTCTTCTTTGTTTCCAGTGCCTTAAGAGACATGTCAGCAAAAATATTTCTGTGTTGAATATATGAGATTTTAGTACCTATATTTTCTTCTAGCATTTTATGGTTTCAAGACTTAAGTCTTTTTATGTATTTTCTGTTTAATTTTGTGTATGGTACAATTTGATGGGCTAGTTTCATTTTTTTGCATGTACCAGTCCGGTTTTACCAACACCATTTATTGAAGAGACTGTCTATGCTCCATTGTATCTTCTTGCTACTGTTGTCAAATATCAATTGTTCATACAGGCATGGGTTTGTTCCTGGGTTCTCTGTTCTGTTCCATTGATCTGCATTTAATATTTATCATGAACAGAATGGGTTCTTGTGCCAGTAACAGACTGTTTTTATTACAGTGGAATAGTTTGATGTCAGTATAGTATAGTAATACTATTGTATACTATAGTATAGTTTGATGTCAGGAGTTGTGATCCCTCCTACTTTGTTCTTCTTTCTCAAAATTGCTGAGGCTATTTGGGGTCATTTGTGGTTCCATATAAGTGTTTGGAATATTTTTTCTAGTGTTGTGAAGTATACTATTAGTATTTTAATAGGAATTGCATTGAATGTGTAGATTGCTTTGGGCAGAATGTCCATTTTAATGATGTTAATTATTCCAATCCATGAACATGGTATATGCTTCCACTTACTTTTATCTTCCTTGATTTCTTCAGTGGTCTATAGTTTTCTGAGTATAGGTCTTTTAACTCTTTGGTTCAATTTATTCCTAGGTACCTTATTATTTCATTGCACTAGTAAATGGAACTGCTTCCTTAGTTTCTCTTTCTGGTAACTTACTATTGGTATATAAAAATGCCATTAATTTCTAGGTATTATATCCTGCTACTTTGTCAAACTGATTTATTATATCTAGTAGTTTTTTAGTGGAATCTTTAAAGTTTTTCTATGTATAATATCATGTCATCGGTGACGAATGACAGCTTTACTTCCTCCTTTCCAATTTGGATACCTTTTATTTCTCCTTTTCTGATCACTGTGACTAGGACTACCAGAACTACATTGAATAAGAGTGGTAGAAGTGGACATCCTTGTCTTGTTCCTGATCTTAAGGTGAATACTTTTAGTTTTTGCCCACTGAGAATGATGTTGGCTGTAGGTTTTTCATATATGGCCTTTACTATATTGAGGCATGATCCCTTTATTCCCACTCTGCTGAGTTTTTATTATTAATGGGTGCTGGATTTTATCAAACACTTTTTCTGCATCTATTGATGTGGTCCTGTGATTTTTGACTCGTTTTATTTATGTGATGAATCACATTTATCAATCTGTGAATATTTTACCAAGTCTGCATCCCTGGGATGAATCCCACTTGATCATGGTGTACAATCTTTTTGATATATTGCTGGATCCAGTTTGCTAATATTTTGTTGAGAATTTTAGCATCTGTGTTCAAATATGCTCAAAATCGCTAATCATCAGAGAAATGCAAATTAAAGCCTCAATGAGATACCACCTTACAGATGTCAGATTGGCTATCATCAATAAATTAACAAACAACAAGTGTTGGTGAGGATGTTGAGAAATGGGAACCCTAGTCAATGTTGGTAGGAATGCAGTCTGGTGTTGCCACTGTGGAAAACAATAAGGAGTATTCTTAAAAAATTAAAAATGGAACTCCACTGTGAACCAGTGATTCCATTTCTGGCAGTATACCCCAAAGATCCTGAACACCAAAACAAAGAAATATATGCACCCCTATGTTTATAGCAATGTTATTTACAATGGCCAAGATTTGGAAACAGCCTACGTGCCCATTGGTAGATGAGTGGACAAAAAAGCTGTGGTACAGTTACACAATGGAATACTAGGCAGTAGTGGAAAAGGGAGAAACTCGTAGATTTTGCAATAGCCTGGATGGACCTGGAGAAAATTATGCTATGTGAATTAAGCCATTCAGTAAAAATAAATACCACATGATCTCATTCATATGTGGAATCTAATGAATACGATAAACTAACACAAGAGTAACAGAAGCTTAGATATATAAAGCAGACTAATGGCTGCCAAAAAGGTGGGGGTGGGCAGGATGAAAGAGGGTAAAAGAATTAACCAAAGAAAATTTATGCACAACCCATGGACACTGACAACAATATGGGGATTGACTTAGGGAGGGGATAAGGTAGGGTTGGGTGGAGGTGGAGAAAGGGAGAAAAAGTGGGAACAACTACAACAGCATAAACAATAAAAAATAAAACTAAAAAAATAAAATAAAATACAGCATTTAAACCTTCACATCAGAATAGTTTATATTAGATTACCAGGGTGATTAACATAATCTTTTAAAAAATGATTTTATTTATTTATCTTTAGAGGGGAAGGGAAAGAGGGAGTGAGAGAAATATCAATGTATGCTTGCCTCTCGTTCATTCCCTGCTGGGAACTGGCCTGCAACCCAGGCATGTGCCCTGACTGGGAATCGAACTGGTGACAATTTGGTTCACAGCCCAGCACTCAATCCACTGAGCTACACCAGCCAAAGCATAATCTTTTAATCTAATCAACTTTATATCCTCTGGTCAGGAGCAAAGGGGCCCATTTAAAGTAAATTTTCTGGTGATGCTGTGGCTGATGCCCAATAAATCTTTGGGGAATGGGTGAATGGATGGATGAACTAATGAATGACAATGAAACTGGTTCAGTTTTCCCTCTTCCATAATTGCTTTCTTTGAATCATGTACAAAGTACCCAGAATCACAGTCTGATCACACTTCCAGAGACAAGAAATGTAAAGAAAAACCTTGGCTGATAGTGTCACAAAATGCATCAGAAAAGTTTCAGGTGATTCCCCAAAGGTGACTGTTTAAAGTTACTATTTTTTAATCAACAGAAGAATTAAAGAAGCTTTACCCCTTCATAAGAATAAGGGTTGATAGATTGATGATATCTGTTCCATAAATATATCAAAGTACATTTGAGGAAGGTTGTAACACCAAATAATTTTTAAAAATATGTGAATTGACGTATTTGCAAAAGAGGTCATCAGGAGAAACCTATGAATGATTCTCACACAAAGCGCTTCCCTGGCGGTGCCATCTGCATCGTTTGTCACTTTTCCTCTCTTTTCCCCTTCCCTCCTCCCTCTTTCTTCTTCTTTCTCTCTCTTGCTCTCTCTGTCTTTCTGCTTTTCACTCCCTCCATTCCTTCTTATTAGTCACCAGACTTAGGTATATTTATAAAGCTTATCTTATATATTCCTCACAACAATGTAATATAAATATTATTTTCATAATTTGGTAATCTGAGTTTCAGAGACATTAAATAGCTTGCTCAGGATCACGCAGCAGAGCCAGAATTCAAACCCACTCTATTTTATCGGTTTTGCTCTGATTTTTTAAAGTCATTGTTGAAAAAGAATAGTGTTTTTTATGAGTTATTAAGCATTACTAAACATTTTAAAGCTAATATAAAAGAAGAAAAAACTTGAAAAATATAAGGTAAATTTAGAAGACAGAACATTTTATAACCTTAAGCAAAAGACTAAAAGAAAATAGAATTAAACAAGGATTAAATGTTAGTTTCTTCAAAACTCTTTTTGAGATGTTACAAAAATTGATCATGTGTTTCTCAAAGCCATTATATAAGTATCTAGATACAATGATTGACAAAAAAATACACTTCTACGAATGTACTTTGATATTCAAGGACAGAAACAATAGCCTCCAGAGGCAGAGAATACAAATGCAGATAGAAATAGGTATGCAAGGACCTCATTTACAGAGAAGCCCAATATATTTTACTGCTGGTTTCCCTGATGGCTCTTTAGCAATTATCATAGGTTCTTCTAAAAATAAGAAATGGAATATTTAGTTTCCTGTTTAGGGATTTCCAGTGGAACAGATGATTGGTCAAATGATTGGAGCATCTTAGGATAGATTACAAAATCCCTAACTAAACGGCCCACGAAGCTCCAAGATCTGATTCTCTGACCTTTCCAGCCTCCTCTCAGCCACCCCTAGCTGGCTTTCCATGCTCCTCTGCCACTGCCATTCTCTATTTTATTTTTTAATTTCTTCCAGAGTACTGTGCCCATTCACGCTCCTTCTATTTCAGGATCTTCACGTTTCACTGCTTTTCCCTCGGCCATCTCCTCCCTCCATTCCCTCTCTGCCCTATCTCCTAACCTTTTTCACCCTCTTTTATTTATCCTTTATGTCTCAGCTTGCCCTTCCTTAGAGAAATCCCCCAGATAGCACAGGTCTCTCCCTCACCTCAGATGGAGTACTTGCTAGTTCCTGAAGCTGTTCTAAATGCCTATGTGTGCTACCTTATTAATCCCCACAACTCTCTGAGGAAGGTACTGCTATGAAGCCATGTTAAACCTGGGAAACTGAGGTATAGAGTAATTAAGCAATTGGCCTTCCGTTGCAGAGCTGGTATGAGGAGTAGCAAGACGTGAGGCACCTTGGTGGGTTCCAGAGCCCATCTTTCTCCCAAATACTTGGCTAAACTGCCTCTCTTATACTGTCTGCTCACTCCTAGCATCCTTCTTTGAGTAGCACTACACAAAATAATTTTTTAAATTATTTGTTATTTTTGTCCTGATGGCCTATTATAAAATCTGTGAGAGCAAGGACTAAGTCTCTACTGCAGCCCGGTCTAGCATTGTGCCTGGAATGTAGAAGATGGCCAATAAACATTTGAAGAGTAAATAAGCCAACAGATAGTCTAATGGAGGAATAGATGAGTGGATAAATAAATGACATTGTTGGCTTATGTCTTTAAAACAATGTTTCCAGTAAATCTTGGATTTTAAGCTTATCTACACATAAACAAAAACTCTGTTGCTGGGGTAGCAGTATTATCATATAAAAAGCACAGGGTACTTGGGACTACAAATTTTTGACAGACTAGGTCTTGGTTTACCTCGATATTATTTTTTCAATGGGAACATTCTGACTGATGTTGTAGGATGTCCTAGATCTGACTAAACTTTTAAGAAGTCAGTGATAAAAACTGGTGTTGGATGGAGAAGGAGTAGAGTGAAATAATAGAGTACTTTTTTAGCTAAAATAGACCACAAAGATCACCAACTTCAACTTGGTTACACTAGCTGATGTAGTAATGATTGTTTGCTTACTCGGAGCAGTTTTTTAAAATTGTATCTCCCACTGTTTTCAGTGCAGGTGAAGGGCTTCAGCAGTGTTCTGCCAGCACCCTCCAGTCTGGGGTGCTCGGCTACCGTCGGATGAGGATAAGACATGGGGAGACTGCAATACTAAGCTTTCATCCAGCTTTGGAAGACATAGTGACTGATAATGACTTCAGAAATATCACCTACTTACTAAATGTCTAAACTCAAACACATAGCAGTAAGGCATAAAAAATCATTTTGTAAGAGTGTGAGGCCTGAACACAGGCTGCTGAGTAAAAAGCATGTTGTAAGAATATTCCATTTGACAGCAGTGGGTCAATTTTTGTTAAGATCAAAGCCTAATTTCAAAGAAAAGACCTCTCTTAATATTTTCCCTCATTTGGTGTCTGACCTGCAGAGAAATACAACTCCAAACCCAATGACATAGAAAGGTGTTGCACTAAGCTCAGGATTTGGAGGCAGAAAACTCTCCTTTGTAGCCGTGACCTTGGGCAAGCCACCTGACTTCTTTGAGTTTGCGTGTTCTGATCTGCAATACAGAGCTAGTCCTTCAAGAACCACATGTTACAGCATCTGCCATGGGTAGGTTTATGAATGATGTGGAGAGCTATGGCATGTTAAGTATATACCATGTTTTGGGCACTTTACCCATATTACCTCACTGAATCCGTAACAAACCCTATGATCAAGACTTAGAAACTGAAGCTTGGATTTTCATTCTAGTCCTGTTGTTTACTAGCTATGAGATTTACGTAAGTTACTTTAACATCCCCAGTTTTCTGAATTCACACCTGTGAGGTGGGAATAATAATAATAGCTATTGGTAGTTATTATACTACTACTACTACTACTAGTTATTATTATACTACTTCCTATAGTCAAGATGAGAATGGAATAAGGTAATACAGGCAAAGTGATTGACAGTGCCTGGGACATAGCAAGTGTTCAATACACATTTGTCTTGTTATTATTCAGTGTTGATGAAAGACAGTGCTAATATACCTCTCATATTTTAGCCCCTAAGATCAATAAATACCTAGAACAACACCCCTCTGGCTTCCCCGTTAAATTAATCTCTTTCCTGATTTGCCTTATTCTTTCACACTGGCAGTATGTTTATAGTCCATCATGTACAACTAGACTTGTATTTATATTTGTTTTCTCTCATTCTTTTCTTCTTATTATTACCAGATACCTAGTACTGCCTAGCCCATGGTTTGTGCTCAGGAAATATTTGTGGAATTTAATTGAGAGAGTGGTTTGGAAAGGACTGTCTCATTTTTTTCAACCCAGTCCATGAATGCATCACTTTTTATCATGTTTTTTGTGAGACCACCCTGCTTTGCTCTTTCTGACTGGGAAGTGCAAGTTTAGATTAAAGGTCTCTAGAACACAAATCCATCTTCAGCTAAGGTTTGCAGCCTGGGCCAGCAGACTTATAGTTTGTTGTGCTGTACCAGGGTGGGCAGCGGCCAGGTGAATGGAGTGGAGAGAATGGGAGTTTGAAAACAAACCTGATTGTATCCTGGCCCTGCCACTGACTTAGTGGTTTTGTATCACTTTTTGAGCCTCACCTTCCTCAACTGAGAAATTAAAAAAATAGCATCTGTATTTTCAGTCAATCTAGGATAAGAGATGATATATGAGGTCTGTCTAGAAAAAAGTCCAACCATTGTTATTATAATGAGGACAGCTTGCATAACATCAATGTAACCTGGCAGCAAAAGAGAGTGGACTGGAATGTACATGTGTGAACAATGACAACTTCTCTGTACTAATAAGTGGGGAGGTAGATGTCATTGAATGAGCGTGTATACTGTGTGGCCATCACATTCAACATGACTGAGTAGAGCAATGAATCTGCATCAGATTTTGCATTAAGCTTGAGCATTCTTCCACGGAAACTATTTGGATTCAGAAAGCACAGCTATGGACAATTGGTGATTGGCAGCTTCATCATGACAACATTCCTGCTCATGCATCACATCTCATGCAAAGTTTTTTGGTGAAACATCAAATCACCTGGGTGACTCAGCCCCCGTGCATCCCAGATTTGGTACCCTGTGAATTCTAGCTTTTCCCAAAACTAAAAGCACCTTTGAAAGGGAAGAGATTTCAGACAGCTGATGAGATTCAGGAAAATACAATGCGGCAGCTGATGGTGATTGGGAGAACTGTGTGAGGTGCCTACTTTGAAGGGGACTGAGGTGTCATTGTCCTATGTATGATATTTCTTGTATCTTGTATCTCCTTCCATAAATGTCTCTATTTTTCATATTACATGGATGGATACCTTCTGGATAGATCTCATATATCAAGTATGTGACACATAACTGGGAGTTCAATAAATGATGGCTGTCGTTATTCTGGACATAAGTCTGGTTATCCAGGTAAGATTTTTCAGCAGGACTAAAATGAATTTAGAAGGCCAGTCATAAGACAACTTAGCAGGGGTCATCAAAAAGCTGGAGTCAGAAAACAGGAGACAGAAACTCATGTAAAATGTTGACTGGGCTCAAACCAAGGGGTAGTTCTAGTCTACATAATAGACCTAAATTCTGGGCCCAGTATGGGAACCCAAATCGAGTTAAACAAGACATTTTGTCTGTACAGCAATTCTAGGGTGTATGCCACATTATAAACTCTGGCCTTGCTACTCAAAGTGTGGTGTGAGGGCCTGTAGCACCAGTGTCACCTGGAAGCTAGTTACAAATGAAGGTCCTCAGTACCCACTGCAGACCCCCCCACCCCCCGCATCAGAACCTGAAGTATACTGAGATCCCCTGGTGATTCACATAGCTGTGAAAATTTGAGGAGTGCTGACCTGCTGGAAGCCAAGATATACTTGATGGACTTTTTCTTCAAAATAAAATTTGCTGGAATTGGATGAGTGGGGGCTCTGAACTCCCATCTGGCTTGCTGGGGACTGAGGCAGGGTGGTCCTGCGTTCCAGGTCTCCAACTCTCAAGACTTCTAATTGGGTAGTACCACATCGGCCCTCATGGAGAGTGAGAGCCTTCTGCCAGGACTCTTGGACCCTCTTTTTTTTGAGACCTAGATTCCTTGGAGCAGCGGCCAGGTACTCACAGAAGGATCTTTTGTTTATCTATGAGCCGATCTCCTCACTCTTCCCAGAGAGTCCACCATTCACCTGTTTATGTCCTTTGCTTGGATACCTTCTCACACTGCCCCAGTTATGTAAATTTGTTAAAATCTTCATCTTCTTTTAGCCAGTGTTTTTAAGTCTTGGCTAGGTTTTAGAATTATCCAGTGCCAATATGTTGGTAAGGTTAAAAAACAACAACTACAAACCAAATGACAAAACAAAAGAAAAACAATGTTTAGGCCTTATTTTGACCAAATCCAAATCTTCAGAGGGTAGCACCCAGGCATGAGCAATTTTTAAAGCTCCCAAGCCTACTCAAGCGTGCAGTCAAGACTGAGAACCACTGCTTTCAGCCTTAATATTTCCTTCACTTCTAGATTGTCTATGGTTTTGCAATGCACAAAAGGACTTAACTATACGTTATTTCATGCTGTTCTCTAATGTAGCCATCATCTCCCCTAATTCTTTGTAAGCTTTCACCTGGTGGAGCTGGAACAGGCTCATATGAGCCTGTGAAAGGCAAATGTCATGGTGGAAACAGGATCTATGACCGTGTAGCATTGTGCACATCTCCCCGGCTCCACCTTTAGTGAGGTCCAGTCAGGAGCTTTTGGTTGGCCACAGTGGGTATTTATAGCACAGAAAATCAGCATACAAATCAGAGCGGTATAAATGTATTTTTCCAGTGAGCTGGTTGTTAAATATTTATGAGCATACCATAGTTTTTATCTTTATTACTCCCCACATTTTGTGTCCAGTGCTGGAACTAGGGTAGGTATTAATAGGTTGTTACTGGAGCAGAAGTTTTCAGGGCCGGACTTGTTGAGCCTCGAATAAAAAAGAGGGTAGAGGCAGGAGCTAGCGAGGGAGGGAGAATAGGACTGGATAGAGGGGATAGCTTTAAGGAGAAAAACTGACATCAGGTTCAAGGGGCATATACAGTTCTGCTTTAACTGGCAGCGATTTTAAGGAAGCACCTGTAAGTGGGGGTTCCAGGTGGAAACAATGATGAACATGGGACTTCAGTGTGGGTTGCCCTCAGTGCTCCGTTGGGGTCCTTGTCAAGGAACTTAAACCCAGCATCATTTTTGAGTCAGTCTTAGCCCAGACAGTGAGTACAGTGCTATGAGGTCCCACGGGTGGACACCCAAGGGTGGCTGCCAGGCCTGCCATCCCCTTATGTGCTCTGTCAAGGCCTTTCCCCCATAACCTGCAGGGCATTTTGTAGGCATCACTCAACATGATTATGGGAAGAAGTATGAGAATGGGAGTCTGTGCTTCTATTTTCCCACTGAGTCTTTTAGTTGTGTCCAAAGGAGTTTGTGGGATACAATTTAATGTAATATATTTAATAGAAATACCCCAAATTTGGAGTCAAGCTAATCTAGATTCTTCCTCTCACTTCCATCTCTTACTAGCGTTAGTCTGGGACATTATACAAACTCGTTTTCATTTGGGAAATGGGAGGACTAATACTTGCATAGTAGGTTCATTTCAATGATTAAATGAGCAGAGGTGTGGGAAGGCCCTGACATGTAGTAGACACCCAATAATGTTATTTCTGTTCCTGAATTCCCTTTGGCTAGAGTCCTATTCTTCCAGCCCAGTGAGTCCATTGATAGTGTCACTCAAATTCCACACTCTGTTGCAATGTGGAGCTACCAACTCCCTTCCATGACTCCCTGACTTCTGCTTGGGTCTATTTCCATGACTCCTTGGAAGTGACACCAACCCAAACAAACACAAAGTCATCGGTTCCTTTTAAATTGGTTATACCGTATTGGTGGTTGCTTCCCTTGGGGTGCAATTTGGCAGCTGATTCAGTTTTCCCTGTCCTGGACTTACCTAGTCCCTCTGCCGAATGACAGTAAGACGCAGGTGAGCACAGTGGAGTAGACTTTGGAGTTGCAGAGGTCGAGTTTAAGTTCCATTATCTCACTTCAACACCGTGTGACCTCAGGCATACTACTTAACTCCTCTGAAGCCTCAGTGCTTCAAAAGGAGTTTTAAAGTATTACCTAGCTCCAAGACAATGGGGAGAATCACATGAGATAATACATATAAAGGTCTTAGCAAACTACCTGGCACACAATGAATGCTCAGTTGATATTGGTTATTATTTTATGCTTTGCTGCCGAGCTCAGCTATGGAATGATGATAAGCACTAATCATGAAGCAATACTTGTATCTTAAATACTGCTCACCTGTCAGTAGTTGGAATCAGGCCACTCTTTTTTCCCCCCAAACTAAGCAGTTCCAATTTTGGCATGATGAATTTTGGGTGAAGGAATAAGAGTGGCTCATTAGCCACATGTGCATTTGAGTATGTTTTTAAAGGAGTACTTGGGACTCGGAGGTCCTTGGAGAAAATAAGAGCATCACATTACAAGGGTGAAATAAAAATCTATTTACTGTAAGTAAAAACTCCTTTATAGAAACAAAAATGATTTGGGGATTATGATGCATTTTTAATCAAAGAATGACCAGAAACTGTGATGAAGTGATGCTTGGAGAGCAGTAGGGGTGCATCCTTTTGGGTACATAGGTGCGTAGAAGTGCAAGAACTGGAATCTGTGACCAAAAAGGCACTAAATGCTTGATTCAGCTCCCAAACTGCCCATAGTTGTCTGAGGTATATATATTTGAAGTAGGCTTTTTGCTTATCTATAAAGATAATCTGTCCCTCTGCGCTCTTTTTAATTTTAACGTCGATTGCCAGCATCATAGCTAACGTCATGAATACCCCCTGACTGTGCCTGCGCAGTCATGATCGTTGATGGAATAAAGTGTGTGCGTGAGGAAGGGGAGTTGTTTATTTCCTACTGGAGACAAATTAATGGCAGCGAGTAGAAAGAATATGAGGCTTTGTCTATTTTGGGTGAGAAGACACGGAATTCAACTCTCAGTCACATGTTCAGCTGACATTTACAAACCACCTACTACACAAAAGACAGTTCTGAAGTCTCAGTACAGATAGGACACAGCCCTTGTGCCCAGGAAGCTCAAAATATAGTGCTAGAGATAGAAGAGAAGCACCAGCTATCAAGTCAAACAGAATAAAATAAGAGTTAGGACATAGGTACAAAGAATCACTGTAAAATCAGAGAAAAAAACATGGCTGGGAATAGGAAGTATCATAAATCTTGGAAGGTGGGAAGAGGTCATTTCAGGATGAAAGAAGACTAAACCAGAAAAAAAGTTCAAGAAATTTCAGTCAGATAAGGAAGAAGAGAACGAAGAGAGGGTGCCTTCATGACAGTCAACCAATGTGCCCAAATATCCTGTGCCCCAACATATCATACCCAGACTTCCTTCAGCCACTTGCCTGATTCTCCCCTGCCATGCACAGCCAGAGTTCCCACTGCTTCGTTCCACTCTTGACAGTTTGAGTCCTGAGCCCCTCCAGGTTTATTGAAGGGGGTGTTCTTTCCTGTTTTCCTCTCCTCTTTCAGCTAAAACTGACATCACAGAGACTTCCTGATGCTCAAGTTTTATCCGTGAGATGTGACCTCCATTCCAGTGCTCCTGGGATACCAAATAATAACCATGATGTTGGTTGAACTACTGCTATGGGCCAGGCACCGCTTAAGTGCTTCATAAGGTATGCAGGTATGGGATCCAGACTTGAAAGTGGCCTTTAATTACCCCCACCTCATGGGACTCACACCCTGTGTACTCCCCTTTCAAATTGTATTGGGGCTGGTCTGTGTGACTAATGAAACATTGTAGAAGTGATGGTACGCCACTTCTGAGATGAATTATAAAAGACTGCAGATCTGTCTTGAGTGTTCTCTCTCCAGGACCATTCCCTCTGGGAAAAGTCATGTTGAGAATGGCCCTATGGGCAGATCCATGTGGTAGAGAGAGAAAGCCTTCTGCCAACAAAAGCTTTAGTTAATTATTTTGGTTTATATTTTTGATAATTATACTTTTAAATTTTATTTTACTTTTAATAAATAATTTGAATGTTTGAGAAGAAAAATAATTTTTGAAAGCACATTAAATTGTTTTATGCTTTAGGTTGCCTTATTTTATATTTTTATTAAAACATATTGAAATTCTGTGTACTTTGGACATAATTACATTTTTAATACCTTAGATCATCATTACCAGTAGAACCAAACTTTGTGAAAATCTTGATAAGAATAATATGATAATATAGTTAGTAATTTGCGTGAGATAAAGGCAAAAATAAATTTTTTAAAACAAATATGTAATAATTTTTGAATTAAGTATTATTTTACTTTACTACTTGCCCGTACTTCGGCAATTCATCAAATGAATATCCAGACATGAAGATATTAATTAAATTTACTCATCCATGACAGTTTATAGACTTTCAGTTGTATGAAATAACTTTACATATTTTTAAAATGTTTATCATTAGGAAAATGTACTTGCTAAGTTAGAGATATATTTTATTAAGCAGTCCACAAGCTTGCATTGTAACTTTTAAATGTTTAGACATAAAGTAGGTATGCCTCTGTTTGTATTCCTGACATGGGAGCAAAGTTGGCAGCCGACCTGCCAATGGTACATAGTCCTCTCATCCAAGACTGATGAGACAGAAACAGGAAAAATGAAGGCACTATGCCAATTTGAAAACCAACTAACCAACCAACCAACCAAAGATATAATAAATGACAACAGAAAGCAGCCAGAGTGTCTGTTTCTGCCTGCTCACACCATGCACTTCATATCCTAAACATAGTCACTCTGAACCTCTAAATGCATTACCCATACATTTTACACAAATCTGTCTTTCTTAAATCTTACTTTTTTAAAAGAAAAGAAAAGCGGGCACATCCTACAGAATATTTTCTTTCCTGATTTGGTTATATTCAATCCAGCCACCTATTAAGGTGAAATGGAATTTAATTGTAATATACTTAATTCAGAAAGTCAATATACAGGTATTTTGAGATTCTTAGAATCCTAGGCAGTGTTTAGAAGTGACCAGGAGCTCCAATAACAGAGATTGCTGAGAAATTCAGGACAAATTTCTCATCTCAGTTTCCTCACTGAAGCACTGAAGAATGTTACCAGGACACTATTCAAATACCAGATGGCATTACTTCATATACCATCAAGGACAGCTCTGCCTTTCCAGGACAACCACCGTCATCAGGATAGCAGGCACTGAAATGGGAATGAAATAGACGAGCACACACAGAGAAGTGAACGCACGCACATGAATGATTAACACCACATCACCAGCTCTGAGTTTTGAGTTTGGAGAGGGTTATGCCAACACACTTTTTTTTTTTATGTTTTACAGATCAATAAAAAGAGAGCAAATTTATTCTTCCTGAGAGAAGGTATTTAAGAAATTTGCAAGGATTATTAGGAAACCCTTTTTTAAACATCTCTTTGGACTGACTTCATAAGGTTATATGAAACAATGAAATCATTGTTCTGTATCGGAGTCTAATCACCTTGAAAATAACATTTTACTATCTGGTTCCATTGCTTCGTAGTCGAGTGTGTATTATAAAGTCTGAGATCTATACATAAGCCGCAGGGACTAATGAGTTCCTCACTGCCACAGCCTTCTATTTGTAATCAGACAATCAATATTGCTCACATGTGCCAGCTCTGCTGGAGGAGGGTGAGAGAGCCTGTTTGAGATCCTTGATACTCTAGAGAAATAATGCAATGAAGCTGGATGAATGGAGCTCATTGTTTGCCTATATTTTAAATGTTCTCATTTTTCGCAACATTTTATGGAAAGCTCTTAAAAGGCCTTTATTGATAGAGATACTCATTAAATGTCAGTTTTAAAAGAGGTGTTGTTGATGTAATGCAACATAATCTGCTTTTACATAAAGCTTTTTATCCCAGTGTGTTGAGGAGTACTTTGCCAACCCAATTCCATCACCAAAATCCAAGATGTAATTCATAGAAGCTAAGCTAACTGCCTTCTAGATTTAAATTTAGGTGCATGAAATACTTGTTAGCAGCAGTCCTCCAAAAAGATCAGCCTAAATCTGGCACATGACTGACTTCCTCCATGGTACCTAGACATTGAATATTTATTCATTCAATAACCATTTATTGAGTAGCTACTATACACCAGGTACAGTGGTACGTGGTGAGATAAGAAAGCTATTGTCCTTAGCTCCTAATAACAGAAATACACATGCAAGTACATTGATAGCCATGCAATATATAACTGCAATGTAAATACAATTTATGTCATGCAAGTGTAAATTAAACATAAGAAACCTGTGCAGCTAGAGAGTTGGAATAGAGCATTGGTTCTCCAAACACGGTCCCCTCACAAACCCTGCATCAAGTGAAATGCAGATATTCAGGCCCCAGAATTACTGAATTCTAAATTTAGGGCCTCTCTCCGCAATCTGTGCTGTAACAACTCCGTCCCGCCCAGCTGATTTTGATGCTTGCTCAAGTTTGAAAATCACTGGCCTAGGAAAGTGACTCCCAAACTCTGGTACATATTTTTATTACCTGAGTAGCGCTTAAAACTCCCAGTGTGCAGGCCACAGCCAGCCCAGACCGATTAAATCAGAATCACTGGGGTAGATGAAGCGACGTCTGTGCCAGATTTCAAAAGTAAATACGATATTTCCAGAAAGACATAGTATGAAGGCATCTCATTCAGAGGGAAGATGCCACAAAGGCTCAGAAGCATGAAAGAGCTCTGTATATTGGAGGTCAAATCAACACTGGTGCTGAAGCATAAAGTTCAAAGGGAGAAGTAAAGGAAGAATGAATTAGAACGGTAGACAGGGGTCAGTGGACAGAAGGCTGCAACTTGAAGTATGAATGAATGTTGGTGATGTTTTTTCTGTTTGTTTTTTTTTAATTGTGAAATTGGTACAGGTTCCATTTTACGACCTACCCATCTTGCTTCCTGAGCTCGTCTTTCCTGGCGAAACCAATCCTCTCAGCTGAGGCTGTTTGTGATTAAGATCAGTGATTATTTAGCACTCAACAAAACTCAGCCACATGCTGCTCTGAATGGAAGGAGAGATGGAATTGGTAGCAGATCATTTAGAAAAAAAAAGTTTGCTTTAGACATTTTTTCACCCGCTGAATTGGGGAGGGACTCTAGAATAAGTGTATCCATCCTCCAAGAAATCAAAGCCAGACCCAGGAAGTGGGTGGGAAGAGCCTTCTGAAGAGCCTCAGCTGCCCCGCCGCATGCCTTCTGCCTGCTGTGGGCACAGCAGCTGCACAGACCCCTCTTGTTGGGAGACAAGAGAGGATTCTTTCAGTCCTGTGACCTCAACCTCATCTTCTATGGTGGAGAAGAGAGAAACTGAAATTCTTCCCTGTGACTGAGCACATGAGAATGTGACAGTTATTTGGGGTAACAGGTTTCCTGTGGGCCCTTTGGCCAACAAGGGCTATTGTGTGGAGTGCACATATCTGCGCTTGCTTGTGTCAAAGAAGAATGGTAGGGAGGCAGGAGTGGTCTGTTCTTTGATTTACAGAATATGAATATTTCTGAGTGACAGAGATGGGCAGAAGCCTTAAGCATAGGAGGAGCTGTGGTTGAGCAGAGTATTGCGCACCCTCTGCACACCTCTTCCCTCTTCCACATCCTCTTGAACATTTTCACGATGTCAGATGCCCAACCGAATCTGCTCTTTCCATTAGACTCAAGGTCAGTATTAACTAGGTGTTCACATTCACAGCCTGATGATAAGATCAAGCAACTCTGAATCAGCTGAGAAGATAAAGGTTCACAACCAAGACTGTACTAACTTTGTTAGGCTCAAATCTCTACCTTTGAAACATGAATAGAATATAGGAAGGGAAGGAAACATACAAAATGGAAGGCAGTGGGCTGTATACTCACCAGACAGGATGTATCAGTGAATTAAGCCTGAGGTCATGGTGGATAATTTAGGCTTACTTGAAATGAAAGTCAGCTCATCATTTGATTCCAAATTGGGCTCCATCATCTATTTCAGCCTCTTCCTATATCTCCATCCATCATATCACATGACACATTGGAAGAAAAGGCCAGGTCACTTTCCTCACGGTAGGTGGTTTGGTTTTTATTCTCAGTTAATTTTTAATGGATCTCTTTTGGTTGACTCTTTATTATATAGTAAAGTCTTACTTTGTACCAAGTTATGATAAACACTTTATATGGCAATGTGATAGCATAATTCTTAAGCCATAGGATTTAGAATCATTCTGCCAAGTTCAAATCTCAGCTTTATCCCTTTGGGCAAGACACCTAACCTAGTCTGGCCTCAGTTTCCTCATATGTTAAGTGGGAATAATGATACCAGTACTTGACTCATTGAGTTAAGATGAGAGTTAATAAACTTACTCCTGTGATATGTTTATACTAAAGTGCCAGACACATAGTGAGTACCCAGTCAGTGTTATATATTGTCACGAAGCACCACTTTCTCTATCTATGTACCCCTCTCCCTATTGGCAAAGTGGAAGCTGGGAAGAGATTTAGAGAGTTTAAATTTCAGTTCAAAGTCATGCAACTTGTAAATGGGAGATTCAGAATTCAAACTTACTTCCGGGGGTAGAATCTATGCTTTTCAACATTACACTAGATAGCCTCCACCAAACAGTGACTTTTTATTACTTGACCATTTAAATTGACCTCTCCTCTCCTTCTCGAAATGATTCCCAGTTTGCCCTACACACAATTTATTGTCAAATCTTAGGCTTTTCTGCTCTTTCTTGACTCCTCTTCTCATTTTGCCATTTTACTGTTGCGTCTCTACATTATACTCACAACAGTTTTTAATACCATCTGTTATACACTAGTCATTTTGCCTCCACATATTCCTAAAGATAAGACGGCTTCTTAAGAAAAAATAGAATAAAGCAGGAACAGATTCTCAGATGTAATCATCGTGATGTGTGATGAATATCTGAGCATTTGCAGGGTCATTACACTTTCAAATATTCCTTTTCTTGTCTGCAAGTCAGAGACGCAGTAACAGGCCTCCAAAGACAGCTGCCTATTGTAGTCTGGGTGGAAAGCTTCCCCAATAGATCTGTGCATAGTTGAACAATGAGAGATCAAAAATGGTGTAAGTTTCAGACTTGTGTGCGCATGTATATTTATAAATCATATACATATTTATTCATGTGTATATGTGTATATCCATATCCATACACATACACACCTATACAATCATTTTGGATTATCAGAGTTGATGCAGTTGGCTTTTATGGAATATATCTACAAACCATCACCATACACTGAAAAACGAATAATTCAGTTACCTACCAAACTACTGAATTGAAATAATTGAAATTGGATTGTTTTTCTGGGTCTGTTTAGGTGTAGATAATTTGAGAAGTAAATTATTGGAAGTCAGTTATTTTCACATATATATGACATCTAACAGGTTCATTTTAGACCTATAGTATAAAATCTCCACAATCGTGGCAAAACACGGATGGCTGTGTAGAGCCCAGTAGTGAGCGCAGTGCACTTGTATTAATGTGGTCAATTGACCTGTTCTTTTGTTTGAGTTTCCAGTTGGCCATGTAGCTATGGTTTCTTGGGCTCATACTTTTTACATTCTCTGCTGGGCACAGTACTTTGCATATGGTTTTTACTCAAAAAAGAAGTGCAATTAACTGAAACTCTCTCTTCCTAAACTTACTATTTAACTGGCCGAGAAGTTACAAGTTGTAAAGATGTTATTTTTAAAAAATCTTGTAAAACTAGTTAACAATTCAACATTTACTGAGCACTTACTGTATCAACTATGTGCATTGGAGGAATGGGAAGGAGTGTTAGAAAGCAAGGAAGCCCGTATCTACCTTCAGGCAGCTCCCAGACTTCTTGCATTATATCCCTGCATGTAAGTGATTATCAAGCCACTGATCTTGTCTTGGGCTGTGAAAGTCTAACCATGTTCTAGAAACAGACATAGCATCATTTCCTGCAACAGGCTGCCCGAAAGAGAAGAAACTCTGTGTGCCGTGCTTTTCACTTTTTTTAGTCTGCAGAGTAACTCAGGAAAACCACATAGAGGAAGCCCAGCTTTTTGGAGTACCCAGTGTAGGAACATGCCTGCTGACACAAATGATTATGAAACAGCTCCCTGCGGGTGCAGGCTCTGGGTCACACGCCCGCCCCTTCTCTAGTGATCCTTCAGAACTGTACATACATTGGGAAAATGATCACAAAGTCAGGAGGTCCCAGGAAAGGCTCATTCATTTACAGCTCTGCCATAGCCACCAGTCAGCAATCATGGCTACACCACAGTGACTCCTTTTGGAGGGTAAGTGAAGAGGAAATTGAGGTTTGAGGTAGGCTGGGGCTCAAAATGATCATTGCCTGTGTACTACATCACTGGAATATTTCAAAGCTCTGCCCCTTCTGTTATTTATTCTACACACATTTACTTCATTGTGCCAGGTTGCAATTTACACATTCGGGCCCTGTGCATGAAAAGGATGGAGATCCTGTTCATAAAGGAATTTATATGTCTGGCTAGATGATTTGAAGGCCACAGATGTATGGCACCCACTTCTAACCTTCTGAAGGAACAACTGTTAGGCTCTGAAGCCATATACAGTATTTGCTTTAAGAAACGACAGCACAGGAAGTCCTAAAATATACTAGAATATGAATAGGTTGAGAATGATATTATGCTGCAGCTTAATGCATACTGTAGCCAAGGGCAAGATATCTCATAACTCATTACATTCATTTTGCACTTAACAGAGACATTGAGAGTACAGATCTGGAAATGTGTAAGTTGAACTTCTGTTAAAATTACACCCTCCCTAAGGAAAATAATTCTCTTGCTCTACTTTAGGCTGCATCCACAGGCTGCCAAGACACTTCATTTAATTTGGAGAAAAAGTCCATCCAACTGTTGTCAGGGATCATGTAACAACCCGTTGTTTGGCTGATTTTTTTTTTCAAACCTTGTAACTGTACATTTGTGTTCTGGTGACCCAGCCTTAGGCTACTTGAGGGAGACAGAGTTGAAAGAGGCAATGAAAAGGAAAATGTGCATTGTTACAGAGGATTGGGGTTTATAACACGTCCACATTTAATTACCCCAAAGGCTCTGCAGATAGTAGTACCATTACAGCCCCTGATTTTCAGGTGAGACATTATTTGAAGGGAAATGACAAAGTAGGATTCAAGCATAGGTTTTCTGCCTCAAATCCTGTTTTTTTCCTCACATCATAAAATCCAGCACGTGCTGGGATAAATCTTTGTTAGAACCATGTTTTCAATGCTGCTTAGTTTTTTCTCTTAATGCTTAATGTGCACAAGTCAGGATTCAAAGCCCGAGGTTCTGTAGAAGAAGCCTCATGTGGGTCAGATATCCAGAGCTAACTATTCGCACCTTAGGAATCTGGAAAACAGTATGGCACTTATTGGTAGTCATGAGTTTCTTTCCTGTTAAGGCTAGAAGTTTAGTTCTGGCCTTTACTTGGAATTTACCTTACAAGATAAATAAATTCTTGTAAATATCTTTACAATAAGTCACAAAGAACAACACATTATTAAAGACAAAGCAATAGAATTAGGGCTTTGAGTAAAGCTCAAAATATTGTCAGTAGAGAGTAGCTTAAGTCCACATCAATCAATATTTAAATAGTACCTAAAATGTGTAGGACACTGTGTATGTAGGTGTCAACTGGGAGCAAGGCAGGGCATACACCTTGTTTTGCCCTAAATTGTCTTGATGTATGCCAGTTGCCCCAGTGTCCTGTCTGCTTGGAGACAATAATTTCTTCATTTTCAAAAATTACACGGTCAAGCTAGTTAGAGGAGATGCAAAATCAAGAAAAACTCAGACTATCCTCCAGGAAATTATATCCAATGAACCATAGGAGGGATATGAGGAAAGTATGCCTAGGTATGTAAAATAAAGCACAATGTTTCAACTATTACTTTAAAATGATGTAAAGCAAATGCTTTGGGAGTTTAGAAATGATGTATTTAGTTGGGGTTAATTACAGAGGAAAATAGCACTTTATGTCATTTTCAACAGCCATGATGAGAGTTATCAGAAATGTTGGGATAGGTGCAACATCTACACCGGTGTAGAGCCAGCGGTTCAGGCCTGATTGTCCATGGGGCAAGATCTATTTCATTCTAGTCGTCACTGAGCCAGCCAGCCAGCCAATTTGAAACTCTATATCAGTAAAGGGCACAAACGGTAGAGAATTCCTAGTGTCTCAGTTATGTGAGGGTTTATGTTCTATCTAATTCTGTTTCTATTTCCTCCTGCTTCTTCCTGATGCAGAAGCTAGTGTGATGACTAGGAAGTGTGATGCTTCTGAACCAAGAACACAACCTGCAAAGATGCCCATTAGAAACACCTCCCACCCTCTGTTCTTATGAGAGTGCCTATTTGAACTGCATGGCTTTTGGTGGTAAGAAAATAAATTCTAGCCTGGTTTCTGCTGGAACAGCCTTAATCTTATTTTTAAAGCCTTCGACTTTGTGGTTACTCCCTACATTGAACAATTACATCTCCCCAGTAGGAAACTGGCCCTATCTTCCACCAATTTCACAGCTGTCATTGGAAAACTTGTTTACTGCCTTGCTAAGGTATTTATTTTTAAAGGCTTAACATTTGTTTGCATGTGGATCACACTAGGCCCTCTGGGTGACAAGAAAAAGAAGCACTATTCATGATTTTTGACCTAAATGGAATGGTAACACATCACAATTTGCTTAGTTCAGGTTTGTACCAGGTATCCTGATGTAATTATCAGTACCATCCCTTTTCACTCTCAAAAGTGTCCCAATTTGGACAAGAAATTATATGGTTTCCTGGATCAGTTAGGCACAAGGATGGGAAACACAAACAGAAAAAGACAACTAACACAACAAAGCCATGTGTGATAAATGCCAAATAGATGATGCATGCCGTCAATGAATGGAACCACATTTTAGAAGAAGGAGAAACTGCTGAGGATCTCAGCCATCTGCGAAACTGCTTGATGAAGATGAGACTAAAGTTGGCTCTGGGAGAACATGTAGAATTCCAACAGGCAGTGAAGAAAGGAGATCAGGCAGTAAAACCTTTCCTTGAGAGACTCCTAAAATCAAAGCAAAGCATAATTTTTCAGGCTAAATAGGTACTTGTAAAAATGATTCCCTCCCCTCTT
This sequence comes from Sturnira hondurensis, assembly GCF_014824575.4. NCBI lineage: Eukaryota > Metazoa > Chordata > Mammalia > Chiroptera > Phyllostomidae > Sturnira > Sturnira hondurensis. The sequence goes on along the minus strand of NW_028088140.1, from coordinate 4,961,466 downwards.
CCAAGTAGCCAATATTACAGGCAAACCAGCTTGGCCCATTTAAATATGTGGGTGTTTTCCAAATGCTCACTCTGATTCCCCACCACATTAACGAGCTATTTGCCTTGCTGACATAAATACTCTTTCATGATTATGGAGGGGACAGAGTATGTGCCAGTCAAGGAGTCCCCAGGGCAGCCTGGAATAGCAGCTCCAAGATGTGGAATTGCACACATCACCCATTTGCTATTTGGCTGCGTAATCAACCATCCTCTTGGTCCAAATGGGTGCACGGACACCATAAGAAGAAAATGCCGAATGTGAACGCAGGCTTAGTTTTCAAAGGCCCCTTCAGAATGTAGTGAAAATTGTCTATCAGTATCACTTAGCTGTCAAAATGTCTGTAGTGAATAGCGTGGGGTTTACTGCTTTTGAACCTGAGGTGTGACTGTCACAACCACCCAGTTTTCTCTGAGTATCATTCCATTAAATTAAACACACATGGCTGTTTGATTCTAGGAGTTTTATTATATCAATGGTATTTAGACTATTTTAAAGGATTAAAACCATTTATTACCTTTTTAAAGGAACAAAACCTTAAAGATAATGTTCATTTGTATGGGACAAAACTTTCTGGTTACTTTCTGGTCACTCTCCCCCTCTTTTAATTAACAAAACCCTGATTTTTACTTGGAGCAGCAATATCTCCAGTTTAAAACAATTAACACTAAATTTCCCAGCTTTCCTTTTACCTAAAGTTGTTTAGATGACACTGATCTAGGCAAAAGACAACAAAATATTAGGTGTCCAGGAAAGAGGTCTAAATCATCTGACATGTACCTTTTTGCTATTTCCCTTTCCTTCCAGCCTGAATTATAGACACGATGGCTGGAGTTCTGGCAGCCTCCCTGAAAACATGAAAATGGGGTCATACTCTGAAGATGTAGGGAAAAATATCCATAAAGAACTTGGACATCTAATGAGATCATGGAAATACAATCTAACCTCTGAACTGCCTACTTCTGAACTTGTTTATGTGAGAAAAAATTCTCTCATTTCTTTGTGTTATAGTTTGAAAGTCTGCATTAGCAGAAAATGGGAAAACTTAACATTAAACTGTTAAACTGATAAGTGTTGATCTGTTAAATGTTAAACTAACAAACCATATACCTCTTGGGTTAAAATAAAGGCAATAGAGACCAGAGTTCTACCTACCATAATATTTGAACTATAAGATATTTATTAGAAAACTTTGAGTTAACATGAAACTTCTGGGGGCACTAACAATAAAGGATCATCTGTAAATTATTTAATTTTATTAGAATCATGGCCCTTTGCTTGACTGTAGAAGGCTCTCTGAGGTAGAAATATTGGAGGAAACTATCATTTCTCCTGTTACTTCAGAGTTAAATGCTGGTGAATCTGGTGTGGTTTAATGCAGACTTTAATTGCTATTGGATACCCTAAATTCAAAGACATAGCAGGTTTTTGTGTATGTAGTGTTCCATTCTTTGGAGAACTATCCTCCTCCACAGCAGCCGTGGGCCATTCATATGGATCCATGGGCTGGACTGTTCCCCTTGCAAAGGCGTCGGTTTGGTCACTTGGTCCAGACCTGGACTATCTGACTCTCCATCTCCTAGCTGCAAGAGAGTGAAGGATGTTCTTGACCAAAGACACACAAGTGAGAGTACCCACTGGGGTATTTTCTGGAGCAAAAGGGAAAGCTCTTTTCTTGGATCCTGTGTTGTAGAGGCTGTGTGCCTTTAAGCTGCTGGAGGCTCCCGTACTACAACATGGAAAGAACTTGCCTGAAAAGAGCTCTCTAACATTGTTTATAAGACAGCAAAGATCCAGGCTTGTTGAAGACATTGGACTTTTTTAGTTATATGAGTCCATTAATACCTCTTTCTATTTCTGTAATTTGCTGCCAAAGAGTTTCAACCAGTGCAGGTAGGTCTATGAACTGTGAGAAACTGAATTAACTTGGCTAAGCAGAATCACTAATGGAAACAGGACTCTAACATGGGCAGTCTTGGCACGCATCTCCATCTTCTTTTCACTACACCACACTGCCTCCCCAAACCAATGAAAACCAATCATGGTTTATGGAAATCATGTTGATTTACCATTAGGCTTTCTAAAATATAATATTTCTACAAATATAACTTCCATGTTCCAGATTTTGTGCTAATTCTAACTGATAAAGTTATGAAATGGAGTTATTACTTTTTGTTATGAAAATAATCTCATATTTACAAAGTTTTAGAGAATGTTTTAATGAGACAAATCTTTTCTGAACACCTACTATGTCCATGGCATTAGATTAGTTATTAACAGGGAAAGAGAAGAATAAAACAAATGGAAATAAAGAGTCAAACATAACATTTTTAAGTCACTATACTTCAAGATAGGAAGTGGTAAGCACCATAGCACCAGTACAAATAAAATGCTATCACAGAAAGGAGTGGGTCGGTAGGGGACATGCCACTGAAGCTAAGCAATAAAGGATTAAATGTGAGGCAATGTGAGCAGGGCATTTCAGGCCAGTGCTATTGAACAGAACCTTCTACCAAGTGGAAATGTTCTATATATTCCCTGTGCAACATGGTAGATACTGGCCACATCTGGCTATCAAGCACTTAAAATGTGGCTAATTCAATAACTGTATGGCTAATGCCTACCATGATGGCCACTGTAGTTCTGGACAAATAAATAACTAGCACAAGCAAATGTAACGGCTGGGGAAAATGGAAAACACAGAATGTGCATGAAAGAGAAAGCAGCTTGTCTATTTCAGCGGAAATTGAGCTTATAAGCCAGCGAAGAGGGAAATGATATTTGGTAAAGTTGACTGGGTTCAAATCATGAAAGATTTTTCACTTTGGGCACTGTTTGAGATCAGTAAGGAGCAGATAATGATTCCCAATCTAAGAAGTGGTCTGATCAGCCTTACGCTACAGGAAGATTAAACTAGCAGCTGTGGACATGAGAACTGGGAAGAATACATCGTAGGAGCAGAGGTACCACATGTGAGATCAGAGTGAGAGTCCAAACGAGTTAATGAAAGCCTGAAGACAAGTTAATAAAAACAGTGACAGAGGAAATGTAGTAAAAAAATAAGACAGATGTGAAATACATCATGAAAATAAAAACAAGACAACTATAAGCTGATTAGAGAGAGAAAGAAGAATGTATTTTGGAGAACAAAAAATGGAAAAGAACTTATAAGAGAAATAGATTTGGTAGTATAGCTATCTGGTTTAGAGAGACATTCTGAATTTTATTTTACATCTTTTAGGTAACGGTGCTACCTAGCTTTATCAATATGGTTAAAGAGAAATGTTTAAAAACACAACAGAAATTTGGGTTGGGGATTTTAGAGCATGTATATAGACCAGGGATTAGGCCAAAACTGTCCTTTCACCTGCTTTGTCTCTAAAAGCTTGTTGGAATACAGCTACCCTCACTGGCTCATATATTATCTATAGCTGCTTTGGAGCATAAATGCAGGGTTCAGCGGTTTCAACAAACCATTATGCTCCCAAGGCTGAAATTATTTACTGTCTAGCCTTCTGTGGAACACATTTGCTGACCCTGATATAGGTTATTAGAAGTCACTAAAACACATGAGTCTAATAATTTTACTATGGGAAATTCTATTATTAATTAGAATGTAATAGAATCAGAGAGATGCAAATTAAAACCACAATGAGATACCACTTTACACCAGTCAGAATGTCCATCATAAACAAAGCAACAAACAACAAGTGTTGGAGGGGTTGTGGGGAAAAGGGGACCCTAGTTCACTGTTGGTAGGATTGCAAACTGGTACAACCACTATGGAAAACAGTATGGAATTTTCTAAGAAAACTAAAAATGAATCTGCCTTTTGACCTAGCAATTCCACTAACAGGATTATATCCTAAGAACCCTGAAACACCAATCCAAAAGAACCTATGCACCCCGATGTTCATAGCAGCCCAATTTACGATAGCCAAGAGTTGGAAGCAACCTAGATGCCCATCGGTCAATGACTGGATCAAAAAGCTATGGTACATTTACACAATGGAATTCTATGCAGCAGAAAGGAAGAAGGAGCTCCTACCCTTTGCAACATCATGGATGGAACTGGAGAGCATTATGCTGAGCGAAATAAGCCAGGCAGTGAAAGACAAATACCATATGATATCACCGTTAACAGGAATCTAAACAAAACAAACAAGCAAGCAAAATATGACCAATGACACTCAAATACGGAACAGACTGACAGGGGCCAGAGGGGAGAGGGGAGAGAATCATAGGGGAAAAGGGGATGGACTCACATGAACAAGTATAAAGGACACATGGACAATAACTAAGGGTGGGGGGCAGAAATGGGAGGGAGGTGGGGAGCACTGGGCAGGGGGTAGGCAGGCTTGGGAATATAAGACAGAAAACTGTACTTGAACAAGAATTAAATTTAAAAAAAGAATACCCTATTGACTATTACTATTATATTGACATATAATATAATATGTTGAATGTGTTGTATTTTTGTCTAGATGTTTGGAAATTAATACTCATTTTATGATTTATATGAAATTATTTATTAACCAAATATTTCATTAGCAGAGAATTTTATTTTCTGTCCGTACCAAATTTTTAATACACACACGTTTTAAAGTCATATGAAATTTTTACTTTGTTAAAGTTTTATTAATTAATGGAAACTAAATAGGATTGAAAGTATAAGTTTAGGGTTTAATCTTGTGTGGTCAAAGGAGTATGGGCAACTGTATCTCATAGGGAGAATATCTTTAGTATTAGTATAATAAAAATAATAAAATAAGGGAAGGGAGAAGGGTGTGAAAGAAGAGGAAAAGAGGGAGAAATGTAGAAAGAAACAAGGAAAAGACAGATTAAGTTACTGTAAAGTTGACAAGTTAAAAGCCTCTATCACACACGGTACACATGGGTAGCTATTTAGTGCTAACAGACTCAGAGGGGCAAGAAACCATCTCCAGAGTTTGAGAGAAAACATAAGGAAACAACCCAGCAAGCAAAAGAATATCATAGGATGTAGAAATAGAGCAAAAAGTAGGAAAAGACATAAAAATTTCACAGTTAATGTCTTCAGAGAGATAGAATGCTTAATAAAATGAAACAAGCAGAACAGAAATAAATATTAAAAATTTAAAATATGGTAGCTGAGCTAAAACATTCAAATAAAAGTTTGGAGAACAATATGAAAAAATCTTTCAGACAGTAAAGAAACAAATGAAGAGTATGAAAACAATGGGCAATAAAAAAATCTGAGGATCAGTCCAAGAGATGTGTCCCTGGGCACATGACTAACATGAATTCTAGAGAGATGGATCAGAGAAGACAGAATGAAAAAAGTTATCAAAGAAATAATATAAAATTAAAGTCATGAGTTTTCAGACAGAAAAGCAAAACAGCAAACTGAACAAACAAACAAACACCACACACACTAAAGTGTATCATCATGACACTCCAGAGCACCAAGGCTAAAGGTGAGTTTCTACAAGTTACCAGAGAGTGGGGAGGGTGGTAAATAGGTCACCATACAATCTACTTTGGAATAGCCTCGTTTACTCTTGTCCTGGCATCCCATTTGCTTTGTTGGTCATCTAAAATTGGCAGTTCTTTACAAACTAGTACTATTAACTGAGCCATTAAAATAATCCATAGTACTTTTATAGGTCTCTGCTTTGTCTTTCCAGTTTCTGCTACACGTTGTGTCGTGTAATGAACAGGATATTCACTTTAAGACACTGTTAAACCTGAAAGACAATCAGCAATAGTCCATCTTTTTTTAAAACTCCCATTTTGTTAAGCTATAATAGACATACAACATTGTGTAAGTTTAAGGTGTACAATGGTGGCTTGATACAATATGTATTGTGAAATGATTACCATAATAAGGTTAGTGAACACATCATCCATTACCTGTTGTTTTTTGTGGCAAGAACAGTTAAGATCTACTGTGTTAGCAATTTTCAAGTATATAATACAGTATTGTAAACTAGAGTCACCATGTTGGGTATCAGCTCCCAGAACTTATGTTACAACTGGAACTCAAAGCAACGCCTCCTATTTTCCCCACACCCAAGCCCGGGCAATGACCATTCTTCTTTCCATTCTATGAATTAAGCCTTTTAAGGGGACTAAATGGTAATGAAAAAATGCAATAAAATTATGAAATAAAAATAATAAATAAAAAGATCCCACACATGAGTGAGATCATATTGTCTTTCTCTGTCTGACTTTCACTTAGCATAAAACCCTTAAGGTACATCCATGATGTCATAAAAGTCAGGATTTTCTTCTTTTTATGGCTGAACAGCATTTCATTATTTGTGTGTACATGTGTGTTACCACATTTGTAAAATAAATTTTATTTATTGAATTTTAGAAAGGGGGACAGGAGAGAAAGAGAGAGAGAGATTAAAACATCAATTTGTTGTTTCACTTATTTATCCAGCATTTACCCAATATTTGTTGCTTCTTCTGTGTGTCCTGACTGGAGATCGAACCTGCAATCTTGGCCTATTGGGACAGTGCTCTAACCGACTGATCTGCCAGCCAGGGCCCTCACATTTCTTTATATCTTCTTTGTCAGTGGACACTTAGATTGTTTACACATCTTGACTATTGTGAATAATGCTGCAATGAACATCGGGGTGCTGATATCTCTTTGAGAAAACTGATTCCATTTTTTTCAGATATATACCCAGGTGTCCCTCACCTTCTCTTCATGCAGTGTAAATAATCTCTCCCTTCAAAGTACAGCATTTCTCACTTATAAAACAAATGAAAAGCACTCTGACACTAACTTTTGGTCACCATGACTCTGCCAGGCATTTGGAGTGCCACCTGGTTGTGTAATGTCTCTGTGAGGCACAAGAAGCCATCAGGCTCCCAGTCAGTAGAGCAGTGGGAATGTAGGAAATACAGGTTAAACGTCCAGGAAAATAGGACTGGGAAACAGAGGCTGAGCTTATGCAAAAATCATATAGAGTTGCCTTAATATATATGCTATAGTGGTTTCATCACTTAGTTGATGGCATAAACTTAAAACTATTTATCTTATTTTTTAATATTTTATTTATTTATTTACTTTTAGAGAGAAACTTAGCAAAACTTAGTGGCCTCAATAACGAGCATTTGTATTCATGCTCAAGAGTCTGCATTGATTATGGTTCGGGTGATGTAGGCAAGACTCAGCTGGGTGATTCTACTACAGATGCAGGCTGACTGGTGTTGATTACAGTCTACAGTCTGCACTTAGATGTGCTCCAGCTGTGTTGTCTGTGGCCCTGCCTTATGGCACAGGTGGCAAACTCAAGCCCCGAGATCCGGCCCTCCACCTTGTTTCTACCCGGTGGCAGAGCTGAGCCCTCACTTAACTGTTAAGGAATAGTTACATTTGTACAGTCCTAAAATTACATTGGGCCCTTTGAAGGCAAATGTGAGGCTGATGTGGCCCCTGGTGAAACTGAGTTTGACAACCCTGTTTTATGGGATCACAACTACCAAGTTTTTCAAAACACAAGAAGAAGAAAGACCTCATAACAAGGTTTGACTCACAGGGATTTGACTCACATTAGATTGCCAAACATTCCCATGGCTAATGCATTTTGCATGTACAAGAAAAGTGAGTATTTCTTGAATATTAATCCAAACAATCACCTTTTTCATCATGAGGTCCAGACGATATCATTAATCACATGACACAACACACAAATCTGATGAACAAGCATCAGCATCTATTTCAAAAGTTACTAAACAAACAAAACAATTTAACATGCGCAATGGAAGAAAATACATTTGCTTATCATTCCATGAAGCCTGACTTTTCACTTAGGTCAAATGACTGCTACTGATTTTGCTCACCTGCACACAGTTTTTAAAAAAATGAAGCAATAGCTTGTTATGTGCAAAGTTCCTAATGCAATTTCATATCAATATCATTGGGTTTCTAAAAATAGGTTAATTACAATAATGATTTAGTTTTTCAAATTTATGAAATGAAAAGAAAAATAAAACTTTTGAGATTTTATTTTATCAAAGGTGAAATGTCAGATATTAAGAATACCATTCTACATTGAAGATAAAATGTTTACCTTTGCTATAGTAATGTCATGTGAAATTTAATGAGTCAAATTAGGATACTCATGGAGCAAAAATGTAGTATTTGAAATAGGTTTTACTTGCAGGAGTATCAAACTTATTTTCACTGGGGGCCACATCAGCCTTGCGGTTGCCTTCAAAAGGCCAAATGTACTTTTATTTTAAATGGACCTTAAAAATGCAGCTACTCCTTAACTAGGGGCAAGGAGCTTGGTGCTGCCACTGGGTAGTAAAAAGGTGCTGGGCCAGATAAAACAAGGTGGATTTGGTCTGTGGGCCTTGTGTTCGCCACCTGTGGGTTATAGTATATGCATAATCCATAATCACTTTTAAATAAAGTGTAGTAAAATCAGAGTTGTAGTTGTGTGTGCTAATCACAGGAAAGTGTCGTGAGTCAAAACTCACAAGTAAAGTTGACCTTTGAACAACACAAATTTGAATCCATTTATATGTGGATTTTTTCAATAAATATAAATGGGCCCTCCATACTACCCAGTTTTACACCTGATTCATACAATCGTGTATAGAAAACAGTATTTTCAATCTGCACTGGGAATCTGCAAATGCAGGGGGCCAAGTATATGCATTGTTCTTCACCATTTTATATAAGTGAATTGAGCATCCTCAGCTTTTATCTGTCAGGGTTCTAGAATCAACCAGAGAGACCAAGGAACAACGGGGGAGTCAAAAGTATATGTGGATTTTCTACTACGCACTGGTTTGTGCCCCTTACTCTAAATCGTTCAAGAGGTGACTGTAGTTTCATACATACCAAGTACACAGTTAAAGTTAACCGTAACTTTTTCTGACATAAAGCTGAGGTTAAAAGAAAAGAAAAAAAGAAAAAAATCCCCAAAGGTACAAAGAAAACCACATTATGGGAATATATGGGAATATATTTTTTCTCACTTTACTGACCATTTTCAATTAGATATTAAAGATAGTTAAACTTTTGAAGAACTACTTTTCTTAAAATCCTCACCCGAAGATATGTTTTTTATTAATTTTAGAGAGAGAGGAACCAGGAGAGAGAGAGAAGCATCAGTGAGAAAGAGAGAGAGAAACACTGATGTGACAGAGAAACATCAATCTGTTGCCTTCCATACATGCCCTAACTGGGGATTAACCCCATCAGAGGTATGTGCCCTGACCAGGAATCGAACCTGCAACATTTTGGTATATGGGACGATGCACCAAACAACTGAATCACCTGGCCAGGGCAGAACATTTTTTTTTTATAACATTATGAAGGTTCTACCATAGTATTAAACTTTTGTTTTGAAAATTCTTAACTATACATTTTGTTCAGGGAAACTTAGAAAACTTTTATAAAAATATTCAAAAGAAATGGTGCTTCAAACTGGCTTTTAAAGCTTTTAGTGATTAAAACTCTTAAAAAACAAACTTTGCATATGAAAACGTAATTTATTCTTACAAAAGCAAGGAAGGAATTGAATGACTTGAATGATGTTAGCTCACATGATGAACAGAAGGTAGTTTTGAAATTCTATAATCGTGTTTTGAAATATCTCAACTCGTGAGAAAATTTTTTCATGTGTTCTCCCTTTAAAATGTGTAATTTATGTTATATACCAAAATGGAATAAAATTAAGAAGACTTATGATGTTGCTGCATCTAAATTTGGCAAAACAGTAAAATGATTGCAGATAGAGAAAACCTATTTGATGTGTTTTGTCTTCCAAAAACTTTGAAAAAGAAAGCACTCTGAATGAAAGATACAAACAGTACTTTAAAATAGACTAAAATATTTATGCAATTCAATAAACTCCCTTAAGAATATCCACCACTGAGCAGAACTTACTCTGTAATTACCAAATACCTCAGCAGCTAGGAGAGAGTACATTTTTCTTAGAAAAAAATCATGATGAATAAAGAAAATTCAATTAAGGTTGTCAAAATGTCAACTTTGTTAATTATTAAAAAGATAACTTTAAAGAAGACTGTTGTCAATTCCATGGGAAAAATAAATACAATGGGACTATTAAAAATACATTCTTCAGCCCTTGGACCGGTGTGGTTTGTTTGAGTGGTGTCCTGCAAGGCTCAAGATTGCCTTGAAACATACAAGAAACAGCAAACAAATGCATAACTATGGGACAACAAATTGATGTTTCTCTCTGTCTGCCTCTCTTCTTTTCTCTCTCTTTCTAAAAACACATGAATAAAAATTTAAAAAACATATTCTTCAGAAAATTTCTAAAGTCATTGTACTAGAACTAGGTATGGCTTTAAGTGATTAAATTATATAGATAGATACCAATTGTTCTTTTTGTAGTATTTTTAATATCCAGATAATCAATATACATAAGGATATTTTTTTACTTTACTGTACATGACCATGTACATTATTTTGAATTTTTAGATGGAATTTTAATTAATTTTTTAATGTAATTACTTTTTATAGGCCAACCAGTATATAATAGCAATATAGGCCCTAGAGGGCTGGCAGAGCCCAGTGCCCACCACCATCACCAAGGGAAGCTCAGCAGCTGTGACCTCACATCCCACTTTGTCTGACTTGGACATGCCCATAAGATGTGACCCTGATTCTGGCTGCACCTTGGAGGGAAACGAAGAGGAGCACCGAGGACCAGCAGCCACACAATTATAGCTTGATGCTTAGGTGTATCTTTCACATTGCCGCTTTGTTGCTTTGATCACAATCTCAAGTAAAAACAGCCAAGTAAAAAATCATCATTCTCTTCAATTACCAACCTGGATAAGCTTAGTGTCCTGTCCAACTGCTACTAATACAACTAGAAATTCAGATATAATCACAACAAGCCTATCGGGAAAGTGATTGAGATAAGAAAGATAATTCTCACTTTCCCTAGAGGAAGTTTTATTATTCAGTAGGCAATGTCTAAAAGTTTTTAGATAATTGAAAAATAGCATTATAAAAATACTGTGGATAAATATAAAAATTGATAACATAAAGAAATGCAAAACGGTTGAAAGTGAGGATGGATTTGGGATTGAGGGAAAGAGAGGTAGGCACTAAGTTTTGTTGTGCTATCTGAGCTTTAAACTTTTGAACATGCATTGTTTTGATTCTTAAAAAGTAAATAAGGTTAATATTTTAAATTAAGTGCCTAATATACATAGTGAAAAATCAAGTTTTCCTTTCCCTGCCATTTCCAATTTCCACAAGTTTCTATGCCTCTGATTTCCTCCGGTTTTCTCACAAATTCATCTTAAGAAATTACTAATTAATTATGATCCAAGGCCATGCAGACTGACCTAGATAATCCAAGAATGGTTAAACAATTATGAAAGGTTTTGTTAGGTAAATTTTAATCCCTTTACCATTCAAATTTTTTCTAACTCAAAGCATTTTTACAAATATACAGTGATTGGAATCTGGAAAAGTAATGAGCTTCTTTATATTCTTATATGGCTCCTCCAATATCACTCATTCTAATTAGTTAATGTAAGATATTACCCATGGCCCCAGACTTCCTTCTCACTGTGTTAAAGGAAAACAGAGACCACCCTCTTCCAGTTTTCCATGCTGAAGATAAGGCTTATGGACGCATTATTATAAATCAAGATGAGTGGAGGGTGGAAATTCTGGGATGAAGGAAGTTACACCCAAGATTAAACTTGTTAGTGAAACATTTTTTAGTAATCACTGACTTCTCCTTCCTCTAGTTCTGGGTAAACAAGTTAAGAATGCTGAGTGTTGTGGGCTGGCCCACAGGTTTCCCTGCAACACATTGTCTGGACTGTGTTACTGAAATGCCCGTCATTGTCTGCACATTAGTCGCCAAAGCTTGCAAGGAGCTGTTGTGACTTGCTCATTCCCAGTGTTCAAATCATTCAGCTATTGTGTCAACACCTTAAGGTCAAGTCTCTGATCATGACCAGCCAGGCTCACTCTTTATTACTGGCAGTGGATTCTGTTTCACTGTGCTCAAACCTCAGATCCGCCTCTGCCCAAAACAGACTTAATCAGCAGTGAAAGGTAGAATAAGTTGGGCTGGAATTTCCGAGAGAGTGAGTACAGGGTCAACTTAGGGCCTGGATAGACTTTCACAGCAGGTTGAAAGTAATATCAGGTAAAAATGTGAGTTAATATTGTGGGCAATTTATCCATTACCAGCCAGGTCCAGCCTTCTCTTAAAGAGAAGGAAGTAACTGATCAAAATCGCAATTGTGGCTAAACTCAGGGAGGCTCATGGGGCGTCCAGACAGGCGTGGTTTTAAGTGCTTTTTCTGTCTTATCTCATTTAGTCCTCATCACATCCGTAGGTGGTATTTCCCTTTCAAGGGATTAAATAAAAGAATGCCTGAAAATGCTTAGCTCAGTGTCTGACATGGCATAAAGAAGTATTAGCTTACTATCATCACTAATCATCAATAAATTCTCATCAATGTGCTGTGATTATAAAGCTGAGTCTTTCAGAATCCTACCACTCCAAGGTGGACTTTGCCCCTTGGGAAAATATATTCTTTGATTACAGTAGCTAATAATCTCAACAAGTGAGGGCAAGGTAAAAGAAATTTCTCAATATTAGTGCTAGCGATAGGAGTACATCACGTGTCTAGATACTGATTACATATGACTTCCCTGGGCCAATGCCTCCCCGGTCTAAAGCTAACATTTCTGCCCAGTAACAGGAGATTCAGTCTCACAGCCTCAACTTTCCAAGGAGAGAATGGGATGCCTAGGCAGATAGTGGGAACACTTTGAAACAGACATGCCGCTTGTTAGCAAAAATGTTGAAGAGGAAATTCAGGCATGAATGAATCATTTTCACCCCAAGAATTCCCAATGCTAACAACACATACTAATAACATTTTTTTAAAAGTTAGTGAAGATTCAATCATGCATTTTGGAAGCAGAACAATGAAAACTTCCATTAAAACCTTTAACTGAAAAAATGATGTCTTAAAAATGGACATTCAAAAGTTAAACATTGGAGTCCTGGGTGGCTACCGTTGGGGTGGGCATGAGGCATGACGAAGTGTGATTAAATCAAGGACTTTGTCACCCGGTAGATCAGAGTAAAGCCTGACCCCGAGCCCAACTAGCTCTGTAACCCTGGGGACGAGGTAAAGCCACCTTTTTACGTGTGCATTTTTGCATCTGTAAAATAAGATTCTTTAAACAGTCTTCATGGGAATTATATGAGATTACGCATGTAAGTACTTGGAACAACAATGGTAAGTACTCGATAAATGACGGTTATCATGATAATGAGGAGGAGGAGGAAACAGAGATCCAGGAAGCACCGTAGAGTCCATAGAATTTGCACAACAGAGGGGTTATTTTCTAGTCATTCAACACGAATGATTTTCTCATCTTACTGAAAACTCAGGCATATTCAACCCCTCCTCTGTCCTCACAAGCCAGCTCAAAGAAATGCAATCCTGGGCAAGAAAGGATAGAGAAGTCCATCAAGTGTTCCTCACCGTTAATACCTCACAAGTGATGCATGTTGAATCCAGTGGGTCTCAAACAACCTCTCACACACAGTGGACATTCAAGAAATATAACCAAACAGCACAGGAAGAACATTTAGTAGGACAACCATTCTTAGATAGAACTACCAATACAAATTTCATGAAATCCAGAAATTATCTGTAAAGTGCAAATGGCCTCATACAGGGAGCCAACCATTCCATCCTCCAGATAATTTCAGGAAACAGAGAGGACAAACACTGGGAAGTGTAGAATCAGAAGATGGACAGAGAAGGGGTTCCAGACCAACGAGGAGGAACTGGGTGTCAACATCAAGCCTACACTTTTTTACTTGTTACTTAATTAATTTACCATGAATTATTTCTTGTCCTTGAATTGTTTCTCATTTCCATTCCGTAGTGTATTTGATCTTTTTCAGTCAAGTCCTTCCATTAAAAAGCTCCTTCAGTTATTGTTAATGACACCTGGAACAGCTGGACCCCCAAATGACAATGTTAATAATTAACAGTTTTAGGATGGGATAGTCCAAGCTAGGTAGACATGACATTTTAGTAAAGTGATCCCCCCGGTGAGGTTTAATCCCATCTCAGCATTCTAAGCATTATATTTTACATCAATTTGTTCTTTTGATCTCAATACTACCTTTGTAAGTAGATTATCACAGCCATTTCATTTTACAGATGACAGAATCGAGCTTCTTCTTCTTTTTTTTAAGATTTTATTTATTTATTTATCTTTGGAGGGGAAGGAGAGAGGGAGAGAAACATCAATGTATGGTTGCCTTTCATGCGTTCCCTGCTGGGGGTTGGCCTGCAGGGAACTGGCCTGCAACCCAGGCATGTGCCCTGACTGGGAATCGAACTGCCACCCTCTGGTTTGCAGGCCTGTGCTCAATCCACTGAGCTACACCAGCCAGGGCAGAATTGAGCTTCTTGATGTTTAAGTTAATTTCCCAAGCTTACAGAGTTTATGTTAGAACTGAGAGTAAAAATCCAGGCCAAGTTAAGTAGAATCAGATCCCAGGACCTGTCCTATTTACCACATTGCTGCCTTCTCAGAAATGCTTTTGTGAATAGTGTCGTGTTTTTATTTGCTTCTGCCTTCAAAATATTACATTTAAAAATCCAATTTAGATTTTAGTCTACTATATGTTGAATATGCAGTGTCTGCACTGTGAAAAACCTTGTTTTATTTCTAAGAATCCAAAAGCTATATACAGTCTGAGAGGAAAAACAATTATAATAGAAATGATGGATGCATTGAATGGGATGGATCTTTAAAATATTCATTTCACAGAAGAAAATATTTTAGAATTAGACTCCATGTTAATATAGTACAGAAAATATTGATATCAATAACCCTTTGGGATAGAATTTAGGCTGATATTTAAGCCCAGCTTAGCCCTAAATTTCTCTTTAACATGAAATTTAAGCAGTCATACACAGTCACATTCTGAAGACTGTGACTTGTTTTGTCTCCAGACAGGCTAAGATATGTTAAGTGTGATATAGCTTTCACATGTTACGTGTGAAAATGTTCTTTTGGTGGATTGGTTACAGAGAGTTTGAATTTACAGCCTGACACCTTCAGATAGATACACATTTGTGGATGGTAATTAGAGACTCTCCCTTGTATGTCCTCAGTACCCCCAGCCCCCAGGATCTTCTGTGTGTCTGGTTTATCTTTGGTTTATCTTTGCCAGACTCACAGTGAGGAAGAAGGGGCTGCTGTTCCTCATATTCCCTGGCTTGAATCTGTCGGCGCTGATGTTTTGAACCAGCTGTTGTAGGGTTCCTATATAACTGGTTCAGAAAGGTTGCTGAGGATCTTATCTCTTCTCTCACCCAAGGATACTGTGAAGACATCAACCTTGACTGAGTAAGCTGGGTGGTGTGGGATGAGTCAGTCATTCCATTTGAGGAGCAATAGATGCATGTCAGCAGGCCAGGGTCTTAGACATCCTTCCTCAGTACCCTCTTTTCTGAGTTACCTCTTTACATGCTAGTAGAACACTGACTTTAAATGACTGAGTGAATTCTCCAGCTAGAAGAGATGTTACGGATTATTGAAAGTCATCCCATCATTTCATTGACATAGAAGCAAAGAGGTGACATACTTCTTCCAAGGCCACATAAGGAGTAGTAACAACTGGAAGTAGAAACCAAATTTATTGACATCTTTTTGCTTCAAACTTTGCCTTCCATACCCAGTCAAATAAATGACTTAACTGAGATGGTCACTGAATCAAAAGGGTTGTTTTGATTGAATTGATGTAATAAAGTTCCTGCAAGTAGGGTTTTTTTTTTTCAGTTGAGCTATAGCACTGATGAATAGACTTCAAGCTGATTTAGCATTTTAGATCTAATTCTTTCTGGATTGCTGGGGCCATTCTCTCATTTGGCTCAACCTCCAAATAAAGAACCCCAGATCATTTTATTTCTTAAAAATTGCAATTAGGCATGCCATGTAAAATGTATAGTCTTGTGTGATTATAGGAATTGTGCCATTACATCTTCTCAGCCAAAGATGATTTTATTATGTAGAACTAAGTTGAAGTCATGGAAATGGAAAACAGTATTCTTAAAACACCAAGAAAGAACAACCACTGCAAAGAATGTGATAACATCTAAATCACATAAAGGTTGGCTTTTGACTAAAACTTAATGTTCTTTGAAGCACAGAATAATGGCATCCAGGAAGAAAACAACGAGCACCACCTTAAAATTTCTCAAGCGCATGTCAGGGGAAAATATGCCGTTTAGTAGGTGCACTGGCGATCATCACAGAGTGTCTGACAGCTTACTTCCGGTTTCAGAACAAAGGAACTTCTATCATCCAAGATGGGAAATTGGACATAAGTTGTTATTTGTTCTTGGTCTGGTGTTTTAAAAGTTATGAAGTATTTATGCATGGCCATAGCAAGGTAGAGCAGAATCAATCATGAAATGGGTGAAACAAAGGCATGTATGAAAGCATGTCAAATTGGTGCAAAGAGAGAATGTTGGGTCATCAGAGTGTTTACCATAGAAGTTTACTGCATCTGTGTATAAACTTTTCCATTAAAGCCACATTGATTTTTGTGTAATCTGTTATTTCCAGCAGCAAGTTCATTCCCTGAAGGTTTCATGCCAAGTTTCTTTTAGGATTTCCATGTGACTTACATTAGCATTTTTGGCTTCAAAACTACCTCTAATGAACTACTTACAGTTTTTTTTAAGAGTGCCTGAAAAAATTAGGCTGTGACAGTTATCCAAAACATAATTTGATATGCTGTTTAATTATTTAATGTGCTGTTTAAAAATTGAAGTGTGGCCCCTGGTTGATTGGTTGATACAGTACCATTTAAGGTAGATTCAAAGCCCCTTCAAGACTATAATAATCAGCTGAGCCCTTCACGGTCTGGCGTTGTATAGGACATCTGTCCTAGTAAAATGCTAATTCAAAATGTCAACTTCAATGTTTTTAAGAGTATGTCTTTAAAATATTGCTAAAACCTACCTCATAACATAATAATTACTATGCTAAGGAAATTGAATGAAATTTTCTGTGAAAGTGAATGTGATGTAATCCATATAGTGCTTTTAAATATATTTACGTGCATTTTCACCTACATCCTATCTCAAGAAAATACACAAATCATTTCTACGTAAATGTATGCTAACCTAGCATAGTTTAAATCTTTGCAATAGTGGTGGCTCTTGAGACAAACTCTGATAATTATCAGTCTCTTTTAAGAAATGATAATTGGACACCATGACAAAAACTCACAACCTTTTCACAGGAGGAAAATGGAAGTGATGGCCTTCTCTGTCACATGTTATCAAATTGTAATTATTTTTTGTGAAAAAAATAATGCTGCATTTTCCCCTAGGAGTAACACAAAAGAAAATGAAAATGGAACTAAATAAAATGCAGCTTAGATAAATAGTTTTTGAAGAAACTCTAAAGACCTCTGCATTAGAATCATCTGTGTTACTTGTTTAGAATGTAAGTTCTTGGCTAGCCTCAGACCTAGGGAATCAGAGTATTCTCTACAATTTGAAAACCAATGATTGAGATACTTAGCTATTTCTTGTTTCAGAAAGTCTTCCCTGACCTCAAAAGCTGGCTGTTTAACTTTCTCATACTCTTCTTTCATCACGTCACCCTTATATTGTCATTATTGCATAGCGGGCAGGGGCTGTGTCTTGTTCTCTGTCATATTCTCAGAGCGCAGCCTAGTAAATGAAGCATAGTAAACCTTTAAGAAATTATTTGTTGACTTCCAGTCAGGGTTATTTGTTGACTTCCAGTGTAGGCAGACATGGCTTACCGCTTTGCACAACCACATCAAAATTGCAGCTGAAGTACAGAACAACCATCACTCAGAAACATCAGAAATCTAGTTAAATGAAAGTCTGACAACTACAGAATTAAAGAAAATGCACCAGGCTAGTAGGAGGGGCACAGAGGTAAAACAAGCTGGTCCTGCACCCATGTGTGTTGGATAAAAATTCCAGAGGGATATCTCAGGAGCAAGGAGTCCCAGCCCCATACCAGGCCTACCAGCCTAGGGTTCCAGTGCCAGGAAGGTAAGTCCCTAAAACTTTTGGCTGCAAAAACCAGTGAGAATTGAGTTGGCGGAAGAAACTTCTGGAGCTCTAAGCAGTTCCTCTTAGAGAACCCAAATATGCACTCAGCTATTCAGACTCGCTCCTTCTGACCTCCAGCACCAGGATAGCAGCTTGAAAGGCACTAGTGGTCTACAGGGAGAACCTGAAGTGTCTGGCATCAGGTGAGCAAAGACCATTGTCCCTTTTCTAAACCTTTCCCCACAGAGCCTGCAAGCTGGTGCCATATCTGAGGCCCCATCAATCTGGCTAACACTGTTTGACCCACCTTGCAGATCCACAGGGGTTCTAACCCACCCCACTTACAGGCCTACCCAAGCTGCTTTTCCATAAAGATAGCTGGTTTTGGCTCATGCTTCACTATTTCCTAAATCCTCTCAAAATAGCAATTGCTGGCCTCAGTGAGCTCCAGGCCCAGCACTAGCAGCAGCCAGCCTAAATTCACGGCTTGGCTTCACCTGGGAATCTCCAAGCCCAGCACAAGTAGCAGTGATCTCAGATTGCTTTATAGCTCAGGCAGAGAGGCGCTGGTCAAAACACAGGTGAGGGATGACCTAGGCCTGTACCACCCAGGAAACTCCAGGGGCCAGCAGACCCAGTGGACAGCTACAGACCATGTTAGAGCACCACCACCCTGCATCTGCACAGCTCATCCTCCACAGAGGGTGAACATTGGTGATCAGTGGTCACAGCCAGTCCTTGCAGCTGACCGGCCTGGGCAAATCCCTCCCATTGAATTGCCAACAGCAATCAGGGCTCAACTACAACAGGAGGGTATGTATACTCAGCCCACATGAAGGGCATACTCGAGTACTCAACTTGGGTGATAAAGCAGGCTGTGCCACTGGATCCTAGAGGACACCTACTACATTGGGTCACACTACCAAGACAGAGAATCAAAGCAGCTCTACCTAATACATAGAAACAAACACAGAGAGGATGCCAAAATGAGTAGACAAAGAAACATGGCCCAAACGAAAGAACCAATTAAAACTCCAGAAAAAGATCTAAACAAAATGGAGATGAGCAATCTATCAGATGCAGCATTTAAAACACTGGTTATAAGAATGATCAAGGAACTTAGTGAAGACCTCAGCAGCATAAAAAAGATCCAGTCAGAAACAAAAATTACACAAATTTAAATAAAGAGCAACTTACAGGAAAACAACAGTAGAGTGGATGAACCTAAGAATCTAATCAATGATTTGGAACGTAATAAAAACCAACCAATCAGAACAAGAAGAAAAAAAGAATTTAAAAAATGAGGGTAGTGTAAGCAGCCCCTGGGATAACTTTAAGAGGTCCAACATTTGCACCATAGGGGTGACAGAGGGAGAAAAAAAGAGCAAGAAATTGGAAATCTATTTGAAAAAATAATGAAGGAAACTTTTCTAATTTGGTAAAAGAAACAGACAATTTAAGTCCAGGAAGCACAGAGCACCAAACAAGATAGATACAAAGAGGCCCACTCCAAGATACATCATAACTAAAATGCCAAAGGTTAAAGATAAAGAATCTTAATAGCAGCAAGAGAAAGCAGTTAGTTACCTACAAGGAAGTTTTCATAAGACTGTCAGCTGATTTTTCTAAAGAAACTTTGCAGGTTAGAAAGGATTGGCAAGAAATATTCAAAGTCGTGAAAAGCAGGGACTTAACAGCCAAGATTGCTCTACCCAGCAAAGAAATCATTTAGAATCAAAGTGCAGATAAAGAGCTTCCCAGACAAAAAAAAAATTAAAGAAATTCACCATCACCAAACCATTATTATACAAAATGTTAAAGTGATTTATTTAAGAAAAAGAAGATCAAAACTATGAACAATAAAATGGCAAAAAATACAACTCTGTCAATAATTGAATCTAAGAAGCAAACTAAACAAGCAAGATAAGAAACAGAATCATGGATCCAGAGAGTGTTTTGATGGTTGCCAGGTAGAAGAGGGGTGTGGGAGAATGGGTAAAGAGGGGAGGGGATTAAGAATTACAGATAGGTAGTTATAGTACAGCCACAGTTCTTTGGCTACTCCATTTCCTACAATATAGGAAAGTTCCCACAATATAGGAAATGGAATAGCCAAAGAACTTATACACACAAACCATGGACATGAACAATGGTGCAGGATCGCCTGAGGGAGTGCGGGGTGCTGGGTGGAGTGGGGAAAATGGGGGAAAATCAGGACTAGTGTATTAGCATAATCAATAAAATACAATTTAAAAAAGAAAATTATTTGTTGAATAAAAATGACTAATTAGTATAACAGAACTTTCGGCATGGTGACATGGAATTGCTGACAGTCTAATTTCCCATGTCACAGACCAAAGTAATTTTAAATGAAGAGTAATTCCTTCCCACCTGCACAACTCACATTATCACCACTCCATGGAATAGTGTCCTTTGACTATAATTCTCCAGTCTACCACCTTTAAACCTGAACTATCACCCCAGTCATGATATTGAAGCATGTCTACAGATCTAGAACCATCAAAGTCAAATTTTTGCTAATTCGAAGTTAGAATGGAAAGTGTTCTATAGTCTTGGCATTGAACTCAAGAACGCTATTATGAGCAGGAGTTAAAGGTTCGAGGTTAGAGAAGTGCAATGCAGGGAAGTGGTTGACTGAGAGTTAAGGGAAATGGAAGAAGCCATAGGGCACTAGAAACCTTGTATAATTCTTTGAGGTGAAGTCTGGAAATTAGTTATAAAACTGTAATTAAAGGTTTTTGAAAATTTTGGTGAAGCATTAAAGAAAAAAAGAGTCCTTATTTACTTAAATACAGGGTGCAGTTTGTGTTAAAAAGTTACCCCTTAAAGAAAGATATGGAGGACTGATCTAGGGAATTGACCCCGGTACACCTGCCCTTACGATGTACACCTGCCGTTACGATGATCTCACTAACCACATTTCTGGTATAGAAAGGAGCAAAAAGAGGGAGCTGCCTAGAACTTTTATTAATTTAAATGTTACATTTAGTTACAATGTTCCAGGTTCAGGAGGCAGTAGAGTGCAACTCTCGAAATCGGCCATTCCCACACCTGTTCCTCTGCACCCTCTCCTTCCTAAAAGAGCCGTCACTGATGACAGTATCTACTTAGTCAAAGCTTGTTGAACATTGAATAAAAACAAAAGGGAAACTTGCACAAGGCAAAGATTAGAGAGTTTTAAGTCGTTGGGTTTCTTTCTGTCATTGAAGTTTTTCTTTGAGTATTATACTCAAGTGCAGACCGACATTAAAAGTACTGATGTTAGAGTACAGACTCACAGGGGATGTGAGATGTGAATATGGACAAGACCAGAGCCGGAAACCAGAGTGCGGGGAAGGAACTTGACCACCGGGAAAACAGGTAAGTTGTTGAGACCAGAAACAAGCTGATTTGATTCCAAACAGCTGAAATAATGGTCTGAGGCTTCTCTTCCTCTGCTTCTTAGGAACTGGATGAGTTGAAGATTTTCAAGTAGAATTTCAATATTTGGCCAAAGAAGGTTGGTAAGTGCTTGAGGGACCTCGGAGATTAGAGAAAGTTTTCCCAGTTTGGCTTGTAGAAACTTCCTCCTTCGTCACACCTGTTAACATCTCCCAGGCAGGGCCAGGTTCACCAGCATAAAACCTGTGCTGTCACAGCGGCTCCACACTTAGTTTAATGCTCTGCTGTGGTCACCTTGAAATTCTGCAGGATTTTATTTCAGCACCTGTGTTTTGTAAGCAAGGTTCTATGGGGCAGCGGAGCATGTGCACGAGCAGAGAGGATATGCATAATATGCATGCTTCAGTCCTCCTCACCCCATTCTCCTGTAGCATTTGTGATGAGCCATGAGCACAGAATTATGGTGAACCCATGACATGGGGACGTTCAGCAAGACTGAGAGTGAATACAAGGTTACATTTAGTACTGAGTAATCTAGGGATACTGACAGCCCCAAGAGTCTACATTTTCACTCTGAACCAAAATGTGCTATGGACATAAAAAGGCAAGGGGATTCTAAGAAACACAAGCATTCTAGGAATCCTACCGTTTTTACTCAAGGAATTCCCCTGTATTAGCCCAATACTTTCACTGGAAGTGATGACAGAAAGGAAGGGCAGTGACAGGGAGACCCATAGTTCCTTCTCTGTTTTTTCTTACTCATCAGTGAGCAGAAGGCTGAGGATGTAGATAGACTGTATGTTGATTAAGAAGTAAAATAAAAGCAGGGCAGCAGTTCTTCTGGTAAAAAGAAAACACACGTGCACACATGAAGTTCAAAATACGGCTTGTGCCACTTTGAAGACTCTGCACAGGCTGTTTCATGTGCATTTTACACTGGCCTTGCATAATACAAAAACCAACAATAAAGTTTCTAGTAATAATTTAAAATTTTAACTTTTTTCAACTTAAAATGACATTAAATAATTTTTAAAAATTGTGACCTGCCAAGAGAGAAGCCATGGAAGAAAGGAAGAAGTTTCTCTTCTAAGACCCTTCATGGCACTCTCCCTGCCTGCACTGCCTTTCCTGTGAGGACCCCACACACTCGATAGCTAGCCTTGCTCTCAGGCGAGTATTCCAAGGGGCATCACCTGAAAAATCCTGAAAAGACAGAATGCACAGCAGGGAAACGCAGCCTAAGAGATTCGCTTCCCAGTCACGGGGCACTCAAAGGGTGCTGTCAGGAATTCTGATAAAGTAGGCAGATCAAGGTTCTGCTCCTTGGCTGTGTGTATCCTTGTGAAAGTTGCTTACCTTTTCTGAGCTCTCTTTTCCTACCTGTGAAAGTGATTAACAGCATGCACGCTGTTGTGAGGGGCTGCCATAACCCATGCCAAGTGTCTACCAGATGGTAGGCTCTCAATATATGATAGCTGTTAATACTACTATAATTAAAGGCCTGTTATTTCTAGGACCCCTAGGACTGATCTTATATATGGCAGTATATAATATATATAACCTTAATATATATTAAGGTCTGCTGTTATGTTCTGAAAGGATTTGAGGATACAGTGATGTTTAATATTCCATTAGCAATGCCCTCCTGATGACTCTAACTTTCCTTTCCAAAGGCCCGCCTGGGAAAGGTTATGGTAAAAACCCTGAGCATTTCAGTGTCAATGCAGTAACAAATACAGGCATATTTGAAGAAGCAGTAGACATCCAGAGGGTTGGGTGAAGAACATTTCTGATAGTGAAAAGCACACCAGAATGAGAGGAAGGAAGGGGAAGGGGAGAAGGAAGAGTAAAAACAATTCCCACTTGTTTGGAAGCTCCAAGTTAGACTTGTGCCCATCAAAATGGGGCAAGCTTGAGCAAGTCGGACATCTTGAACCCCAGCGGTTTTAATTTCACATAAAATTTGATCACCGTCACAATCTAAGGTTTGAAAATTCAACATGCATTCATCAGAGACCTGTTCTATACATGACTCAGTGCTAGCTGCTCTGGAAGACACAAAAAGGAGTAAGGACATATCGTTCCCTCGAGGAGGTTACAGTTTAGAAGGAAGGGTTAGAGCCACACTCCCATCATACACAATACGGAAGGAAAAAGTGCCACCGGAAGACTAGAGACTAAGGCACGGAGAAGCGAGCAGCCAGCTTTGTGTTGTGAGATGATGTGTGTCTTTTTTCTTTACACTTCCTGTCCCATGCTAACCTGTGTGAACGTTTTTGTTTTGCACATACTGATAAGATCTACATTTTGGGGGGCACGTACTCTGTGCCAAAAACTCAACTACATTAGTTAACGCATACAAATACTGTTAGGATGAGAAAAATGAATTAGTAAAAGCTAAAGCTTTGCTCATGGCCATGCAGCTAATATCAGAGTGTGGATCCAAACCCAGGTAAATCTGACTCCACTCCAAAGCCTGCTCTCTTTCCATTTTGTTTTCAGGAGGGCCTGCCTGAGGTTCCCCACACTGTTATGTTCCTTCTCACCTTTGTATATGCTGTTCATCTACCTGAAATGACTTTAACCCCTTGTCTTCTAGATAAAATTCTACACATAATTCCAAAGCCACCTTAGCTATTAAACTCCTTTTTCTCCTACTTCACCCCTCCAAAAGATTAGTAACACTCTTCTTTATGCTTCCAGGGATTTCCTATTACTTTACATTCTATTACTTTATTATGTTGTAGAGAAATAATTTATTTATAATTTAGTCATCAGTTATAGAGAACAAGCTTCTTGAGGGACAGTATATATCTTTTATGTTTTTGTATATTTAGCACACAAAATTGGTCTCAATTTCATACAACCAAATTTTGAGGAGGGCAACAAATTTTTGCTAAAACACCTTGAATTGGATATCTAGTTAGGGAAGTCAGTATTGAACAAGATTGTATTGTAGGATTCAGCAAACATTTTTTGTAAAGAACCAATAAAATACATATTTTAGGCTTTTGCAGATGATAGAGTCTCTGTTGCAATTACTCACCATTGCTGTTTCAGTGCAACAATGGCCGTAGAAAACACGTGCATATGAGTGGGTATGGCTGTGCTCCAATAGGGCTTCGTGCACAAAAACTGGCTGGCAGTCTAGATCTGGCCCCCAGGCTGTGGTTTGACAGACCCTGATGTATTGTATGCCAATAAATTGAGATCAGGAGTGAGAGTAGGGAAGGTCTTCCAAGGAGAAGAAACAGCCTGCACAGGTGTCCTGTGACAGACCGTATATATTCAGGGAAAAACTAAAAACACAAGCCAACAGGGCTGGTGCATGGTGCATGTGGCAAGGGAGTGATAATCAATAAATCTGGAAAAATGGGGTGAGAGTATGTAGATTCTCAAATGCTAGGAGTAGGAGTTTATTCTAAACCCAGGAGGTACTGGAATCTCACTGAAGTGTTTGAGCAAATGGATGATCTGCAGCGACTTTACACTAGAAGTTAAACTGCCATGTATATACTAGAGGCATACAGGGCAAAAGGTCTGTGAAATACTTGGGCAAAGGAATGGTGACAGCAAAGCTAAAATGACGTGGGCAAACCTGGCCATGGCAGAGGCAAAACTGGTGGGAATGGATGACGGATTGTATGTCAGTACAGACAGAATAAAACATCATTGTTCTAGCCTGGTATCTGGGAACATGGCGGTGCCAGTAATAAAACCGAGAGAGACAAGAAGTGGCCTGGCTTCAGAAAAAGACGATAAATGTCTTTCAGACATGTGAAATCTGGTTTTAATACTTGTTTGGCCTGGTCAAAGCCCAAGTTTAAATACTATGCCTTATAACAACATTTCTTTCCAAAACTGGATTATATCTTTCTACCATTTGTCAAGGAAAAGATTTTTAACTTCTCTTCCAATACTTGCATGTCATGTTTGATCTTTGTTTAATTTTTATTTTAAGTTCTCTTGTCCTAACAACTAAGAACACTTAGGAAGTTTCCTCTCCTTCCCTGTGCCTTTTAATTTTTAATCACATGCTATGTAATTCTGAAGCAATCACTTTAGGTTCACATTTCCTCCATAAAATTAAATTAGTGTTGTTTTTTAACATAGTCAGTGCAAGGAATTTTGGTCCTTCCTGATGAACCAGGATTACTGAGATAAGCAAAGGCAGGGTAAAGCCCAGCAATAAGAACACAAAACCAAAATGTTAAGCTACAGACATAATTGCCATTGGATTCCAATCATTGTATAAGTGCTGGAGGAAAATTGATGTGGCACATAGAAATGAGGTCAGGAACTTGTAAATTCTGAGTCAGATTGCCAAATCTTAGTAAGAAACACCTGAGACTAGAGTCAAAATGACTAAGTCACATGGTTGAGATTGACATATACAGAAACCAGAAAGTGCAGAACATCAGCAGAGGAGAGAGTGTGTGGGCCTTAACTGCCTGAGATGGACCAGGAAGTGTGTACTCATGCTAAACCCAGGCAAGGGCACAGCTGGTTAGATACACACCTTACATTGAAAACCACAGTGCAAAAAGGAAATGAGCGATCAAGCCATAAAAAGACATGAGGAGCTTTTTTTTTCCATTTTTTTAATTTAATTATTTTTCAAGTACAGTTTTCTGTCTATTACTCCCATCCCGTCCCACCCCCCATCCTCCCCCCTCCCTCCCATTTCCACCCTTCTCAGTTGTTGTCCATGTATCCTTTATATAGGTTCCTCTAAATCCCTCACCTATTTCCCCTGAAATTCCCTCCCCTCTCCCCTCTGGTCACTGTCAGCCTGTTCTCTATTTCAATGTCTTTGGTTATACTTTGCTTGCTTGTTTGTTTTGTTGTTTAGCTTCCTGTTAGAGGTGAGATCATATGGTATTTGTCCTTCAACACCTGGCTTATTTCACTCAGCATAATGCTTTCCAGTTCCATCCATGTTGTTGCAAAAGGTAGGAGCTCCTTCTTTCTTTCTGCAGCATAAAATTCCATTGTGTATATGTACCATAGTTTTTTGATCCATTCATTTACTGACGGGCACCTAGGTTGCTTCCAACTCTTGGCTATTGTAAATTGTGCTGCTATGAACATTGGGGTGCATAGGTTCTTTGGGATTGGTGTTTTAGGGTTCTTAGGATACAATCCCAGCAGTGGAATTGCTGGGTCAAAAGGCAAGTCCAATTTTAGTTTTCTGAGAAAATTCCATACTGTTTTCCATAATGGTTGTACCAGTCTGCAATCCCACCAACAGTGGACCAGAGTCCCCTTTTCCCCACACCCTCTCCAACATTTGTTGTTTATTGCTTTGTTTATGATAGCCATTCTCACCGGTGTAAAGTGGTATCTCATTGTAGTTTTAATTTGCATCTCTCTGATAGCTAGTGATATTGAGCATCTTTTCATGTGTCTCTGGATCCTCTGTATGTCCTCCTTGCAGAAGTGTCTGTTCAAGTCCTTTCCCCATTTTTTAATTGGGTTAGTTGTCTTCTTAGAGTGAAGTCGTGTGAGTTCTTTGTATATTTTGGAGATTAAACCTTTGTCTGAGGTATCATTGGCAAATATGTTTTCCCATACAGTTGGTTGTCTTTTTATTTTAATGCTGTTTTCTTTAGCTGCGCAGAAGCTTTTTATTTTGATGAGATCCCATTTGTTTATTCTTTCCTTTATAGTCCTTGCTCTAGGGGACATATCAGTAAAAATGTTGCTGCGTGAAATATCTGAGATTTTCCTGCCAATGTTCTCCTCTAGGACTTTAATGGTGTCATGGCTTATATTTAAGTCTTTTATCCACCTTGAATTTATTTTGGTGTATGATGTAAGTTGGTGCTCGAGTTTCATTTTTTTGCATGTAGCTGTCCAGTTCTCCCAACACCATTTGTTGAAGAGGCTATCTTTACCCCATTTTATGATACTGCCCCCTTTGTCGAATATTAATTGACTGTAGAGAGTTGGGTTTATTTCTGGGTTCTCTATTCTGTTCCATTGGTCTATGTGCCTGTTTTTATGCCAGTACCAGGCTGTCTTGATTACAGAGGAGCTTTAACAACATAAAAATTTTTCTTAAAAGTAAAAAAGGTCAATCTGAAAAGGCTATATAAAGTATGATCCCAACTATATGACATTCTGGAAAGGCAAACCCCTGGACACAGCAGCTGGCAGAGTTTGGCAGGAGGATGGAGAGATGAATAGGCAGTGTACAGAGGAATTGTATGGCTGTGCAAATACTCCGTATGGTATTACCTGGTGGATACATGTCATTGTAAATGCGTCCAAACCCATAGAATGCACAACACCCAGGGTGAATCCTAAGATAAACTACGAACTTTGAGTGATTAAGCTATGTCCAATATAGGTTCATCAATCACAGCAAATGTACCAACTGGGGGAAGCTATGCCTGTGTGAGGCCAGAAAATATATGGGAAATCTCTATACTGTCCATTCAATTTTTTTTGTGACCTTAAAAGTGCTTTAAAATTGTAAACAAACAGAAAGTTTAACAAATAAAAAATAAAATAAAGTTTACTAAAAAAAACCCTAAAAATATTAAAAAGGATGGCCAAATTACAAGTTTAAAAAAGTGCAAATAAAAATTGTACCATCATCTGAATAAAATTTGTAGCTTAGTGTACCAAAGGTAACTCAGCTCTGACAACAGCAGTAAGACTGCATCAAGTGTTAACATTAGGAGAAGCTAAATGAAGGATCGATGGGAACTCCTTACTATCTTTGCAACTTTTCTATAAAATCTAAAATTATTCCAAAGTAAAAAAGCTGAAGTTTAAAAAAACCTCTACATAGTTTCCTGGTTCTACAATTGATCTAAATTGTAGATTGTTCTACAATAGATGAAAGCAATGACTATTGCTTAGGATGGCTTTTCTTCAAAAGCCCATACTGCAATAATAAGTCAAATAACACAACTGCTGAGGGCGCACGTGTAGAAACTGACCTGCCTTGGTTCCAAGCCTGGCTCTGTTTTTTACCATCTGTATGACTTCGTGCAAGTTTTCTTAACTCCTGTGAGTCTCTATTTATTTCACCTATAAAGTGAGAACTCTGTAGTACTTACCCCTTACAAAATAATCCAGAGTGCTTTGGCCCTGGTGCATGGATAGTGTTCAACAAAAGTGACCGCTATTGGTAGTATTGATTGATATCCATGTATCATATATGTGTGAGTAGAGATTTAACTTTGCCAAAGGAAGCACTGAATACGTGGTGCTCAGCGTATTGCATCACTGCCCAGATCAAATGCTGGGCTTGTTTTGCTGCACTTTGGGTTCACAATCAGAACACTCATTCCAGCCTTCTCTCAGAAATATGATTTTCAACTCAGTTACTCTTTTATATTAAAGTAAGTATCGTGGCCAGATGGTCCCTGTTCTGGAGTTCCAGAGTGACACTAAAAATGAGTGGACAGAAGGATTTTATTAGTCATTGGTTGGCTTCACAGCAGTCATTTCCACGAAATTATAAGACAATGACAAAATTAAAGCAGTTACGCTGAGCTGGTCCCTGTGTCTGTAAATACTCATAGGTCAGGAATGTAGAATGAGGTACAAATTGGAGAATCACTGCCTGACATCTCAGGTCACTTTGGCTGAGAAGTCAAGACGGCTCAGGATCTAGGTCTTGAGGAAAATAAGCTAATGACAGGAAACACTGCTGCGTCAAAGGTCTACAAACTTCAGGTTTCTGGTTAGCATTATGATGGAAGGGGCAGGGGGAGGAGGATATCTCCTAATGGGCTCTGGGAAACTACTCACGAACTGGTCTAACTGGAGAAGAGAAACTGGAACCAAACCTGGGAACATACGGCCACATACCCAGGCAGAGGTTCCTCTTTAAGTCTTCCCCGAACTGCTGGTCCCTTGCTAACATTACATGGTACCCCCTGTATCCTCCCTCCACCTCCCCTGTCATTTCTTCTTACTACTTGCATCCATCTACCCCAGCTCAGGAACTCGGAAACTAATGATGGATTTGTGGAACAAGGAAATTTGGAGCTGAGAGAGTCAGGAGCTAAGTTGTGGTTCTAACGCCACCATTTGCTCGTGTGAGAAAGGAACAGGAAATCTCCCACAGTCCCATTTTCTCACACTCGCTAACTTCCTTTGCATTAAAAACAACAAAAAGAATTTTTTTACTTCATCTACAAGACCCACATAGGGTTGTGAGGTTTAAATGAAATGTATATTAAGGAGCTCCTACCTTTTGCAACAATATGAATGGAACTGGAAAGCATTATACTGAGTGAAATAAGCCAGGTGTTGAAGGACAAATACCATATGATCTCACCTTTAACAGGAAGCTAGACAACAAAACAAAGAAGCAAGCGAAATATAACCAAAAACACTGCAATAGAGAACAGGCTGACAGTGACCAGAGGGAAGAGGGGAGGGAATTTCAGGGGAAATAGGTGAGGGATTTAGAGGAACATATATAAGGGATACATGGACAACAACTGAGAAAGGTGGAAATGGGAGGGAGGGGGCGAGCACAGGGAGTGGAAAGGTCTGGGAGTAATAGACAGAAAACTGTACTTGAAAAATAATTAAATACATTAAAACAAAACAAAACAAAAGTGTCTAATGGCCCTGGTTGGTGTAGCTCAGTGGATTGAGCAAGGGCCACAAACCAAAGGATTGCGGTTCGATTCCCAGTCAGAACATGCCTGGGTTGCAGGGCAGTTCCCAGCGGGAGACACATGAGAGGCAACCACACATTGATATTTCTTTCCCTCTCTCCTTCCCTTCCCCTCTGAAGGTAAATAATTAAAATTTTATTTAAAAGACTGTCTAATGAACAAAATAAACGGACAAACAAAATAGAAACAGAGGCATGGACACAAGGAGAAGACTGACAGCTGTCAGAAAGGAGAGAAAAGGGAGGTTGGATGAAAGAAGGTGAAAGAATGAGCCAAGAACACATATGCATGACTCATGGACCCAGAAAACAGTGTGGTGATGGCCCAAGGGAAGGAGGGGCAAGACCTGGGTGGAGGTGGGGAAAGGGGCTGGGGGAGAAGGGGACATCATTGATAGCGTCAACAATAAAGTTAAAATAAAGGGTCTGGGTGTCTTGTAGGCACCTCAATAGACATTAATTACCTGCCCCTTGTTATCCACTGGAGAATATTAGGAAAATACCCAGGGGTTGGAGGCATGATTTCTGTGGCCATTGGCCTTAATTTTAGCCTTGCTCATAGCACAATGGAAAGCAAAATATCTTCAAATTACAAGAAACATTGCCTTTTGAGATTTTAAAAGCTGAGTGAGTATCAAATCTGGATTGTCTGCTCTCTCTGAGATCACATTTCTCCGACAGCAACTGATTGATTGTTACACCAAGGATATATGGTAATTAGTTGATTGGATGACCTTCTTTCATGACATTCATGTGATATATATTTGCTTGAATAAATTTGTCTACTTATTTCACTCATGTCTTTACCATAAATGTATCAGGAAGAGAATTGTGAAAGCATCCTGGTCCAGATCTTGTGTCTCTTTAAACAAATTTATGAAAATCTCCTAGATGTGCACCTTCCCCGCCCCCCCAAAAAAAAGAAACATAGAGCTGATAGGAATCCACTTCTCCAAAATATTATTCTTTTCTTCAGCAGCTCCTAAAAGTTCTGAAAGTGATAGACTGTGTTCTCTTTTCTTTTTTGAAGAAAAACGGAAAGGTAGATCATTTACATGTGAAAGAAAGGTTGTATTGACTTTTTCGATTACTTTTCCTTTAAAATCTCAGGTTTGATACTTGAACACCTTTGGTTTCAAAGCAAAGGAGGGTCATTTGGCTGAGTGGCTGTGTCCCCCATGCCAGCATGGGGGCCACAGCAGAGTAATCGCCAGCTTTGGAGCAATGATTTCAGCATGGTGTTCCTAGCCGCACACGTCAGGTTTTTTAAATCAACAATGAAGGGTTGCATGTTAATTAGGCTTATTGCTGTAATTGTTTCACAATGTATATAAATATCAAATTATTACATTGTACATCTGAAAGTCATATATGTCAGTTAGACCTGTCAATTGTAAAAAATAATGATGTGTTTTTTCCTCTACCTTACAAGGTTCTCTGGTCTCTATTCAACTTATAGAATAAATTAAATTTTATGTGCTTACTTTAAAAACTTTATTAGAATGAGGGTTAGATTTTGTATGAAGAATAAACATATTGAAATGAAAAAATAAGCAAGATGGCTGGTAATGAGATATAGCAGATAAGGGTTAAATTCAGAATATGGTAAGAGGGAAATTGGTGAAAGATGAAGAGGAGGAATGGAAGAAAGCCATAAAAGCAGAGTAGAAAAGTAATTATAACTCCAGGGTAGGTAGTGTTTAGGAGCATAGCTGCTCTAGATTTTCAGCCTAGATCAACCCATGTTAGCTGTGTAATTTTAAGGAAATTACTTAACTGCCTTCTGTCTTAATTTTTTTACCTATACCAGAGATGATATGCTTATGGTATCTGTCTAATAAGGTTGATAAAAGTGTTAGATGAGTAAGTGTTTATCACACAGTAAATACCATATAAGTCTCTTTAAACAAATAAAATTAATAATGATATAGTAGATACATGATACAATGCATTTGTCAAAACCCATGGAAATTTATACCACAAAGAGTGAACCTTAGTTCATGCAAACTTTGAAAGATTAGTTAGGATGCTGGACGGAATTCAGACTGAGAAAACAATCTAGCTGTGTATCAAATATATAAAATAAGTTCAGTAAAGGAGTAGGGGGAAAATGTCAGCCAAAGCAACCTTGAAAATGAGTGGATTCTGTAAGACTAAAGGCAAAACAACAACTGTACACACGTACCGTACTCTGGATGACAGAGTTAGAGATTGGTCAGACGTACTGATGACACTATAGATGTACACAGGTTTGGAACAGTTAAATAGATGGCAGAAGTTTAGAGACAGAAGTGGGAGAGTACTGATGAGCAAGAGGAGGCTAGAATGGTCTATGTGGCAATGGACTAGAGCTGAAGACATCACTATTAACTCATGTTTAGCTTAACATAGATATAGATAGCCACATATAGAAATATTTATAGATATGTGTACATATATGAGCTAGTATATGCTTATACATTTTCTTACTCTGTCAGCTGAGAGGCCTAGAAGCAACAACACTCAGTAGCAATGAGCACGTTTAGCACCCAAATCTTGCTATCTAAAACTATTCCCCAACAAAAGGAACCAGGTTTCCTTCGAGAAATGGCTGATTCCAGGATGGAGGTAGGAAATACGAAAATTGAGCTTGAAGCATTTTGTAATGCCATAGATTAAAGAATTGCTCAAAAAACCAAACAAAATGAAACAAAACCAAGAACAAAGAAAAAAACAACACCCCCTGTTAAAAAATGATGCTGTATCAAAGGGAGTGTGTACAAAAAAATACCCTACACAAGAGTTGATTGAAAGAATTCCCAATTACCAAAGCTAGAACAATTTGAGCAATAAAATAAAGTAGTACTGGTATTAGATTACAACCCAAAATATAAAATAAACATCCATAAGTTCATACTGATGCAAAGAATGGAGTCAAAAAATAAAATAAACAGTTGGGGAAGGGGAAGGGTGGGGGAGGGAGGAAGCAACTAGGCAAATCTTTCATTCAGAGATTTCCTGATAATTCACGTAGACAGCCCACCCTCAAGGAAGTGAAGTGTGCCACTCCACTTGTTAAGTGTGTGTTGTGCAAAATAACTTCTTTTCAGCGAGCACAGCTTGGAGGGGCCAGGAAGAGTAATTTCATGATGGAAAACACTGGCCACTGATGCATACTGTCTTAGCTAGGTATCCACAGTTAACCTCGACAATGATTAGTCAGGTGGATAGCACTTACCTTTGATTTGTAATGAAAAAGACATGTAACCTCTGCGGTCTTACTCTCCGAAACATGTACTTTTAGTACAATAATGAAAAAAGAGAGAGACACATGTCCCAATTGAGAGACATTCTGCAGAATATCTGATCAGTACCCCCCCCTAAAACTGTTATAGTCATTGAAATCGAAGAAAGTCTGAGAAGCTGTCACAGCTGAGAGTAGCCTAAGGAGACACTGCTATCAAATTTAATGTGGTACCTTGAATACATCCAAAAACAGAAAAAGGTCATTAGATAAAAACAAAGAAAATGTGACTGAAGAATGGATCTTAGGTGATAATAATATGCGTCCATATTGGCTCACTAATAGTTACAAACGTAAGACACTAATAAGGGAAACAATGTGAGATATACAGGAATTCCATACTGCACTCACAATTGTTCTATAATCTAAAACTGTTAGAAAATAAAAAGCTTACTAAAAATAATAAGAAATAGTTAATATTTAGGAAGCACTCATGTAGTAGGCACTTTAAAAAATATTTTATTTATTTACTTTTAGAGAAGGAAGGGAGGGAGAAAGAGAAGGGGAGAAACATCAATGTGCAAGAGAGACATCAATTAGCTGCCTCTTGCACAGCCCCAGCCAGGAACCTGGCCCTCAACACAGGCCAGCGGAATTTCAGTTCACTGGGTGGCACTCAGTCCACTGAGCCACACCATCCTATGATAGTGCTATAATAGGCACTTTACTGCATTAACTTTAAAACCCAAAAATTACAGGCTCCAGAAAAATGCCACTTTTAATGAATTAACCAAAATAGGGTCTTACATTTTTTTTAAAGAATTTTAACATTTTTTCAAATATTTTATTTATTTATCTTTAGAGGGGAAGGGAGGGAGAGAAAGAGAGAAATATCAATGTATGGTTGTTTCTTGTGAGTCCCCTGCCGGGAACTGGCCTGCAACCCAGGCATATGCCCTGACTGGGAACTGAACTGTGATCGTGTGGTTCGCAGGCCCGAGCTCAATCCACTGAGCTACACCAGCCAGGGCAAAATAGGGTCTTACATTTAATGATATATAGTGAAAGAAAAATAGGTTTGATTGGATGTTCATTTTGAAAACAAACTAAAATTATGAAATTAATTATATTAAAACATACATTTAAAAATTTACATTATTGATGCATATTTATATGGGAATTCTTAGAATGAACAAAGAACAACTCAAGTCAGGTTTGTTTTGTTTTCATTTTTTAAACCCAAGTGTATGGTCTTTAAAGAGGATTTTTTTACAAAAATATTTTGTGACTTTCTTAATTTTTCAAATACTTCTCTTGAATCTCTGATGTTCAAATCATTCTCCTCTGAAGAATCTATCCTATTAGCATCTCATTCCCCATGAAGTCTGCCCAGATCCCTCCGGTTAGAATTAATCTTTCCTGCCTTTGACTTCATCGATCATTTTTTCCTACTTCTCTGATAATCTTCATATTATTCTGTTCGATACTAGAATTAGTTGTCTAAATACCTTTCATCTGCCAAAAGATGATACTAAGACTTATAACATCTAAGGATGTTTTACTTCCTCTGCAGCATGTAAAATGCTGAGTCAGTCTCAGTTTCCCCACTTACAAACTACAGAATAACAAAACCTACAGTTTCTAGTTTACACAAATATCGGGAGAACTCATGATCCTGAGTTTCCCCCCAGCAGGGCCATGAGGCTATTGGCACTTTCCTAGTCTTCCCAGAGAATGCTCATACCTCTGCTTCCTAAGCCACGGCATGGAGAGTTTAGAATTCCATCTCTCCCCAATAGAGCCAGTTGGTCAATACAGATCAAAGTGCATGGGAACTCCAATTTATTGACCTCGGGCATCTGAGGTGTAGTGCTGAGAGCAATTCTGAGACATTGTCCAGGAAAATTGATAGAGACCACAGCAATAGGCTAGAAATATCTGCCCCGACTTTATGTTCAGGAACTGGTGGTACATGATCTATATTCTTGAAGTATGGCTTCCAGCAATACGTCAGTCCTGTTACATGTATTTCTCTTCTCCTTGATTCTGGTCTGGCCTTGTAACTTGTTTTGACAAATAAAATTTGCAAGTGATTTGAGACTTCAGAAGCTAAGCCTTGAAAGAGCTAGCAATTTTTGCTTCCTCTCTTTTGAAACCAGGTACCATCTAAGAAGTCTGACTAACCTGAGACCACCATGCTGTGTGGAAGCCTAAGCTAGCCATGTGGAGAAAAAGGGGCATGTGGAATAGCACTAGACCTAGTCTTGTGAATGAAGCCTTATTGGATCTTCAGACCCACTGAATGCAGCTGAATGACAGATGAGCCCTGATCTCAAATTCCTGCCCTACAGGGTCATCAACAACAGCAACCCATTGTTGGAAGCCATTAGGTACTGGGTGGTTTGTTACACAGTAAAACACAGTAGTTGGGACACAGAGTTCTAGAGCTCTGCAGCTTCTAAATTAAAAAGGTCCTGGTTAGCTCGCAGACCCCAATTCCAGGTAATACGATTCAATTGGTCAGGAATTGATGTATTTTATTTTATTTATTATTTTTTTTAAATTCTCACCCAAGGATATTTTCACTTATTTTAGAGAAAGAGTAAAAGGGAGAGACACACACAGAGAGAGAAACATCAGTTGATTGCCTCCCACATGAGCCCTGATTGGGAATCAAACCCGCAACCCAGCTAAGCACCCTGACCAAGATCGAACCCACAACCTCTTGGTGTTCAGAACGATGTTCTAAGAAACTGAGCCATGCATCCAGAAAAGAGATCAATGTATTTTAAAAGTTCTCCATTAGACTCTCACATAAAACTAAGGTTCAGAACCACTGGTCCAGCTGGAATTATAAGTGCTATGCACTGCATCATAAAGTCTAACTGAGCTGAAACAGAGGACCAGGACTTGAGCATGTCATTAGTATCTTGGATTAGCCAGATAAAAAAAATAAAACAAAAAACTCCTCCTTGTCATCTACAACACACCTCATTATGTCAGCAAACTGCAGAACAGCAAATAAAGAAAGACACAGCAATCAGAGATATAGGAATAAACCAGCAAATAAAAAGATATTCTTGTTTTCTTCTGAGCAAAGTAATATCTTTTCTATGCCTTTTCTGTGTCAGTCTTTTCTGTATTTCTGGACTAAATGAAGATTGCCTGGTGTTGGGGGACAAAGGTCTGCATTTTATTGCTTTAATGTCTTAAGCTGAGTTGTCAGTGTTGGTGGCCCATTAGGTCCTAATCCCCCAAAGTCAGGCTATTACCTCAGCTGCAATGTAATTAGCCATGCAATAAAAAAAATATTTTTGTCCAAGATACTCAGAATTGTATTTTGTCTCGTTTTCAACCGAAATTTGGATAACAAAAATTTTGACCATTTTTGTGAAAACAGGATAGAAAGGAATTTAAGATGTGTGGAGTGCAATTAGATATTTTCTTATTACACTGGAAAGTCATTAAGGAAATATGTATGCCAAGCCACAGCACGAATTTTGAGATTATTGACTCTAACTGAAATGTCGATATTCAAGTCACAACAGCAGTTTATCCTCTACCAACACATGACACTTTGCCTGCCCTTTAAGCCATTTATATCTTTGCTTTAGGCAAAATGCATTCTGTCTCTATTGATATATAATTGTCACGTATGTGAATCTAAAACTGTAGACTTAGCATAACAGGGGGAAGGAAGAGAGAGGGTGGGAGGAGCAAGGAGGGGGAGAGAGTGAATGATGGAAGAAGAAAAGAAAGAAAAAGAAAGAAAGAAGGAAGGAAGGAAGGAAGGAAGGAAGGAAGGAAGGAAGGAAGGAAGGAAGGAAGGAAGGAAAGAAGGGAAGAAGGAAAGAAGGAAAGAAAAGAAAGAAAAGAAAAGAAAGAGAGAAAGAGAAAAAGAGAAAGAAAAAGATGTTTTTCATTGGAGGCTTGTCTGCCTTTGAAGTTTCATATTTCAGAAGCTGAAATAAGAGTCTCCAGCGGTTTTGATTATAATCGTTGCTATGTGGTCCTCGCATTTTCCAGGGCACCTCATATTCAATTGGTTGAATAGCGCTGATTAGTGAATGAATATGACATAGAAAAGCCTAGAGGTCTTTCAGCCCCCAGTCACTTTCCAGGAGGGGGAAGAACATCCTCTGGGCCAAGCACATTCAGCCTTGGATGTGTTAATATGAAATACTTTCATTGCTCCAATTTCTACTCATGTGGATTTTTCCTGGCTCCAACTCAGTGACCTGATTCTCTAATTTTCCCCCCTCTGAGAACATACTTTTTCTTAACTTATTTTTTTTCTCTGAAATCCACACTGCCTCCCCTCCCTTCCCTTTTGATTTCTTATTCAGTCTGGAAACTACCTCACCAGTTGTAATTAGCCTGAATACTTGAGGGAGGGAGGAGGGCTCTCCTCAGGAAATAGCCAGAATAAAGCAAGATTCCTTCTTCTAAGAGTAATGAAGAGAAACCCAGACCTATGTAAACTGATTAAATCTCTCTTTGCTTTTTCATCTATTGTAAAGCACCACAGGCT
Organism: Sturnira hondurensis; assembly: GCF_014824575.4. NCBI lineage: Eukaryota > Metazoa > Chordata > Mammalia > Chiroptera > Phyllostomidae > Sturnira > Sturnira hondurensis. Next base: position 4,923,531 of record NW_028088140.1, on the reverse strand, counting down.
GATGAGGGCCTATTCTTGGTGTTATTTTATAATCCTCATGAACCTATATCACACATTCTCAGCCAAATATACTTCCTTGAACCCAGCGAAAAGCAGAAATATACAATTTCTAAGTGCCACATTAGCAGCTTTCTATGTTTTTTTTTTTCTAGATCTTTTTTGGTGTCTGTACTAAACAAGGCTTGCCTGGACTTGGGTGACAAAGGTCTGCAAGTGGACATTCCTATTAATGTCATCTTGAGTGAATTTTATAGTGTGTTAGTGTGTTTGTTTAATCCTTACAAATATTATTTCTGTGAAAAAATTATAATGTTGCTTATGTTTTTTACAAGTCAATTTGTCTTTTTTCAATAATGATATAGTTATTACTACTCATGCATGCTCTTCTCTGATGTTTTAACTATATTACTTCAATTGGTCACCATGACATTACCTCAATATGTCAGTAACCCTGAAAGCGGTTATTGACATCCCCATTTCATACATGACAAGTCTGAAGCTTGGAGATAAGTGTAACAACTTGCACAGGAGGCCACGGTAAGTGTCAGACTGAGATTCAAACCCAGGGCTCTTCAACTTCATGAATTAGTAGTGATCATTATTGATTCGGAGAAGACACTAACTTCTTCCTTTTTGTAAAGAAAGTATACATTTCTGGTTTCCAAACAAATACAATTTTATAGATTTCCTCTTGACCTTTTAAAATGTATAAATATAAGAAGAAATATAAAGATAAGAGCTTACTTCATCATGCCTGTACACCCCCACTTTGTCTCAAAACCATACTTTATTCTCTTTTATATACTTTTACATTCAAAAATGAATATCTATGCAATTATAATCATTACATACCAATGAAAAAATCTCTGTGGATTTGTGTTAGTTTGTCAAAATGGTGATAATGTGAACTTGCTATATGATTACTTTATTGATGAATGGCTCTCTCGACCAAAGAGTCCTGATTAAACAGCCATTATACTGACAGTGAAGACTCCAGAAACCTGCTTCCTGACCTAAGCAAGGTAACAATTTTGTGTGTCTAAAAGTTAATTGTGGTTGCAACTTCTTGGTTGTATTATTGGTGAAGCTCCTGATATTTTCCAGAGATGAGTTTCCAGGGCCACAACAGCTGAGAGTAGGCTGGCTGGCTAAAACAGGACCCTCAAGAGGGGCCTGGGCAAAGTCACGGGAAACTGTGGTCACTGGTCAGCAGATACTCGGAAACCGATGAAAAATGTGATTTCATTTTACTTCTGACGTTTGTGTCAGGAAGATCATTCACTTTTGTGACCATGGCACTGAGATATTTCAGTTATTTTCCCTGGCTTAGAGGGTTTCAATGTACGCTAGGGATCTAGGGTGCTTAAAAAGCATCGCAACCCATTAAATCCACGGTCCACAAAATGGGAAGTTTGCTAGGTACAAAAGAGTAATTCACAGAAATAGTTTTCTGTATGGTTATTTCTCCTTAAAATAGAAAAAAAAATATGTCCTCTATGAAAAGAGCAGGTATTTCAGTCCTTGAGATCATCGATAAGTGGAATATAAAGCAGAAAATGTTCAGCTGCTTCTACCTAATTTCATCTGTTGCATGTTTTGGCTTCTTATAGAAAACACGTCTGCATGTGTCTGTGGCATTACATATTCAAGACATTAGAAGTCATTTTCTTAGAATTCATGACCTCTTACTTTCCATGCCAAAGTCTAACCACACCTGAGTATCCAATGCCCAGAAAGAGACCTTCTCAGTGCAATAAAAATATCTTTAGCTGGGGACTGCTCTAATTTTACTTGGCTTTGGTCTTACAAAATGACTCACCTAACACTTATAAAAATGTCTCCCCTTATTGGATAAATAAAATATAACTGAATCACTAATTTGCAGTAACTAACTGCACTCACTAACCCTTATTCACTTGGAGATAGAAGATTGAACATTTCATCCTCTGAAATGAAGCTACTTTTTTATTTTTTACTTTTTTTAAATAGACCTTTGCAAAAATCACCATTTGACTTCTGGATAGTGTTTCAGACTTAAGTGTTAATTTTATTAAGCAGTATAATCAGAAAGCCACTTGAATCATAGTATAATAATTTGTGCTTCTGGACCTTAATATTTGTGGCTTTAAGAATAGAACATGCAGATCATCATTCCAACAAAAAGAGACTCCACCAACCCAATGTTATTCAGATCCCAGAACAACTCACTGTAGTGACTTTCATTTATAAAAATATTACCTTAAACAAAAGAATAGGAAAATAGGAATTTTGGGAGGCTTCTCACAGTAAGGCGAATTGGTAGCTCTGGAAACTCAAAAGGAAGTAGAGACACATTTTGTAAAATCTAACATCAAGTATTCACAGTTTACAGGATGAGGGCACGTTCCCTCACTCTCCAGAGCTTCTCTGTCCTCTTAGGGAAAATTGGACTAGTGGTACTAAATGATCTCACCAGATCTGCAGAACAATTTATGTCTAATTTAAATACAAAAAGAGGTTTTAAAAGTTCAGGGTATAAGCCCAACTACCTATAGTGTCACAACATTTCACAATAATATCAGTACTAATCCTCTCCCCTTTTTACAGCCTGCTTATTAGTATTACTTCTTATAGTCTAAATAGTACTTATATCTTTATATAAAACATTTATTTTTTAGATGACAATTTTATTATTTAACAAACATTTAATGAACACCTAACTTGTACCTCCTGTTGTGTTGTCTATAGGAATGATGAACAATGTTCATCGTTCAAATTGCTTACAAATTAGTTGAGGAGCTAGATATATAAGTATACTTCTAATAAATATAGCATAAGAAATATAAATATAAATAATAATTATAATTGGGAAAGACGCTTTAGGAGTATAAACTATTACAGGATCCCAGGAGAAGGAAGGTGCTGTTAGATATTACATACAGGTTCTCATCCACACCATCTCTCAAACTGTTCTCATCAAAGTCAACAATGGCTTCCATGTTGGTAAATCTGGGAAATGCCTTTGTCCTCCTCTTGCTCAATATGTTAGCAATATTTCACACAGTCGTTCATTTCCTCTTTCTTTAAAGACTTTCTTCACTTGGCTCCTGGGAGGTCACTCTTATTTCACTTCCTGTTTCACTGGTCAGTCCTTGTAAATCTTCTTTGTTGCCTCTTATTCATGTTTCCAAACTCTACACATTGGGGAGCTCCAGAACTCAGTCCCTAACCTTTATTCTCCCCTCATTTCTCCCTCAGTGATTCTGCCTCATTTCAGGGCTTTAAATATCATTTATTGCAACACTTACCTCTATCCATGATATTCCCACTAAATTCCAAAGCAATTATCAACATTTTGCTTGAACTTTCAACAGACATTACACATGACATGATTTTTTAAAATCTTAATTATTTCCATTCAATCTGTTCTCCCCGTAGTCTTTCTCATCTTAATAAATGGGAACTTCATCCTTCCAGTTGCTCAGGTCTAAATTCTTGGCATTATCCTTGACTATTTCCTTCATAACCTACCTTTTACTTGGCCTTTAAAATACATTCAGACTCCAACAACTCTTATACCTCCTCTGTTGTCACGGTGGACAACATTTGTCACCTGGATTATTGCAATAGCCTCTTATCCAGTCTCTCTGGTTTTATTCTTGACTCCCTATATTCTATTCTGCACCTGGCTGTCAGAATAATCCCATTAAAATGTAAATCAGATTATATCGTTCTTCCACTCTCTGCCCTTCAATGGTTTCCAATCATAGTTAGAATAAACATCAAAGTCCATGGCCCGTAAGGCCCTACAAAGTTTAGCTCACAGTTACCTCTCTGATCTCTTTCCCTACTCATTCATTTTACTTACCACACTGGCCTCCTATCACTTTCTCCAATATACCAAAAATACTATGTATCGGGCACTTTGCACTTCCTGTTCCCTCTGCCTGGGATGCTTTTCCTACTCCCATTTCCACATAGGTTGAACTCCTGCTTTATTTTCATCTCTGCTTCCATATCCTCATCAAATTGTCCTTCCTTGATTGCTCTATTTAAAATACTATTCTCATCCCCATACTCTGCCTTGTTTTTCTTCATCCTAATTCCACCTGGCATGTATGCTTTTGCTACTTGTTATTGTCCCTTTGCTTCCACTAAAGTCTAAATTCTATCACAGTAGAAAGTGTTATCTGTTTTTACATTGTTATTGCTCTAGATTCTAAGACAGTATCTGGCACGTAATAGTCTTCCAGTAAATAGTGAACTTTAATGAATTAATTTATTTGAGCTGGGAGAAAAGGACAAAGGCCCTCAGAGAGAGGAAACCAGAACCTACAAAGGAAGAAATCTGGTTTATCAAAAACAGGGTTTGGCAAACTACAGTCTGGGGACCAAAGCGACCCACCACATTTTTTTTAGTAAAGTTTTATTAAAATACAGCCATGTGCATTCATTTACGTTATTATTTATTATTGCCTTTGTTCTACAAAAGTACAGTTGAAATAGTTGTGACAGAGACCATATGGCCTGCAAGCCTAACACATTTACTATATGACTATTTACAGAAAAAGTTTGTTAACATTTGGTCTAGAGGGTAGAATGCACAGGAGAGATGGTGAGAGCATAGAAGAATAAGTGAGGGCAAGCTGGAAGAAATTTATATGAGTATAGATGTCACTGTAAGCCAAGAGAGAATGAGACCATGGGTGCTTTCAGGCCAGGTAGTCCCTGAAAGGCAGGAACTATGTCTCACTCGTGTGTAAAAGAGTGCTTGCTATTTAAACCAGTCATTCCACCGGTAGCTGCTGTTGGGACCCCAACCTCAGTGTCATTGCCATGTCTGGCATTACTTTTTGATGTATGGCACCCCCTCCCCCCCAACATGGTGAAAAGCCATTTGCTTCTCCCAGCCCCCTATACCAGATGTTACTTTGGAAGTGATCTATTTCTGTGGTGAGTCTGGTGCAGACTGCTCCAGCAGACTCCATAATAGCCTCTAGATATCTGGCCTGGGCTGATCTTGAGTCCCAGAAATGTGAGGTTGGTTCTAGGGTCACCCAGAGACTTGTGTCTCTTCAGACTTGGTCCTGCAGAGGACCAAGTGGTCCTTGGTCCTTGGTCCAGACTTTAGGAAGCTTCCGGGATGCTAGAAACCTTGGAATCATTTTTATACAGGGCGAAAAGCAAACCTGTACGTTTTTAGTGCTTTGACAGCTCATCTGACCTTTTTCCAGTTCTCTGAACCACGTGGATCAGTTAGACTTCAGCACCAGGTAAGATGAGAAGTGTGTTGGTCTGTCCTGCTTTTACTCAGGTTAGATCTCACAATAAAGCAGCCTTCCTTTCCCCTGCTATCTCTGGCTTTTAGGATTTTGGTTCTAGTCAGATCTTAAACAAGGGCAGAAGTAAATTTTGAAGGGGGAAGATGAAGGAGAACAAATGTGTTCTGAATTTCACAGAACAAAGTGGAGCTCTGGCTTGTGGTTGAGCTGGGAAGGAAAGGCCCCACCCCTGAGCCCTCTGAGAAGGCAGTGGTGAAATCTGGTCCGCTCCAGTGAAGCTGTGGCATTTTGGTTTAATTTGATAGATCTCAACACGCCTACTTCGGTTTGGGACTCAGTTCTGGCCTGACTTATTTTTTGCCCATTGTTCAAATGTGTATAAGCAAGGGAAGCCAAGTTTCCACTCATATACTGACTCATTCAACTCGAAGTCCACTGCCCTTGCAGCAGTTGTTTATGGGCTCTGTCTTTAAAAATTCCAAGTCTGGGTTAACTGAAAATTGATAGGTTATCACTAGAAGGAGGAAGTGGAAAGTCCCAAACAGACAAAATTCTAGCCCTAAGCTACGGAAACAAACATTTGATTTCTACTGTAAACTTTGAGATGCACCCTTTCTCTCTCTCTCTCTCTCTGTGTGTGTGTGTGTGTGTGTGTGTGTGTGTGTGTTTTAAATATAATTTGATACTTCAGTGTTCAGGAAGGAGTCTGATCAAGCTTTTTAGGCATTATCTGCCAGGGACGTGCTGAATTAATTGCAGGCTTCATTTTGTAGGCGTCAGTATCAGTGGATGGGGTGCTAGCTCAGCCCTTTTGAAAGTAATAGACAGAGGTGGTTCCAATAATTACATTAAGACCATGGATACACACTTGCCTTGGGGATTTGAAGTTGGGCTAAATCAAATCTGGACTTGACATTTCACAGCCCACATCAAGGATTTTGACAAAGGATTGTCAGAGCATTGCCAGCCAGCCATGGTCTTGCTCTTACTTAGTGCCTCCTCCTGAGTAACTGAACAGGCCTTGTGCTAATCTTATTGATGCTTTGGCTGCATTTCTGCTCTGCTGCACAGCACTCAGAGCTTCTGTAAGCCTCAGTGTCTTTCAATCCATGAAAAAGCTCTTATTTGGGACCTATTACGTATGACCCAGGGCCCTCAACTGGGATCTGACATGGACACAATGGTGAACAAGACTGAATGAATCCTCAGCTGCCTTCATAAACGCTACACACCTTCTGCAGTAAGAGCTGCAGAAGCCCAGCCTGTGACTCAAAAGCAATTAGCTATTTTTATTCATTCATTATGAACCATGTACTAGTAGCTGATGCCTGCCCTTGAGGAGTTTAAAGTTCAATCCAGTAGTTCTCCAACTTTGGTCACCTATGGAACCCCTGGGACTCCTACTGAGATGGGAATGAGACATCATCGCTTTTCATAGGCACATATTTTTGAGGCAGTTGCTCTTTGGACCATACTTAGAGAAATACTGATCAAAGTGGAAGTCACGTAAGTAAGCAGTTGTTAAAAGAGCATAACAAATGCTTCACCTGTGACAGTGGAGGTTCAAAGGTGCAAGAGCTCATCTCTGTTTGGGAGGCTGGAGAAGGCTTCCAAGACAAAGACATAGATCTTACAGAATGTTATAGGGTTTCATCAGGCAGACAATACTACAGTTAAGGTGGTTGAGGGGGAGAGACAACTCCAGGAGAGTGGAGAGAGGGGAAAGGACACCTGGTGGAGAGAGTCTAGATGCTTAGGTGCCCTGTGAGTGTAGAGCTGAGAGGGAGAGAGATAGAATACAATGCCAAAAAGGTAGGTAGGCTAGGGATGGGTTGAAGAGGATCTTGAAAGCCAATGTTGGACTGAGAAGCCGTTGGTGAGAAACCATGTTGGGACAGGGGAATAATGGGATTGCATTTGCATTTTTATACAGATTATCCAGGTATCAGTGTGGTGATATGTAGCAAACAAACAATATAGGAAGCAGGGAGATGGATGCTGGGGTTTTCTCCTCTTGTGTTATCAAGTAATGAAATAGTAGGTTTGTTGTTGGGATATAAATGCAAAGTATTCCTTGGTTATAGAAATATCTAGGTAAAGAGAGCTGAACCACCACCACAGGAAGAAGAGGACTTGCGGAGGGGCCAGGCTGCCGGGGCCTCCCGTGGGAGCGCTGCCCTCAGCATCCAGCAGGCACTCTCCTTGGACCTGCTTCTCACCTTTCTGTTCTTTGGCTTCCTCCACATCTTGTATCTTCCTCAGACCCTCTTCCAACTCAGAATGTCTACTTCCTTAGGAATATTTCAAGGAAAAGATGCAGATTAAACATGTCATATAGCAGGATAAGTGTGGGAGGAATCTCCTTAAGCCTACTCCTCAGAAGGTGCCCTTGAACAAGGCCTTTGGCACCATAGTGATCCATTTGTCAGTAAATCATGATTTTATTTATACAGGGACAGTCGTTGGCTTTTTAAAAAAAATTAATTATTCTATTTTATTTTTTTAAAGATTTATTTATCTTTAGAGGGGAAGGGAAGGAGAGAGGGATAGAAATATCAATGTATGGTTACCTCTCGTGAGTCCCCTGCTGGGAACTGGCCTGCAACCCAAGCATGTGCCCTGACTGGGAATCGAACCGCGATCGTGTGGTTCGCAGGCCCGCGCTCAATCCACTGAGCTACACCAGCCAGGGCAGTTGGCTGTTTTTAAAAAATTATATTTCATTGTAATAGAAAAGCCTAAAAGTGTTGAATTAGTGCCAAGGAATTGATTTTGTGAGCCACAGCTGGTAAAGAGTATGAGGGTGCATAAATGTAGGCTGTTTATTTCTGTAGCAAAACTTCATCAACTCAGAATGATTTGGAGAGAACAATTACCAGCATAAATATTGAATATATGAATATTCTGAATTGTAGACAATTATAAAGCATCCAGTCTTGTTTTCAAGTATAAAAATTCAAACTTATGTCCCTATTACAACGATATCCTAGAGGCCTGCTTAGATAAATTATTTAAAGTGGTTTGTAATGAACAGATTAATTTCTTTTGAGGTAAACAGTCCTGCATTCTTTAATACGTATATTATTCCACACAACTTCAATATTAGCCTTGTAAAAGGTGAATGACATGACATCAGTCATGTCTTTAGAAAGCCCATTCTTCCATGAAGTGACCAAGAAATTTAAAACTGCAGAGCATCAGCTGTCACAAATTAAAAATCTGTCTCACTATGTAAAGTGGAGAGGAGCATATTTTGGCAACCAAAATTCATAGAAGTCAAAGTAGGTGAGGCTCCTCTGTATAAGTCACAGCTTCTTCACACCGGTCGTTATCCTGTCTCCAAGACCCTAGGTCAGCCTGGGAACCAAGTATCGAGAGCCTTCAGTTCTGCAAACATCCAAGAGTCTTGAAAAATTCTCATTAGCCCTTTGGCAGTGTTCCTCGTAAATAGCAGCTTCCACTCCTTCCCACAACACTGGGCGGAGAGAACTCAGGGGGCTGCCTGTAGGAGATACACAGGCAGCATACTCATTATACACACATTTCCACAATAAACAAGCAAGAAAGGGGCTGGCCGGAGAGTGTAGATGTCGATCCATTCCCTGTGCTTCTTTGGCCTGTTTCTGATTTCTCGGAGGCTAGTGCTAATTTACAGGTATTGGAAGAAATTTTAGTTATGAAGGTTTTTGTCAATTAGCAGGGAGGTCAAGCCTCCCTTTCCTGGCTGCTCCCTGTGCAGATGGTTGTCCTATGGTTCCAGACCTTCACTCCATCACAGCTTCTGAGGTGGGAACCTAGTCTCTGTGCTGCTGACCTGGAGGCAGAGGGAGATGTACAAGCAGCTTTCATTCAAGTTCTGCCAAACCACCCTGGACAAGCTTTAGGGGAGAAATCATCCCTGCGATGTGTATTGGTTTGGGTCAATAAATTCTTGTCCTTTAGGACTCTATAGACTTTGATCATAGCTCCTCTTAATGTGAATCTTTGAAGACCTAAAAGTCTTATTATTCCATTCTGTCCTCCCAAGCATATCTCTTAATCCACTCCATCAATTTAGAGGGCTTTTTCTAGACTTCACACCTCTGTCCTGTCTCTTGAGAATTGAGTTGAGGGAGCACTGTAGTGTTTTATCACGGATAACCTCGTGGTCTTCGGCATTTTCAGATCCAGAGATGAAGCACAGTCTCTGCTTTGGAATTGCTCTGTGATGTGGACAGGGTGCTTAACTTTACTGAGACTGCTTCCTTCCTCATCAGTAAAATCTGAACACTCTTTTTTAAAATATTTTTTTTATTTTCAATTACAGTGCGCATACCATGTTATATTAGTTTCAGGTGTATAACATGCTGATGAGACATTTATATAAACCATAAAGTGATCATTCCAATAAAGCTAGTACTCATCTGACACCATACATAGATATTACAATATTATTGACTACATTCAATAATATTATGACTGTACTTTACATCTTTGTAACTGTTTTTTTATAACTTGCAATTTGTATATCTAATCCCTTCCCCTTTTTTTACTCATCCCTCCCAATCCCCTCCCACCTGGCAGCCATCAAAATGCTCTCTGCATGTATGAGTTTGTTTTTGGTTTTTTGTTTATTCTGTTTTTTTAGATTCTACATTAAGTGAAATTATATGGTATTTGTCATATGCGTATAAGTCTGCCTGACTTATTTCAGTTAGCGTAGTACCCTTTTAGGTTCATTCAGGTCATTGCACATGACAAGATTTCATATGGTTGAGTAATATTTCACTGTGGATAAGTACTATCCCTTGTTTACCCATTTGTCTACTGATGGACACTTAAGTTGCTTCTACATACTGGGTGTCAAACTCATTTTCACTGGGAGCCACATCAGCCTTGTGGTTGCCTTCAAAGGGCCAAATGTAATTTAGGATTGTGTAAATGTAACTAACTACCCCTTAACAGTTCATTGAGAGCTCGGTATTGCTGCCAGGTAGAAACGGTATTGCCAGGCTGGATAAAACAAAGTGGAAGGCTGGATTCAGCCTGTGGGCCTTGTGTTTGCCACCTATGTTCTGTATCTTAGCTATTGTAAACAATGCTGCAGTGAATACAGGGATGTATATGTGTTTTTGAATTAGTGTTTTGTGTTTCTTCAGATATATACCCAGAAGTGGAATTATTGGGTCATTCTTTGTCTTAAAATCTATTTTGTCTAATACAAGTATTGCTACCCCACATATTTTGGTTTCCATTTCCATGAAATATCTTTTTCTGTCTCATTCAGTCTGTGTGTGTCTTTTGATCTGAAGTGAGTCTCTTGTTGGTAGAGTACTTATGGGTCTTCTTTTCTTATCTATTTAGCCACCTATGTCTTTGGATTGGAGAATTTTATTTATTTACTTTTAAAGTAATTATTGATAGGTATATAGTTTTTTGCTATTTTATTGTTTATATTTCTTCTTCTCCTTCTTCTTCTTAGAAGACCCTCTAACATTTTTTATAATATTTGTTTGGTGGTGATTAGCTTCTTTAGCTTTTTTTCTGTCTGGTATGCTATTTATTCATCCTTTAATTCTAAATAATAGCCTTGCTGGTTAGAATAATCTTGGTTGTAGGGCCTTGCTTTTTATCCTTTAATTATTTTATGCCATTTCCTTCTGGCTTGCAAACTTTCTGTTGAGAAATGAGCTGACAATCTTGTGGAGGTTCTCTTGTAGGTAACTAACTGCCTTTGTCTTGCTACTTTTAAGATTCTCTCTTTGTTTTTAACCTTTAGCATTTTAATTATGATGGGTCTTGATTTGGACTTCTTTAGATTCATCTTATTTAGGAACCTCTGCACTTCCTGTACTTGTATGTCTATTTCTTTCACCTGTTTAGGAAAGTTTTCTATCATTATTTCTTCAAATAGGGATTCAATTTCTTGTTCTCTCTCTTTCTCTTCTGACACCCCCATGATGCAAATATTGGTATACTAGAAGTTGTCCCAGAAGCCCCTTAAACTATCTTTAATTTTCGGATTATTTGTTATTTTTACAAAGTATTGGGTGTTTTCTGTTTTCTGTTTTGATTTGGTGTTTTCTGCTACTTTGTTGTCAAAATTGGTGATTTGATTTTCTGCTTCAACTAATCTACTGTTGAATCCTTCTAATATATTCTTCACTTCAGTTATTGTATTTTTTCATTTCTGAGTAGTTCTTTTTTATGTTCTCTATATCTTTGTTAAAGTTCTCCCCAAGTTTGCTAGCATCTTTATAACCAGTGTTTTGAATTCTTCATCTAGTAGATTGCTTGTCTCCATTTTATTTAGCTCTTTTTTAGAGTTTTATTCTGTTCTTTTGCTTGGGATATACTTCTTTGTCTTCTTATTTTGCCTGCCTCCCTGTGTTTTTTTCTATGTATTAGGTAGAGCTGCTATGTCATCTGGTCTTTGTAGAGGGGTCTTATGTAGTAGTTATCCTGTTTGACCCAGTGACACTGTCTGTTTGGTTGCCTGAGCTGGGTGCTCCAGGTGTGTCCCTTGTATGGGTTGTGTGTGCCTTCCTGTTTTAGTTGAGACTTGATTGCTGTTGGCATGTCAATGGGAGGGATTTACCCTCAGGCAGATTGATTATGAGGGCTGGATCAGACTACATCAGAAGAGCAGGTGTGCAGGGGCTGACCCCATAAAGCAAGATTTTCTTTTTTTTTTTAAAGATTTTATTTATTTATCTTTAGAGGGGAAGGGAAGGAGAGAGGGAGAGAAATATCAATGTATGGTTGCCTCTCGTGGGTGCCCTGCTGGGAGCTGGCCTGCAACCCAGGCATGTGCTGTGACTGGGAATCGAACTGCAATCCTCTAGTTCTCAGGCCCATGCTCAATCCACTGAGCTACACCAGCCAGGGAAGGATTTTTTTTAGTGAGGTTATGGTTCCTGCCAAGTCCATCCTTTGGGTGTGTTATTTGTGGAGTCAGTTAGGTGGTGCTCTGGTGTAGTCTGAAGCTGGCCATCAGGTATGTTGGTTCTGGGGATTGTTGTGAGGGGGTCTGGTACAGGCCAAGTTTAGCTGTTGCCCATGTTCTGCTTGGAGCCACCTGATATGAAGTACAGAGCGATCTGTAGATCATTGCCTTTGTTCTGGGCTTGAAGGTGTATGGGAGAGACTAAGCCATGAACTGAAGTTGGATGTTGCTAGTGCCAGGTTTGGGGCTGCTTATCAAGAGATATGGAGCACACTGAGGCTGCTTGTCTGGGGTTTGTGAGCCTTTGAGAGATCTTACAAAATTCAGCAGCATGAGGCAAGATAGGGAATTCGTGTGAAAAAATCACTGGAAATTCTACCACTGGAAAAGGAGTTCATCATCACCAAACCATTACTATATGGAATGTTAAAAGGACTTATTTAAGAAAAATAAAATAAAAACTATGAACAATAAAATGGCAATAAATCCATATCTAGCAACAATTGAATCTAAAAAAAACAACTAAGCAAACAAGAACAGAGACAGAATCATGGATACAGAAAGTTTTTTTGGTTGCCAATCTGGGGACAGGTTAAAGAGGTGAGGGGATTGAGAAGTACAAAAAAGTAGTTACAGAATAGCCATGGGGATGTACAGTACAGTGTAGGAAATGGCGTAGTCCAGAACTTAGATGAATGACCCACTAGCATGAACAATGATAGGAAGATTGTCTGAGAGAGTAGGGGGTGCTGAGTGGAGGGGGGCAGAAAAGTAAAAATCAGGACAACTATAATAGCATAATCGATAGAATATAATTAAAAAAAAAACTTGAGTGGACCCACAAGGTGGGTGGGGCAGAGTTTCAAGGAATTATTAGAGCAGGCAAACAGGATTAGCTAGGTTGATAGAGACTCAGATGTGCACCTATGTGGGCCTGCAAAAGGAGGGTTCAGCAAAGAAATAACAGCTTCTTCCAGCACCTCTGTCTGAGAAAGCTGCCCCTCCAGCCATCACCCTGAAGCCAGATAATTCATCTCCTCCTCATCTGTCCCTCACACTTTTTGAGCTGCTGCTCCAGCATGGGATCTCAGAGCCAGGTCTGTCAATAAGTAAGTCTGTGAGTGGACCCTTGAAGAGGAATGCCTGGGGCTCCGGGAGCTCTCTGCCTCAGTCAGCTGCAGTCCCCACTGGGTTTCACAGTCAGAAGTTATAGGGACATTTTTTCCTAGTACTAGAACTCTAGGCTAGGGAGCCCAGTGTGGGGCTAGAACAGTGTGCTTACTCTTACACATGCACTGTGTTAGGAAGTGATAATTCAAAAAATAGCAAACCAAAGCCTTTGCCCTTAGAAATCTTAGAATGCTGTTCACAGTGTGTTCACAGTTGCAGAAAGCCTTGTCCCTCTGTATTAGTCAGTGTTTAAGCACCGTAACAAACAATCCTAAAGTCTTGGTGTCTTAATAAATGTTTATTTCTTTTTCTAAAATATATTTTATTGATTATGCTATTACAGTTGACTCATATTTTTCCTCCCCTTTATTCCCCAACACCCTGCACCATCCCTCCCACCCACATCCCTCCCCCTTAGTTCATGTCCATGGGTCATACATATAAATTCTTTGGTTTCTTCATTTCCAATACTATTCTTAACCTCCCCCTGTCTATTTTGTACCTACCATTTATGCTTCTAATTCCCTGTACCTTACCCTGCATGCTCTCCCTACCCCCTACCCAGTGATAACACCCGCCCCCCCGTGATTTCCATTTCTGTGATTCTATTCCTGTTCTAGTTGTTTGCTTAGTTCATTTTTGTTTTTGTTTTTGCTTTTAGATTCAGTTGTTGATAATTATCAGTCTGTTGTCATTTTACTATTCCTAGTTTTGATATTCTTCTACTTCTTAGATACATCCCTTTAACATTTCATATAATAAAGGCTTCCTGATGATGAACTCCTTTAACTTGACCTTCTCTGAGAAGCACTTTATCTGCCCTTCCATTCTAAATGACAGCTTTGCTGGATAGAGTCATCTTGGATGTAGGTCTTTGCTTTTCATAACTTGGGATACTTCTTTCCAGCCCCTTCTTTCCTGCAAGATTTCTTTTGAGCAATCAGCTGAGAGTCTCATGGGAACTCCTTTGTAGGTAACTGTCTTCTTTTCTCTTGCTGCTTTTAGGATTCTCTCCTTGTCTTTAACCTTGAGTAATATAATTATGTTGTGCCTTGGTGTGTGCTTCCTTGGGTCCAACTTCTTTGGGACTCTCTCAGCTTCCTGGACTTCCTGGAAGTTTATTTCCTTTGCCAGATTAGGGAAATTCTCCTTCATTATATTTTCTATGTCTTGCTCTTCCTCTTCTCCTTCTGTTACCCCTATGATTTGAATGTTGAAATGTTTAAAGTTGTCCCAGAGGTTCCTCAGCCTCTCCTTATTTTTTTGAGTTTTTGTTTATTCATTCTGTTCTGGTTGAGTGTTTATTTTTCCCTTTTGGTCCAAACTGTTGATTTGAGTCTTGGTTTCCTTCCCTCACTGTTGGTTCTCTGTATATTTTCCTGTATTTCACTTTTCATAGCTTTCACTTTTTCCTCTGTTTTGCAACCATACTCAAACATTTATATAAGCATCCTTATTACCAGTGTCTTGAACTCTGCCTCTGATAGATTGGCTATCTCTTCACACTCAGCACGCCAGTTAGTCGTAAGACGGGGAGCCTTAGGTGTTCGCCAGCAACCCACGTCACTGTGTTGTAATACTGTCTGTGGGGGTAGGGGTCTGAGAGTGAACAATGACACTTGCTCTACTCTCTGGTGGTTTTCAGTCACTTCCCCAACTACCCACAACTAAATTGGGCCCTTCTGGTGCTGATTTTTGGTCTGGTGGGTTTTTGTACATTCTAGGACCCTGTGGGTCTCCCTAACAAACTCTCCTGTGAGGCTGGGAGTTTCTCCCACCACCTCAATCCTTGAAGGTTTTACAGTCTGAGGTTTTGAGGCCTTATTTACCCATGCTGAATCTCTGGGTTGTGTGGTCTGTCTCTCTCCACTTGTTCCTCCCAGTTTACCCACATGCAAATGTGGGACCACCCTGTCCTTGAGCTGCAGCCTTTCCACAAGTCCTTTACACTCAGGCTGCCCATCTGCACCCCTCCTATCAATCTAGTGAATGCTTTTTCATTAACTCCTTTGTTGTCAGACTTCCATACAGTTTAATTTTCTGGCAGTTATGATTATTTTTTTGTTTTTAAATTTGTTGTTGTTGTCCTTCTTTTGGTTGTAAGAGGAAGCAAAGGGTATCTTCCTACACCTCCATCTTGGCTGGAAGTTCCCTCAATATATATTTGTTTCTTATTCACATTGTATTAATTATCCATTGCTTTGTAGCAAATAACCCTAAAACCTAGCAGTCTAAAACAACAAACATTTATTATATCACACAATTTCTCAGAGTCAATAACTCGTGAGCAGATTAGCTGGGTACTTCTTACTCAGTGTCTCTCAAAAAGTCATATTAAAACTATTTGCTGTAGCTACAGTCATTTGAAGATCAGCTGAAGCTAGGGAATTCTTTCCCAAGCTCACTCATCTGATGATTGGCAGACCTCAACCCCTTGCTTGTTATTTGAGGAAGGTCTTCATTCCTTAATATATGGGCACCTCCACAGGCTAAATGATCCCAGGACATAGCACCTGGATTTCCCCAGAGACAGTGGAGAGAAGAAAAGAGAGAGAGAAACACACAGAGAGAGAAATGAGTCAGAGAACACCCAAGACAGAAAATACAGTGTTTTATAACCTAAGGTTAGAAATGACATAACATCACTTCCACCATATGCTATTGGTCCCCAAACCAATCCTGGTATCATAGATTGGTGACACAAGGATATGAATACCAGGAGATGCAAGCATTGGAGGCTGGCTACCATGTAATAAATATGTGCTGTAGTCTATTGTGAATCTCTGATCAAGGAGAGATGAATGGGAGCAAAGAGTCTGCTCTACACAGTTTTATTCCAGGATCCAACCTCCTTCCATTCAGAGGCTTCTTCTTAGGCCCTTGACCTACTCCCCTTGATCCTTTACACCTTGCCAGGAGGTCAGGAGCAAGGGAAGAACATTGCTGGAGGTTGCCCAGTAGATCCTAGTGACTAGACTTGGACGTTGTGTAAATTACTTTGGCCCACATTCCACTAACCAGAAATCGCCTAATTGCACAGGAGGCTGGAAAATGTGTTCTATCTGTGACCCTGGATTAAAAGGGAAGGGGATTTGGTGAGTTTATAGCAGGCACTCTGCCACACCCTCTGTTTGAGGAGAGATTGTACATTTAAAAAAGCTTAATTTTTTTAAAAGCAGTCTGTTCAGTTTTAATACAACAACAAAAACATGAATGCCTGCCACTATGCAACAAAGCAACTGATTGATTGCATATTTTCACCTTTTCAATGTATTGTAAATGCAGCCCCTATTTAAGGAGCCTGTATGCAGGTGGTGGAGAGCAGTTCCTGAACTATTAAGTTTGCTGCTTTTTCAGGAATACTATTAGGATGCTGGCAGAAACAAGTCTTGCCTTGTTTCCCAAGTGGAGAAAGAAGAAAGTCATTGTTCCCAAGCAAATAAAAATACAAATCACAAGACTAAAATTATGAATGCAAAACATTATGTTAAAATGTGGCTTGTATGTTGTATTTGCATGTATTTTAATATGCATCTGTCATTCCTTTTGCTAAATTCAGTAGGCGCTGACAATATTAAACAAATAAGTACAGTTAATAATTCAAGGAATTGTTTTGAAGTATATTTTAACCCGTTTATGTTCCTATTGTTAAATCTCTTGGTCCTTAAGGGGTTCCAAATGCCAAACCAGATCATTTTGTCAGATTTCAGATCTCTGCGACCTAAGAAAAATTCATGAAATATTTTTTATAAACTAACTTGGTAACACTCAAATGAGCGAAATGTGACTAAAGCCGTTTATGAGATAGAAAATACAATCCAAATGTAAAAACAGGAAAAAAGCTTCAGAGATCCTTTGGAGTAGATATTCTCATTTCTCCTACTCACTCTGAAGTTTGGCCACATTTATAGCCAAAGCATCCGTGAGAAATTTAAGACCACATTTTCTAAAACCAGTATTTGCTGAGCTTCTGCTTCTCTGCAGCTGATGTTTTCAGAGTCGTTTTTTTCTTTTTCTGGGGTTTGTTTGCCTGGTTTTCTATTTGAGCAACCCCCCAAAAGAGAAATCACTTTTAGGGCAGTAACCAAAATGAACCAACTTTCAACCACACTTAGAATCCTTGCTCACCGCACATGGAGGCTTATGGGGCCAGAGAAGAAGAATATATTTCATGAGAACCCAGCTCTAAGTCATAAACGAGAAATACATCAAGCTCTTTGTTGTTAATTGGCACTTACCTCACCTGAAGGCTTTTGCCAAGAAGAGCAGAGGGGCTTAATGGGGAAGGAAGAAAGGAAAGAGCCTGGAGCTCTGGAAAACAGTCGCAGCCACATGTGATTTTTAGCTGGGGAGCTTCCCACCCCCCAATATGCTAGAGCAACAAAGTGGTCTATGTGCATTCCCAAACCTCAGCTGTTTATTTGGGGGGGAAGGCTCAGACTGGGCCTGAGTGATAACTGCTTCATGTAATTACGAAGACAGCTTGAAAACTATGCCCCTCTTTGTTTCAGTGTCCAGATGACGGCTGTCTAACTGCTGTTCGTGCCAGTTTTATTTCAAAGCGCTTTTCTTTCCATATTTCAAAGGTCAGTGTGTTTACTGGTGGCCAGAAAGAGCCTGTGTGTAAGAGAAAAAACACATGTGGCTTAGTGGCAGAACTGGATGAGGAGTCGGGAGAACGGGATTTGAGTCCTGGATCGCCTTCTAGATAAGTGAGAGAGCTGAAATTACTTGACCTCTCTTTTTTCATTACCATAGAAAGGGGAAGAAGAAAATGGTCTCTTTTATGTTAAACAAAAACAAATTCTAGAAGTCTCATTCAGAAAGAAGAAACTTAGGTATTTTCAGTAAAGGAACATTGTCAAAAACCCAGCCAAGGAAATGTCCACTTCATCTTTCTCATAATGGAAATATTTCCCCCTTCAAAGAAAGCAGCCTGGATATTCTGGCCATCCTTAGAAACCTTGAGATTATTTTTACTGAAGGAATATTATTAGCACAGGGAAATAAAGCAGCCCCCAAACACTTTATCAAGAATCTCAGTTGGCTTTCTGACATCATCACTTAGAACATTAAGGCCAACCGGCCTGAGTTACCTGTCCGTATATAAAACCCATTAGTGTTTTGGTTATGAGTTTTTGAAAACAGCATCAAATTTCAGTTACATAAGCTCAGTACCTATTTCACATGTCCTTCATGATTTGTTTTCTTCTCATCTGTGTTTTCCCATTTATCTTCTCTAAATTTTCTATATGTTGAGCTCCTTGGGAAAGAAGATAAATAAGCTGCTGAAGTGGTAGAGAACATGTAGTATTCTGAAGCTAGATTTGCCTAGATTTAAATCCCAGTACTGCCATGGATTAGCTGTGTGAGCATGAATCATTTCCTTCACCTCTCGGTGCCTCAGTTTCCTTGTCTACTAATATAACCCCTCCCTTTACGGTGCTGTAAGGATGAACTGCCTTGACACATGTGAGACGTACAGAGGAGCGATGCCTGGCACTTGGCGAGGATCCAACTGTCAGCTCATCACGAAAAACACTCTCTCTTTCTGAAATGAAGTCTGTATTTGGAAAAATCGCCTTTGTGTTACCACTATTTCTCTTCCTAAATCAACCCACATATACCCATAGAAATAAAAAAAGTAAATTTGCACATACCAAGAGAATAGTGCCTGTAATGTAAGATGGGGGAAGAAAGTAAAAAAGGAAAAGAAAATTAATGAAAGATCTACAACTTAATGGTCCAGTTCCTACAAATTTTTGGCCTCCTGTAAGTGACTGTATTCTCTCCTTGGGTTTGTATAAGATGAACAGTATTCTCACTACTTGACCAGGCACAGGCATGGCAACTTTTGGTTTTGACTCAAGAAGGAGAGGAAGGAGGGAGGAGAGTACAGGAAGGAGAGACCGATGTGTTTTGGAGACCTCCTCTATGCCCGGTATTTCACACTGAATCCATTAGTTGGATATTATTACCTCCATTTTACAATGAAAGAAATCAAGGTTCAGGGAAGTGAAGTGATTTATTCAGTGTATTCAGACAGTTGCGGGTCTGCTGGGTTTTAAACTCACTTTTTTGGGATGCCAGTCCCTACTTTTGTCTCCTTTCCACATCACCTTTCTAGGAAGGCCCTAGCTAGGATGGGATTCTAAGTGGCTACCAAGGAGGGAGGCTAAACCTGCATTACAGATTGTCTGTGACCATATGCACCATATTAGCAGGAGGCATCTGTATATTTTCTAAGTCACATCTGCCCTTCTTTACATGACGTAGACGGATGGAGGGTCTTCGTTTGGAACCTTGCAATTTAGGCATCGAGAAAAGGAAAACTTTGGAAAGTAATTCCTTTCACTGCTAAAGTCACAACATCTTCCTTAGTCACAGCCTTTCCAGCAGCAGCCTGCTCTTTTCAATTCTTTTCAGGATCTGTGTAGAAGCAGGCCCCAGGCATGGCCTCCCACAATTGCTCACTGGAGATGGTACTGCACATGCACAGAACTTCCCAGCCCCACATTGCTGGCATCAGACCCAGCAGGTGAGCCCCCGATTGTTGCACAGGATGGCAATGTCCACACCACACAGAGGAGAGTCTGTGTTAGAGCAGACTCTGGCAGAGCAATTGCAGGCAGGGTGACATGAGACATCTCTGAGAGAGACTGGTGATCAGCCCTGGGATCAGTAGGCACCAGAAGCCTCAGCTCCAGAAAGGCTGCCTGGATCTGGTTCCTGAAGGTTCCAGGAGCGAAGTGATCGGCTATGGGAGTGGCTCCAGTGGCAGCAGCGACCTTCAGCCCAGCTCGCTGGATGATATGACACTGACATCAGCGGGGTTTTCAATGGCAACAATGGCCCCAGTGCCAGCAGAAGCTTCTGCCAGGTTCTCTTCAGATTTATGATGTAGACACCATCATTTTTCCCTTTATAGATGTGCTGGTCCATTTCCAAGTCAGGGTTGGTGCCACCTAAGTGGGTTCCTGCTACAAGAAATTGGAGGACATCCTCCTTCATTTGTAGGGCATCAAGAACTCCTAGACATTGTGAAAATGTCCACTTTAATTATGGAACTTTATGGACCCCTCTCTGGGTTACTTGGGAAAGTGCAACACCTCTTCATAGAGATTAATTCCTTTCTGGTCATGACCTTAATTCTCTCACCTCCCACCCCTTTCATAGCCGTACAGCAAGGATGGCCTTTTCAAGGCCATGTTGAAAAGAATCTGGTAAAGAAGCCCAGGTTATTTTCTTCATACCTAATTATTTCATTGAATTCAACGTTTTCTAAACCTGTTTGTGTGTGTTTAGGCACATGGTATGAGTAATTTTTGAGCATTTACCTTGAAATCTTATCCAAATTCCTTTTAAGAAAGATGTCAGGACCTCATTCTCAATTCTGTTGCTGAAGTTGCGATTTTCCCATTTTAGAGTTGAGATGCTAAAGTGAAACAGGAATATGGATTTCACTTTCAATAAAATCTCTGACTGGTAAAACCCAAATTAAAACAGAGCATTCAAAATCAAGCTGCCTTTCTCTATTAGAACGAACAAGAGCTGTTTCATTTTCCAAATCAAAAGTTCTAGATAGTGAAATTCTATTTGCAGGATATGCGAGGGATTATTAAAAAGTCAGATAGTTATCATAAGCTGACATGCTTTCTTGTGGTTGCCAGGATGTTTCAATGACAAAACCAAGGACAGATGCACATAATATATCAATATTTTAATCAAAGAATAAAGAACAAAAAGAAGATATGAAATGTTCCAAAGCATTTAGGAAAGAGGTTGCTTCCTCTTGAGATTCCACAGTGACCTTATTACTAGAAGAGAAGTTGCCCGTTTAACATCTCTTTCCTAATTCTCTCTCTTCCCTACTTACATTTCCCTTCTGTCTCTTGTTCTCTGTCTTAAAATAACAGTACACACTAATAGAAACAACAACAACAGCTTTGTTTGTCTGGCACTGCCTTTAGCACCTGTATAAAAGAGAGATTCTCAAATGGGGTCTATACAAAACTTTATGTATATGTATCTAATGGTATTTTTTCTGGGAATAAGTTCATGGCATTCATAAACATGTAAAGAAATTATGGCCTTGCAAAAGACATCAACCCAAACCAACAACAACAAACACTGAAGAAATATATGGAATACTCTAAGTCCATCTTTCTTGCACTGCCTTTTGTTTCAGGTGGGCTTTGGTAAAGCTAAGGATGTCAATTCAAGGCTAAATTTTCTAGTTGGAGTAGCTATGGTGCTGCCTATTACTTTGGCTAATTGTAAAGAGATGGGATCACTCGGATATCTGCGATCCAATTCAGTTCAAACTCATCCTCCCTCCAAAACCATTTTCCTTCCGCTGTGGTGTCACGACCTCCCCATTCTCTGTGGTGCACTTGTTTGAGATCTCGGTTGTTTTGGAGTCTTTCCTGACCTTTATCTCTCCTGCCTCACCAGTTGGCAATCCTCTCAAGTCACCTTCAGAAGTCTCTTGCATACAACTCTTCTTTTTCATTGGTAAAAGCCATCACTGACAACCACTGGTGGTTTTCACCACTGGCTGAACATTAGGGTTACGTTGGGAAGTTTTTACATTATATTGAAGCATAGATGCAAACCCAGAAAGTTCCATACACCTTTTCTGAAACAGAGCTTGGGCATCTGTATTTTTTAAAAGCTCCTTAGAGTGCAAACAGAGCTGAGAGTCACTTGCAGACCCATATTTTATTTGAATATATATTATATATGCATATATATTCATACATATACATAAATACAAATATATGTATATTTATTTGCTATGAAAGCCTTCTCTTGTATTTCATGTTGCTACTCTCTACTTTATTCTGTATTATTTCCCTCTCACCCAGATTAATCTTCTATCTCTTAAATTTCCTCAAGGCTTTCTATAATCAGGAAACTTTGTTGCCTGTCTGTAGAAGAACTTAAATGGCTCAGTGGGGGCTTTAGAGATTCCCCAGACCCCAGCTGGGACCTCTTACTGGGGATGATAAAGGGATAGTGCTTTAGAGAGTGTCTTCCTTGATGTTGCAAATAGAAACCTCTAAGATAAGGTGATTTGACTCATTTAAAGACAAACTAGTGCTAGTGAAGATGTCTAGAATGCAAATTCCCTTACTCCTGACCCCTTTTTCTAACTCTCTGTGCCAGATCATTGGTGCTGAAAGTCAAAACTTGGCTTCTGCCATTTTCCTTGGTTTGCTAGCTCTATTCTGCAGCCTTGGCTTTCCTGTTTGGAACAACTTCTGCTGGTGTCTCTGTGCCTTCAGGAAGATCAAATGTGACTGGAAAATTTGGCTAGTCCAATTTGTCACGACCTGATGACAGCAGCCCTGGGAACTGTGGGACTAGTAACACAGTGGTCTTGACGCCATTCCAGTCAACCTGATAGCGATGTGTTTAAGCACAGTGCATTCTGCTTTAGCCTCGGAGTCCATCTCTGACACTTCACATTGAACAGTTCTCTTTCGGGTGAGCTCCATGACGTATCCAAATAGCAGCTTATCTCTGATTCAGGGAAAACTGCATACTCTAGCTGCCCCAAAATATCATCATTCCCCACCACCTTCATGACCCGAAGTTCTCAGTTTTCCTCATTCCTCCTGGTAACAAGGCAATCTCCATTTTGCGAAATGTAAATGTGACATCCCAAAAGCATAACATTCATTTACTGGCATTCGTTAATACCATAAACCAGGTTTTCTTTTATTATTATTATTACCTGGCTCAGAGCAAGGTACTGAAGGAGTGAAACTAGTGTGGGTAAAGTTGACTGATGACAATAGAGGGAAGCAGAGAAAAAATATCTGGCACCTCAGTGCCCTGTTATAGAAAGGACCTGGATGCTAACAGGAAAGAGAAAATGGAGAGAGGGTATAAAAGGGTAAGTTTTACCTGATACCCAGTTTTGCTGAACTCAGCATTTTCCCCAGAGTTCTCTTTGGTTTGCTCCATTTCTTTATTGATTTTTGCCTGGCATTTGCTGAAAATTTGGAAAAAATAATAGCAATCACTATAGCTAACATTTATTGAGCACCTACTATGTGCCAGACACTGCTTGAAGCATTGTACATGCATCAACTTATTTTATCCTCCCCCTAATATTTGGAGGTTAGATGCCATTAATATCCCCACTTCCAGATGATAAAACCGAGGCCATGATGTTTAAAGAACTTCTCTAGGATCATCTAGAAAGTAAATGGTGGGATCACAGTCCCAACACAAGCAGCCTGACTCCAAAGCCTGTGTACTTAACCCCTGTGACCTACTGTCTCTCAAAAGTACAGCATTTATGAGCAAATTCGCCTTCAAATCCAGACAATCTGATTCCAGATCATTCCCCTCTAAGGCTCCTGGGCTAGACTGCGTTCTCAAGTACATTAGACTTTTGCAGTCGTGCAGACTCTAGCGCTTCCAAAGAGGTTTCTCGGTTTCAAATCTTCCTAAAGTTGTAGCGGTCTGGTGTCTTAATAACAGTGCTCTATTGATTTACTAGAAAATGCCAATCTGACAAAAGCAGTTGAGTATAAACTTCACAAAATGTTGGGCAAAATCCCTGCCCAGCCATTATTGTCCCATACTGAAATAGAGAATTCAAACAAAATTACTTTTTGTCTCTGCAAAAGGTCAGCTGAAATGAAAATTGTTTAATATTTCTTCCCCGTGTAACCAAACACTGCTACTGTCCAGGGAACATCAAAGACAAACCTGAAATCTTAGATTGAGGAAATCACTGTACCCTTTACTTGTATGTTGAGAGACCCTGTGAAGCAATTTTTTGGATATTACCTAATGAATTCTCATAGACATTCAGCCAGGTTTTTACCCCCTGGAGTGCCACCTTCCTGTCAAGAGTTTCCCTGGAAATAAAACAGATGGCAGGTGTCAGATTAATATAAAAGTGGCTTTGTTTGGAGAAAGGCCTGCTCAACTCATCCCTTCATCCCTGAAGATGGAACAAATTCTAGTATGATGGTCCACTTGGGGGCTGGGGAGAATAATAAAATGCATTTTAGGCCAGTGTTACTGGAACTCAGCTTCTTGATGACTCTGGGAGCTGAGAAGGTGGAAAGAGGTTTGCAGAAGGAAGGAGAACTCGAAAGGCAAGGCAGAAGCAGCAGCCCTACTGGGTGCGCAAACCGAAGGGGGCTCCATCTTTGAAATCCTTGTCTTTTTTCCTCTAATAACTGGCTATTTCCATACCCCAATTAGGTTATGTCTCCCTATTGTTCAGTAAATAAATGTGAAACAAACAAAAAGATACTGTGGTTTTGTCAGGAAAGGTTATTTTCTGTTATTCTCCCGTGTTCAAGAGGGAAATGCCTCACCAGTTCCCTTAATAGATCTGACCTAGCTTTTCTGGTGAACATCTCGTACTTCCATGGAGGCCTTAAAGAAACAGAAATACATTGCAGTAGGGATTCCCAACCTCTTTGTCAAGAGAAGCTGCTTTCCATTTCCCCTAAAGCTTTGAGGTCAGGGGATGGGGGTGGGGAGTTTCCAGCAGACGTTCCACTCCTCCTAGGGGAAGCCATCAACACCCAGGCCCCTGATCTTAGCACTATCAGATCAGATCTGACTTCCTGATCTACCAGCAGTCTTGCCAACTGGCTGATAAGTCAGGTGGAAGGATTCTTCTATTCATGAGAAAGAGAAAAACTCAAGAACAAAAGAGCAATTACTTGGTGTTTGACTTCCCTACAACTTTTTCTGATCATCAAGCTAAATTCATTTGTCAGCAGAGTGAGTTGAAACACTGAAGGTGACATAGTTGAGCCTCTGGACCCTTTTCTTCTTAGGATTACACCACGCTGGTATATATCCCAGACCAATTCTCATGTAAATGCCCGTGTTGCTGTAAGTAGTTTTCCAGGCTTGTTTCCTGGAACACTTGCCAGGTTTTCAACCCAGGCCCCACCTTGTATGTGCTTTTTCTAGATGGCCCTCGCCCAGTGTCTATACTGATGAGTGGTAAAGAATTTTACGGTTATAATTGTTATAATTATAAGCCAGAGCTATATACAAATTGCTTTTGACATCATTGTGATAAAGATAGACAGGGTTTAGAAAGAGTGAGAGAGGAAATAAAAAAGAAAAACAGATGGTGGGGCTTAGTTTGTAGAGTTCTTATTTAGGGTCTGTCTTTGCAATAACCAAATAGTATCTGGAGTTCCATATGCAGAGCTCAAATACAGATTCTGCACTTGAACTATGAATTTTGAATTACTGCAGACACAGACCAAGAACGTTCTGCAGTTGATATAAAATACCCATTCGCACACAGACAAATGTGGGAAAAGGAGTCATAAGGAACCTGAGAGGGGATGGCCATACCCTAGAGAAACAAATGAATGTGAGGAAAGGACACAGACAGGATCAGGACATAGTTTTTTTCTTATTCTTAATCTCAAGTTACTACTACTGTCTAATTGTTTTGTGTAACAAAAGATGTAGACATTTGTTTCAGATAAATATTATCACCTAACATTATTGTGCTTTTATATCATTTAACATTATTGCAAATGTATGTTTATATAGTCATGCTATACTCAATATCAGTGGCTGTGTAACAAATTACCCCAAGATGTAGAGGCTTAAACAACAAACTTCATTATCACACCATTTCTGAGAGTCAGAAACCCCAGAGTGACCTAGTGGGTGGTTCTGACTGAGGGTTTTTAAGAGATTACTGTCGAGTAAAACCAGTAAGGGCTGGTTTTACTTTACCATCTGAAGACTTAGACAAGCCTGGAGGGTCTGCTCCCTAGAAAGACCACCCAACGGAGTCCTCAGTTCCCCTCCAGGGTTGTCCACAGCCTCAATTCTTGACCACATGGGCATCTCCACGGGAATGGAGCTTCCTGGGTGGCCTTGAGCGGTGGCAGCTGCCTGCTCACTGAGTAAATGATCCAAAAGACAGAGAGAGATAGCATAGACTATCAGATCAGATAGAGACTTTCAATATAGAAATTGCAGTCTCTTGTGTGGGAAACAATTTGTATTGTGATAAAATATATATAACATACATTTATCATTTTAACCACCTTTAAGTGGACCATCTTTCAGTAAAATTAAGCACATTTACATTGGTATTCAACCATTGCTACGCTCCATTTCCAATCCTTTATATAATCCCAAACAGAAGCCTTGTACTCAAGTAAAGAATAACTCTCCACTGACCTACCCCCAACCTCTGATATGCTCTATTCTACTTTATGTCTCTATGAATTTGCCTATCCTAGGTACCCCAGATAAGTGGAATCATATAACATTTGCCCTTTTGTATCTAGCTTATTTTACTTAGGACTATGTTTTTAAGATTCATCCATGTTATGGCATGTATTAGAATTTCATTCCTTACTATGCAGCAGAAAGAAAGAAGGAACTCCTACCCTTCATTACAGTAAGGAAGGAACTGGAGAGCATTATGCTAAGTGAAATAAGCCAGGTAGTGAAAGACAAATACCATGTGATCTCGCCTACAAGTGGAACTGAATCAACAAAACAAGCAAGCAAAATAGGACCTGAGACATGGAAATAAAAAACAAACTGACAGGGTGACCAGAGGGAAGTAGGAAAAGGGGTAACAGGGAAAAGAAGGGGAAGGGGCAAGCCAAGGAACACAAATAGAGTACTCATGGGGCTGGACAATTGGTGGGGGCTGCAGGGGCTGTGGATTGACTGTGGGAGTGGAGGGAGGCAGGGCAGGAGGGCAATGGGGAAAAAGGCAGGACAACTATAACTGAACAATAAAAAAATAAATAAAAATGTAAAAAGACTTTTGTTCCTTTTATGGCTGAATAGTATTCCATTTCATGCACAGACACATTTTGTTTATTCACTAATCTGTGGATGGACATTTAGGTTTTTCCACCTTTGCTATAGTGTTTTTATAACCTAATCTGTAAGTGGTACACCATCACTTTGGCTTCAATCTATTTACTGAAAGTGTTGTAGGCAGGAATTAGGTTCTTCCATGGGAATACAAGGAAAGCATCCCAAGGACCCACACAAGGGAGACTGTGGTATGTATGGCATGGTTTATTGGTGTGGAAAGAAAACCTTCCCCCCTGGGTTTTCAGTGTCTCATCTCCCTCAGTCCTACCATGGAAAAATTCCAACTGTGTCCTCAGCAAG
The DNA here is from genome assembly GCF_014824575.4 of Sturnira hondurensis. Classification (NCBI taxonomy): domain Eukaryota; kingdom Metazoa; phylum Chordata; class Mammalia; order Chiroptera; family Phyllostomidae; genus Sturnira; species Sturnira hondurensis. The sequence goes on along the minus strand of NW_028088140.1, from coordinate 4,896,021 downwards.
GCCAAGACAAAATCCAGTGTCCAGAGCTTCTGCTTGATATTAAAGCTTAGTTCTTTGAAGCCTGCAGGCGGCTGCTAATCAGTCTCAGTCCCCGTCCAGATAGCTCAGCTTGTTCCTGCTGCGGTCCATTTTACGCTCCCACCTAGAGCCTGCCCGTGGAGCCACAGGACCATGGGCTATGCAGCTGCCAGGGCAACACAGCCGCACGCTCCTTGGTGAGAGAGAGCACTAACAAACACGCAAGTGCGTCACTGGGTGGGCAAGTGGGAAAGCGAGAGAGAGCTTTTTTGTTCCCCTGGGATTATATTGGGTTTGGGGTGGACCAGATGCCTTTTGAAAATGACCAATTTCCCACATTTTCCCAGGCTCTGGATGGATTTACAGCCCCTAGCTAGACTGGCAGGCATCTATGGCCAAGCACCACCTTCTAAAAGCCCCCAACAATCTGGTACTGGAGTGGGGGAGGGGAGATCATTAATTCCCTTGGCTGAGTAACAATGGTGTGGTCCCTGGGAGTGTGAAGCTATAGTTTGCTGGCTGAGCAAGCAGCCTCGTGCTTCCTGTTTTGTTGAGCTCAGTGTCTACTCTCTTTTGCTTCCCTTCTCAATATCTAAGCATTGATGGCAACAAAACAGGTCACTAAACCCAGCCCACAAGCAAAGAGTTTGTGGACATATTTCTTTAAAAAAAAAGGTACTTAAGTTAATTTTAGTAATTGCACATGATTTTTTGCCATGGGGCTTTGTCATTGTCCTTATTTCTCCTGATAATTTTATAAAATCCTGAGTTTAAGAATCTTTCTAGGGACTGTACACAGAGTAATCCCGACCACAACAGTGTTGAAAATGGGCAAACCAGAAAAATGATACTCTTTACTAATATCTCCCTAACACCACTTATTATGGCACATGAGGCGTTATTGGTACAAACAAGTTCTACGCTGCTCTTAGGCTTGGATTTGCGTACAGGAGAAATGAAAGCAGGCCAGCTGAGTGTGGGTAGGTGCCATGCCGGTGACAGTGGCCGCTGTGCATGTGTGTTTAGAGCACAGTCAGAGTTATTCCTGTCTTTGTAGTTGACAGAGGCTTAGTCTGCAATGACAAAAATAACAACATAAGGAATACCCCCCTGTCCCACTATTATCTTTTTTTATTAATTCTGCAAATGTCCTTTTTTCCTTCTTTTAAGACTGGTCCCACAAAGCTGAGCTCTTTTGCCTTTTTAATTTATTATACTACTTCAGTTTTCTATTTAGTGATGAATATAAGGAATTGGGAAGGAGTTCACAAAGCTGAAGGCATGGAGGATTAAAAAAGCAATTACCTCATGCCAATTACACGGGAAATAGTGGAGGTACGATTTCTGAAGCATTTCTGCCCATTTTTCTTCATTACTATAATGGTGGCCGCTCTCCTCATTACCTGACACATTTCTCTTCATTACCAGCTGTGGTGATGGGGGTGATGATGGCTGCTATTTACAGCTGGAATTCTGTGAAAGGCCCAGCAGATGAATAATAATTATTCAAACAGATATGTGGAGGCCAAGAAAGGCAAGTAGTTAAAGTGAGGTTATTGTGTCCCAGAAAAGCAGGGAGGTGATTTCTTTTGAAGTGGGGTGTGGAGGAGGGTGTGCAAGTTCCTAGGTCAGCGCCTGCTCTGCTCTGCTGGGTTGGAATGGCTTATCTAAGGTATTCATGTGTTCTTATAAAAACTGGCCAGGAAACAGTAATTCATTTAAACACATTCCTAGGCCTATTTTTACTCTAGCTTCATCTGCTGAAGAATACTTGGGGTTTGCCTTGAGTCTCCGCTCAAAAAATAACCACAAACTCTTCATTCCCACACTTCCACCCCTGTATTACACTTTCCATTTGCCTAGTTGGAGCAATCATGTTAGGGCAATATTTATAAGGCATATTAACTATCATCTCTCACTCTCTCTAATGAATCAGGGTTCTCCAAAGACACAGACAACAGGAGATATAGAGAGAGAGAGCAGGAGAAAGAGATTTATTTTAAGAAATTGGCTCCCATGATTGTATAGGCTTGAAGTCTAAAATCTGCTGGGTTACATCCGCAGACTAAAGATTCAGCAAAGAGTTGCAATTTGAGTTCAAAAGTTGCCTGTTGGAAAATTCCTTCTTGTTCAGGGGAGGTCAGTCTTTGTTCTGTTAAGGTCTTCAGCTGACTAGATGAGACCTACCCACATCATGAAAGGTAATCTGGTTTTCAGTCTTCAGATTGAAATGTTAATCTCATCTGAAAAAGAACATCTCCACAGAAACATCTAGAATAACGTTTGACAAAATTTCTGAGCACTGTGGCCCAGCCAAGTTGACATAAAATCAACCATTTGTCTTTCTCTTTCTTTCTCCCTCACCTCTATCTGTAAATCTAGACCTACAGGGTACAAAGAATTTGTGACCCACAAATAAAGGTGCTAAATTGGGTTTTTATCTAACGAAGAGTCTTTGAATCAGGCTATTAAGATTGGTCTGGAGGTGTGGCCAGTAGCGGGGGAATCCAACAGCTCCACTCAGGAGTGGAAACCTGCTTTCCTGCCAGCTTCCTGCCTGACACTTGAATTGAGGGGGGGGGGCGGGGGGAAAGCGCCCCCAAGCTGGAAGGTATCTGTAAGTGAGTTTGGAGGAGAGGCAGAGTACAAATACGATTGGGAACTATGGTAAACTGTTTATTAAAGAACACCTTTCAACTTAATCATTTAATTGCTACTCTTGCTTTGACTTTCTCACTTTGGCCTTCGCAGCTATCCCATAGCAACCTTGCCCAACTCGAAAAGGTGTTGAAACAGGCTGTAGAAGTTCCAGGCCAAGCAAGTAGGGGCAAGTCAGCTTCTCAGAGATGGGCTCACCACAGGACTCCAGCAAACCCCTGCTGGCCTGGAACATTCGGGGAGGAGGCTCTGGGAAAGATTTTCCACTAGAAGGACATTGCCACTTGCCAAACTCTGACAGTGTGTGCAGCCTGTTAAGAATGACAGAGGCGGTGTTCCAGCACAGCAGGCTTTCAATATGAGACAGAGGGATGAAAGAAGTACAATATGAAAACAGCAGGTGAGAATGAATGCAGCACACAGGGAAAAGATGTTAGAGGAATATTGAGGTATATTAATTCTCCCCAGGTCTCCTCAAATTCAGTAGTTTCAGTGAAAGCAAAGGTATGCTCTTGAATTAGGCCTAGGCTCCTCACAAGTGCCATAGCACCATCTGCTTATTTGCAAAAGCCATAGAAGGTGGGAAAGGCAGACCTGCCTGCTAACTGCTGATATTTTCTGCAATAACCTCTGTTTCATCAGGGGCCCCTCACAAGCTGTCATGTGCAGATAATCTCAGGGAATTTGATGTGTCCCAAGTGACACTTCTCCACAGAGATCGGCTACTCCTGCGAGCAAGATGGCATTTGTCCAGGGGCTTGGGGGATAATTTTCACTTTTCTAAGGGCTTGAAACAAACAACAGAAGCAACGACTGTTGGCACCTGGGAAGTCCTTTCTAATGATCTGGGTCCAGAGAGTATTCTCAACTTCCCGTATATGGACAAGTTGTCAGACTCTGCCATGACAAATTGTTCACCATTGTGAAAGAACGTGATCTTATACCTTCACACCTACGTCACTAAAACTTCCACGAAACAGGACAACTAAAGGTAAATACCCTGTAGAGGTATGAATCAACCATATCTCTAAGAGAGAGAGCTCAGGGATTTCCTTAAAAGAGCTAGATTAAGTCTTTTGATTTATTTCCCTCAGGGTTTGAGCAACTTGCTATTTTCCTAACCAATTCCCTGAGTCCTTGAGCAAGGAACATTTTGTGACAATCTTTCCTATGTAGATCCGGCCAGCTTGAGTCCATCATGCCTTTGCCTTAGCTTGGTACCAGACATCATTTGGAAAACTTGGGTGAGCTAATTTCACCATGCCGCTCCCCACTGTTCCTGGGTAACCTTTTCCAGTCTCATGGATTCTACTACCACCCATCTCTCTGCTGAACCCCAGACTCTCTTCTTAGCTTCAGCCTGGACTTCCCAACCTAGTGTGAGATGGACGCCTCAAACAACATGCCCACAATTCAAGTCACCCAAAACATGTTCTTTGATTTCCTACCTGTTAGTGGCTCCACACTTTAGTCTTTGGAATGAGTTACTTTTGTCTTCTTTGTTTCCATCCACCTTCACACATGTTAAATTTATCACTAGATTAGGCTTATTTGCATTCTGAAGAGTTTTTTTAATGTATCTCTTCCTCTCTTTTTTAAATTTCTACTACTATTACCATAATCTAAGCTCTTTGAGTCATCCTAATTTGCTTATAACTTGTCCTTCTGTCTTCTGCCTTAACTCATTTAAGACTGTATACAACAACCTGAATAATCTATCTAAAAATGCCTAAAATCTGCCCTGGTCAGTGTGGTTCAGTTGACTGGGCATTGTCCCACAAACCAAAACGTTGCCAGTTTGATTCCTGGTCAGGGCACATGACTGGGTTGCAGGTGCACCCCCTGGGCAGGGTGTGTCCAGAGCATACCCCATCTGATCAATGTTTCCCTCTCTTTCTCACATTTATGTTTCCTTCTCCCTCCTTTCCTCTTCCTCTCTCTTTCAAAAAAAAAAAAAAAACAGAGAAAAACTTAAAATCTTTAAAAACTCCCTATTATTTACAGAACTCAGCACTAATCTACCGATCCAGGCTCTTTTTGACTTTCCTTTCCACAGTTATCTTCACTGCTGTAATAACCCTTTAATTCCCCACGTGTGCCATGCTGCTTCCAGCTCCATACCTCTGTGGGAGTTATTTTTTCAATCTGGAACACTCATTACACCCTTCTTCACAGGCTAATTACATCTGACTCATCTTTAATACTCAGCTAAAACATTATTTCCTCCAGGAAACCTCCTGTGAACTCCCAGAATGGAACAAGTATCATTCCTCTCTGTTATTGTTCATAATACCGTGTAGACATCTCTGTAATTATCTCCCATGTCCATTTCTCTCTTTGGGCTTTTAAGACCTTTGCATAGAACTTTTACCCCCAAAGTTTCTAGAATAGAACCACAGTGGTTACTGAAAATTTTTATTTTGCACTGAATTCCTATATCTGTACTTTAAGATCCTTCATCTATGAAATATTCTTTGTCTGCAAAGAAATTTTGTTAATTCACTAAGATATCATAATACAAAATCTATAGATAGTACATACAACACTAAGAGTGGACGCTAATGTAAACTGTGGACTTCAAGTGGTGACAATGTGTCCATGTAGGTTCATCAGATGAAGCCAGTATACCGCTTTGATGGGCCACAGATCACGGGGTGGCTGTGCATATGTGTGGCTGGGGGTGCATAGGAACCCTCTGTGTTGTCTGCTTAATTTTTCTGTGAACATAAAGTTACCTTAAAAATTAAAATCTATTACTCAAAAAATAGATGCAGCTACCATAGAATCTGAATTTCTGGCCTGATTTTCAGGCAATCTGTGATACCAATTTCAGATGAAAAATTGTACAAGAGTTTTCAACAATGACAATATCATTTGTATAATGATAATAGGTAACATTTATTGAGCACTTAATATATGCAGATATTTTTCAAAATGCTTCACATACATTAACTCAATTTCTCATGACAGCTCTGTGGGTAGGAACTGTTATATCCACATTTGACAGGTGAGGAAACAAAAGCACAAAGAGTTTAATCACATTGCTAAAGATTGTAAAGTTAACAAGAACAACATTTTTTTACTCCTGAAGTATAACTTAAATTTGATGCTTTCAATCCCTGCTATACTGATGCTTAGCCCAAGTAACCTTTCAAGGAAAGAAATTAGAAGACTAATGTAACTGGGTCTTGTGATTGGGATATAAATTAGGATGTATTTGGCTGCAAGTTACAAAATGGCCCACTTGTTGAACAAAAACATGCAGACATGCATTATCCCACTTAAAGAGAAGTCCAAAACAGGTAGTTCTTGATTTTTTGTTGTTGTTACATTTTTATTTTTTTAATTATTTTCAATATATTTTATTGATTATGCTATTACAGTTGTCCCATTCCCCCTTCACTCCCCTCCACCCTGCATACCCCCTCCCACCCACATTCCCCCACTTTAGTTCATGTCCATGTGTCATACTTATAAGTTCTTTAGCTTCTACATTTCCCATACTATTCTTACGCTCCCCCTGTTTATTTTCTACCCACCATCTATGCTACTTATTCTCCGTCCCTTTTCCCCCTCTCTCCTCCTCCCACTCCCCTATTGCTAACCCTCCATGTGATCTCCATTTCTATGGTTCTGTTCCTGTTCTAGTTGTTTGCTTAATTTGTTTTTGTTTTTGTTTTTGTTTTAGGTGTGGTCAATAATTATGAGTTTGCTGTAATTTTACTGTACATGTTTTTTATCTTCTTTTTTCTTAGATAAGTCCGTTTAACATTTCATATAATAAGGGCTTGGTGATGATGAACTCCTTGAACTTGACCTTATCTGGGAAGCACTTTATCTGCCCTTCCATTCTGAATGAAAGCTTTGCTGAATAGAGCAATCTTGGATGTAGGTCCTTGCCTTTCAGGACTTGGAATACTTCTTTCCAGCCCCTTCTTGCCTGTAAGGTCTCTTTTGAGAAATCAGCTGACAGTCTGACGGGAACTCCTTTGTAGGTGACTGTCCCCTTATCTCTTGCTGATTCTAGAATTCTCTCCTTCATTTTAATCTTGGCTAATGTAATTATGATGTGCCTTGGTGTGTTCCTCCTTGGGTCCAACTCCTTTGGGATTCTCTGAGCTTCCTGGACTTCCTGAAAGTCTATTTCCTTTGCCAGACTGGGGAAGTTCTCCTTTATTATTTGTTCAAATCAGTTTTCCACTTGCTGCTCTTCCTCTTCCTCTTCTGGTACCCCTATAATTCGGATGTTGGAACATTTAAAGATGTCCTGGACGTTCCTAAGCCTCTCCTCATTTTTTTTTGAATCCTTGTTTCTACATTCTTTTCTGATTGGATATTTCTTTCTTCCTTCTGGTCCATACCATTGATTTGAATCCCAGTTTCCTTCCCATCACTGTTGGTTCCCTGTACATTTTCCTTTATTTCACTTAGTGTAGCCTTCATTTTTTATCTAATTTGTGACCAAATTCAACCAATTCTGTGAACATCCTGATTACCAGTGTTTTGAACTGTGCATCTGATAGGTTGGCTATCTCTTTATTGCTTAGTTGTATTTGTTCTAGAGCTTTGATCTATTCTTCCATTTGGGCCACTTTTTTTGTCTTGATGCCCCTGTTATGAAGTGAGGGGTAGAGCCTTAGGTGTTTTCCAGGGTGGGGCAACCCAAGTTGCCGGGTTGTGATGCTGTAGGTTGGGGAGGGGTCCAAGAGAGAAGAATGGTGCCTGCTCCACTCTCTGCTGGATTCCAGTCACTTTCACTGCTTCCCCCAACTGGGCCCTTCTGATGCTGAGGGTGGGTTTGTGTATGTCCTAGGACCCTGTGGGTCTTTCCAATGAACTCTCCTGTGAGGCCAGGAGTTTCTCCTGGCATCTCAACCCCCACAGGTATTTCAATCAGTGGTTTGAGGCTTTATTGTCTGGCTCTGGGACCCTGGGTTGTACAGTCTGCTCACTCCCCAGTTTTGCCTGGTTTATCTGTACGTGAATGTGGGACCACCCAGTCAGCCAGCTGCCTTGTGTGCCATGCCCCTCCACAATCTACCACCTCACTGGGTCCACCCACTGCCTTCTTGTGCACCTGGGGTCCAGCAGCCACCACTTTGCTGCGACCTCTCTCTGCCCAGTGGCCCGACTCTGCCCCTCCTACTGGTCTGGGTGAATATGCCTACTTAACTCCTTGGTTGTCAGACTTCCATACAGTTCAACTTTCTGTTGGTACTGGTTGTTTTTTGTTTCTAAATTGTTGTTGTCCTTATTTTGGTTGTGTGAGAAGGCACAGTGTGTCTACCTATTCCTCCATCTTGGCCGGAAGTCCTTGAATTTTTTTTTTTTTTAGTGTCTCTTTGTTGGCATCTCTGTGATCTTTGGCCTTCCTTTTGTGGTGGCAGGATGGCTGAACAATTCCCCGCACCACTTCAGACTTGCAGTGTACACAGCATCTTTCTTCCTTTGATGGAGGACAATATTTCCCAGGAGATGAATTTTTACATGGCTATCCATAGCTACAAGAAGAATCAGGAATGTCAGTAGCTGACAAAGTGACTAGCATCTTGAGTGGTTATGCCACCTCCCAAATACATTGGGGTCTGTTAACATTGAAGACGGGGAAATGTTTTTGAGGTGTGTACCATGTCAGATTCAATGTGCTTAAAAAATCAGTGCTGCTTTATTTTAGTGTTTTCAGTAAGACCACAAGAACAGGTTCTTGGGACACATAATTTCTCCACTGTCCATCCCCCCTAACATGCCCAAGGATATGACATACTCCCACTGATAACAGTGCCTCTGTGCCAGCCACTCCATGACAGTCTGTCCAAATCTCAGAGTCGAAGAGTTCAGACCTGAGAAAAACTCTTAGCCTAGACAACAGGACCCTCTCTCAGAGGCGTATCTGGGAGGGTGCCAGAAAATTGTATAGAAGCATGTGTGCATTTGTGTGTGTGCTTGTGCCTCATTTCCCAAGTGGTCCTCATGCTTACCAAAGTTTAAGAATCATAGCTTTACAAGAAATGTAGTAAAAAATATTGTAATAACTATGTATGGAGCCAGATGGGTACTAAACTTAGCAAAGTGACCGCGTCATAAGTTATATAAATGTCTAACCACTATTCTGTGCATCTGAAACATACAGTATTATATGTCAACTATGGTCTTTTAGAAAATCATTACTTTAGTCTTTCCATAAGCCTAAAATTACATTAGAATTTTGAAAACCATTATATGTTCAAATTGGTCACAGTTAGGTAAAATCTACCTTTTCCTATTAATTTAGCTAAATCAGGTCTCTCTCAATCCATACTGGATCTACAGGACTTAATTTTTAAATTTTTTTTATTTATTTTTAGAGAGAGATAAAAGGAGGTAGAAAGAGGGATACAAACATCAATGTGTGATTGCCTCTCACACATCTGCAACTGGGGACCTGGCTCACAACCCAGGCGTGTGCCCTGACTGGGAATCAAACTGGCAACCCTTAGTCATGGGCCTGTACTCAATCCACTGAGCCACACCAGCCAGAGCATGACTTTATTTTTTAACTACAGAATTTGCTGTTTATCTCCTTTTACATTTCATCAAGCTACTTCTAGACTGCTAGACCTTAGCTAGGCTGTATGTACAAATCTAGTCATTAAATCTCGTATCCCTGCAGAGTTCTCATCTACATTTCTGAAAAGAAAAGAATAGAACAGAATCAAGAACAGAGTTCTACTTTTCCCCATGATAAGCCATGCCCCATATGATACTCTATGACCTTTGAAAATCATAAACTGGATCACATCATGTTCCAAATTCAACTGTTCCAGTGAATACCCTTACATTCCCTGTGACCTTCAAGAAGACACTGATCTGGCCTCCCAGACTTCATCTGCCTCTTCACTGTTCCTCCTGCATGCCACACCCCGTCCCAGGCCTTTCTATACTTTCTAGTCCCTGTCTCTAGAATGCTCTGACATCAGATCCCCTCAGGGCTGCTTCCCTCTTAATAGTGAGGTCTCAGGTCACATGTCAACACCTTCTCACTCTAGCTAATGTATATGTTTCATTTCTGTTTAACATCTGTAGTGATCTTTCTTTAGTTTTATGAAAGCAGAGTATTGTTTTTGTTCATCAGTATATCTATCAGCAGCACCTAGAAGAGCATTGGATTACAGTGGGTGTTCAGTGAACTCTTTGAATGAATGAAAAAATGGAACCCCTTTGCTGATTTACAATAACCCAGGAATCAGCCCTCTTTGGACCCAGTTATTCAGTTAGCTACCAGTTCTGCTTGTACGTTCATGTTATCCACAGGCATATCAAGAAAGTCTTCACCAAAATTCATTCTTGATGTGACAGTCATGAGTGATATAACTGTGGTATTTTCCTGGCATACACACATGTGTCAGTCCAAAAAGGAAATCAGGTTAATTTGACAGAACATTTCCTAAGTGAACCCATGTTGGCACCTTCTGATCTTTTAGCTCTGTACTCTCAGGGAATTTGTCAGGGATTTATATTGGCTTTTAGTTTCTTAATTTCTCCTCCCTCAAGCCTTCTTTTTGAAAACTCTGGTGTTGGTTCATCATCACTCGCCTTTTTACCCTTCTCACACGTAAATATTCCTGAAAGGTTGCATACAGGGTCCCACATTCACATTCCTTTCGGCTTTAGTATTACGAAAGTAGCACAGGCCCATCAGTGTGTGGGCTGTAGAGCAGCACTCTCCAACTGCACTGGGTGCAACAATGACCTGGAGATCGTATTAAGATGCAGAGTCTCATTCTGTAAGTCTGAGAGTCCGTGTTTTTAGCACACATGCACTGACGGGAAGGCTCTGGACTCAGACTATCCCGGCTCAAATCCCATGGGAAGCCATTTACTCTCCTTGGGCCTCAGTTTTTTTTATCTGAAAAATGGAGTTAATAATGGCATCTACTGTCTAGGTTTTTGTGAGCTAGGGAATGTATTCCAGGACTTTAGATCAGTACCCTCAATCTGAGCATCAATATTTGCCATGATTTTCACTATCTTAGAATGGAAATCACCCAGACTTGAGCTCATATAACTGTTAACATGCATTTCTATTGTCTGCTCACCTCTCTTGGGCTTTAATTCTCTCTTGGAAACTGAATTCCTTTTTTCCATATTTTTCACTTCACTGCTTTTTGGTGGTAAAGATGAAAACACAAAAGAATGGAGAAATTCTACTTGTTTTTGTCACACATTAACTGTGTCCTTTTCTACTTCAAGTGGTCAGTTTACTCTTTTTGTGTGTTTCTTCCTATTCCAAGTACACTTTGAAATATTCCATTTCATGTTCTTGGCATTTCGGTAAACTTCAATTCATTGTGACACTATTAAATGTCAGGACTCTGTTTAATAACAATGACGGCATTGTTGCATATTAGTTATTGCAAGTAGCTAAGTGGCTCGTTCACATCCCTTTGCGTAGCCTAAGTGAATAAGAACTTCTCACACTCAAGTTCTTGCTTCCCAGGTGAGGAGGCCAGATAATTATAGGTAAGATTTTAATTACCGCTGATGTGGGGCAGATAAGATGGGTTGTGTAGTTTATCATCGTTTCCCCAAGGACTCACCACACCCTTGTTTAAAGACGATTTAGAAAATTGGGGCGGTAATGAACGGGATCATCGCTGGCACACATTGTGACAACTTTTATAAAGTTGTTGCCAGTGTATATAGATAAGAAACCAACTTAAGAGTTGTAAGTCACTGACATGCTTGGTAAATCATGGCTATGCATTGTAAAAATAGAATGATAAGTCTGCAATTCTCTCAAAAAGGCAATCATTAGATGACCTGATAAAGTGGAAAACATCCACACCTATGCCGGTGGCTAAGGGTAGGCAGAGCCCAGGGCAGGCCATTGTGTGGATTCTAAATAATAAGGACAACTGAAATTTGCAGTCAATTTGAGAAAGATTATCATATCTTCCCACTTACATTATTTTGTTTGATCCTCTGCCTGGATTCTCAAGTAATCCCACAGAAACACCTCTTTGTTTCTACCATTTATGGAGTGATAATCAACAGAGTGTGCTCTTAAATCAGGTTCCCTCATTGTGTTAATTTGGGTATTCTAGGAAATGCCAAAATGGGATTAAACATGCAAGGATTTCTTAAGGGAAATGCCTGTGTTGGAGAAAATGGGAGAGAGAGCTGAGTGGGTTAGGCAGGTCAAGCCATTGTGAATGTTGCTCGTCTAACCCTAAGTAAAGGACAGAGGAGAGGAGTGTTGGGTGGAAGCACCCTAAAGTGCTGTGAAGTCTTAGAATTGAAATGGATCTTGAAAAGTTTTAAAACAAAATGAGCTGTTGGAAAACCCCATATCATACAGGAATGGACTTATCATGGTTGTCTGTAATGCATTTCAGTGAGCCATGGCTGGACATCTTGGTTAGTAATGTATTCTATGGTTGGGGATCATAAGTGACCCACAGTTCAAATCCTAGTTCCACATTAGCTGTGTTATTTCAGTAAATTATTTTGCCTCTCTCAAAGCCTTATTTACTCATTTGTGAAATGGTAATAATGGTGGCCCCTCCTCTGCCGTATGGATTAAATGATATTGTGGGTATATTATTAGTGTCCTCAGAGGCTCTTGAGCCCTCACTGCACCAACTACTTCCATGAACTAGGGGATCAAAGCCCATCCCATTGATTGGCTTGTGATATGGCTGAAATTCATAGATATCCTGTCTAAAAGGTTTTCTAATTCATCAGGGAGCATTTGAAATATTTTACCTTTTGACTTCGGAGTATAGTTCTTTTTTAAAAAATGAAAAAAAAATCTGTAAAGAACAAAGAGATAGTATACCGGGAACAAAATGAGCAGAGCCTCAGGAACATGTAAGACTAATACCAAAGGATCTAATACTGTGTCTTTGAAGTTCTGGAAAGGGAGAGGAAAATATATGGGGTTGAATAAGTGCTCAAATGCAATGGCTAAAAACTTTCAAAATTTGGCAAAAAAATATGACTTATAGAGTCAAGAAGCTAAGCTAAGTCCAAACAGGATAAACCCAAAGAAACAACAAAATCTACATTAAGACATATCATAGTTAAGTTACTAAATAGTAAAGCAAAAGACAAATTCTTTTTTTAATTTTAATTGTTGTTCAAGTACAGTTTTCCATCTTTTACTCTCATCCCAGCTCACTCTCTCAGTGCTCCCCACCTCTCTCCCATTTCCACCCCCCTTAGTTGTTGTCCATATGTCCTTTATACTAGTTCCCCTTTTCCCCTGAAATTCCCTCCTGTCTCCCCTCTGGTCCCTGTCAGCCTGTTCTCTATTTGAGTGTCTTTGCTTATATTTTGCTTGCTTGTTTGTTTTGTTGTTTAGATTTCTGTTAAAGGTGAGATCATATGGTATTTGTTTTTTTACCTCCTGGCTTATTTCACTCAGCATAATGCTTTCCAGTTCTATCCATGCTGTTGCAAAGGGTAAGAGCTTCTTCTTTCTTTCTGCTAAGTAGAATTCCAGTGTGTAAATGTACCGTAGTGTTTTTTAATCCATTCATTTACTGATGGGCACCTAGATTGGCAAAAGACAAATTCTTGAGTGTAGTGAGAAGACCTTACCCATTGGGGAAAAACAACTTGAACAGTGGATTTCTCACCAGAAACCAGCCAGAAAGGAGCAGTACACTTTTCAAGTACTGCAAGAAAAGAACCATCAGTGCAGAATCCTGCATCCAGTGTAAACACCTTTCAGAAATGAAAGGGAAACCAGGAAATTCTCAGACGAATTAACACTAACAGAATTTGTCACCATTAAAACTCCCCTAAAAGAATGATTAGAGGAAGTTCTCTAAACAAAAAGAAAAATATTTTAAAATATGAATCTTGGAATTTTAAAAAGGAAGAAAGACTGTGATAAGCAAAAATAAGGTGAAATACAATGAACTTTACTTCTCTTGAATTACCTACATTATGTTTGATGGTTGAAGCAAAGATTAAACTTTCTCATGTGGTTCTAAATGCACATTGAGAAAATATTTGAGCTAATTACATTTTTAAACAGGTAATAAAGAACACACAGATTGCAAAGGAAGAAATGGAATCCCTTATTTCCAGATGACATGATTTTCTACAGAGAAAAAAAAAACAGTTTAACTAGACTGCAGTATACAAAAAGCACACAAAAAGTCAGTTGTATTTTTATATACTATCAATGAATATATAAAGATGAAAATAAAAAGTACAATACTATTTACAATCAATCAAAAATGATGTACTTAGGTGTCAATCCAACAAAACATGTGCTGACTTATGTGCTAAAAATCTATCAAGTAGTAATGAAAGAAATCAAAGAAGACCTAATTAAATGAAGAGACTGTAATATATTTATGCATTGACCTAAGAAAGATTTGACACAAGGAAGATATCAGTTCTCCCCAAATTGATATATAGGTTTAACGCAATTCTTATTAACATCACAGCAAGAGTTTTATAGATACAGATGAGACTATTTCTAATTCTTTTGTATGGAACAGCACAGAAATGAACATAGATAAAGAAGAAAATTAAAGTGGGAAGAATCATCTACACGATTTCAAGACATCATGAAACTTTGATAATAAAGAATGTAAAGTGCGAACAGAGAGATAGGCACATACATCAGTGAAAAAGAATACAGAACAAAAACATAAGAAAACCCACACAATATGCCCAACCAATTTTTGGAAAAAAGTGCAAAAGCAACTTAATGAAGAAAAAATAACATTTTCAACAAATGGTGCTGGAACAATCGGATGGCCACAGGAAAAACTGAAACTTGAGCCTTGACTAGTGTAGCTTAGTGAGTTGGGCATTGTCCTGAAGAGCAGAAGGCCGCAGGTTTGATTCCTGGTCGGGGTTCATGATGTTTCTCTCCTTCTCTTTCTCCCTTCCTCCCTTCCTCTCTAAAAAAGATAAATAAAAATTTTAAAACAATTGAAACTTCACTTGTCTTACACGTTACTAAAAAAAAATGAACTCTAAATGGATCATAGACTTAAATGTAAAACATAAAACTTAAAAAAATTAGAAAAACATGAGAATTTTCAAGATCTAGAGTTAAGCAAATAATTCTTAGATTTGACATCAAAAGCAAATTATATAAAAGAAAAAATTGATAAACTAAATTTAGTTAGACTTACGCACATTTTGCTCTGTGAAAAATTCTGGTAAGAGAATGCAAAGATGGCAGTCTGGCAGAAAATATTTGGAAATAAACTATCCAAAGGACTAGCATTCAAAATACTTAAAGAACTTTCAAAACACAGTAGTTATTAAAACAAACAAACAGAAAATGGGCAAACCGCCTGAAGAGACATTTCAAAGAGAAAGTATACAGAGAACAATTAAGCACATGAAAAAAGATGTTCAACATCATTAGCCTTTACATGAAATTAAAATCTCAATGAAATCCCACTACAAAGTTATCTCATAGGCCATATGCAAACTTTTAGCTTAATATAAAAACCAAAGCATAGAAAATTTACAAAACACACATCATACTATAAAAGACAAATGTATGGCCCATCCCTGGGCAGTATAATACTTACCAGATACTTTTATCTGCATCATCTTATTTTAGTCTTATAAGCTTTTGCAGCAGTAATTCAGAAAACACGTAACTAATATGTTCTGGTTAAATGATTAAATTATTTGGTTGGTGAATGGTTGAATGAAAAAAACTATGAATGAATAGACAAATGGTGCAATGGACTGAATGATTTTGCCCTTCCCTGCATATTCGGACATTAAAACCTGATCACCAGTGTGATGGTATTTGGAGATAAGCTTTTGGGAGATGCTTAGGTCTTGGGGGTGGAGTCCTCATGAATGAGATTAGTGCCCATATAAAAGAGATCCCAGAGAGCTCTCTCAAGCCTTCTACTATGTGAGAACGCATCAAGAGAACAGCTG
This sequence comes from Sturnira hondurensis, assembly GCF_014824575.4. Lineage (NCBI taxonomy): Eukaryota > Metazoa > Chordata > Mammalia > Chiroptera > Phyllostomidae > Sturnira > Sturnira hondurensis. The sequence continues at coordinate 4,880,433 of NW_028088140.1, read as the reverse complement.
TCTATGAACCAGAAAATGGGCTCGAACCAGAAAATGGGCTCGAACCAGATATGAAATCTGTCAACACCTTGATCTTGGATTTCCTAGCCTCTGGAATTGTACAAAATGAATGTCCATTGTTTAAACCACTCAGGGTATTATCTATTCTATTATTGTGGCCCAAATGGACTGAGGTGGACAGATATATGGGTGGGTGTTTGAAATCAGTGAAGTGTGGAACAATGTAAAACATGGAAGACATATTACATTTACAAGCATGAGGTTAAGGAGCTTCTTTTAAGTGAATTCTGGTCACAGCACCATTTTAAGGCCACGAGGCTATGGGCCGAAAGCCACAAGGCTATGGGCAGGAGCTCAAAGGAAATCAGAAAAATGAATCACACCTTGTAAATTGTAAATAAGATCTCCTTAAGTAGTAGGCATCTGTGGAAATACTACATAGTTTCTTGGGATAAGTACATAAGATTTTATTTAGACTTTTTCTTGTTAAGTGCTGCGTGATCTGTTCATTTGCAGAGCTGTATATCTTTGATCTCTCTGGCTTCTGGCTGACCATGCCTAAAATATCAGCTTTCTTACAAGGAAGACCTCTAATGGAGCAACATGTGTGCTGGATGATCATTTGCCTGCCTTTGACCCTTGACAGGACTTGACCTCCAGCTTCTGAGCATTCTATTTTCAAGCGTTGGATCATAGGTCACCACACTTGACCTCAGGCTTCAATGTGATCTCTGACTCCCAGCTGCCAACCCCCAACTGGTTTTGATTGTCCTGCACAGTCTGTAGTCCCTGAGGGTCCAGAGAGCTCTTCCACTAGTTCCCACCAGCTGTTGCCGCCTTTGTTCTCATTCTCTTGGGTTCAGGCCAGCTGAAATCTGCAGCCCTAACAATGGTGTGGCCCCTCCAAGTTGCCTGGTGTGCTCACTTTGATTGATGCTAACAATGATTATTAAGAGTGGCTGTTTTCTGAAATGCAGACCGTGATACTACATTCATCATCTCATTTAGCATTGAAGAATCCCATGAGGAGGATATCATTTATCCCCGTCTTTGGAGATCAGGAAACTGAGGCTCAGCAGAATCAAAAGAAAATCAGACAACCGAGGCTCGGCAGAATGAAATGTAATTTGTCCAAGTTCACAGTGCCAGAAAATGTCAGATTTAGGACCTGTTATTTTTGCTCCAAATGTATTTCCCATGCTTACTATTATTTTAAAGATTCTGCATAGAGCATTCCAGTGTTTGTCTGGGTACTGAATGTACACGTTGTGAGAAAGGTTTGTTTTAGTTTTTAAAGATGTATGTTTCAGTATATATGACAGCTCAGGTACAGATTGTAAGTTCTTCCAACCCTACCTGTTATCTAACCACAGCTGCAGTAACTAGTTCTGTGAAGCTTTAACTAGCTTTAGCGGGTGCAAGCTTTTCAGCACCTCAGCGCAACCTTCTGATACTCAGCTTAGGACATTTGTGGGAAATCATGCCACTCATGCTTGCACAATCCAGAAGCACTCGGGAGCTAATGTCCATGAGTTCGCCCTTGACAAACGGGGGGCGGGAGCCAATGAGCCACTTCCCCCTTCCATCACCCAGTGACAGCTCCCAAACCCATCTACTAAGCCTCCTCCAAAGATCCCTTAGCAATAAGCACCACTTAACCACAGCAATCATCAACTGGAAAAGCCATCTTTGTTTCAGGTTTCCTCCTTCCTTGTTTCACTACCCACGCACAAAATTGGCTCTGGCTTTGCTTCTGGGGAAACCAGGCTGACTCTTCCTATCAGTGAGTCTGAATTAGTGAGTTCTGATGTTTTTAAGCCTGCCAATCATAGTCGTACCTATGATTGTGCAAAAGGGTTAATCAAGTTTATTTAATTTCTTAATCAGTTGATTTTATAACAATGAAGGCCGGTACCCCTTTGGAATGTATCAATCACATATTTATGTGAAGCTTATTTGTTTTGCATTCATAAGGGAAGTTCCATTAACTGCTAAGAAAGAAGTTTCCTGAGTGACCATGAATGGTTCTCATGTAAATGGTAACTTAAACTTTTGTTTCATGATAAAAATCTACACTAACAAATTCCCAGCTATTCTTCTGCATTCCTGAACTTCCTTTCTGCCCCTATAAACACTGTCTTGGACTAGATGCATAACATTTACATCTGAATGGTTTAAGCCTATGATGGATTTAGAATATACACACTAGCCCTTGAAGCCCATCTGACTGTTGCTTCTACACTCACTGCTTGAGGTGAGGAGGAGGGACACTTTAGAAAAGCTTTCTGATAATTTTGATACCCCTGACCTTTCTGTTTACCCCCTTCCCCCTCACACCTCAGGTGACCTCACACCTGTGTGCAGGGCCAGACAGAATGCAAACAATGCAATGGCCCAGCGGACTCATTTCTGTAGAACACCGCCTTCGCCATCTCTGTGGGTGAAGTGGAAAACCAGATGGGCGGGGGCGGGGGGCTGGTGGAGGGAAAAATCCCGAAAACCTAATACTTTTCTTTCATTTTATATATTCTTAAGAGACCTAGAGTTAAATTGCTTTTTATGAAATCGCCTTTGCAGGTAAATTTGTATAAAAGCAGATAAGCTTAGAAATCTCACACCCTTCAGAGAATCAAATTCCAGGTAATTAGGGTCTGAGGAACCAGGAAATTTTTCTGAATGTCAAGCAATACAAAATATAGGACTAGGGATTATATATAGATTGTACGCTGTGGCTGGTTTTCTTCTTAAAGTTTTCCTTTACATTGAAAAACAGCCGTCTAAACTGTATAAATGCATTATTACAGTCAACACAGAATTATTTAACCAAACATCAAGGTTAGTCACATCAAAATACTATTTCAAAGAGAGGATTCCATTAGCTGCTCTACTGTCTTTTGTGTTCCAAGCATCCTCATTCATGAGGGAGTTAAATCAGTGAATGCCAGGCTTCAAGAGCGACTTTCTATATTATCCAATGTAAAAAATAGATACATTAGAAAAATGGAAAAATACACAAATATATAATGCCTGTATATACATTCATGTACACATACATAAAGGAATAGACAGATGATTTGCGATAGCTGACTGTCTTTTATCTATTTTTATCTTTACCAAAGGCGTTTATTAAACATTAGCCTCTATGTGACACTTTTCACTATGATGCAAATTTCTCCCTCCCACTCTTTGTTCCACACTCTGCTGTAGCATTTGTTGCATATCATCTATCTTCTCAACTGGATTATAAGGGCAAGAGGAGACAAAGACCTGCTCAGTCAGCTCCAGCAAGTATGTGGTACATGGTAAACATTAAATAATGTTTTGTTAAATGAATTAGTGAATGCTTGAAAATTATCTGATAGCTGAATCTAAACTAGTGATAATCAAGCTTTCCTTTTGGTCTCAGGACACACCTTGGCTCTCTCTGGGAAGGCTGAGTTTCCGTATATATTGTGGTTCTCCTTGTATGTCATATGTAAACTATTAGCTTAATATAGAGCCAAACTATGGAAAATTTCATCAAATACACAGAGCAACATAAAAGCCAAATGGCTGAGCCATCCTGGGACCCTGTGTTGAGTGTATGCTATTCGCCAGGTACTTTGGCATCAATTTTCTAATTTTACCCTGACAACACTTTGAGGCAATCATGCCCTCCATTTTCAGATAAGGAAATGGAGATTCAGAAAGTAATTTGCCCAGAGAGACAAAGCCAGGCACAGAATTCAGGTTCTCAGAGTCCAAGTTCAAGGCTTATTTTACTGGAGTTTAGCTGCTTTCTTAATGGAAAAGTATTTGTTTAGACAAATATTCAAGGGGTGGTGGTGGTGATATCCAAAGTAATGGTTTGTCACTGTTCAATTTAACATGAAACAACCTGTTGATGAGCTGAATTATTCACTCTTTACTTGATCACGCTGTCATCTTGCACACCCAGGCACACTCTGGTTAAACATGAAAAATGTCTTTCATAAGACAGTTGTGCAGCTCTGGGCCTGGCATGGTCTACTCAGCACAGCATTGTTATGTTTCTTTCAAATCTTCAGGCTTCTTGTTCCATAGGCAAAAATAACCCATGCTTCTTTGTGTTTTCATTCTGTAATTTATTCTTGGAGTTAGTCCTCATTTTTTATTTAGAATGTTTAGGTTTTGCTTTTAAAATGCGTTTGTAATGCATGTATGTGTTTAATATGAAGAGATCAGTATTTTCCCTTGAAAAACATACCTTTGATTTTAGAGATGTCAGTAAGACTACTACACTTTGCTATATAGAAATTCACCTTATGGTCAACTTTTTAAAAACATAACTATTGTGCAAAACATGACACCTGTACAGACTGAGAGAAGAAGAGGAACACAGAAGTGAAAATCATTTCGGGGAATGACGAATCCTTTGATCAGTTCTCTCTTTTCTCGGAGTCATTTTTCTCCATTACCACTTTCTGAAACTCCAAATGGAGAATTATAATTCTGGAAGGTGATAGAATGAGCTGAGCTCCACAGATGCTGAGGCAGCTAGTTTATTATTCAATTTCAAAGGCAACAATCCCAAACTGATGCCTGAGGAAATTTATTTTTATTTGGAAAACAGAGAATTCTAGATGAATAAGATGATAGCTTTACAAGTGCTTTTCAGAACTATTATGTAAATAAGTAGCTTACATAGCCAGACATATGAATAAACAAAGGAACATGTCAAATGACATTCAGATTTTATTATTGCATTAATGTAATCTTCCTGACTATGGGGCAAAATAATTTATATAAATGTATAGAGAGGATTAGAAACATAAATCACCAAATACAATGTTATCAACAATATAATGCTCGACAATAAATGCTAACAATACCTGATTCTTCTTTCAATGTTTTATCCGTTTCTTTTATTTGAGCAACTAGAGATTGCTAATGACCTCCTCATTGCATCAGACAGTGGTAAGACTAACCTCATTCAACACAACCAATTTTTCATAATCAGGTTTTGTGAACTGTGCTGAGTATCAGGTGCTTTCTATTGAAAATGCCTTCTACGTGATTCCCCGTGAGTCCCATCCATTTCAGCTTTTCATTTCTTCTGGTAATGTGGTCACGCTCAGAGCTTCACAATCTTTGCAATGTGAAAAATAGAGTATTGTCACTATTATATAAGAGAACACGTCTCACTTCTGGGTGGGGATCCGCCTGCTCTGAGATGCAGAGGTTAAAATGGCCTCCTAGTGAAGGATTAGTGTTTGTGCACTGAAGTAACATCAAAGAGTCCACTTATTATTTAAAGCAGTTGATCCCAAGTACTGTTCCTACACTGATTCCACTCTGTGACCAAATTATTAGCCATCCATTGTGAAAGGTTAAGTAGGAAAGGTTTAGTAAAGCTATTTCAATTTTGAAATTCTACCTCTTGGTATCATTCACATGAAATGATGGACATAATCAATGGCAGTGTGCTGGTTTTCAAGTCCTTGCTTGGATCAGCTAAAAGTTGACAGCTATATGTCAGGTTCATAATTATTTAGACTTTTCTCATCTAGAGAATCCAAATTTTACATAAAAAATTTCACTCAAAAATATGGAGAGGAAGTTAGTTACTCTGGATAAAAAGACAAAGGTCATCTGAGTTTCACAGATATTTCACAGATAAATCTCAGACTGAGTAAATATCTAATTGTAAAAGGCAGAAGAAAAAATAACATTGGAGAAAATATTACCATCAGTTTGGGGAAAATGAAACAAAACAAGGAATCCAGAAGCCACAGTGGGGAAAGGTTATAAAAAAACAGATCTGCACTTAGGGGTCCCAGTTCCCAGAGTATTCATTTGCCAAGTCCCTTCAGTCAGCAGAAGCCAAAGTTGCCAAAATACAGAAAATGCCCACTAATAAATATGAATATCTCTATTCCTTCCATGATTAGTACATATTTACTTCCACGCATTATATCAATGAATTAATGGTTATCTGATTTTGCAGATAATAAGTAAACAATTCAAATTCAATATGAATCTATTGTTAAGTGAAATTACTTAACAATGGATTTATGTTTCAGAATTTTGTGAAGTTATTACAGAATTGTTTCAGTAACAACTAATGTGACTGACAAATAAAGATCCAGTTAACAACTACTATAGAAGGTATTAGGCACACATACACACAAATTCCTCTAATATTTTTTTGCAAAATAAGTCATCTTTGTAATCATATTGGGAAAGCACCAATATTGTGAAAAGCTTTTTAAAGTACTGGAATACAAATTTGACCTACACCTTACCCAGTATGAAAATAAAATAATTATGTTTGCATGTTTTAAGAATTATCTGATTTTTAAAATTAAATTTACTATAGGAGAAAATCAACTTATTTTCTTATTTTTATTTTATTTGAAAGATAAAAACTAAATCAACTTAAAATATTTACTATAACATTTTGGTCTGTTTTTAAGGTGGAGTCACTTAAAGTAGACTTCTTGTGTCTGATTTCTTTGGATAGTTGAGACCACCTGCCCATAAAGAGATAGGTGATAAATGGATGTACAGAAAGATAGATTGGTCTAGAGCAAGCTAAATAAGCAAAGACTGGGGAAAAGCATTTGCAGTAGCACTAGTTAATCAAAACATTTTATTTTGTTGTTTTAAAGATTTTATTTATTTATCTGCAGAAGGGAAGGGAAGGATAGAGGAAGAGAAATATCAATGTATGGTTGCTTCTCATGCGTCCCCCCACTGGGAACTGGCCTGCAACCTAGGCATGTGCCCTGACTGGGAATCAAACCACAGTTGTTTGGTTCTCAGGCCTATGCTCAATCCACTGAGCTACACCAGCCAAGGCTTAATCAAAACATTTTAATAAGAGCTATATTTTATATTTTTAACATAAGAAATTGAACAAATTAATATGTAAAAAATACCCAGTATAAAATTCTAGTGAAGATTATGAATTCAGAGACAAGCTTATAAAGATAGATTGTGGATTCAGAAGAAACATGATGGCCAATAAAGCTGTGGAGAGAGGCCTAATTTCACTAGTGTTCAAGGAAATGCAAACAAGCTAGAGCAGTAAGCTAACAGTTTCACCCATCAATTTTGTAATAATTAAATTATGCTGAGTGAAATAAGCCAGGTGTTGAAGGACAAATACTATATGATCTCACCTTTAATAGGAAGCTAAACAACAAAACAAACAAGCAAGCAAAATACAACCAAAGACACTGAAATAGAGAACAAGGGGACAGCGACCAGAGGGGAGAGGGGAGGGATTTAGAGGTACAAATATAAAGGATACATGGACAACAACTGAGAAGGGTGGAAATGGGGGGGAGGGGAGGAGCATGGGGGGGTGCGATGGGATGGGAGTAATAGAAAACTGTACTTGAAAAATAATTAAATAAATTAAAATAAATAAATAAAATAAAAAGGAAATTATAAAAATAAAAATAAATAAATGTAAATATACATTGATTAAAATCAGTATTTAAAATAAGCATATTCCTTTACCTGACAATTTGACATCTAGGTTCTATTTTATACAGCACTAGCAAGAACACATAAACTTGTGTACAGAGTATTCACTATAGTATTATTTGTAGTGGCAAATAAAAGAGCTTACTGCAGTAGAAGGAAGGAAATAAGAAAGATCAGAGCAGAAATAAATTAAAGAGTCTAAAAATGATATAAAATATCAATGAATTCAAGAGCTTGTTCTTTTAAAAGATGAATAAGACAGACAAAATTTTAACCACACTCATCAAGAAAAAAGAGAAAGAACCCAAATAAATAAAATCAGAAATGAAAGAAGAGAAATAACAACTGGCATAAAAAATACAAAAAAATTAAAAAAAAATATTATGAACAACTATATAACAATAAAATGGACAACCTGTATGAAATGGATAAATTCCTAGAAACAAACAACCTTCCAAAACCAAATCAGGAAGAATCAGAGAACCTGAGTAGATGGATTACACCTAGTGAAATTAAAGCAGTAATCAACAAACATGAGCCTTGGACCAGATGGCTTCACAGGTGAATTTTACCAAACATTCTGAGAACAACTAACACCTCTCCTTCTCAAACTATTTCAAAAAATTCTAGAGGAGGGAAGGCCCCCAAGCTCATTTTATGAAGCCAGCATTATCCTATTTCCAAAACCAGATAAAAACTGGAAAAAAATTATAGACTAATATCCCTGATGAACATAGATGCTAAAATCCTCCATAAAATATTAACAAACTGAACACAGCAATGCATCAAAAAGATCATACACCATGATCAAGTGGGATTTATTTCAGGAATACAAGGCTGGTACAACATTCACAAATCAATAAATGGGATTCACCACATAAACCAAATGAAGGATAAAAACCACATGGTCGTATCAATAGATTCATAAAAAGCATTTGATAAAATTCAATATGCACTTGTGATACACACTCTCGGCAAGTGGGAATAGGGGGAGCATACTGAAATACAACAAAAGCCATATATGACAAACCCACTGCCAGCATCATACTCAATGGTCAAAAATTATACGCATTCCCTCAGTATTAGGAACAAGACGGGGATGTCTGCTTTCACCTCTCTCATTCAACATAGTACTGGAAGTTGTAGCACAGCAATCAGACAAGAAGAAATAAAATACATCCAAATTGGACAGGAAGAAGTAAAACTGTCTCTATTTGCAGATGACATGGTACTGTACATAGAGAACCCCAAAGATTCTACCAAGGAACAACTACTAGGACTGATGAAGGAATTCAGCAAAATAGCAGGATACAAAATTAATATTCAGAAATCAATTACAATTTTATATGCCACTAATGAATTAACAGAAAGAGAAATTAAGAAAACAATCCCATTGCCCTGGCTGGTGTAGCTCAGTGGATTGAGCGTGGGCTCGAGAACTAAGGGATCGTGGTTCAATTCCCAGTCAGGGCACATGCCTGGGTTGCAGGCCAGTTTCCAGCAGGGGACACACGAGAGGCAATCATACTTTGGTATTTCTCTCCCTCTCTCCTTCCCTTCCCCTCTAAAGATAAATAAATAAATTCTTAAAAAAAGAATTTTAAAAAATAAAGAAGACAATCCCATTTACAATTGCTTCAAAAAAATAGTTTGTAATAAACTTCACCAAGGATGTAAATGACCTGTACTCAGAAAATTATAAGACACTGAAGAAAAAAATTGAAGAAGATACAAATAAGTGGAAGCACATAGTGATTTCATGGATAGTAAGGATCAACATTAAAATATCCATACTACCCAAAGCAATCTATAGATTCAATGCAATTCCTAATGGAATTCCAGTGACATATTTCACAGAACTAGAACAAATATTTAAAAAATATTTATGGAACAACACAAGGCCCCATACAGCAATAGTGATCCTGAGATAGAACAAAGTTGGGGGAATCATGTTACCTAATATCAAACTACTGGTATATAATAAGGCCGTAGCAATCAAAACAGCCTGGTACTGGCATAAAAACGGACACAACGATCAATGGAACAGAATGGAGAGCCCAGAAATAAACCCACAGCTTTATAGTGAATTAATATTTGACAGAGGAAGCAAGAACATACAATGGGCTAAAGATAGTTTATTTCAATCAATGGTGTTGGGAAAATTGGACAGGTATATGCAAAAAAATTAAACCAGACCACCTTGTTATATCACACAGAAGAATAAACTAAAAATGGATCAAAGACTTAAATGTTAGACATGAAAACATAAAAATCCTAGAAGAAAATATAGGTAGCAAAATCTCAGACATAGCTTGTAGCAATATTTTATCAGATGTATCTCTCCAGGCAGAGGGAATAGAAGAAAAAATAAACAAATGGGACTACATTAAATTTCCTTTGCACAGCAAAGGAAAATATCAGCCAAATAAAAAGACAAGCCACAGAATGGGAGAACATATTTGCAAATGCAACAGATAAGGGATTAATATCCAAAATTTATAAAGTACTTACAAAACTGAACACCAAAAAACCCCCACAAACAACTCAATTAAAAATGGGCAAAGAACCTGAATAGACACTTCTCCAAAGAAGACATACAGATGGCCAACAGACATATGAAAAAATATTCAACGTCACAAATCATCTGAGAAATGCAAACTAAAACCACAATGAAATAACAGCTTAAACCTGTCAGAATGGCTATCATCAGTAAATCAACAAACAAGAAGTGCTGACAAGGATGTTGTGAAAAAGGGACACTTTCGCCCTGTTGGTGGGAATGCAGATTGCTGCAGCCAGTATAAAAGGCAGTATGGAGATACCTTAAAAAATTAAAAATGATTTTGCCTTTTGACCCAGTGATCCCACTTCTGGTAATATATCTGAAGTTATGTAAAACACTAATTCAAAAGAATATAAGCATCCCTATGTTCATTGCAGCATTATTTACCATCACCAAGATGTGAAAGCACCCCAAGTGTGCATCAGTAGATGAGTGGGTAAAATAACCGTAAGACATTTACACAATGGAATACTACTCAGCCATAAGAAAGAAAAAGTTTACTCTCTTTGACAGTATAGATGGACCTGGAGAACATTATGCTATGTGAAATGAGCCAGTCAGAGAAAGACAAACACCATAAGATTTCACTCATATGTGGTATCTAATGAGCAAACTGAACTGACAAAACAGAGACAGACTCATATGGAATCTAATGAGCAAACTGAACTAACAAGCAAAGTAGACACAGACTCATAGATGGAGAGCAGGATGACAGCTAAGGGTAGGGGGAGGGGAGGGGTAGAGGGACTGAGCAAAAAGGAAAATGGACTGATGGACATAGACAACGGTGTGGTGATTGTGAGGGGAGCGGTTTAGGGAGTATAGGAGACTGAATGGTAATGGAAAAAACACGCAATAAAAATATTTCAAAAAGAACAAGAGCTTACTACAAAAATGTCAGTAAATGTGTTACATCCATACAATGAGATATTAGTCATTTAAAAATAAAATGTCACCTGGAAAAAGATCTAAAATGTAGTATAATGTGAAAAAAAGAGGAGCAAACAAATTTGTTCAATATCATTTCATTCCTGTGAATATATATGTTTGACACACACATTAAAAATCAGGCATGATATTCACTTAATTTTAACAGTGATTATCTTTGGGTGGTAGAGTTGGTAGGAAAGGGGTTGATTTTCACTTCTTGCTTTGCATATTTTTTAAATAATGGAATAATATGCAAACTTTCTGTATCGTGTTTTTAAATATTTTTGAACAGAGAAAGAAAGGAAGGAAGGAAGGAAGGAAGGAAGGAAGGAAGGAAGGAAGGAAGGAAGGAAGGAAGGAAGGAAGGAAGAAAGAAAGAAAGAAAGAAAGAAAGAAAGAAAGAAAGAAAGAAAGAAAGAAAGAAAGAAAGAAAGGCAATACCAGTGGCTAACAAAAGGGGTAGGATCTCATCTGAGACCACAGATGATGTCTGAGGTGAGTACAATGGTTGAGAAGAAACTTAGAGCCAGGATTCATTTCTAAATCCATGGTCTCTCTCCTAGTGCAGTTCCAACCCTTTTTTCTGGGGCTAAAGACCTGCAAAGATCTGTATCCAGGTTTCAGGGAGTCTATAAATTTGAAAAGAAAAAACAATTACATCCACACTTTTATTAACCTCTAATTGAAATTCAGCAGTTTTTTCAATTCAGAATATAGGCAACAAGCCCCACGAGTGTTAACACTACCTGTAATTTTGTCACCAACAGAAACCACAGGTATTTTCATATCTCATTATGATTGTTACCAACATCTAAAATATTGCTAACATCTAAAATATAAACTTTTCTACCCTCAAAATATGTCATTTTAGACCCTCCACTAGGTCTTGTTCTTTGACATAGTAATAAAGAAACATATCTATTTCTAAATCACAAATTTTAACTATTTTGATAACTGTATGTTAGAATCCCTGGCTCACTTTGTAATTTTTTTAAAAAATTGTGAATTCAAACATTATTTGGAAAAGGAGTCCCTAGGATTCCCCAGATTCCCCAGAGGAGCCATCACACAAACATAACCAAGTTAATAATCCCTTAAGTATATTGGGCTCTTAGAGAAAGACACTGGGCTGCAGTGAACATGAGGCTAGGTTGTAATTTAGCAGTCTGCAGCCTACTCTTCCCATACTGCCTGGAGATAGCCCTGGGGTCTTTGAAACCTCTAATCTGTGGGAGGCACTTTTCTAGGTGCCGAGAAGACCATGTTGGATGAATAGTTCATTGAGCTGGGAAGGGGGGGCAGACAGAAAATAGACAGGGGATTGAATAAATAATTACAGACATAATTAAATTCTATGAAGAGAATAAAAGACCATAGATAGGCATTTGGATTCTTTTCTAAGTGCAACTGAAGCCATTGGGTATCTTAAGCAGGGTGGAAAATTGACTATAGGAGAACTGATAATGGCAGCTTGGAATACGGAGATGGAGAGTGAAAATGGGGAAAAGTGGAAGGAAATGGTTTATGTTTGATTGCTGATCGATAGTTTCCTCATTCAGTTAAGAAATAGAACATCCATTCTAGAGATTATAAAACCAATCCTCCCGAATCACTAATGTAGTCTGTAGATTAGATTACATAATACCCGAACACTTCCATTACCACATGAATCAAACTAGATATTTGACATGACATAGAAAGGCAATAGTGTGGCTGGATATTAGCTAAGGCTGATAGTCTCACAGAGGACTGAGCTACATCTTGTCTGCATATGCAAGGAAAACAAAAACATTTCACAGATTCTGTGAAAACAGTAGTTGACAAAGCATGCCATTCCAACTCACCAGAGAAAAAAAGAAATTATATCATATTCAGAAGATTAAAGCTAAATGTCTTAGGATAGTGTTTTCAACCTGGGACATGCATGACCCTGCTTGCAAGATGGAAGTCTGCTAGCTGATTCCTAGCAATGCTGAGGATCGTTCATAACAAGGAGCCTCCCAGCTCAATGACACACAGCTCTCATCAGCAACAGATGGGTGATCATTGTCCAGGCTTGACAGCTTCAACAGCTGTGGCAAAGAGACTTGTGTAACGATATCGCCAGAAGTATCTGTCAGGGTTATGATATAACGTTTATGTTGCCACTTCTGTTGTTGTTTTCATTACTACAGCTACCATTCATTGAGCACCAACTCTGTGTCCTGCAGCATATTTACTAGGATTTTGTGTGTATCGCCTTATTTTCATTCTACACATTTACAGTGTATTCCCAGTTATAATAGTATATCTTTTTTTTAATTTATGTTTTATTACTGATGCTATTATAGTTGTTACAGTTTTTCCCCCTTCTGCCCTCCTCAAAGCAGCCCCCCACTCCCTCGGGAAGTCCCCACACCATTGTCTGTGTCCATGGATCATGCATATAAGTTCTTTGGCTGCTCTATTCTTTATGCTGTACTTTTTAAAAAATATTTTATTTATTTATTTTCAGAGAGAAGTATCAATGTGTGGTTGCCTCTCATGTGTTCCCCACTGGGAACTGGCCTGCAACCCAGGTATGTGCCCTGACTGGGAATGGAACCGCGGTCATGTGGTTCGCAGGCCCGTGCTCAATCCACTGAGCTACACCAGCCAGGGCTTCTTTATGCTGTACTTAAAACCCCCATGACTATTCTGTAACTACAAATATGTAATTCTTAATCCCTCATCCTTCTTCACCCATCCTCATGAGCCCCTCCCATCTGGCAACCATCTAAATGTTATCTGCATCTATGATTCTGTTTCTCTTCTGTTTGTTTATTTTGTTTTTTAATCAATTGTTGATATGTATTTGTTGCTATTTTATTGTTCATATTTTCTTCTCCTTCTTCTTAAAGAATATCTTTTAACATTTCATATAATACTGATTTGGCAGTGATGAACTCCTTTAGCTTTTTTTTGTGTGTGTGTGGGAAGCTCTTTATCTGTCCTTCCATTCTAAATAATAATTTTCCGGGTAGAGTAATCTTATTGTAGGTCCTTCCTTATCATTACCTTGAATAGTTCTTGCCATTCCCTTCTAACCTGCTTAGTTTCTTTTAATACATCAGCTGACAGTCCTATGAGAGCTCCTTTGTAGGTAACTAACTGCTTTCCTGTTGCTGCTTGTAAGATTCACTGTATCTTTAACCTTTGGCATTTTAATTATGATGTGTCTTGGTGTGGAATTTTTGAGTTCATCTTGTTTGGGACTTTCTGTGCTTCCTGGACTTGTAAGTTTATTTCCTTCACCATGTTAGGAAATATTTCTTTCATTATTTTTTTCAAATAGGTTCCCAATTTCTTGCTCTGTCTCTTCTCCTTCTGGCACCCTCATAATGTGAACATTGGTATGCTTGAAGTTGTTTCAGAGGCTCCTTACACTATCCTCATTTTTTAAATGTTTTTTTCTTCTTGCTGTTCTGATTTTTTTTGCTTTCTTATATTCCAAATCACTTATTTGATTCTTGGCTTCATCCACTCTTCTGTTGATTCCTTGTAAATCATTGTTTATTTCAATTAGTGTACCCTTCATTTATGACTGGATCTTTTCTATGCTGCTGAGGTTCTTACTGAGTTCCTTGAGCATCCTTATAACCAGTGTTTTGAACTCTGCATCTGATAAGACTGTTTATCTTCCTGTTGTTTAGTTCTTTTTGTGAAGTTCTGATCTGTTCTTCATTTGGACCATGGTTCTTTGTCTCCTTATTTTGGCAGCCTCCCTGTTTTATTTCTCTGTATTAGGTAAAGCTGTTATGTCTCCCTGGCTTGGTAGCAAAGCCTAATGTAGTAGGTGTCCTTGTAGGGTCCAGTGCCACAGGCTCCCCTATGACCCAAGCTGGGTACTCGAGATATGCTCTCTGTGAGGCCTGCGTACACCCTCCTTTTGGAGTTAAAGCTTGATTGCTGGTGGCATGTCCAAGGTCAGTTACCAACTGCATTCCCTTCGGTGTCACACAACATAAACTACAAGGCGATTGGCAGATGGCTGCTACTTGTATTGTGCTTGGAGGTGCCTAGGCAGGAACAAGCTCTGAGCCAAGGCCACCTGCTGCTAGTGCTGGGCTTGGGGCAACTTACATAGAGAGGTATAGGGCTCACTGAGGCCAGATGCTGCTTGTTTGAGAGAATTTAGGGAAATTTAAAGCGTGGGCCAAGACAAGCCATTCATACAGAAAAGCCATGAAAACAGTTTGGGTTGGCCCTAAAATTGGGTAGGGTGAGGCCTTAGAGAGTCACCAGAGTGGGGCAAACGGTGAGAGGCAGGCTGATGGAGTCCCAGTTATGGCATCTGATTGCTAGCTCTGTGACTCAGTGGTGGGGAGGGCTCAGAAAAGGAATAATGGAATCTACTGGCACTTCGGTCTGGGAGGAAGCTGGCCCTGAATTCTCACCCTGATGCTGGACAATTCAGTTCCTTCCTATATATCTCTGATGCCTTTCAATCTGCTGCCCCCATGTTAGAGCACAGAGGGAGTAAGTTAAAGTAGATCTGTGTGCAGGCACTTTAAATGGAACTCCAATAGTTTCTGTTTTCCACAGCCTTAATCCCCTCTGTTTTTTACTGCGAGAATTTTTAAGGACTTATCTTCCTGGCACTGGAACCCTGGGCTGGGGAGCCTGGTGTGTAGCTGGGGCCCTTTGCTTCTCAGATATCCCCTCTGATTTTTATCTGCCACATGTGGGTGTGGGACCAACCCGTTCGACATCTCCATTCCTCCTACCTTTCTTAATGTGGTCTCTTCTTTAATTCAGTAGTTCTAGGGCCTTCCCTCAGCTCAATTTCTGATAGTTCTGAATGATGGTGTTTCTGTAGTTTAGTTGCAATTTTGATGTAGTTGTGCAAGGAGGCGAGCTGTGTTTACCTGCTCCACTATATTGCCCAGAAGTCTCTGGGTGTATTATCTTATTTAATTCTCAGACAAGCCCACGAGTTAAGTACTGCTTTCTAAGTTTAATGGATTATTATATGCATTACAAATGTCATCCATGCATTGTATGATGAGTAAAAATTTGTTTTTCAGACAGGTAGAACATTCCCTTTATTGTGGAAAGTGCTGTTTGACGGTGTTGGGCTAAACGCTTAAGCAAATGTTGTGTCACGTCCAGTTTGGTAACCACTAGCCACATTAGTTTTTGAGCTCTGAAATTTGACAACAGCAAATGGAGAACTGAACTTTAAATTTTATTTATTCAATTTTTATTTTAAAATTTTAAATTTTCAGTTTGTGTAAATACACATTTAAATAGCCACATGTGGCTATTTGGACCCTATTGGACAGTCAGGTCTAAGGCCAAGGTTACATGCCAGAAGTAGGGTTTTAATCCTGAGGTTATCTGGCTCCAAAGTCATGCTTTAAAAATTAGTACTAGTTGAGACACCGTAGAGGACATCGTTATGTTTGCACCAGTAGAACTTCTCACTTAGGGTTCATACCTACTTTATTTTATTTTATTATTATTTTTATTTATTGTTGTTCAGTTACAGTTGTCCTGCCTTTTCCCCCACTGCTCTCTCCTATCCCAACCTCCCTATTGCAACAGTCAATGCCCCCTCCATGGTCTGTGCCCACGAGTCCTCTATTCCTGTTCCTTTGCTTGTCCCTTCCCCTTTTTTCCTGGTTACCCCCCTCCCTGCTCTCCTCTGGTCACTGTCAGTTTGTTTTTTACTCCCAAGTCTCCGGTTCTAGTTGGCTCATTTTTTTTGTTGTTTTGTTGATTAGGTTCCACTTATATGTGAGATCATATGGTATTTGTCTTTCACCGTCTGGCTTACTTCACTTAGCATAATGCTCTCCAGATCCATCCATGCTGTTGCAAAGGGTAGAAATT
Organism: Sturnira hondurensis; assembly: GCF_014824575.4. Lineage (NCBI taxonomy): Eukaryota > Metazoa > Chordata > Mammalia > Chiroptera > Phyllostomidae > Sturnira > Sturnira hondurensis. The sequence continues at coordinate 4,863,635 of NW_028088140.1, read as the reverse complement.
CCTTCTTTCTTTCTAATGCATAGTATTCCATTGTGTACATATATCATGATTTTTGATCCACTCATTTACTGATGGACATTTAAGCTGTTTCCAGCACTTGGCTATTGTAAATTGTGCTACTATGAACATCAAGCTGCATAGGTTCTTTTGGATTGGTGATTCAGGTCTCTTAGGGTTTAGTCCAAGCAGTGGTATCGCTGAATTGAAAGGCAGATCCATCCTTAGTTTTCTGAGGAAACTCCATACTGTTTTCCACAGTGGCTGCACCAGTCTGCATTCTCACCAACGGTGCAGTAGGGTTCTCTTTTCTCCACAACCTGTCCAGAACTTGTTGTTTCTTGATTTATTAGTGATGGCCATCCTGACTGGTGTGAAGTGGTATCTCATGGTAGTTTTAATTTGCATCTCTCTAAAGGCTAGTGATGTTGAATATTTTTTGATGTGTCTATGGGCCCTCCTTATGTCTTCCTTGAATGGAAGAAGAAAATAAAATTATTCAAATCATTAGTATGTTAATAGGTGAAATATACAGAAAGTAGGGTAGAGAATGTTGGACAGGGGACAAAATGCTGCATAGGATTATCAGAGAAAGACTCTCTGAGAAAGTGATATTTGAGTAAAGACCTGAATGAGGTGAGCAGGCAAGCTATGAACCTAACTTGGAAAAAAAAATCCAGGCAGAGGCAATAGGAAGTGCAAAGACCCTGAGGCTGAAATGTGCCTTCCATGTGGGAGAAGGGGGAATGAAAGCAGTGAGTATGGCAGGAACATTGTGAGTGGAAAGGAGAGTCCTAGAAGGGCTTGGAGAGGTATTCAACTATACATGTTTGTATGTGGCTTTTTAAATAGTATAGAAAAATATCCACCACACACTTAACAGTAGTTGCTCCTGGGAAATAAGAAACATTCATTTTTTTGAAGAAATACTCAGTTTTAATTTCATACACTGATACATTATTGGAATGTTAAATAGATGGGTATGGCATTTAATGTTTTAAACTGGTGTGTGGTTTTCAAAGAACAATCAGAAAACAAAACACCATGTAGAAGTCTAGCACAGCCCAGAAATTAAAAATTACTCTCCCAAATCACCAGTATTTTTATAGAAAGTGACTCAGAAACTGTTCAAAATTGCATATTGGTGTTACATGATTATTGTGCTAAAACTGATCACCATGACCTTAGTGCAACAAGTTACATTTTAAAGGCTTGCTGTAACAATGACGGCCCCAAACTGATTATTTATACCATGGGTCTTGCTAGACTCTAGTGCCTCTGACAGCAAATTTGCCTTTACTTCTATTGAATTTAGGGAATTTGTGTATGAGAATATTATGAGATGTCACCATTTTGATTCAGTAAGCAAACTATCGGTGTTAATGGAAGCTAAGGATGCCCGGGAGCAAATTGTTAGGAAAAATTGGCTATACAACTTGTTAGATTCTTCAATCAGCATGTAATTGCATATTCGACAAAAATCCTGGGCTGCTGCTGAGACAGCTCAAAGATGACTCCAACTGACATCTGTAAGATTAGTCGACATTTCTTTCTGCCTATCACACTCTTTGCTCATTTTTAGTAGAATAGCTGTTTCTTTTCAAAAAATATGGGACCTTTCTCTTCCCCCCACCCCACTTTCTTCTTTTTTCCCTCTTTCCTCCCTAGCTCATGTCTACATTTACTATCATTGGTTTTCCTCTGCCACATAAGCTGTACATTTATTTCTCTCCTCCCTTCAAATTCTATTTCTCTCAACTTTGATTTCCCTCTTGGCTTCCTGTTTTCCTTTTTTCACCACTATAGTAGTTCCCCTTCATCCTCGGGGGTTGTATGCCATGGTGCCCAATGGATAGCACCCACGCCTAGGCAGATGACCCTTGAACAGCACAAGATGGAACTGCACAGATTCACTCAAACATGGATTTTTTTTCAATAAATACAAACACTATTTTCAATCGTGGTTGGTTGAATTTGTGAATGTGAAGTATTGACTATAGAGTCAAAAGTTATATTTGGATTTTTTACTGCTTGGGGGGGGTTGGTGCTCTTCATTTCCCCCATTGTTCAAGGGTCAACCAATTTTCCTATACATACGTACTTACAATAAAGTTTAATTTATAAATTAGGCACAGTGAGAGGTGAACAATGATAACTACCAATAAAATAAAAATTGTAACAATATACTGTAGTAAAAATATGTGAATGTGGTCTATCTCAAAATATGTTATTGTACTACACTCACCTTTCCACCTAAAGGAAGCACCTTATGGCTTCTCTTTGGCATATTCCAAATACCAGCATCACTACTCTTGCCATGTGGAGCCATTATTAAGTAAAGTAAGGTTGACGTGAACCTGAGTACTGTGATACCGTGACAGTAGATCTCATAAGAGATGGCTGCTAAGTGATTAACGGGTGGAGAGTATAGTATGTACCGTGTGGAGATGCTGGACGAAGGGATGACTCACATCCTGGGCAGAATGGAGCTGACAACAGGAGGTTTCATCATGCTGCTCAGACGTGTGCACAATGTAAAACTTACGAATTGTTTATTTCTGGAATTTTCCATTCAATATTTTTGAATCACCGTCAACCATGGGTAACTGAAACCATGGAAAGTAAAACTACAGATGAGGGATTGACGACAGGATGTCTTTTTCTAATTTATATCAAATGTTCATAACATGAAGTTGAAATATATTTAAGTAGACTTTTTACATTTTTACCTTCTTCTTTAAAAAGAAATGAAAATTGAGAAAACAGTGTAAATTTTTTTTTAAAGAAAAAGAAAGGGATACAAAGGCTGGCATACATGGATCCTTATCACTATAAGGAGGGCATGGTGTACACCGTGCAAGTCCTGGTGACCAACAGTAAGGCATTAGTTACAGGAGAACTTTGAGAAAAGTTCTCATAATATGTTTGAGAATAATATCTTTGGTACGTGTCTCCATTCTTATGACCCAAACGGACATTGCCAACCGACCATAACTCCACCCTCCAATTCTATTTGAAGCTTCAGAATCCTTCTCCACACAGCATTCCAGGCAACCACTCCCATACATCGGCATTAAGGGTGAAACTTATGATACGGCCTTGGATGCATCTCTTCTCAAGTCATCTGACACTGAGCCTGGGCTGCATCAACTGCTCCATGACTACGAGGGAGAAAATTGAACTAGTGAGTCTCCTTAGTCTTAAGAAGTTCCCTCGGGGCTATAACTTGGATGAGCTGGTTAGGGCTTTCCCCTAAGGCATCAACTTTAAGAACACAATTTTAATAATGTTTAAAGGCTCAGTTATTTTTTTCTCTGGCCTCACTGTCTGTCTCTCCAGCTATAGGGGAGAGATTCTCCTGGCCAGATAGGGAATCTTCAGTAGCTGATTCACTGGATGAGAGGAGCCAGGGAGCTGAGGTCAAAAGCAGGTGGCCCATGGCCCAGGTTCCCTGTTTCTTCTTCTGCTTCTTCCCTCCTGTCCCACAGTTGACCTTGTCATGCTGCTACTAACTCAAGACTATATTTTGTGTTTGTTACCCCAGATTCCAATTATTGCTAAATGCAACTTCAGAGTTACTTAGTCTTCTTATACTGGGTAATAGAACCAGTCTCACTACACTCTACCTCCTTTTCTGTGTGAATCGGAAAAGTCTTAGAGCGAAAGCACAGTTTGAAAATGTGAGTCAGAAACCTTAAAAATACCTGTCTACTTCTAAATACAGTAAAAGTTTTATCCATTTTAATGAGAATCTCCCTTTTCATCAGTAATTATAGTAAGTGGGAAAGAGTACCGAAAATGCTTAAGTGTTATGGTGCAGCGCTAATGCGTTCATTTTATCTTTTGAGTTTTCGTAGTTCTCACCACGATGACTTTAAAAGGAGCAGAGCACTGGCACTGAACTGGAGTTAATAAAGGGCTATTTGTTTCAACACTGTTTATCCAGTGGTTTAGTTATGGGGTGGGGATGTTTTCATTTTTTCTTATTGCTACCAAATATAACAATATTGCAACACCCACTGAACAGGTGCTTGTGAGGAAACACTGGACCTGAAATGACAAAGTACTCTAGACCCTACAGTTCTGTGCCAACACACAGCATTACTAGGGTGTTGTTGGGTAGTCTGGATCCTCACTGGCTGAATTTTTATACTGGTCCTTTGTAATCATGGAGATACAACTTACATCTGAGTGAGGAATAGAATGACCACATCAGATTTGCATTTCTGACCATTTCTTGAGCCCAACATCCCCTCAAGAACTTAAATTAGTATCTTGTTCCACTGACTGTCTTTGTGTTGTAGAAGGGGCCTAAAATTTTACTTCTTCTGAGTAGAAACAGTACAAAATTAGAACAGCTCAGAACAAAGAGCAGAACCCTACCAAGCCCTAAAAGATTGGTAACTCTGAAGTCCAGGTTTTCTACGTGCACTTCCTGCCAGCAACGACAGAGTACCCAGGGCCGCGGCATAACTTCCGTGGGCCAGGGGCACTTTTGCTTTCATGTGCCTCTTCCTTCATTAAAAAGAGAAATTAGAATCAATATTTTTAGTTTGCGTTGATATAAAGATGAGTATAGTCCAGGTTGAATCTATTATTATTGTGTTAATTATTTTCTTCTGAGTTATCTAGGAGAAATGAAAATCAAACCATGTTTACCGGCCACTGAAAGAAAAGTACACCATAGACACTATGCCTCCTGTGCCTCATGAGTAAGTTGGTCCTGGCATCACCTGGGAACTTGGAAATGCAAATTCTTGGGCATTACCATGGACTTAATCAGAAATTCAGCAATGTGCATACTGACAAGTCTTCTAGGTGATGCCAAGTCTCATCCAAGATGGAGAACTTTGAGAATAGCTGGCTTGGACAATTCAAGGCTGGATAGGTTGAACCTCACTCTGTAGAAGCTAAAAATTCTCCTTACCGACCACAGATTTCACTGACAGGGCAGGCAAATGAGCTCTACTGTTTTGGGTCTGTTTTTAGAGGTCAGAATGGGTGGTCATCTTTCTGAGTATTTGTCAAATTTGGCTTTATGATTCAGATGTTTGAAGTCTTGAAAAGCAATATTACACAATGAACCCAACCACACAGACTTTAAATAGTTATATTTTGTGAATTATCTTGAGAGATAAAAAGTTATAAATATTCCAGTTACAGTCTACATGCCTCTATAGAAAGTGATACAGTTTTTAAAGTTAACTGGTTTTTAACACTGTTTTCATTTATAGATTTCAAAGAGAAAGAAAGAGAGAGAGAGAGGAGAGCATTGATCTGCTGTTCCACCCATTTATGCGTTCATTGGTTGGCACTTGTGTATGCCTTGACCAGGGATCAAACCCACAACCTGGATGTATTAGGACAATGCTCTAACCAACTGAACTACTTGGCCAGGGCTATATATGTACACGATTAAAAATCACTGTACACGATTAAAACCATAGGCCTTATGAAGTTGCTGCACATCATCGTCAATGAAGCATTAAAAAAAAGAGATAGCAACCTAATAAAAATACAGTAATACAGTTTTCCTAATATTAAGTGGTTATTAAATACACAAATACTACAAACATTATGACATTTTATCTTAAAAAGTGACTTGAAGTTGGCTTGTGGAAATGAACGTCAGAAAGACTGTGGCTTGTGAGCTATTGTGAAATGGTAGGGAGTTACCTGCAACATGACAGAATGCTGTACCACTAGGTGTGGATGAATGTAGCTCTTGACGTATGGTAAATAATGCAGTGGGTAGATGCCTGAGGTGTGTGCATATGTGCATTTTGTATATTCGTAATCAACTTGGTTCATCTGGGTGCAGTTTTCTGCAGTCATGTAGTATTTCTCTCATATGAAATCATGCATAAGCAAATGAAAAATTTGTATTATACTCAAATTGTTCCCTAATGGAACAAATTCATATTCTCAAACAAGCATTACAGCAGAGCTGACTCTTTATCTGTATGATGTTATAGTTCTGTATGCAAATTCCACATATAAGTGTTTATTCCTATATCTGAAAGCTTATCCTATGAGTTCAATATCATTGTTTTATGTATAACATTAAACAAAATAGACAAATAAGAGACTGTATGTTTGTGTCTATTTGTGTTGATGTACAATAAATCCGATTAGAAGTAATTGTGTATTACTCTAATATGATCCTGGGAAATTAGTTTGTATGTCATCCAAAATATTTCAATCATGAATTTTATCAATTTCTCTTTCTTTCTTTCTCTTTCTCTCTTTCCTTCCTTCCTTCCTCCCTCCCTCCCTCCCTCCCTTCCTCTCTTTCTTTCTTTGTTTCTTTCTTTCTTTATTTATTTTTAATCCTCACCTGAGGATATGTTTATTGATTTTATAGAGAAATGAAAGAAAGTGCAAGAGAAAAACATTAACATGACACAAACACCAACTGGTTGCCTCCTGTACACACTCTGACGGGGGATCAAACCCACAATATTTTGGTTTATGGGACAATGCTCCAACCAGCCAAGCCATCTGGAGTGACTAGCAATTATATTAGGTTTTTAAAAAGTCTCCTACATTGGAAAAATATTTTTATTTATAATGTAAAACTAAGGCACATGCTTTGTTGATACACAAAAATAAATGTATATTGGTCCTCATATTATAATACCAGCCATTACAGTTTTAGTCCATGCCCCTACAACTGTTTTAAGGACTCCAGTGCAGGCAGTCGTTACCTTTCACAGTTTAACACACACAAATTCCAGTTACCATGGTTTAGTTAAAACTGTAGTTCCCCTACAACATTGTTCAAATTGCAGTGACCATAGTATATAGTTGTGAGGAACTCCGTAAGGTCCAAACTTCACTGCTAGCTCTTCAGTCTGCAAATCACTAAGTAAATAACAGATTCTCATCATGGCCACTGACTAATCACGTCAGTTTTTTCAAAACTTGTTGCTGTATTGGTCATCGTGCATCTGCTATTCATTTCATGACGAGACTGTAAAGCCTATAGTTGTGTTACCTCCTTGCCCTCCAGTGATAAGCCATGTAGGCATTTTATAAAACCAAATAATTGAAAGGGAATTCATCCAGAAAGGTGAAAATGCAACAAAGAAACAAAAAACACTGTACGTGAATTTTGGCCTTAATGTGAATGAAGTCACGGCAGAAGTGAGTTGAAGGCGGGACGCTGCCAGCACTGTAGTTGGAGACGCCCTGAAAATGCAGAGAGGACGGAGTACAGGCAGCTTACTCACCGAAGTGAGGGCAGCAGCGTCCAAAAGGATGCAGATGTCCCAGGGCGGGAAACACCAGCAAAAATCTTCATATTAAAGTACAAAGAAATAGAACGACTTCCTTCTCGGTGTTTCTAATGTTTTAAGTTATAGCATACTAAATAAGGATTAGTCTTACTGTTTATCAAATTTCCTTATACATGTATAACCAACAGAAACAACAGTAAGATTAATGTTACATTAGTACTAACACAACAGTAATATTAATGTTTTGACAAAAGACTTTAAAGGTCACAGAACAATTGTAATTTCTCTGTTGACTATTAAGACAGCTTTGAACATTGCAGTTTGCATGGTTATTTTTACCATCCTGTACAAAGCAAAGAGTGCTTGTATAACCCATGGAAAACTTAGTTATCTCTGGACCATCAACAGTACTAATAAATGTACGAAGAAGCTGTTCATTTTTTAGAAAACTAGGATAATTTTGTGTTGCCTATTACCAAAACCCATCCAAAATCACTGGTCTCACTTTCATAGAATTACTTATTTAAACTTACCCAGATAGCCATTGCACACTAATCCTGGCCCCTTTGAACTCCTTTAAAGCCATCAGTTACTTTGGTGGAACAGAGCAGGGGAGAGCAGGGGGTGTGAGGAAAGCTGTCCAGCTATTGAAAAGAAGTCTGTCCCATTGGCCATGTGAAGTCTTAAAGCCAGCCAACCAATGCTCACTGAATTTTTCAGTTAAAAATATTTAGTTCAGAAGATGATTTGACTTTGGGTGCTGGGCACACAGTGCAAATATACAAATCATGTGTCATGGAAATGTACACCTGAAACCTACATAATTTATTAACCGTCACCCCCCAAAATTTAATTAAAATAAAATAAAAATATTTAGTTCAAATAAATATTTTGATAATGTGTGGTATAATTTGTAGACAGTTCTTACTACCTATGAAGAATAATGTCTTATATAAATAGACACATTTTTAACATCTCCTTAGCAAAAGGATACTATGTCATAATCACAAAAGGGAAAAAATTAAACAAAACTAAAAGCTGGGTGACAATAATTCTTTATTATATAAAGATATTTTGCAAATCATTGCTAATCTACTTTAAGGTGAACTTGTTTTCAAGAAAAGTGCTACCGATTGGGGCTTTAACATTATCTTTTTAATAATTACCTCCTCCGCTTACATGCATAATGCAGAGATCTAGTAATTCCCTTTAATCAGTGTGTGAGTAAGATTTTCAGATAGGTTATTAATTAGATTTACACACAACTGCCATCTTCTGTATTTCACACTGAAGGCTAGGTGCTTGCTTTTATTTGGAAGTCAAATTCAATAGGAAAATAACAAACCTTTAGAATACACCAAACATTCCCCCACCAAACATTTACTGTTGGTGTGTGGTTTAGCACATTTTATTACATTGAGATTGTAATAATTTCTCTTTTTTAATGCTGTTGACTGCAAGCAAATGCAATCTCTATGATTGTGCCTACATTTGCATAACAGTCTGGAAGAAAGCAAAATATTTTATTAGTAAATCAGTTGTTTACTCTGTACAAAACTTAAAAATCAGTTTGAATTTCTCTCCCTTTTCCTTCTCATAAAATGACAACATTTGTACTGAAATGATTGTGGTACCACATGTTTTGACATTGTGTAGATATCTCTCTAGCCAACATTAGGCAAAATGTTGTAAGAAACCTAAAACTCCAATAAATTATTCAAAGATTTTTAACTACCACATTTTTATAGTATGAAAGATTGATTGAAATTTGTTGCAGTTCCAGAAAAACTAAAACCATCTCAATGAGAGCAATACATGATTTGAATATTTATAAGGTAATTGGCAATTCTGCAATATGTTTGCTTCAGCAAAAGCAATTAAATACAAAAATACCAAAAATAGAGAATTGTACACGAGAGTGTGGAGAGAAGAGATTGAAGAAGAATGGAAGTGGAGCACATTAAATTACACGGCTCTTTGTGTGTCCATCTGTCTTCATCAGGGACGATCAACAGAATTTTGGGTGTTCCATGGGTAAAATGCACTGGCAGCGTGGTCATCATTCCACATTCAGAAAACTGACTCTGCCTTTGAAGAGCCAGAAAGAAACTGTAACTGTAACTACGTAAAGCAGCACACTTAGGCTGGGTCCTCTCGGGAAGCATTAGATGCCAATGCTTACCACCAGCCTGCCTGTCTATGTGAGGGCATTTTGATGCCAGTGGGAGTGGTTGGCAGTGGCCAGTTGCAATGTGGACACTACAGCTGGGCCGACCAAGTGGCCGCTCCTCCGAGCGTCAGATGTAGAACTCTGTTCCGTGAGGGACGAAAAGGAAATGGCATTCCCATAAGTGCCTACAATGTGCCAAATACTCTGCCACTTGCAGCCTCTATGTTATTTTACTTAAGTTCTTCACACCAACTTCATACCATATGTTACTCTGCTCACTTGATAGATGAAGAAATTAAGACGCAAAGAGGTTATATGATAAAGAAACCTTCCAAGCAGAAGGTTGAATGAAAAAAAAACAAGTGATAGAGGATATCCACAGGATAACATATTTTATGTACTTTTTCAAAACATGCCAAACAAGAGAGCGTATTTCTTAAACATAAATGTGTATGTAGGAAATGTTTCAGGATAGGGGTAGAAATGATAAACACCAAATTCAAAATGGTTCTTTTCTGGTGGGAAAAAGTAGAGTCAGATGGAGTGCACTGGGCACTTATAATCCATTTCCCTTTTGTTATTTTTTCATTTAAGATTTTATTTATTTATTTTTAGAGACAGAGGAAAGGAGGGAGTAAGAGAGTGAGAGAAACATTAATGTGCGAGAAAGACATCAATCAGTGCTTCTTGCACGCCCTCGAGCAGGGACCTGGCCTGCGATCCAGACCTACGTCTGGATGGGGAATCTAACCTGCAAGCTCTCGGTCTGCAGGACCACGCTCTGCCCCCTGAGCCACAGCAGCCAGGGCTTCTTTTCCACTTTAAAGCTGAGAAGTAAGCCTATGGGTGATCATTGCATGATTCCCTACACATTTTTGCTTGGCTGAAATATTTTGTGAACATTTAAAAAGTAAAAGAGAGATTCAGCAACTCGCCGAAAGTCACACAGCTGTTCAAGAAGAGGCAGAGCTGAGTCCAAGTCCAAGCTTACCCACCCTAGAGGCCGGACACTCTCTGCTCCACCTTGCACACTGCCTCAGCCGAGCAGGGCCGAAGAGTTCTGAGAGAAACACACTTCACCTAGGAATAAAGAGGTTGCCTGGAATCTCTCTATGACTATGCAGTACAGAATGGTAGTGGAGTGGATGAGGAAACCAAGTGGGCCTGTGTTGAAGTTGAAGGAGCTATGCCACTCAGAACAATGTAAAAGAAGCTGACAAGAGTCCCTTTCCTTGTTTCTGTTACTGCTGTTGCTACACAGTGGAATGAGATGTTATTTAAAAAATGGTTAGCTTATTAACCACTTTAATATTGTAATGAAGCTAAGCCAATAAGCTTTAAAATTCCACCATAACCATAATTCACAGGAATAATGTCTGAGAATAACTGGATGCTGGCTACAAAATTATTACACACTTTTAAAGTGCTGCTGTATTAAAGTTCTTATGACTGACTTCACAGAATGCTCCTCTTCTCCCAATTCCTCCCTCCCAATCACTTACACAGTTCACAGATAATTATGATTGGAACTGAGCCTGGGAAACTTACCTCTTTATTCATTTTACTGTTCACTATAGATTTATTACCTCTGACTCAGCTAATTGGTATATTCTTAGTACCTAGCTTAGACATTGGCACATGGTGGGCAGCCAATATCTGTTGAATCGAATATGAGAAATATTACCTGTGGTTTGCATCTTCTGCTTTGTTTTTGAGGGAGGCAGCAGAGTACAGTGACGAACCTCCAGCAGGGAGTCAGTATTTGGGAAGAAGGCAGGCAGAGTCCTCTCACTTCTCTGTCATCTCCGGTCCCGATGTAGGGCCCTTCGGGCAAACTACACAGCCTCTACATCTCAGTTTCAACTTCCCAAAAACTGAGATAATATTGATGTCTTTTGCTTAAGTTTGTTGTAAGAATTAAATGACATAGTACCTCTAAAGTGCTTAGAATAGTGCTAGGTACATGCTAAGTGCTCAACGAATGTTAACTTTTATTGAAATTGGTTTTGTATGTTTGTCTATTTGTCTCTGAGGTGTAACCTTTGTTTTTACAGGAGAGGTAGCCAGTGTTTATGTCTTGTGCTCTCTGACTAGGTTTAAGACAAAACCAAAAAGATACCATCTTCTTTTTTTTCTTACCAAAATTTCTCTTTCCTAACAACAAATTCACTGTTCACTTACTACTGCAGAAGAAAAATTACTTTAATCTCAAAGGCAACATTAAAAATAGAGGGAAAGAAAACCAATCAATAAAACCAAAGGTCATTGAAACAGATGATTCTAACATACAGCAATACTCTTGAGCGTTGAGGTTATATACACATGTTTAAAAAGAAATACACAAACAAACAAGACACTCTGGAAGAAAAATCACATGATTTGGATTCTAATATTCAAATAATTTTATATGTGAAATTTTAAAAAAAACATGTAACTGAAAAGCCTTGAAGTAAAACACTGTGTCCAAATATTTTATTTTCTGGCAATGTGTTTTCCTCTCCATAGGAGCCAGATTAAATACTCGCATGCACACACACACACAGACACCGTGCCCCAAATTAGTTCTACCATGGGAATTGAAGGTTGTTTTAAGAGAAAATAATAAGATAACAAGGCTGAGTTTAGGGTTAGCATACTATTATTATTTTTCTTGTTCATTACCAGATATGGCCAACGTCAGTCATTACAAAATATTTGTTTTATTCATAGTCAGGATCTTTTAAATTACTGTTTTAAATATAGGAAGAAGTTAGGGCAGTAGCTTTGAAAGACTTTTTTTCCATGATCCTCAATAAGGAATGCATTTTATTACAACCTGAGTGTTCTATTTTATTTCATTTTTAAATGCTAGTTGTGAGTCACTAAATTTATTTTCACAATCCACTAATGGGTCGTGACCCACTGTTTGGAAAGCACTGCCTTAGGATGTTCTGTTGAATTTTCCCACTGAAGTGCCTGGAGCGGCAGGGAGAGGAACAGTTTTTGGAGGGTTGGAGGAGAAAGTTGAGAAAAGGAATTTGAGGGCCTTGGCCAAGGGCAAAATTTCTTTGAAGTTTCTCTATTTTACCTTTAAGACTTGCCCAGCTTTGGCATTAGACATCGTACAAAATCTTTTGTTTTTTTCTAAAAGGTTTTAAACCTCCCAGTATAATAAAACAGATGCTCCAGGGCCCCATGCTGTGTTATTCCAGGCTACCTCTCCTGCTAAGCGTATGCGCGCTGCACTCCGAGAAGCAGCCTGTCTTGGGTGATAAATGTACCCCCAGATAGTACGTGAATTTACCACGGGCTCAGGGCCTTTTGACCGTCTGACAATCAGTCAGCCCAGGTCACGTGGATGATCTCCCTGGGGAAAATGAGGACATTCCCTTCAGTCCGTGGACTGCTGTCTGAGCACGGGCCTTTTGCCTCTTTCCTGCTCTTCCAGGCCTGACCTGGAAAGGTGAAGGCCTCTCATGACTCAGACCCTCATTAGCCCGAACCACACAGGCAGCCTCCAGGCAGCTGCTGCGTCAGGAAGGGCACAGGCGATGCTAACGAGGTCGCCCTGCAGTGGGCTAAGAAGAGTTGGTCATGATGAACCAGGTGATGAATGTGCAGCCACGGAATCAATCTTTTTGAAGGGGAACATGTTAATTCTTCTATTTCCATGCAATTGGTTCGACAGCAGCTTGACATCATTCTTGCCCTGCATCAGCCACGGCCAAGGTCACAGCAGGCTAGAAAATGGAGTAAAGAAGTAAATAAACCAAAGGAGGGGGAACCTGTGTCATTTTTAAGCGCTTTTTAAAAATTTGGTATCAAAGGATCCCTGTAGCTGTTTGGGATCCAAAGATGCGATGGACTTATGTTCATAGTGTGTGTATTCTCAAAGAGGAACTCTCTCAAAGCTCACACTGTTCTTTTGTGGTATGATACTCAGAAATCTGGTTTTACATACACTCATATGCATATGAAAGGAAAAAAACTCACCTCAGTAGAAACCCAAGAAAGACGTCCTTAATTAAACTATAATTATAGATACAGAGGTATGGAGAGATAGATGTAGGGAATGGGGCTTAAGTAGAAAGCTCTGTTTCGTAAAGCCAAAGTGGGAAACTGCTGCACTGCACTGTTTAAATATGTGTGTAAACTTTACCATTGTTTTTTTCTTTTACTATGCTGGCTATTATTTCCATCCATAAAGCAGGTCCTATAACCAAGAAAGATTTCAGCCCAATGCCTTAATGTAGTAATAAAAAGGACCCTGCAATTTGAAAATCTGAGCTCCTTCTGCTTAAAAGTACAAAGGGTTTTATTCCTTTCGTCATTAAAAGAATAAAGTACATGTGTGGAAATCTGGACTTTTAGAAACTTGAACACTGTGTTTCTCTAGCTGAGGACCTAGAAATGAATTCCAAGTTGAAGAACTCATTTCAGGCAAAAGTAGCCACTATAATAACATTTAATTACTCTCAAGGAAAAAAAACTTAGGTTGGCTGCAGAATTTGAACATGAAGTTATAATATAGAGGGACATGAATCTTATTGCCTCCTGTGACATTTCTGTCTGCCAGACATGTTAAAATCCTGAAATCAAAAATTTATAATCAAAATGTCTCATCAGAGAGTATTTTTTAAATATATAAAATGTAAAAGTCAAATCAGATAGCAAAACTACCTGGTTAAAAGATTAAAGGGTGTGACCTATAAATATGCTATGGGGTGCCTTACAAAATGTAGTTAGATGACACAAAAATGCCAGAGCTTTTAAAAGGTTAGTTTGGTGCGCGTCTATGTTTTGTTAGTTCATTTGTTTGTTTTTTGTTTTTTTCAGATAACATGCACACTGGTATGGAGAAAAAAACGCTCATTCCCCATTTTGCCTCTTCATCCCAACTCAATTCCTATACAAGTCTCTCCTCTGACCAGAAAGCCTGACAGCCACTTCCAGCTACCTACTAACATTTTTAATATCTATAAAGTAACTGTAGCTATGCATATTAATGGTGTGTGGTGCAGTTAGAGTCAAAGCAGATTATCAGGGACATTCGCAGGGCTTAGAAATCACCATGACAATTTTTAAAATTCATGTAGTTTTTGCTTTTATATGACATTTTCTGCTCTATGCACTTGTTTTATCCCCACAGCAATTATGTAAAGCAAGAAACATCATTCTCATGCTTTAAATGAAGAAATTGAGATGCCGGATTGGATAGAGAGATCCAAAATGGTGGCTGTGGAGGTGGGAGCTACCCTTACCTCCTCCCGGGGCCACACTGGAATTATAACTGAAACATAGAAAAACTGTCCTGAATAACCAACTGAAGACTAGCTGAATGGAAGTATGACCAAGGATTTGCAAAAGAAACCACACTGAGACTAGCACGAAGTGTGCAGACACAGAGGGCTGGCTCCACTCCTACAGGCAGTGGCAGAGATTCTGGAGGGTCATCTTAGCTGCAAAGGTTCCCCCTGAGGAGTGTGGGGTCTCAGCCATACACTGGGCTCCCCAGTCTAAAGCAACAGACCTAGGAAGAGGCACCCACATAATACCTGGTTGTGAAAATCAACAGGTTCTCTGTCTGTCAGGGAGACACGAATCTGCTAGAGACACAGGCACCCTCTGAAAAGACGAATGCACAAAATCTCACTTGCAGCCCCCACCCTGGGCCCCAGTGGAAGGAGGGTGAATCAGAGCCAACTGGAGTCAGGTGAGAAAAAACTGGGGTCTGCGGCTGTGCTTAGAGAGCTGAGGGGATAGCCACTGGGAACCCGGTGCTGAGTCGCTCTTTCACACCGCAGACGCTTTCTTGGGTGGAGCACTCCCCGCCTTACGGCATCAGCCTGGGGGAAACAATTGACCCGTCCTGAGGACTTCCTGCTGCGTCACCCTGAGGAGCTCTCCCCTGCTGAGAAGTCAGGTGCCTGGGCCAGAGTATTGAAGTCTGCACAGACTCAGGAAATGTCAGTGACTGAGCTGTGTGCCTCTGGGGCATGGGTCACCCTCCTCGCTTTCCCCGTGAACATGACTGGAGCCTGCTTCTCGTGGGAAATCCTCTAGCCCCATTCTTTGGGCTCCAGGTGGCCCTACCCTCTCACCTCCTGGAAGCCCTGCCCTGCTGAAGCCTAGGCAGAATCCAGGATACACTGCGTTGTTTGGACCCAGGGCAGGGGCCACTCTTCCCACCTTCCTTCAAGCCCAACCAGCATCTCTCCTTCCCAGGAGATCCACTAGCCCTACCCCTGGGACTCCTGACTGCCCCACCCTGTTGAGTCAGGCTCCTGGAAGAATCTTGGACAGGCAGCTGTGTGGCTCTAGGCCAGGGGAAATTTTTTGCTTGCATATCTGACTGGGCATATTGAGCCCTCACTTTTTAAAGAGACTTTATTTATTCATTTTTAGAGAGAGGGGAAGGGAAGGAGAAAGAGAGGGAGAGAAACATCCACGTGTGGTTGCCTCTTGAACGCTTCACACTGGGGACCTGGTCTGCAACCCAGGCATGTGCCCTGACTGGGAATCAAACCAGCAACACTTAGGTTTGTAGGCCAGCACTCAGTCCGCTGAGCTACCCCAGCCAGGGTGAGCCCTCACATTATGCTGCCAAATCTTGGTCTCTTTGGGCCTGACAAACTCTGCTGGCCTCACCCTGATGACTCTCTGAGACCCCAACCTGTCACAAAGATATGCAGGCTCCCAGTGGGTGGCAGTTAGATTTGGTATATCATGGGACATTTGCTGAGTAGCCTCAGACCCAGAACTGGCACTGCATTTGAACCTGCATCAATCTGAATACTACTCACCCTAGCTGGTGACCCACTGAATATCTACCTCATACTGCCAGAGGCTCTTTCAGTGAGTGAGCCTATCAGGAAGCCAGCAGGCTGAGGCAGGTGCAGGCAGAACTCTGGGTGCCTTGGGACTTTTGCTGACCTGCCCCTGGACCTGGTGCTGCTAAAAACCAGCCTTGGTGCACAGCTGGTCTTTCCTGCACACACCCAAGCCCAGCAGAGGTAGCCACAAACAATGTATCACTTCATAGCTCCAAACAGGTTGCCCAGGGCCAGTCACAGGCAGCATCTGACACTGGCCACACCATAGTTCCTCCCAAGAGGCCCCAGAACTAACACATCCAACAGCCAGCTTCAGACAACATTGGAGCTGGATACAATTAACTTCACAAGCAGCATATCTAAAAGGAGAGCTTGGCAGGCACCAAACTTTGCTGCGGCGAATATCTCTCCATATGGTCAACACCTGCACAGCTGCTCACACACTATGTATGGTCAAGGTTGAGCCTCACAATCACCAGAATGGGGATTGATCTCATGCACTAATGGGCCAATAGTGATCAAGACTCAGTTATAACAAGAAGGCCCATACAACCTACACAAAGGAGCTCACAGGTCAGGTGATCAAGGAGACTGCACCATTGGAACCCACAGGACACCTACTGTGTAAGGTCACCCCATGAAGACTGGGAGTCATTGTAAATCTGTCTAATGCATAGAAACAAACAGAAAGAGGCAGCCAAAATGGGGAAATAAAAAAAAAACAGGACCTCAATGAAGAAACAGAAGAACTATCTCTCAAAAAAAGAGAGATATAAATGAAATGAAAGCAAGCAATTCACTATATATAGAGTTAAAAAATAGTTATAGTAATGCTCAAGGAATTTAGTGAGAACTTCAACAAAAAAGATAGCAATCACAAAAAAGAACATAATAACTATAAATAGTCTGAAATGAAGAAAACACTAGAAGGAATAAACTTTAGGAAGAAGAAGGCAGAGGGTCAAATCAGTGATCTGGAAGATGAGGTAGCAGAAAACACCCCATCAGAGCAGAAAAATGAGAAAGATAATTTTAAAAAATGAGGGCATTTTAAGAGACTTTAGGGACAACATGAAGCATGACAACATTCATGTCGCACGGTTACCAGAAGAAGGGAACAAGGGATAGAGAAATTATTTGCAGAAATAACATCTGAAAAGTCCCTAATTTGGTGAAAGAAAAAGACACAAGTTTAGGAAGTGCAGGGCATCCAAACAAGGTGACAAACCCACAGCAACATCACACTCAATGGGCAAAAACTAAAAGTACTTCCCTCAAGATCAGGAGCGACACAGGAAGTAAACTATCAACAAAATCAAAAGATAACCCTCTAAAAGGGAGACCATACTTGTCAATGATATATCTGATAAGATGGCAATATCAAAATTTTATAAAGAACTTACAGAACTCAACACTAAAAAAGTAATCCAATTAAAATGGAATAAGGACCTGAATAGACACTTCTCCAAAGAGGACCTACGCATGGCCAATAGACATATGAAAAGATGCTGAATGTCACTAATCATCAGAGAAATGAAAATTAAAACCACATTGAGATATCTCCTCCTGCTGTCAGAATAACTACCATCAATAAATCAACAAACAAGTGCTGGAGAGGATGTGGAAAAAAGGGACCCTAGTGCACTCACTGTTGGTGGAAATGTAGACTGGTGCAGCCGCTATGGAAAACAGTACAGTTTCCTCAAAAAACTAAAAATGGATCTACCTTATCACCCAGTGGTCCCACTTCTGAGACTATAGCCAAAGAAACCTGAAATACTAATTTAAAAAATATATGCACCCCTATGTTATTGCAGCATTATTTATAATAGCCAAGATTTGGAAGCAGCCCAAGTGAGTGGGTTTATCCATCAGTAAATGAGTGGATAAAACAGCTATGGTACATTTATACAATGGAATACTACTTGGCCATAAAAAAGGAAAGCCTGGCTGGTGTGTCAGTAGATTGAGCGCCAGACTGTGAATTGTGAACCAAAAGATCACCAGTTTGATTCCCAGTCAGGACACAGGCCTGGGTTGGGGGCCAGGTCCCCAGCTGGGGGTGTACAAGAGGCAACCGATGAATGTATCTCTCACACATCAGTTTATCTCCCTCTCTTCCTCCTTCCTTTCCCCTCTCTCTAAAAATAAATAAATAAATCTTGGAAAAAAAGAAGGAAAGTTTTATCTTTTGCAACAACATGGATGGACCCAGAAAGCATTATGCTAGGGGAATAAGCCAGTCAGAGAAAGACCAGTATGAATTCACTTATATGTGGAATCTAATGAACAAAACAAACAAAAAGAAATAGAAACTGGTTTATAGATACAAAAAACAGACCGACAGATCTCACAGGGGGGGAACTTGTTGTAGAGCTGGGTGAGAAAAGGCGGAGGGATTCCACAAAAGAAACAAACAAAACCAAACCTCACAGACACAGACAAGGGCATGGTGATTACCAGGGGAAAATGGAGGTGGAGGGCAGTGGAAGGGGAGGAAAGAGGATGAATGCTCACAGAAAGAGACTCGACTTTGGATGATGAACGCACTGTAGGCAGATGTATTAGAGAATTGTATACCAGAAACCTATATAATTTTGTTAACTAATGTAACCCTAATAAATGCAATACGATTTTTTTTAAATGAAGGGTTGTGCTGTTCTCAAGACTAGGTCATCTCCCTATTTATAAACTTTCAAAGTAACTGAAAAAATTTATCACCACTTACCACAGTCATAATTAATTTAAAGTGTCTGTCTCTCTGCCTGGACCACAAACTTCCTGAGAGCTGGGATACCATGTTTATCACTGAATCCTGAGTATCTAGCACATGTCTGGAACAGAGGGGGTGCTCAGAAAAGATTTAACTATTGAATGAATGCACGAGTAAAAGTTTTTTAAAGTCCTACAGAAATTATGGGCAAATCCAAGATCTGAACCTCCATCTTTTGCTGGAAAAACCTTATTTCTTCCACTCTGTCAATGTGGGGCAAGTGTAGTGTGTCTTCATAGCAGTCTTTTAAGATGCAGAACCTGGAGCTCTGGATAAAGAAATGGAAGCTAGACTGTGTGGAAAGATACAATGAAAGAGGATGTTCTGACACAAAGTCACCTGAGACTGAAACTTGAAATTTTCTCAAATGTGTCCTAAGAATGGTTTAATTCAGAAACATGTTTGTATTTCTTAACTATATGTAAGGTTTTCTCCCCCAGGCCAAAAGGAATGAGAAAGACTCACTCAGGCCAGGAATCTACATTTTTAACTGCCACCACCACCACCCAGAGCTGCAGCTGCTGCCAATAGTGCTCCTATTGCTGTTACCACTGGTATTACTATTACTATTGCTTTTATTAAAGTGAATATTTCAGCTGTTGTTTAAAACACGCTTTGACTCAGTTTAGTTTGGGGTAAACCTTTCTCTTAAATGAGAACTATTTTAAATGAGCAATGTTTCTAAATATCCAGTGTCTTTTTTCTTTCCTTTTCTTTTTGTTTAGATAATGGATTTTATTTGAATTTAGGAAACAAACTATTTTTAAATTTTTATTTTTCAATTACAGTTTATACTTAATATTATTTTGTATTGGTTTTGATGTATAGCATAGTCATTAAGAAATCCTATACAGACTGATCCCCCCATATTTCAAGTACCCACCTGACACCATACACAGTTATTACAATGTTACTGACTGTATTCCCTATGCTGTACTTTACATCCCTGTGACGATTTTGTAACTACCATTTTATACTTATTAATCCTTTCTCCTTTCTCACCGAGATCCCCAAACCTTCTGGGGACCATCAGCCTGATTTCTGTACCAATGAGTCTGTTTCAATTTTATTTGTTCATTGATTTTGCTTTTTAGATTCCACATGTAAATAAAGTCATATGGTATTTCCCCTTATCTGACTTATTTCACTAAGCATAATACCCTGTATGTGCATCCATGCTATTGCAAATGGTAAGATTTTCATGTGTTTTATGTCCAAGTGATATTCCATGATCTATATATACCACCCCGTTTTTATTCTCTGGTCCACTGATGGGAACATGGGCTGCTTCAACGTCTTCACTATTGTAAGGAATGCCACGGCGAACCTAGGAGTGAATATAGGTGTGCTACGGAACAGCAAGGGGGGTCCGGCTGCCCGCTGCCATCCTCTAGGCAAAATTAGAGAGGCAGAGGTTTAGTTATAGAAGAAAGGAGTCTTATTCAAAAGCTACACAATTTTGGAATAACAGCTTTCCATGTGCATTAGTCACTTACAGCTTTAATCACTTAAGCCTATCAATTAAGGCTAAACTCTTAACACCTGAATTCTCCTCGTGTTCACCTGTTTTTAATTATCTTATTTCTATAGGATTGGTTTGTAGACAATGTAAGATACAAAAGCTACACAATTTTGGATGAATGGCAGTCTTCTGCCTCAAAGCCCATCCCCTCTAGAACACCCAGGGAATAACCCTGCCCTCCTCTGCCAGGGCAGCCCAATCCTAGGCTGCTTCTGAAGCTCCTTCCCATCCCAAACAGCACTGCTGGGAAGCACAGGCAGCTGCAGCACAATCATCCAGGCACCTCTGAGGGAGAAGAAGAGCCTGAGAACCCATCTGGGTCCTTCTTTTATCTGAAATCTTCTGGACCATAATTCCATGTGCTCCAGAGGTGTTCAGCTTCTCAGCCAATCCCATCCTAGAGTGTTTACCCTTAGTGCTTCCAGGCAGCCTCCTCCTCTGGCCTTCCTACCTCTCCCCAGTGATCGGATCAGATCTCTATCATATATTCTTTCAAATTAGTGTTTTGGATTTCTTTGGACATAAACCCAGAAGCAGACTCAGTGGGTCATAGGCAGTTTTATTTTTAATTTTTTGAGGAACCTCCTCCCTTTTTTCCACAGTGGCTGCACCCATCTGCCTTCCCACCAACAGTGCACAAGGGGTCCCTTTTCTCCACATCCTTGCCAGCACTGTTGTTTGTTGATTTATTGATGATAGCCATTCTGACAAATGTGAGCTGAAATCTCATTGTGGTTTTAATTTGCATTTCTCTGGTGATTAATGACTTGGAGCATCTTTTCATGTCTATTAGCCATCTGTATGTGCTTTTGGAGAAGTGTCTTGAATATTCAATTTCTTGATTCCAGAATGCAAGGCAGTGCTTTCAGAACTACATCTGTGTTGCTCCCTAAATTCCAAGGTTCACAGAAGCGGGAGAAGAGCAGAGCCAACAAGTGTATTTGTACCAAGATGCAAACTGAATACTCTCTGGATTCAAACTTATCTTTTAATCCACCTGAGTGGTACCAATTTGACTCTTCTGGCTCGAACTTGCTTTATGAGGCTTGGAAAACAGAGCTGTCCTTTGCCCGTCACCCTGACCATGTGCATCTCACAGCTTCTCTTCTCACTGACTCACAGAACAGGAATGAAACAGGGAGACGCAGCACCTTCATCGGGAAGACAGGACAGGAGCCAGTCTGAGCGGCGAGGTTGTCCTGGGTTGGAATCCAGACTCCTCTAATTACTACCTCTTTAATCTTAGCCGAGTCCCTTAACCTTTCTAAGACTCAGTTTCCTGATTTACAAAACCGTTTGATTTTATATGCACCATATGTAATTATTGCAAAAAATTGATTAGTTAATTAAGCTATTTGAAAGCTCATTGCAAGATGCCTGGCCCTCAACACACATAGCTAAATGTGAATGTAATCTAAATCCCTTGCTGGCTAGGCTCCCATAAACTCCTCATTGGACCTCTGGTAGCACCTCTAGAAGAGGAGTGTTTGATGTTGCCCGAAAACACACCCACATCTGCCAGGGTGGATTTGCATATATATTTGCATTTGTATTCTGTTTAATCCCTTCTCCAAAGAGACCTACCCACTCCATACTCCTCCTCCTCTACCCACTTCCTTTCTTCTAAATTTACGGTTTCTCCCAGCCATGCTGTGCACATCTGTGTATTTAGCCAAAACCTCCACCCTTTTCCATCCTGCCCCCAACCCTCACTGGCACTGTAATTGCTCTTTTCTTCCTCTGCTCCTGTAGTATAACCCCGTTCTGTTGTAAACAAACTCCATTATCTAGGCACCCTGGGAAATGTCAGAGTAAAACACGCAGCTGCTGCCCTACTGCAGTTGTCTAAGCCTTTTTATTCTCTTCAATCCCTGATCTCACAATCCCAGCCTTGGCACAAACTATATCTCTTAGTCTGCTGATATATGATTATGTCTGTGTAATTTTCCACAAACATTTTAACTGTTCTAAAGATTAAAAAAAACAACATTTTTTGTTATCCACAGAACCGTACCTTAAAATCATTACACGGTGCTTCTAACTATAATTTTTTACTGTTAAAAAGGTGGTGACAAGAAATAGTTGAAGGTTTATAGTTAAATCTGTGAAAACAGTGTTCGGCGGGGGAAAGATGAAATAGAAAGCAGTCTTTGGCATTATTCATGGGAATTCTTGGCTAGGATTTAGAATACAAATATATTTTCCTCAGATGAAGGCTGATTAATTTTCTTCTTTTAGTTACAGAAATAGTGACTTTCTTTAGCTAGGTAAATAACTTTAAAGAAAAATGAAAAGGGATGTTTCAAAATGTATAGTTTAAATCATCAGATGGTATATATGAGCATCATGATTTAAGACAGAATTAATGATAAATAATATATCAATCAACCCCTTGGAGACTCTATTATGACACTGATGTTCTACAAAAAATGAAATTTAGTCTCTGACAGCCTGAAATATTGCCTTCACAGAGTTATTAACAATCAAGTTTTGTTTGGTATAAGCTCTTCATGCAAGACTTATTCTTTTATTTCAAATTTTCTCATGAAAGAATTTGCCCAATTTTTCTCTCTCGCATTTGGAGAAATCTGTGCTGTCAGCTAATACGTACTGAAAGTATGTGGTGTTTTGGGTCTTGAGCAGACAAGTAAATGCATGGCCTTCCCTACACTGTAAATGCTAGCGTGCTAAATTGACCTTTAGTGCTGTAAATGCCGAAAACTATGTCAAGCCTAGACTTGGCATCTGGCACAACTGGTCTCTCCCCACTCCACGATCACTGCTGAAACTGCTGCCAGAGCCGCCTTTTAAAAATCAAAACCCTGTCACCACGTCACTTAAAATTTTTTATTAGCACCAGCAGTGTAGGTACGTAGACACCCACAACCTTCCTAAGAACATGCTGACCTAACTGCACCTTTCCAGTTTCCATCCTACCCCTCCCCTGCTTCAAGTGTGATGTCCTGGCCCCATCGAACTACTTAGGACTCCCTGAACACAGCCCTTTGGTTTCCACGCCTTTCTAACATGGTTCAGGAAGGATCTTCCTTTGCTTGTACATCCACCACTATCCACTTCTTTCTGATCAGGACTCGACTATCCTTCAATTAAAGAACAGTGTCTACCTTTAAGAGAAGTCACCTCTTCCCTGGATCCCTTTTTGGTCATTCTTCCTTTGAGTAGATGATGTCCTCCCCTTCCCTCTCTTCTTCACGCTACCTAGTGATTTGGCGTTTGTATGTAGCTCCTCGAGCCTCTATTATAGCATCTTATACCTTGTACTTCAGTTATCAGTCAGCCCCACTCCATGACTTGTCTTAAAACTTGAGTAAAAGGCTGTGCTTATTCATCATTTTCTCCCCAGTGAGAGACCAACCTGCTCTGAGTAGTCACTCAAAAACAATTCGATGAAGTAATGGTCTTTATTTTTACCATCAAGGTTAAACAATTACCAAACTGGAACCAGAGCAATCTGACATATAAAACATCCGATGGACAAAAATGAATTCTCCAAAGACAACCAACCTCTCCAACTGTTGAAGAAAGGCTGTTGGTTATCTGTTCTTACCAGAAGTTGGCCTTTACAAATGTTTAAAAACAGTATCAGTGTTTTTCTATATTCAAATTAACTTTACATTTAGCAAGGTTTCAAGAACACTATCTGCCAAAGATATCTTATAAAGTTGTTAGAAAATAAAGTTTTCTAGAAAATAAACATAGTTCATTAGAAGCCTATGTGAATGTACACTTTATCAAGAACTAATGCGTTCCATTTGTGAAAGCTTAGACTTGACCTCCAACAAGAAATAAGAAAGGTCAGAAACAAATTATTTGAAGCTAGGCAAACCAGTTGTATTTTTAATTATTAAAGACTTTTTTGTTAAGTGTGGAGCCAAGTGCTTTCGTGTACAGGAGGCACTGTGACACTGAGTCAATGAGCTTAGACTCTGGAGTCAGCCTGCCTGGACTTCAAATGCCGCTATATCACTTTCTACAGGTTTGAAATCTTGGATGAGGTAACCAGCCATCCATGTCTCAGTTCCCTCATCAGTAAAATGGAGCTAAATAGTACCTACTTAGCGGGGTTAAGCAAGAAGTAAATTGGAAAACCCACCTAAAGAACTTAGCAAGCAGCCAATTTTCAATAAAAATAAGCTGTTATTATAAATTGCCTGGTTAAAAAACAAAACAAAACAAAATAAGATGATGAGTTTTCTTAAACAAAGAAAGATGTACAGTGGCTAAATACCCCCAAATGAATTAATGCAACAGAGGCAGCACATCTAGACCAAGGGTTCTCCCCCCGTACAGTAAGGACCACCAACCGTGAGCCACTGTCTAGTGGGTGTGGGGCCCTGCCTTGTCTCCGGGGTTAGTGGTTCCTTCCTGGGTGCTGCCTTCATGCTGTATGGAAAAAGGGGGGAAATGACAGAGGTGGAGGGTGGGCAAAACAGGTAAAAGTGGTCAAAAGGGACAAACTTCCAGTTATAAAATAAGTCCTGAGAACGTAGTGTACAGCATGGTGAGTATAGTTAATAATACTGCAATATATATTTGAAAGTTTCTAAGAGAATGAATCTTAAGAGTTCTCATCAACAAATAAAATTTGTAACTGTGTGGTGACAAATGTTCGCTAGACTTACTGTGGTGATCATTTCATAAAACATACAAATACATTTGTAACAAATGTGTATCTATTATATTTCAATTAAAAAATTAGAAGATAATTCCTGGCCACATAGCTCAGTTGGTTAAAGTGTTTTCCCGATATGCTAAGGTTGCAGGTTCAATTTCCAGTCAGGGCACATATGAGAATCAACCAATACATGCATAAATAAATGGCATAGCAAATTGCTTGCTCTCTCTCTCTCTCTCTTCCTCCATTCCTCTATCAATAAAATAAATAAATAAATAATTTGAAGGTAAGAACTAGAAAGTTATACATCTCACTACATTAACAACCACAAAACGTTTGTTTCTTACAACTATCACATAAGTGTGATTCTTCCCAAATCTTAAAAAATGCAGGAGTCTTACACATATTTTCTCTTCTAAGGTAGAAGATTTGGGGTTTTTTGATTTTGGGTTATTTTTTAAAAAATAACAAATTCTTGTGTGTTTACCATAGTTTTATTGGTAAATAAAATCTACTTTTGCATGTTTGACAATTTCTATATTTTTTAAGTCTGTGTCAAATATAAATAGTACCACAATAGATTTTTTATTACGTAAATGTTTCTACTTCTGGACTTTGTTTGAAGTCAGATGAAATAGCTGGAATTTGATTTTTATGATGTAAAATTTACCTTTCTGTTTTCTGCTTGGGTGACAGGTCGCTGCTGCTCCTGTGAAATGGGCACCCCCAGGCTTTGCCCACCACCGCCTTGAACCTTTGGAACTCTTCCCCAGGGGAGCTGGTTCTAGGAAGACCATCACTGTGGACCCGTTCCAGAGGTTTTGAGGCTAGCAGTGTGGGAAAGGTTACTTCTCACTCTGTTCTCCCAAAGAATGTAAAAGACAGTCCCAAAGCACTGTCTTCCCTAAAAACAGAAGGTCGCGAAAGTGGAAACCCTACCAAATGCTGATGGCAGATAAAAAAAATAAGGTCCAGTAGCAAACAGAAAACTGAGAGTCCCTGACAGGCCCCAGGCATGAAAACAAGAAAGTCCAGAAAGAGAAGAGCCTGAGCAGCTGTAATTAGGGTCAAGAGAGTGGAGGTATGAAGTGCACAATGATTGATCGTCTTTCCTTTCTACATTCTCCTCATCAGAGTATTTGAATTTCTTGATTTGATTAACCTACTACCATAGTTAGCTGGAATGCTCTTTGTGGTTTACCCAAGGGTTTCTTAAGTCCCTGACACTCCATGTTAAAATAAACAAAATAACAATAAAACCCCAAAATCCAATCAAGAAAACTGATTCAAATTTCCTTGGACAATGGACAAAAGCAAAGAATTATGTCCATCTACACACTTGTCTGTATAGGCAGAAAAAGAGTGCTATTTAAATAAAAACCCAGCAGTGGAATGGGCCACAGATTTACCATGTATAGAGAATTAAATAGGCAAAAATACTTTTTAGAATCTTTGCTTTTTTATAACTGTTCAAATCTTCTTCCTGAAACTTAACTCCACTGGGAGATGAGAAGTCAATTTTTTTAACCTCATCTGAGGATATGTTTATTGATTTGAGAGAGAGAAGGGAAGTGGTAGGGGAGGAAAGACATCAATGTGAGAGACAAACAATTGCTTGACTTCCCATATGCACCCCAGCTAGGGATAGGACTGGCTACCTAGTTCTGTGCCCCAGGGATGGAACCCTCAACCTTTTAGTGTACGGGACAATGCTCCAACCAACTGAGTCATCTGGCCAGGGCGAGGTGTCAGATTTTAAATGTACCAAATAATGGTGCCCAATATGTTTTCATTTAAATAATTTCTTTTGAATTCCTCACTATATTTCAGAAAATTTGTCAGTTTTTCAGATTTCCCTTTTCTTCTCCTTGCTCATCCTCAGGATGTTATCTATGTGTGTGTGGTGGGGGACCACTCACTTTAGACTTCAGTGGGGGCCCTCAAGTCCACAGATGGTCAGAAGGTCTTCACTGGTTCCTGCATGAAGTTGTTAATGTGGTAAAGTTTCTGGACCATCATCAGCTGAGATATGCCTGGTTCCTCCAGGTTTATCATTTAGAGTGCCTATCTAAGCTCTGGATTTGCAGTTTCCAGAAGCAAAGTCCCTGCGTTTCTGTAGCCTCTTTGTCCCAACTCTAGGACTCAGCTGATTCACCAGGTTTTTAGCCCCTTATCAGGAATGTGGGAACATTTAAATGCCCCTGTACAACTTCTTAGTCTACCAGCAAGTAGGTAGACTAAGAAGCAGCAAGCTTTTTCAAGCTCATCTATCGAGTTGCTTCCTTCTATCACAATGGCATTATTGCTCCCGCATTATGATGGATATAGGCTCATGCCAAAAGCTGGACTCTGAAAAACTACAGGTGGTCTCCCTCAGGTTAGTCCACAAAGTATAAATGGTGTAAAGAAGGCCTTACACATCAAAATGAACTTCATGTGCTCATCCTTGGTCAAGATTCTAGCCTAAGAAGAATAAATTGATGCTAGAACTTAGATATAAACATCAGATTTCTTTACTTTCTATTTTTAATCTTTTCCCATAGACTACTGGATGAGAAGGAGTAGCCTTTCACCTCATTCAATCTCTGGCATTGACTTGCCCTACATCGTAGTGTCCTTCTTCTCAAGGGTGCTAAGACTGACAGTGTAAATGGTGAAGAGTCATCCTCACTATGCTCTAGAAGAAACTCCAGCATCTAGTAGGTAGGCCTACCTTTTAATCTCTGTGGTAGCTAAGAGAGTTTAGAAATAAATCCTTTGCTCATTGCAAAGTCCTGCTTTCAAAACAACTCTTGCCAAGAGGATGCTAAAATGCAGTACTCTACCCTGCATCCGAAGGACAGAGTATTTACTCCAACTTGTTCTTTGGAAACAATCCTAATTCTCCTTAAGGCAAATGATGCCCCTTTCAGAGTAAGAAGGAAAAGTTTGTAGCAGGTAAGGCAAAAGAAGAATGCACATTCATTTTTCTTTTCTAAAATAGAGTAATTTTTATATCTTTTTACTTTCCTTTCTTTTTCTTTTCCCTCCCTTTCCCTATTATTCTTTACATTAGTTAAATCAGAGAGTACTGCCTCACTGGGGTGTCTTTTTACTTGGTAAATGTATTTATAGTATTTTGGGATGTTTGTCCTCCTGATACATTCCAGAAAAAGGACGGTTTCTAGAGTGGTCAGGAGTCATCTCGAGGGCTGAGTCACCTCAAGGGCTGAGTCACAGAGAACTGGAATCAAAGTCCTGTCCTAACACATCCCTTTGAGCGTCATTTGCCTCCCCAAGCCTCTATTTCTCATACTAAAAATAGAGATAACAGTGTGTATACTACAAGGTAGTTATGAAGATACATCACACATCTCAGTCTTAACATGCCTAAAAGTATACTCTGGATTTTCCACCTTACATAACTCTTCCTCCTCCAATCTTTCCATGTCAACAAATGGCAATTCCTTTCTCCAGCTGGTCAAGGCAAAATTGTTCAAATCACCCTTGACGCCACTCTCACTTTCATACCACATCCAAATCCTCAAGAAATCAAGTTACTCTGCTAAATGTATGTAGGAATTGCCCATTCCTTGTCACCTCCACTTCTAGCACCTTGGTCAGAGGAAAAATGAACCATCACTTTTTAGTTTAGGTAATACTAAATACTGCATCAGAATATCTCACTGTGTTAACACTAAAAAAAATTGTTTTACATTCTTTTTTCTAACAATTTTATTTATTTATCTTTAGAGAGGAAGGGAAGGGAGGAGAGAAACATCAATGTATGGTTGCCTTTCATGAGTCCCCTGCTGGGAACTGGCCTGCCACCCAGGCATGTGCCCTGACTGGGAATTGAACCGCAATCATGTGGTTTGCAGGCCTGAGCTCAATCCACTGAGCTACTCCAGCCAGGGCTACATTCTTGACCAATATGCAGCTGTCATCTAAGCAGGGATTCTGGGATCTAGTGTCTTTCATCCTTGTGGCTCTGCACCTACCAAAAACCCCCCCAAAAAACTGCCGAAGAGAAAGAGCATGGAGGTGGCACTTGGGGGACCTGGTGGGCCAGGTCTGGGAGTGGCTTACATTTCTTCTACTCACATACCCTTAGTCCGGAGTCAGCTAGATAGACACACCTAACCACAAAGGAGGCTGAGAAATACGGTCTAGCTGTGAACCTAGGA
Source organism: Sturnira hondurensis (assembly GCF_014824575.4). Classification (NCBI taxonomy): domain Eukaryota; kingdom Metazoa; phylum Chordata; class Mammalia; order Chiroptera; family Phyllostomidae; genus Sturnira; species Sturnira hondurensis. Next base: position 4,834,321 of record NW_028088140.1, on the reverse strand, counting down.
GGAAGAAGAAATGGGTATGGTAGATAGTTAGGCTATACCCATCACTCACAACCTAGACATTAATTGCAAACATTGTCTAACTAGTTTTCCCATTTTTGCCTTTGTGTTTTTATAATTTTTTATCTGAACATAGTCACCTAAAGATCCTTTTGAAACGATTCAAATCATGTTCATCTTTTGCTTTCCATCTTGTTTATTCCAAAGTCTTTATCATGACTTTCAGGCTTTATATGATTTCTCTCCCTTGATTCTCCTTCCTTTCTCTCCTTCCTTGATTCATTTCTTAGCATTCTCTCTATTTGCTCACTGCACTACAGCCTCTTGTCAAACTTTCTGTTGAATACCTATAGTCCCTCTGCCCCGAACACCCTCTCCTTTAGATGTTCGCAGGGCTGTCTTCTGTGCTGCCTTCAGATCCGTTTCAAATTCCAGCTCATTAAGCAGCTTTTGTTGAATATCGTCTCCAAGGTGCCACTCTCACCCTCCTCTCACTCCATCCCTTTTGTATTGCACTTAACGTAATTTCTACTTATTTTTATGCTTAGTGTTTCACTTCTGAGATAGAATGTCTCCTCTCATGGGAGGAGGAACTTTGTTCCCTGGCCCCTTCATAGAGGCTCAACAAGCATTTTAAAAATTATTATTGAAAAAGTGAATGAATGAGCAAGTGAATGAATTGTTTAGCACACAGCCTGGCAAAAAGTAATAAATAGTAGCATTTTGCTGTGATACTAAGTTTTTCTGTCAGATTCAAAAGAATACTGTTTTTTGAATTTTATTCATATTTGGGTTTTTGTGATAAAAAACGATGTGCAGATATAAGGTTAGTTACTTTCTCAGGCTTTCCTCATCCTTAATATGATACTCTCTCTTCTTTCAACTTTTCATCTTTACACCTCTTTTTAAAAAATATTTTATTTATTTATTTTCAGAGAGAGGGGAAGGGAAGGAGAGAGGGAGAGAAATATCAATGTGTGGTTGCCTCTCATGTGTCCCCCACTGGAAACTGGCCTGCAACCCAGGCACGTGCCCTGACTGGGAATCAAACCGCGATCCTTTGCTTCACAGGCCCGCACTCAATCCACTGAGCTACACCAGCCAGGGCTCATCTTTACACCTCTTTGACACACTAATCTGTCCTTTACCTATAGAATGAGGCAGGAGGTATAGGGGAAAAATGAGAAGAATTTATAATTCAGTATGCAGCTAAAAGTAAAAAGGAAAGCTAAATTACTGTATCTTATGCTAAGAAGAAATAGAAGACATAAACATCATAACCAAATGTTACCATATCTTTCTTGATTAAGTAAATTTCAGTATAAATACTTTGCAAGTATAGTCAGGGTCATAACTTCTTAAACTGAAGCAATGATAGTCTCTATGACTGGAAATAAGATGAGATAAATATGCTTTATTTTTATTTTACCTTATATAGAAAAACTCAAAAAATTTGCAAAATATATCAGACTTTCATTAAGTGTAGTGTTCCTCCAGATATAGCTTGTGTAAGAGGGAAAAAATAACACATTCTGAGAATAGTTTAATGGGGGGCCAAAGGTAGCTGTGAAGGAGAAATTCTGAACTGTAAAAAAAGATATTAAAATGTGACTTTCAATTAGTTCAGACATGAGCTCTAACACTCTCTATGTCTTCAGAAATGACACCTCTTATTTCTCCAGGAATCGGGATGTCAAAGGGTAATTCTAGGGTACTTCAAAAGATTCAGTGTCTGATTTTGTTAACTGCTAGACTAATTATTGGTATATAATGAAAAATTACTGGAGACCACTAAATTCTTGACAGGTAAAAAACATTCTTGAGAAATTGTGACATTAAAGCCTTTAATATTCACTTCATAGCTCTCTTTCTTCAGAAATACCGAAATCTGTTCAGATCAGTGGGATTTTTTCCTTTGAGTGTTTATCAGTGCATGGGTCTACCGTTATGTCAGTCAATATATATTGTAAGGGAAGATATGAATAACATTGATTTTCAAAACACTTTGAACTTGCTACTTCTAGGGCAGAGTATTTTCAAAGGAAAAGGCCATATGCTGAAAAACGACAATAACCCTCTTAGATCACCTGTGGACCAGATATTCAGCTGCTCGGTCAATGGTCCTCAGGCAACGGCACTAAGAATTACTCACCTACACTCAATAGCTCTCCAGTTCCTCCAACTAAATGATGGTCAAGCCCTACTTAAGAGGTGAGACTAGGTCACAGCCAGGTGGAAATTGCAGCACACCATCTTAAGAAGGGGTCAAGTGAGGGCAATAACGACTATGCAACGGGGGGAGAAATCATAGTCATTCAAAAGGAATTCTGAGCATGCCGTGAGTGAAAGGTCCACCCCAGAGGGTTACTGATAAGTTAGGAACAAAAGTCTAAAGCTGGAGTCGTGGAGACCAGTGGGAAAGCAAAACTGCGTGTGGTTGATTCAGAGCAACTGGAGTCAGGGAGGGTGCAGGACAGCAAGACAGAGCTTGCCCTGCCTGAGGACGACAAAGGTAATGAGGAGAGGAAGGAGGGGACGGGGGAATGGGCATGAGCATATGGTGAACACCAGAACTAACTGAATGTTTTCCTCCCAGTGTGGCCTTATGGGTCTCGTGCATCCGAATCCTTCAGGAAGCACGTTTTAAACAGATTCCCAGGCCCACCCCAGACCTCCTGAATCAAATCTCAGAAAGTGGAACACAGGAACTTAAACTTTCAACATGCTTCCCAGGTAACTTAGGCATACTCACATTTGCATGCTAAGTTTTGGGGGGTTTTAAACCAGTATTGTTTTGCTTAAACCTCCAACAGCTCTATGAAATGTGTGTTATTATTATTATCCCCTCCCTAAACAGGAAACTGATTCAGAGAAGCTGACTCACTCACAGCAAAAAGTACCTATGTGACAAAAGCCAGAAGGCAAACTCAGCCATTCTGATTCCAGAGTCTGTAACTTTTGATCACTGTATCATCCTTCAACATTTTCTGTAAAATGGTCAGATAATAGCTGTTGGGGGCTATTTGGTCTCTGCTGCAACTACTCAACTCTGTTATGCACAATATGTAAATGAATGGGTGTGGCTGGGTGTTCCAACAGAGCCTGGCACAAACAAGCACAGGTCTGATGACGCCTGCTCTAGGTTGGGGATCGCTTTTCAGAATGCACTGTTTGGTACAGCACTATCACAAGGGCTTGTTGGAAATGCAGAACCCCAGCCTGCTCAGACTTGCTGAATGAGAATCTGCATGTTACAAGGTCCATGGGTTATTTTAATGCACATTCAAGTATAAGACCCCTGCTCTAGTCCATTTTCAAAGAACTTATTCTAAGCAGGGGTGTCCAACATTTTGGGGTCTCTGAGCCACACTGGAAGAAGAAGAGCTGTCTTTTGCCACACATTTAAATACATTGCAACATGTAATCACAAAATTATGTCATACTGTTTTAAGTAAATACACAGTCTTCACTCCTAAACAGTGGGAAAAGAGTGAGAGTGACATTATTTGGTATAAACTTTGATAAAAGTGGCTAGGATAGTATAACACTCTCCCCATTTCAAGACTAATTAATTTTATATCATTTTGACATCATTTGCTTCATTACTATAGAGAAACTGATAGATGGGTAAATAAATTGATTTTTTTCCCTCAGAACCATTGAGAGTAGGTCAAAGAAATCATGTTTCTTTACCCCTAAATACTTCAGTATGGATTTCTTAAGAATAAGACAATTTCTTCAACAAGACAAGTAATAAGGAAAGGCTGTGAATAAAAAGGAGCCTTAATTTACTGCTGGTAGGAATGTCAATGGTACAGTCACTGTGACAAGCAATATGGAGTCCCCTTAAAAAAATTAAGGATAGGGTTGCCATATGACCCCAGCAACCCCTCTTCTGAGTACCTACCTGAAAATTTTGAAAACATTTATTTGCAAAGATATATGCACCCCAATGTTCATGGTAACAATTTTCATGATACAAAGATACAGAAACAACCAAAGTGTCCTTCTATAGATGATTGGATAAAGATTACTCACACACACACACACACACACACAAACACACAGTGGAATACTACTTGACTATAAGAAAAGATGAAATACTAGCATTTGTGACAACATGGATGGATATTGAGAATATCATGCTAAGTGAAATAAGTCAGACAGAAAAGTTCAAGAATGATTTGATTTTACTCATATGTGGGATATAAAACTGAAAGCAACAAATGAACAAACAAGAAAGACAAATAAAAACTCATAGATACAGACAATACAATGGTGGGTACCAGAGGGTAAAGGGAGTGAGGGGCAGTAAAGGGTAAAGGGGGTCAAATACACGGTGATGAAAGAAGATTTGACTCGGAGTGGTGGGCACACCATACAACTTACAGATAATGTATCACACAAACATACATTTAAAACCTACCTAATTTCAGCCCCTGCAGGTGTGGCTCAGTGGATTAGGTGCCAGCCTGAGAACTGAAGGGCTGTCAGTTAGATTCCCAGCTGGGGCGCATATCTGGGTTGCAGGCCAGGCCCCCAGTGGGGGTTGTGCAGGAGGCAACCACACATTGATGTTTCTCTCCCTCTTAAAAATTAAAAAAATTAAAAAAATTTAACATATAATTTTGTTAACCAATGTCACTCCAAAAATTAATTTAAAACGTAAGACTTTTTTTACAAAACTATAGTCCAGTTATCAAAATAAGAAAATTTAATATTAATATATTACTACTATCTAGTCTGCAGTATGTATTCAAGCTTTGTCACTTGTCTATCCAGACTCATTTATTGTATGTAGGTGTCACATGTTTTTGTTCTTCTTCAATCTGAAAGAGTCCCTCAGTTTTCTTTGTGTTGTTTGACCTTGCTATTTTAAAAAGTGCATGCCAATTATTTTCTAGAATACCCTTCAACTTGGGTTTGTCTAATGTTTCCTACAAATTAAGTATAGGCTTTGCATTTTGGGCAGGAATATCACTAAGATAGCATTGTGTTCTTCTTGGCACATCTTATCAGAAGACACAGCATGTCACTTTGTCCTAATGTTGATGATATTAGTTTTGGTCACTTAGTTAAGGGGGTGACTGCCAGGTTTATCTTTTGTAGAGTTACTATTTTTTACTTTGTAATTAATAAACAATTTATGGGGAGGTACTTTGAAAGTATACACATATTCTATTCTTCACAATTTTACCACTAGTTTTAGCATTTACTGATGATTTTCTAACCCTCTTGTTCCTTCTGTATGTAGTAGTTGGCATTCTACTGCAAGAAAGAGCTATTCCGTCTCACCTAATTCATTTATTCATCTATTAGCTAATATATGGACTCATGGATTCTCTGAGATAGTATTTGTGTTGGTCAAGGTGATCTTAAAGCACAATGAAGTTTGAGAACCCCTATTTGAGTAAAGAAAGTGATGTTCAAGGAGGTAACTTTGCTTACCCAAGGTCAACGATGGAGTGGAAGACTAAAACCCTTGGTCTAAACCCAGTATTTTCCTCATATCAGTAATCTCTACATCTAGAGAGTGGACACCTACCGGATCACCTCAAGGTGAATGAATCCCCTGGGAAACTTGTCAAAATGCTGCTTCCAGGCCTCATCTCCAGAGATTCTGATTTACACATCTTGGATCAGGCCCTGTAAGTTGTACTGGGAAAAACCCCAAACCTTAAAGTGCCCTCTCTATCTACTTCTGCCAGGGCTTTTCATTAGAAAAATATGTTATCATATTATGACTTTGACTCTAAGATAGCATTTTTAAGAAGTACCATCAATTTAATAATAGTTTTAAGGCAAAAAAGAACCAATGTTACACTGAATATACACATTAAATGTATATATTTATGCATTTCAGATTTCAGAAAGATTACAATACTCATCTCTATTTTAAGCTTATGGAAATCAGACCATGAGATCTTTGGGGACTATACAACTTCCCATGTGTGAAGTAGTTATATTGATTGTAACTGGTTATTTATTAAATTATGTAGTTATGACTTCCCTCAGTGGTAGACAGCCAGCCCTATGATGTCACTTTCAGTATTTAATTAGCACTCACATTAATTGTCCAAAATCATCATCAGCCAGATGAGTATATCACCACAACAGTCATAAAGTAGGGTTTCTCAGTCGCTAGTGACAGTAGGGACCAGACAATTCACTGTTGTAGAGGACTGTTCTGTGCACTTTAGGAGATGGAGCAGCCTCTCTGGCCCTTACCCCTACGTGTTACTACCACCGCCCACCCAATCGGTGACGAATATATTTCTAGGCAGAGTGACCCTGGATGGTAAAAATCACCCTTTACTGAGAGCCAGTTACAGTTGGTTGGATAGTAACTCCTCAAAAGATCACTTCACCAGGGCACTGCCTGTACACGCGACCTTCTTTGGACAAAGGGCCTTTACGACTGTGGGAGTAGTGGAGGATCTCACGCTGAGATGATCCTGGGTTTAGGTGGACCCTCAGCCCATGACTGAGGGTATCCTTATGGAAGAGAGGCAGAGGGCATCTGAGATTCACAGAGACTCAGACAGATGCTAGACATGGAAGCAGAAATCAAGATATGTATGCAGCCAGAAGCCAAGGAACACCTTCGGCAGCCAGAAGCAGTAAGAGGCAAGGAAGCATTCTCCTTCCAAGTCTTTGGAGAGAGGGTGGCTCAGCCAATTGACATTGAACCTTTGACCTCCAGAACCACGGGAAAATACATTTCTGGTTTTAAGCTACGAAATTTCTGTTATTATTTTGTGGCTGCCCTAGGAAATTAATGACACCAGTCTAAGAGAAGGAGGGGCTTTAGTTCTATTACGTGCATGTTTATTTATTGTGATTGTTATTAATTACAGATGATACAAATGCAATTTGCACTAGCAGCAGAGGTATTCCTGGAAGGAAACTGATGTATTTGAACTGGTCAAATAAGAGCTGCCCGGTCAAACTTCGCAAAAGTTGGGCATGCACTTAAGCTTTAGGAAAAAATGGAAATAGGTACTTATACACTGTACACATCCTCTCTTTTTCCCCATCCATTATTTTTCTCTTCTCTGTGTCTCTCTACACAATGGCATGTGCCACATCACAGGACCAAAGCCCGTCACACCTCTCAAGGGTCCTACTGGCAAGGAGAGTCTGACTTCTCTGCCCTGAATCCAGTCTGTAAATTCTCCGTTGGTCGGTCACTCACTGCTAGGGCAACCAGCCATGGCAGGGGCAGGGCCTAAGTGTGTGGGACTGTGTATTCCTTAACACAACCATATGGATAAGATTAGAAGGCCAATGGTTTCCAGGATAAAGAAACAATTCTGGGCATCTGAACTCACAAATATCTACCATGATACATAATATGATTAATGTAAACACATAATTTTCCTATTAATACATTTTTAGAAAGCATCATGCCAAACAACTTAATGTTTTACCCCACTCTGAACTTAGTCATTTGACTAGATATTTAGCGAGCCACAGTGATAGCAAAAAATACAGATATGAAAACAGAAAGAGTGACTTTTAGTGTCATAGGAGTCTTCAAAGAAGTCCTTTAGTGTCATAATTAAGTCTTCAACGAAGCCCTGAGTGCAGAAATGCCACGGGAGAAGTGTTTATAGGCAAAGCCCTGGGTTTGGGCCCAAATGAAGCCTGAAATGAGTCATTCAGACATTTTCAAAGGAGAGCTATCTCCAACTTGGTTTCGATGATCCAGTGTACTGTCATCCTATTTTGAATGAGATATTGCATAAAACAAGATAAGGTAAAATTTTAAATTCTCCTCTGTTTAGCTCTCTTTCGTTAACCCGTTACATCCAGTCCTTAAAAGCCCTGGATTTCAGGTCTCATCAGTTTTGGTGTATCACGTCCTTTCCCAGCCTGTGCTGACAATGCAGGTCTTTTGTGTGGGTGCCCTATCAGATTACAGAGATTACTGAATACGTTTCCTAGGATCAGCCCATCTAGGCATCTAAAATGCACCACCCAAAATAGCGGTGGGCCTAAACACAAGGAATTTAGCCCCTCATGTGGACAGCAGAACTGAGGCTATGATTGGTAACATCTTACTATCACTCTCTGCCACGTGGAATATTTTTCTTGTGACTGAAGAATAGCTTTCTCAAATCATAGAAGCCAGCAGATACTCAGAAAAACAGGGAACAAAGAGCGATGTTTGGAATACGTGTTCTTAAAATGTTTTCGCAATTGACTCCTCCCCTTTGCTCAATATTCGGTTATTACAGTGATGGGTGGAAAGACACACCCCCGTATCGGAGTGGCGGACACCATGATGCCTGGGCAGGTTACTCCCCTTGGAACCCAGGGACTCATTCTGCAGTTGCCATGAGAGCTGGCTCCCGACTGCTCACAGCTGAGTCCCTCTCCAAGACTGCCCTTTAAAGGGAACTGCCTCGCCCCAGGTTATATCCTCTCCTGGCAGCCACCTGCAACCAGGATTCATCCTGGATGCGGGGAACTAAGGCGCAGGCGCCTTGCCTCTGTTTCGGATAACTCTGAAGGGCCGTCCCAGCTCTAGAGCTGTGCAGGGGGATAGACGAGGGCATCACAGGGCAGCCCCTCCCACTGCCCTGTCCTGTTGCTCACTCACCCACACAGGTGTTATTCCTACTGCACTCCCCAGTTAAGCACTGGTATGTACATCTCTGCCTCTGAACCTGTGAGGATCCCAACTAGGATGGAGGGTCATACTGGAAATATTGAACCAAGATGCAGTGGCTCTGAGACAATTGCGAAAATTGTTCTGGCAAGAGACTATGTTCACAAGGAATTCTACACTAATCTTCTAACTACGTCCTAGCAACCAAGCGGGTGAATACCCGATTTTCTGCGCATCTCTGGTTCTCTAAAAGGGAAATAAACTGAAGGAAGAGGGAAAGGGAGAGAAGGAAGAAAGTAGACAGGAGGGAGAGCAACAAAGAAGGAAAAAGTGAGCTGAATAAACCCTGAGTCTGCTTGGCAGTTGTCCGCTTTTGAGAGAGCTCTTTTGAAGTAATTGCAACCGCTTTGGATACCTATCATACTCTGCTTCTTTGCGTGCGCTATTTCTAAACTTAAATACAATACTGCAAAGAAGATAATATTATCAAAGAGTGATGAACTCAAGGGCACAGAGCTAGTAGAAGACAAAACAGGAATTTAAAACAACCTTTGCCACTAACTTCTGTTGTCCTTTTTCAAAGTAAGGTGCCGCCTCTCTTCACAGTGAGGAACGCAGACTCACACCCGGAGCAAAGTTGGACTTGGTTGTGAAAGATAGTTGCTCTATTACTCCGCACTCTTCTCCCAGCAAGGGACAGAGGCTCAGCTCAAACTAACTTAAACATAGAAGATCATTTATTATGAATGAGGATACTGAGTTGTTTCATGGAACCTAAGAAAAGACTATCACTTGATCTCAGAAAAAAAATTCAGCCAAGGGCAACAAAACTGTTCGGATTCACTTTCTCTTTGCCACATGTGGAAAACATTACAACCAACATCTCTGGAGCTTTACAGCTTTGAATAGAATGATAGGTCTATTTTCTTTGTCCCAAGGAAAAAAAAAAATCCCACTTCATTAGCCAACTCTGAACCAATCCCCCCTGACCTGGGATCAGAGTTACAATGTAATGTGTCTGTCTTTACTATGCCCTGTGGATAGAAGCAGCAAGGAGAGAGAGCCCTTCTGGAAAGAGGATAGAGGAGCAGAGATTCTAGTAAATAGCACCATATAGATGCATCATATATACTCATAGCTGATGAGCCAGATAAATTCCTACACTGTGCAGCTTTCTTATGTTCTTTTTTTAAATTTATTTTTTAATTGTTGTTCAAGTACAGTTTTCTGTCTTTTATTCCCATCCCAGCCCACCCACCCAGCCCTCCCCACTCCCTCTCATTTCCACCCCCCCTAGTTTTTGTCCATGTGTTTTTTATACTTGTTTCTGTCAACCCTCGTATGTTCTTTAGGTACTTCTGAAATATATCAGCATACAGTTTGGCAATTCGGTGAAAGATAGTGGGCAGGCTTAGCTGGGAAAGCAGCTCAAAAAATGGTACTCTTGTCATCACAGACTTTTTTGGGTAAGATCCCAAGGAAAAAGGGTTAAAAGACTGAGGAGGAAGTAAATTCTGGTTCATCTCGGAAGCTAAAAATGTCCCCACCAAGGCAGGAAATTAATTTCTTCCTGATCATGATGACTGAAGGAAACTGAATAGAAAGAGTTGGTGATGAAAAAGCTTGAGATACATTTTTCCGAAGGCATTGTGCATAACATCTTAAAAGAAATTAAGCAGAAAATCTGTGCTTCCTGTGGAAGTGAGTTAATAATCAGACATATACTTTATTAACATATGCTTCAAAACATTTCCCCTCCACACTGTTCAAAGAGGGGCTCCCCAATACAGCCAGGGTTTCTCTCCAGGCCCTACTTGCAGACCCACCGTTAAAGTACACAAAAGGACAAAAGGGCCTTTCATTCTGCCCTCCCTAGAAGGACTTGAGGTTGAAAATGGCTACTTGTTCCCTCTGAGACATATATGTCAGATAATATGCATGGGCATGCATAATTGACTGCCTGCATTATGTATGAATTAGACCCCACTCTTGCTAGGCAACAGCTGGAGAGATTTTTCTCCTCCAGATGCCCAGCTGCAGTGTGGCCCCTCCCCCTCTTCAACACACACACACCCCACACGTGGGCATTGGGGACAATTGCTCCAGTTTACCAGAACCTAAAAACCCCTATAACCAGTGCAGTGTGTTTTGTTTGAGTTGATTTTCTTTTTTTAAAACTTGGTTTTTTTTTCCGTATTTCATTGCTGCCCTTTTACTAATGGAACAAAGACTCTGACCAAACAAGCACCCTAGTAATCACCTCCATTCATTCTCACAACCACAAGCTTCTAAAAGCACTGTTGTTTCAAGCTGTTGGCTGGAGGATCTCCCTGGGGCAATGCTCGCCCCTTTTAAAGATGTTTTGAGTCAAGAGAAACCAGGATAAAGGCACCATTGGGTAGTTTTACTTTGTTTGTGGCTGTTTCTTTGTTTCATGATCCATTATCACCAAGTTCCTGATCTCTTTTACTGAAAACAAGGCATTACAGCGAAAAAAGAAAAACAAAAAAGAGTTATAAATATGATACGACTTACTTACGCAGTAAGTTGAAGCACCATCTAAATGGCATTGCTTTTATGATGAAAGCTACAAAACCTAGATAATTATCTGGCTATTTGCAAACTATTTTAATAAAACAAATATTAAAACATTCAGGGATTCTAGGATCTCAGTAATTGCTTGAATTTTGCAACTCTTTCCGAATGTTTGCCATCCTACAAAATAGTTTGTATGTCAAAGAAAGAAACATTATATGTTAGAAATGTTACGAGGAATGATGTAAGCTTGTTTCACTCTATTCAACAGAGGGAATGTGTTTGCAGACCCATAAACAACCTCATCTATGGGCTGAAAATATCCTGCCAAAATTGACCCCTGGCTACCTTGGCTCCCCAGGAAAGCCTCCTAAAATAAGCTCCTCTTGAAATGTTTCCCAAAGAGAAGTGCCTTTATACAGTGGCCTCCTGAAGATTCAGAGGAAAACATAACAATCTTTGATAAACTCAGCTGCCTAGCTGAGAAAGCTATATGAAGAGTCTAATGACTTTTTTCTTGCTGAAATGTCCTCTCTAGTGAAGGTCAATCATCCATCCACTTTTTCCATCAGACAGCTCAAAACAATGAGGACATACAGATAATCTCCCTGGATGTCTTACCAAATTTCTGAGGTTAAAGCTTTTATGCAGTGAGGTCTTTCAGTGCCATTAACCGTGAAAATGTCCAATATCAAAATCATTCTGAATTTCAAAACCAATTTGAGTTTTAATCCTAGTATACAGGGTATTCGCCCTTGATAATGATGCATCCAGCCATCAGTTCACCTTAAATTGGTCAAATTGATGAGGTCAGTGACATTAAATAAAGGACCGCAATGTACTGTCACCATTGTTTGTATGACTGCTTTTTGCTTTTCTCATTATTCCCTCAGTACAGAATTTTGAGACAGTGGTTTGGTATAGAGTATATTGGAAAATCTGGAGGCTTTTGGCTCTTATTGCTCACCTCCTCTGTTCCTTCCAACAGTGGTGTGGGGGTGGGGGAGACAGGAGGATGCGGGAGAGAGAAATGGGGAAAGAAGGGCATCTAACATAAAGTGGAACGTGACATAGGTTACTTCCATATGGCCTTGAGCTGGATCAGCCTCAGAGTTAAAAAGCAAGCAAGCAAACAAACAAACAAACAAAAAACCCCCCAAAACATGAGTTTCATTTTCTAGCTTCACTAACTTTTAACTGTTTTTTCTCTGAGCCTGATTCTTAGAACAGAGGTAATCCTCTCTTCCTTTCTGAATGTTAAATAGGATGTTGAAGAATGGAGTGCCTGGCTTGGTGCTTGGCACAGAGTAAGTGCTTAATGAATCTGAGTTACTCTCTGCTACTGTTCCATTCTTTGCTGACACTGTCCTGAACCCCAGCTTATTTGCCTGGGGCCCTACACCTTGCTCTCGGGTCTGCACCATATTGTTGCACTTTTAGCTCCTAAAGACGTATTACTTGAGATGGATCAATTACACAGAACCATGATGCCATTTTAAGAATCAACCTGGCAGATATTGGTATTGCCTTCCAATAGCTACATCCTCCTTCTTTCTTTCCAGTTGAACTCCAGTTTTGTTCAGATATCACAAAGGGCCATGTTCAAGAAAAACAGTCTTCCCCAGAGTTCCTGGGAATTGACTCAACTGGACTATGGTTAATCCATTCCCCTTTGCTGGTGCATGGTTACAGAGCAGTCATGGAGCCCACTCCTGAACAAGGAGACGTAAGAAGAAATCAGTTAAGTGGTATCTGGGAACATCTTTTTCCAGAACAAAAAGAGAAAGATGAGGGAAACGGGGACACCACTCTCCTTCCCCTTACCTGATCTTCTCTACCCTTAGACTTTGCCACGTAAGGACTTGGTGTTTGGACACCACTGTGAGGGTGCTGACCAGAGGAAAACAAAGAAGCAGACCCACAACACTTGACATGACTGAGTTATGAAATGAAGCAAATTGCAATCACCTAACTCAAGAATTCTTATATTGTGAGCTATTAAATCTCATTTCACTACACTTTCTCATTCTTGAAGCTGGAAGTATCATCACTGATGCATGTCCCATGCCCTGCACATTTTCTGTGATGTTTACTGACCGACATGTCCTCTGTAGATTTGACGATGGTGTAGCACTCCCAGCTTTGTGTAACCCAACTATATTTCCTTTATTCCACCAAGACGCCTGTGAGGGAAGGAACAAAACCTGATTGTAGTCCTTGTCCATTTGCATGGCGTGAATACCTACACCATGGCTGACTTAAAGCTACCAACATGCTATCGACTGGCTCACATAATCCCTGAAAATTTAACAATCAGCTCTCATAAGCCGGTGTAAATCAGTATGAGCCAACTCTGGCCCAATCATTGAAATAACCCTTATATAAGCAATACCTATTTTATCATATATATTGATGTCCCAGAACTTTTTGTCATGTAGTTCAAACAATGTAAAGTATCCATTTACATTATGCTTTATTTTGCAAGTCAGCTTTTTTACATATCACCTATTTCAAAACTCTTGCAACAACTGAAATAGTTATTATATGACAATATTAGAAATAAGAATACTAAAACTCAAAGAATAATTTGCCAAACTTGAACCCAGACCTTTTCTCTCCAGAGTAAGGATTCTTTGGTACTACTCAAATTTTACACAATAGATTCTTCTACTTCTACTCACCATTATAATGATTTCGCTCCACATTTTCTGATATTGAGTGATAATGTCTTTTAATGCAAAGGAATAAAAGGCTCCACTTTCTGGTATACACTGTGTAAAGGTCTTTCTAGATAATCATCCAAAGGACCATTTATATTCACTTTACTAGTCCACTTGGGGCCAGCTTCTTATCCATTCTCAAGCTCAAAATGCATTGCATTCTGAGCCCATTCTTTGAAGAAATCTGGTAAGAAAGCAAGCTGTCTGTGGGAGGTCTTTTCGGTGTTGTTTCCAAATAATCACTAAGCAGACATATGGTAAACTGAATTCTTACTAACATTTCTGAGCCTGTTCAATTTTTTTAGGTGAACTAAAAAGAAACATCAATTTGTAGGCATTTTTAGAATTCCTCCATTGAAATTAGGTTTTAATTATCCCAATGCTCATTATATGAACTAAAAGTTGAGTGTAAAAGAAAATGGATCTTTGCAAAAACACAGCCAAGTCTGACATGCCAGGTATAGAGGTTGGGGTTAAGTGTGTTCCACCTGAATTAAATGCTTTCAATGATGACATGTCATTAAAAGTGACAGTTTAGCATTGCTTTTTGAGCATTTCTTTGCAAATCACAAACACGACTTGTGGAAAACAATTTACTTCAGTGGCTGTGGTCTCCAACTGCCTGTCATTTGGTTATAAACTTAGAACGTACTTTGTGTGGCAGAGGGTACAAGGACTATAGAACATCTTTCCTTGGTGACTGAGTAACAGAGCTAAGCATTACTTATTTACATTTACTTCTCCAGCATTTCAAAGCATATGTGTGTGTGTGTGTGTGTGTGTGTGTGTGTATGCTGAAATATATATAAAGGATGAATTTTCACTATCTTGATCACATTAGTCTCAGGTAATACTATTCCCTGTGTGCCCCAGAGGAAAAGATCAGATTAGGCCCACAAACTTAGACAGTTGAGAGATTTTAGTAGTTTTCCTTTTCTCTCTCTCTTTACTCCCTTCTGTCTCTCTTCCCCACACACTCTCTCTCTCTCTCATAGACAGTAAAGAGAGTGTAAATTGCTCTTAAGAAAAGTTATAATGTCATGAAGTTAGATTATTCTTCAATAATAAATATTCAAACATCTTAGAGATATGTTATTCTAGTGTACACAATAGTAGACTCTTCTTTTGTGTTTTTGGAGAAAGGTGAAGGGCTTCTAAGAAAGCCATAAATTCCAGCCTTTAATGGACTTTGAAAAAAAATCAGACTTGAGAGTAAGTTGATTCCATTAGGAAAACAAAATAATATTCTTATTTTCCTATTATCATAGAAGAATCTGCTGCTTGGAGAGAAATATGGAGATTAAGGTTTCTTTTTTGCACATCAGCACCATTCTGAGATCTCTTGGAAAACCCTTTTTATTGGAAAAAAAAACCTAGAAAAAAACAAGTGTACTGCTCCAGGCCGAGGACAGATTTTGTCCTGTGTAACCAGACATACTGACTCCTGACTGCCTAATCTTTAAGTGGAAAGTTGACACTTGGCTCTCTGACACAAGTTCTGACCTGGCAAAAAAATAGAGTCTTCTCCAATAAGGTTAGAATGATTAGGAAATCTCAGCTACATATTTACAATGGAGCTGATCTTCATAGTCAAAGGGCCTATTTCTACAGCATACTCCCTCAACCTTTCCTTCATTCTGGAAAATAAAATAAATAAACACATAAACATGGAGAATCTATGAAATTTTTCCACATTATGAACATCTTTCTGATTTTTTTCTAATTTGTAGTGTACGATATAAATCATAATCTTTTATCCCTGACTAGTGTGGCTCACTGAGTTGAATGCCAGTCTGCAAACCAAGGGGTCGCCAGTTTGATTCCCAGTTAGGCCCAAGCCTGGGGTGTGGGCCTGGTCCCCAGTTGTGGGTACTTAAGAGGCAACCACACATTGATATTTCTCTCCCTCTTTCTCTGTCCCTTCCTCTCTCTAAAAATAAATGAATGAAATCTTTTAAAAAATAAGTGCTATCTTTTAAAAATATAATCTCAACCTAACTAGAATTCATTGTTTTCAATTACGATTTCTAACGCATCTATTTTCTGGGGAATTAAACTTTAAAAGACAAAGTAAGTTAATGGCAGATACCAGTAAAAAAAATGTATCATTCCTTCAGGATCATAGTTTCCATAAAATCTTCCTGCTAAAAGAACGACACATATTCACACCAGTAAGGTGAAGGAGACCTATCCGTAAAAATCCTTGCTAAGGACATTTCTTCAACACAGTTGGAATTGTAAGGGGGAGAGGATTTTCTCCTCAAACTCTGGCCTCACGTACCCTGGAGCTGCTGAATTCTGCACATCCCTGGGATTCGAGGGAGGTTACAGAACAAGATAACACGTTCTGATGACATATTTACTGCAAGGACAGCCCAGACACAGCTGCGGCTAGAACACAGAAATGCGCGCAGTCTAACCGTGAAATACTTAAGGCTATCACTTCAAAGAAGCATCCTTGTGTACCTGAGAAATGAAACCAATCAATTTTTCTTTTATTTTCATTGTCGTTGGTGGTTTAATGTAATTTCACCCAAGAAGATAAAAACTGGTACCTGACTTGATTATTTGCTCATGTAAAATTGGAACCCAGAAAAAAATGAGTCAAGCAATAGGGATTGTATGTAGTTAACAGATTTGTAAAGAATTGTAAGAAGGAAAGCTCTCACTCAGTGCAAAAAAAAAGGAAGTTGGAGTTTCCTCTTCTTTTAGGATTAAACTGAAATATTGAATGGTTTTAGAAACAGTGTCATACTGTCACACCTCTTGAATTTCTCAAGCGGTGTCCCCAGACGTTTTTGTCTCCTAGTTCCTTAGTAATTATTCTGGGGGTCCAGTGGACAGAGCCCTCATGGAGTCCATAAACTTCTAAGGAAAAGAGACATTAAAAAATAGATAGTCTTGGCCAATGCTATTCATCTGGTTGGAGCATCACCCCATAAACCAGAAGGTCGCAGGTTAATTTCCTTGTCAGGGCACATGCCTGGGTTGTAAGTTCAGTTCCTCTCACACTGATGTTTCTCTCCCTATCTCTTTCTCCTTCCCTTCTCCTCTCTCTTTAAAAAAAAAGTAGAAGGACACAGGTAATAACAGTTTTAAGCCTTGACAAAGCTAGGGACAAAGTACTCTAAGAGAGCACATACTTGACTCACATTTATGTGTCTGTTTTCTCTGTCAGTCTATGAGACTCTTGACTGAAGCAATGAGTCATTTAAAATAGTTGTTTAAAACTTCTATTATTTTTTAATTATTCTGTTCCCAGAGTCCTGCACCACATATGGCACATGGTAGACAATAATCTTTGTTAGTTATGCTTGTTGAGTAAAATTACAGTTGCCAGAATCACTCATGTAATCTTAAAAAAATCACATGAGCTAAATTTGGCAGGTATTAATATTCTCACTTTACTGATAGGAAAACAGAGGAAAAATTAAATGGTTTGCTCAAAGTCTCTCAGCTAATAAGACAGCCCAGGTCTTTGAACTCTGAAGCCAGTATTTTTCCACCAAACACTGCTGCCTCCAGAGAAAAATAGATAATGTAAAAAGAGAAATAATACTCATGGGAATATCAAACTGACTGTATGTGCTTTTTTGCCTGTCAGTAAGTGGGGGTGGGGACTTCAGAGTTGTGCATAAATTAAAATGAATCCATTTCACCCTCAAACGAAAATGATACAGAATAAAAGCCAAAAACTTTTTAAAAAGATTTTTGGCTCTCTAGAAACCTATATTTAAGCCAATGCACTTATTTTCAAAGAACTCTGTAGTCAAACTTTTGAAATGAAAGATTTGCCCTTTAATGGGAAGTCTTCATTCTATCATGGAAATAAAATACAATTTCACAGGTTTGGTTATTTATTCTCAATTTTAGCAGAATTTTTCCCTATACTACTATATTTAGCATATTAAAAAAAGACAGACTCAGCAATATATGTCAAGCCAGACAGACAGAAAACATCCATGGGAGGTGTTTTAATCTGCTTGGGCTTGCCATGGCAAAGTGCCAGAGTCGAGTTGGTTTAAACAACAGAAATTTATTTCTCACAGTTCTGGAAACTGGGAAGTCCAAGATCAAGGTGTGGCTGGTGAGAGTTTTCTTCCTGGTTTGCAAACAGCTGCCTGCTTTCTGTGTCCTTACTGGCAGAGAGTAAGCTGTCTCTTTTTCTTTCTCTTAAGGCCACCAATCCCATCACAAGGGCTTTACCCTCCTGATGTACTCTAATTCCAGTTGCCTCCCAAAGGCTACATTTTTAAATGTTATCACATGGTGGGGTGGGTGAGATAGTGCTTCAACACATGGATTTGGGGAGCACACAAATATTCAGTTTGTAACAGAAAGTATAAAAATGACTCCATGTGACTCCATGAGATACAGCAAACACACACACACACACACACACACACACAAATTTAAGCCACACTTTATACCCTTGACAAGAGGATTATGGGTAAAGTTATGCCCATTCTTGAGCCACTAAATTGGAATAATACAAATTAGAACATTTCACAACAGAAGAACAAATAAAGCTAAACAGAAAAGGCTCATGTATCTGACATTATTGGTAAAGAAATCAGAGCCCTTTAGATCTAAGTAAGTCATTAGGAAGGTCAGACATTGATAACCAGGCCAAAAGAGACTTTCGACTTGAGCATCTTGAAATTAGAAGGGCAGAAACATCCTTTCTTTAAAAGGGTATAATATTCATTAACTCCATTTATTTAAATTTTAAATTTATCCTGACAATGGCTTCAGATCTATTACCAAGATGGAAGAAGATGAGTACATTTTAATTTTTTCCATATCCTACCCAATCAGCAAAAAACAAAACAAAGATGTATTGTAATGCTTTTATATATCAGTCTTTGTGAAAATGGGGTTGATGAGCAAAATAACCACCACATAATGAAACACTTGATTAATTGTGGTATCAAGGATAAAAACCTGCACATGGTGTGTATTTATTTTGATTTGTGTCCTGTCTACTTTCAGATAGCATTTATGGTGGTAAAAAATAAATCACTACATTTGTCAATCCACATTAAACTGCAAGGTCCAGAAAACCCCAACTGTAGTGGCTTGAGCAAAAAAGAGACTGTAAGCCTGTTTGGTTAAAGTCCTGAGATAGAGTCCACATCTCACACAACTAGATCCAAGGATTCAAAGAGGTCAACAGGCTTTGGTCTCCCTATTTTCAAATTCGGATCTGCTTTTCTTTGTGTTGGCTCTACTCTCAGGCACTCTGTTGTGGAGCAAGATGGCAGCTAAAAGCTCGAGTTTTTCATCCCATCTTTTTGGCCACTCTAGTGGAAAATAAACAGCCCCTTCACAGTCATGGTAATAAAAGTGTTTGAACGTGCTTTGATAGGACTGACTTGTGTCATGTCAAGGGCTCACTCTTGATCTAACTACTGTGGCCAGAGCAACAGAGCGTGTAGCTTGGCCTGGCCTGGGTCATATTTCCACCCTTGGCTCTAAAAGACTAGGATTGATACCCTTTAAATTACATGGACTTAGAATGGAAAAGAAAGTAACCAAGAAGTATTGAAGTTCTATTACCACAAAAGGGGGAAACATCCTTCAGGTAGTTGACACTACCTAACGTGTTCTACTGAAATCACAGTACAATACAGATGTCTACCAAAATCACAGTACCATAAAATTGAATCACTGACAGATATCAAAAAGTAAAAGTCATGCATAAAGATGATTGCCTTGGTGGGTTGGGGAGTGGGGAAGAAAGAAGGAGGCATATGTCATAGAAACCTGAACTGAGAAAAGCTAGGATGATCAAGTATAAAACTGCACTCTGAGTTTCCTAGAAGCCGAGGCAAGGAGAGATACACAATGGATAATGTAACTCTCCTAATCTAAGGAAAGGAAGATCCCAGATTGTTAGGTGATACAGATACTACCCTGGTTGCGAATTCTGAGAATAATGTGTTTGTGTCCAAAGCCCTTAAATAAGAAATACTGAGCAACATAATGAGGTACTATATTTTCAAAAGCAAGTTTTCAAATACAAGTGTTTCAAATCTTGCTCAATAAAAGCCAAGGACATAACATTACAATGCAGCTCTGTAAAATCAATTATTCAAAAGGCTATAGTGACACAGTCCAAGTGTGTAACCTAATGAAGGACTCAAAGACAGAAAACCTGCAATGAAATACTAACCCTGCCACTTATTAGCTGAGCCTCCTTATCTAGATCCCTTTTATTTTTTAAGCTTTTATTTTTTAACTGTAAAATATGGGCAATACCTATATTTTCTGACTCTATGAGAGAATTTAATTAAGTAACTTATAAAAGGAATTTTCACTCATTAATATATAATATATATAAAGTATTTTCACTCTTTAATATATAAGATATATAAAGTATTTTCATCAAATACTTTAGGATTCTAGACAAAGGATAAAGTCCTTACATGAGATGTAATTAACGTAATGATGTGCCATTAAATAGTAAAAGACTATACTAAGTTTTCATTGCAGCTCTAAAAAAAACCTTTTTTACTCTCGCCTTTTTATTATTTTGCTCTGAAATTTCCCTGATTTCAAATAAGTGAGGCATCATCAACAAAAAACAGTTATCTTTATTTGTGAGGTATTTTAAGACAGTGATTAAACTTCATAAAGTTTTGTAGACATTATTAATACTGATACAGTCATTACTACCACTGTTACTTCTACCAATTGCTACAATTTATTGAGTGTTTACTATTGGCTAGACGTGAAATGAAACACTTTTGCATACTTAAAAACACAACCCCTGGATTAGAAGTGCGGAAAAGGGTGGTTTTTATAATGCCCCTCAAGAACAATATAACATTGGACTGATCGCTTCTCTCTGACTCCGAGTTTCTCCAAGCATAGACTTCTACAACTACACGTCTTGAAGCATTCCTCCCAGACTGCAATGCTCTATGACTACTTTGTCAGGGTTAACTTAATGGTGACAGGATGGCTTCTCACATTTGTGGTGAGAAGGATTGATACCCTCTAAAGTACACACATTTTTACCCTGGTCATGAATTGATACTGTTCTTACAATGTTCTTTCTGGTAGTTTATCAAAAGCAGTACCATTTCCCCCTCCAGTGAACATGATGGGGTATACTTCCACAAGGGAAAAGAGCTTATCTTCTACAAACTGAAATTTTGTGGAATTTGTTTCTTTTAAAGGAATAATAAGGACCCAATAAACTTGTTACTGCCTTAAATTAGTGGGAGGTCACTGTGTTTCCAAGGAAAATATTTCTTTAAACTTTTAATTCATTTTAACTTAAAAAAACTTTTATTGAAGTATAATTGACAGAACATTAAGTCTTAACCAAATTTCCTAGCAGTTCGGCAGCTTTCATCAGTGAAGATCATAGTTACCACACCAATGAGGCACCCAGCACTGGTTTTCAGCTTTGACTATATACACTGTAGTCACCGGTCAGCTTTGAAAAATCAGGGCCTGAATCTCACCACTAAAGATGCTGATGCAGTGGGTCCAGGGGCGGCCTGGAAATTAGGTTTTCTTTTTCGCCCTAATGCTTCCCCAGATGATTCTAATGTATAGTCAAGATTGAGATTTACTGGCCCATCTGGTGTTATGGGTGAGTCAGGGCACTGCATACTTGAAAGATGAGATGTTCCAATCAGGATCAGGTGGTGGGTGCATTGTCGGAAAAAATCAGCAGAATTGGGCATTTGGGCCCCAACCAATCCTTACAACACATGTGAAACCGGCCGTGTAGAAAACGGCTGGTTGTAAGAAGGATTTTTTACTTAAGTATGTTATTTTGGGGGACTTGTCAGCTGAAGAAAAATAGAAATGCATGTGATATTCAACGGAAAAAACCTGTGTGAGTGTTCTTTCTTTTCCCTGTTTTTTCAATAGTCCAAATCCTGAGGAGGCACCTGAAGAAGGTGATCTATATTTGCCACATGCTCCTTTCCCTTCCCCCACCCGCTTTGGGTGGCACCAAATTTCCTTTTCTAATTCGGGGGTCTTTTGGACATGGTTTACACTACCACCATCTCCTGCAGGGTCTATTTTAATGGACAGAACCAACTGACACATGAAATGTTTACCAAAATGAGAAAGCGACGTTAAGTGATTCTTTGGGGATTTCTTTGTTTTCTTAAATGAAATCCAGCACACAGCCTGTCCTGGCGCGTTGGAGGAATTGCACCCGTGATGACTCTTTGTCTGCTTTTCAAACATGCTTTTTTTGATTTCTTGCATATTTTTCTGTCCAAAGCTAAATGGATTCTGCACAGGAAAGATAAACTGCAACCCAGAAACTAAAAAGAAAATGTTTACTACATGGTGGAGGCACATATTTATAGAACTCCTGATTGGGCGGCCAGACCCAGGGGAGTGGGGCTCAGCCTCTGGTGTATACAATGGCCCTTTTCAGTTCTGTGAAAGGAGAGGTTTCCATCTCCACCATGACGCTTGTCGGTCTGGTCTGCAGATGGCTGATATTTGTGCTCTCGTTTATATCTCTTGTTACTTCTTAGACGAAATTTTGAGGTTAAATGTGTAAATAATATGGAAGGAAGTAAATGCTTGAGGTTAATGTTTGCAGGAAAAACCAGGGAGGGGACTTTTTGCTAAAGGGTTTTTTTGAAAAGCCACTCCACTTCCTACAGATTGATACAGTAACCTGAGATAAGGGGTTTTCACTATGTTGTTTCTAAAATTTTTATAATGATCACAAAAATGTATCTGATAATGTGAAGCAGAGAGAAATATTTGGTGTCACACAATTTTTTTGTTTGCCTTTCCATTTTACAATATGGTAACAGAAAAACTAAGATGTTTGAGAGGCAAAAAGCATAGAAAACTAAATTTCTTTCATGGTAACATTCAGAGGTCTACAGAAAAAGGAATAAGAAAGGTTTCTAAGTATCATGTATTTACTGACTGCCTGAAGATTTGATAAATTTGTATTTTCTCGTACTGATTTTCCTATTAGTAAGGGTCCTTAAAACTTACTACTTTGTTTTTTCATGTCTCAGCCTTTACCACTATTAAATAGTCTGTGAGAGGTAGGAGATGTGAAGGGAATTTAGAAATGTAGTAATAAATTTTTTCATAATAAAATTACCTGAATTCCAAATGTGGATTTTATAAACTATAGGATACGTGTAAGCAGTTTGGGCTGTAAATAATAAAAACCAATTTGGGCTAGTTGAAGCCAAATTAAGATTCATTGAAGGGATATTAAGGCTATTTCATAGTACATACGGCCTTAGAGATGTCAGTACATCAGGCTGCTTGTAACGTGGCTCTCGGCGATACCTGATTCCTGCTGTTCCTACCGTGTACGATCCCCGCCCCATGAGTATGAACTGATCTAGTGACTTCTAACAAATAGAGTACAGCAAATATGATGGAACGTCACTTCCGAGATTAAGTCATAAGAGACTGTGGCTTCAGTCTTATTCTTTCTTTTCCCACTCTGAGGCAGGTAGATGTTGCAAGCTGCCGTATGGAGAAGCTTAAACCACGGGATAGACGGCAGCCTCTGGGAAACAGCTGACGAGGAATCGAAGCTGTTACTGTAACAGTCTGCGAGGAACTGAGTCCTGCTGACAATCTTTTGCGGGCTCGGAGGAGGATCCTTTCCTAGTCGATGTTTTAGATGAAACCACAGCCTTGCTCAGCACCTCAATTGTAATCATGAGAGACTCTGAGACCGCAGATCTGTCCAGTTAAGACATTTCTAGATTCCTGACCCACAGAAATTGTGGGATAATAAATCCTGCTGTTTTACCTCATTTCCATTTAGTCTTGAGTTAATTTGTTACACAACAATCAACAACTAATATAGCTGGCCATAGACTGGAGAAGCACTGGAGGGAATGTATAAAAGGTTTTATTCCTACTCTTTGACTCTCTTTTTCTCTGGGTGTCTGTCTCATTCATCACTCTCATTAGCAAGTCACTTTGCCTGCTCACCAGTAGCAAATACATCAATAGCTCTCATATTTACCCACTTTCAGTTTTTATCATACAAAGGGAAACTAACATCTTTCTAGGCACACTCCCAAAAAGTCTGACAGCAAGAATCTGATTGGCTGCTCTTGGATCAGAGGCCCGCCTCTGAACCAATCTTCTCTATCCAGGACGGAAACACACAAGGAAGATGCTGTGATTGACTTCATTGGATCAGTGCAGTGTTTGTGGTAATTATGAAAATTGGAGAAGAAACTTAGATGTGCAATTTGTTTCAATAATTTGTTTAATTTGGCTTATCATTTATCTAATTTGAACTATATGTGTGTGTGTGTGTAACATTTGCATTACTAAACTAATATATACCATCACTCTAAAAAGTAAATATGGAAAAATTTAAGGTTTCTAAAAAAGTTTCACATAGAGAATCCATCCAATAAGACTTGAGATTTGTGCTAGGTATGTGCCAAAAGTAGAAAGTAATAGGAACTGACATTTTTTATTATTCAGGAAGGATATGGTTTGACATTTCAGTCCATCTGCAGCTTCTCACCTCTATCATATCACAAGCTTCTTTGGCCTCCACTTTATGACTGTTGTCCTATATATGTGTGGAAAAACTGATCCAATTCCAGCCAAGGGAAAAAAACAACAACAACAAAAAGCTAAGAGCAGTTCTACCAAGAAGATGAACATTTATCATGCTATCATATTTATCAGCAACAGTTATATAATTGTGACAAATGAAAGGTCCTTTCAGAACTGCCTCTACATGTAAAAGCAGATGTTGACCAGTGGTCAAAGAAAGTAGAAAAAATAGAGTGGTTTTCTTGCCATCTCACTTGGATCCCAACAGAGCAAATGGTAGAAAATTGTTATCTTTTGACCATTACACTTGTTTCATATATCAAAAAAAGTTTTGTAAGAATTAGCTCTGAAGTCACAGAAAATGAGCACACTTTGCTGCTGTTTGGTGTGCTAGAAGTATAAGTGAGAAGGTGAAAGAAAATATCCTATTGGAAATGGCCAAGGTAGTATAATCATGTATTCAGATGGGATCAGGCAGGGTTGGTGGGGTGAGGAGCACACCATATCCATGTACAATATAGAAAATTTCTCAGGTATTTGGGCTTTAGAATCACACCACTTTGTTTCAGATCCTGTCTTTGTCAAATGCTGGAGACTTTGGTCACCTAGTTTATAATCTGTGCCTCAGTTTCTTTAGTTTTCAGATAGGCAAAACTTTGAGTATCTACATTTATAGTCTCAAAGATGAGATAATTTATATAAAGAGTCTTTCACAGTGCCTAAAACATAATAAACATTCAAATGTTAGCTATTATTATTACATATATATTGACATCAGTTTGTTAAACTCTCTCACCCTCAGTGTCCCCATTTGTCAAATAAGGAAGTGATTTTAGCCATGACATATATCAGGTCATATGCATGACCCAATATACAGCATTACACACTCAATTGAACATGTATTTTCTTATCTCTTTGAGAATGATAAGGGGAAAGGAGATGGTAGCCCTATAATCATCTAGGATCAAGCTGCTGTCAAAATGTTGGTGTATTAGTTTCCCAGGCCTGCCGTACCAAATTGCCACAAACTAAATTGCTTAAAACCACAGAAATGTATTCTTTCTCAGTTTTGCAGGCCAGAAGCCTAAAGTCAAGGCATCAGCACGGCCATGTTCCCTCTGAAGACCCTAAGAAACAACATTTCTTGATTCTTCCAGCTTCTGGTGGTTCCTGGTGCTCCTTACTCTATGGCAAAATAACCAATCTGCTTCTGTGTTCACATGGCCATCTTCCTCATGTAGGTCTGTCTTTGATTTCTCTTTCCTTTCTCTTATGAAGACACCAGTCATTGGATTTAGGAGTTACTATAAATTCATGGTGATATCATTTGGTGATCCAAAACTAATTAGATCTGTAAAGACCATATTTTCAAATAAAGTCACCTCTGAGGTTCTGGGTGGGCATAAATTTTGGAGGGACACAAGTTAACCTGCTGAAGTGGTGGTATTTTCAAATGCCTTCAACTTTTTATGCTTACCTTATTTTACTTCAACTCATTCACTCAACCCATATTTTGGAAGTAGCTACTGTGTGTCAGATCATAGGACACAAAGGTGGTTTCTTTAAAGAGTTCACAATATTTTTAAAAAGATACACACTAAACAGGTTCCCTGGAACTATAGTAACTGAAAGAGGCCCTGGCTGGTGTAGCTCAGTGGATTGAGCACAGGCCTGCAAACCACATGATCGCGGTTCGATTCCCAGTCAGGGCTCATGCCTGGGTTGCAGGCCAGTTCCCAGTTCCCAGCAGGGGATGCATGAGAGGCAACCATACAGGGATATTTCTCTCCCTCTCTCCTTCCCTTCCCCTCTAAAAATAAATAAATAAAATTTAAAAAAAAAAGAAAGAGAAAAATGTTGTTTCATCCACAAGTGGTTGAAGAAAGATCCCAGAAGGAAGTAAAGCCTGCAGCTGTCACAATTCTTTACTCATCTATTCAAAGCACATGTGCCAAATAAAAGTATAGGGGGAAAGAAGGAAATGTCCAGACAGACCATTCTGGCCCTCTGAATTACATAGAAGTAGGCAACTTTTTTTGGGTGCCCAACCAACTTTCTCCAAATAGGATTGCATCCAGTATTCCAGGCAAATGAATATCAATGTATAACACATTAGAAACCTGGTTTGTAACATTTAATTTAAAATGGAGCATTTGGAGAAGTAAGTAGAAGCTATACTACAAGATGACAAAGAAGTAAGTAGAAGCTACACTAACCTTCTCCCAGGACCAACCAGGAATTACAACTAAATTGTAGAGAAATCATCCTGAATAACCAACTGAACACTAGCTGGGGCGATGCCTTATAACCATGGACAGGAAATAACAGGCTGGGGTAGCAGCACTTATATCCGACAAAATAGACCTTAAAGAAAGGCTGTGGTAAGAGACAAAGAAGGACACTACATAGAAGGAACAATCCAACAAGAGGATATAACCCCAGTAAACATTTACACACCCAACATAGAAGCATCTAAATATGTAAAGTAAATTTTGATGGACATAAAGGGAGAGGTCGACAGATATGTAGTCTTGTCAGGGATTTTAAGACACCATTGACTTCAATAAAGGACCCAAAAACATTAGTTTGAAAGAACATAAGCACCCCTATACTCATCGCAACATTTTTACAATAGCCGAGATATGGAAGTGGACCAGGTGTCCATCAGTAGATGAGTGTATAAAACAATTATGGTACATTTACACAAGGGAATACTGCTTGGCCATAAAAAAGAACAAAATTTTACTCTTTGTAAAAGTATGGGTGGGCCTGGAGAACATTATGCTAGGTGAAATAAGCCAGTCAGAGAAAGACAAATATCATATGATTTCACTCATATGTGGAAACGAATGAACAAACTGAACTCACAAGGAAAATGGGGACAGACTCATAGACAGAGAGCAGGATGACAGCTATTGTTGAGGAGAAGTTAGCGGGTAGAAGGACTGAGTGAAAAGGAAAAGGGACCCGTGGTCATGCACTGCAGTGTGGTGATTGTGTTCGTGGGGGGTGTATAAAGAGACTCAAAGGTAATGTAAAAAATACAATAAAGATTCAATAAAATACAAAAAGTAAAATAAAACAGAGCATTCATCTTGAGTCTTCTCTCTATGAAGAAAACATGTTTATTTAAAAATGGAAGAAGTGTAATAAAAATGTACATGGTTCAGATTATTAATTTACTAGACAAACGGTCACTGATTTCCAAGTTGTTTAATTGTTTATAGATTGCCATGATACATAGTGATATCTAATCTCTCTTATGGTTATGTTTAAGGAAATTTTTGAAAACAAATCTAATTTCATAAGTATAATGGTTTAAAATACTCCCTTGAAGCTAAATGGTAACTGAAACCTTGATGTTAACTTGTCATTGCACCTCATTTTGTGAGAACCACCTCAGAGGTGCAAGCACACTTATTTTCAGCACCTGGGATGTGACAGATGTGTTATCTCCACACACTACAAAGTGCGCCTCCACTTCCCCACCCCCCAGACTCTTGGTGAGTGTAGGTGTTATGTTTTCTGTCATAGAGACTTTGTCCCCAGACAGAAAATCACATGTACAAGGTGTGTCACAGGTTTCTATTATATTTTTATGACAATTGCTTCTGCTGGCAGGTGCTGGCTTAAGCCGTGTCACCCTAGAATGAGGCTCTTAAAGCTACATCGAAGATGCTTTTGCTTTCAGAAAGCCCTGGTAGCTGTTGTATCCATCGTGTTAAAGGATAATTATTACTCTGAGGTTGTTAAAGAGAAGGGACTGACCGTTTGAAATTGTGAAGTAGGTAAACTTTTTCACTATCCTTCTGCTTCCCTTCACTATACACTCCGAATAGGCCATTAGAACACAGATATGTTCACAGTGGTTCAATAAGCACTGATATATTTAAACCTTAAGTTAATATTTCATTGTTTTAAGAATTAGAAAATAGGAAGAAATCAATATGTCTGCCAGAAAAAATGCAACAATGACGTCTTATTGTTTCCAAGAGCAAGTAGAGGTTTTTACAACTATTTTTCAAAGCCCACTTTTACCTGTCCAATCTTCATTCACAGTGATATTTAAGATCACCTTAAAATATGATACAAGATGTGGGCCTTCTCATAAACAGAATACATAAATAAAATTTATAAATTTTTCAGTGTGCATTTAGATTCTTATCTCCCTTTCTCAGGAACCATGTCCATTTTCACACCCTGTTAGTACTCTGATTCATTCGCTATTGGATCAAAATGAGGTGGGGGCTGGGGTGGCAATCACACTTCTCTCTTTCCGTGCCAGGCTAGCTTCTGAACGTGTTCTTCCATGCTGTCACCCTACAGACCCACTGACCCTTCTTATTTTGGGGGTTTGTCAGTCACTATGGGAAAACACTATAGGGAACTAATAACAGGGGGATTCCAAAAATAACAACAGGGCAGTTACAAAGCTTGCCTGGAGAGTTATGGGAAGACTGCTTTCTGAATTTTTTTTCAAGGTGAATCTCTTCTGATTATATCATTAATTTAACTCTTTCTCCTTTCTAGAAAAATCTCAGGGTGTTTTGAAAATTATTTTGGAAGCAGCTTTATCTCAAGTAGCTAATTTGCATCCCTGAGTTCCGTGGACTGGGTGGATGCTTCCGTGGACTGAGTTCCGCATCCCTGGTTCCGTGGACCACTATTTAACAGCTGTGGTCCCACCCAAACTTGGCTATAGTCTTATTACACGGATTCTCTGAACTTTTCCCTAAGAATTAGATAAGTGCCATGAATTTCTTATGAAAGAAGCCAATAATTTTTAAGAACATCAGACGGGCACTGGAAAGGGGGATATCTTTATCCTCCTTTAAAGAAAGGGTTCATTCATTAAAAAAATGCTAACCTACTAAAGTGAAAGATTGCAAACCGAAAACACCAAGATGATTTAAAAAGAAAACTGCCCACTGGGAGCTTACAACCTTTTTTCATTGTTTTACCATCTTTCTATCTTACATTCTCCTCTCATCCAACTTCATTGTGCTGCTGTCTGAATATTTCTTCAGTTTCATGGAATTATTTTGAGTTCTAAAAAATTATGCAACCACCTTGAATTACACACTTTCTTTTCATCACAGTTCGGGCACTTTTCCTCCACGACTCCCTGACCCAGGGTTAATGATTTAGCAATAAAAAGCACGGGACACACCTAGTTAAATTAAAATTTCAGATAAACAAAAGATAATTTTAGTATGAGCATGTCCCAACCATTGCATGTGACATACTTATACTAAAAAAATTCTGTTTATCCAATTCTAATTCAACTGGGCGTACCATATTTTATCTGGCAGCTTGACACTTTATCGCAACCTATTTCTATAAAACAGTTCATCCTCAAGTTTAGGGACATTCACAGATTTAAAGAGCATCTTCTTTATTCTCTCATCACAGAGAGAAATGCCAAAGGCTCCGTGGGAAACCACTCGATGCCAGGCAGCACTTACTTGCTCCCCTCAGACACCAGCAGACTGAGTCAGCCGAGTGGGGCCTGTTAGCCATTGCTGGACCCACACAACACTCGTGTGTCTGGAGAACGTTTTCTTCCCTTTTCCGCACTGATTCGAAGTTGTGATTTTTGTCTTTCAATAAAATAAGTCCTGTGGGTCTAGTTCGTCTGTCCCCTGCCTGGGATCTAGATTTGTCTCTTACTCTGCCACACAACTAAACGAAGATATTGTTGATAATTATCCAGCAGAGATTCTCTAGGATCTGTGGCAACAGTTCAGGAAGGACCAAAGTCTGCAAGTAACTTCCACCTGAATTTTAACCTTCTCTTCAAAAAGCAAAGAGACACAAAGGCAGAACAACTGATTTGAATGTCATTTCCATTGTTTTGAGGGCTTACAACCCAGTAAGATTTAGAATGTATAAGGGGTAGCCTGGAGAAAGGGATTTCAGACTAGCTCTTTTTTGAGAGTTGGCCATTCTGAGCTCCTAAGAAACCGTAGTTATTATGAAGAGAGGTGAACACCAAATGTATAAGTTACTTAATGCAATGCTTTTTAGTCATACTATCATGCCAACTGATAACATTTTAAAATCTAAACCTAACTGTAATTGAAATGTTATTACTAATATTTGAAATCAGCAATTTCTAAGTAGTTTAATATGCAGCTGTTTTAAAATGTGCTTGTAGATGAGCAAAATGTTAGAACCTACCGTCGAAGAAAGCTGTCTTCCAGGATACCATTTATACATGATCTGTAGTAAATTGGCTTCCTACAGCATTCTAAAGAGAAGTTGCCCAGAGAAAAAGCTGCAACATTTCCAGTCAGAATGGTCATCTCTGAGATAGTTAACAGAGGCTGAAAATTCCATGACACCTGCCTCCTGTGTCCATTGCTAAATTGACAGTTAGACAATTGACAAAACAAAGAGACAATTAGACTGAGGTAGTAGTAACAACTTAACAGCTCACTAAGCAAACCAAAACCTAAGTCAATAAATGCTTCAAGGATAAAAAATCAAAATGTTAGGACAACCAATCACAAATAGCCAACCAGGCTTTTCCCAAACAATGTGTAAGCAATAGTCAGTCAAATAATTTTTCTTTTTGCTTTGTTTCCTCCTATTCTCTAGAAGTCTTTCTCCTGCCTCTAGTAAGTGGAACACTTCTAACCACTTCTTTTTTAATGCTGCCAGATTCAATTCAGTTTTTGCTGAAGTAAAAATTAAAAATTTTTGCATACCTCAGTTTACCTTTTAACAACATAAAAAAGTCATTTATAGACATAACATTTGGATGCAGAGAAATGGGATAGACTAGATAATTATTTCCCAAGGACAGAATCTAAAATAGGAGGGCTGTTTGGCATCACTAGTATGGAAATTCCACTTTTTAAGGGAACATTCAAGGGTTCTATAGTTCCAAAGTCCACATGTGACTTCTTAGAGGTCAAGGGAGAGTACAGAAAACTTACAAACAGCTATGAGCTTGTTCAGACCCATGAGTAAAATAAGCCTTTAAGGTAGACAAAGAGACAGTTCTCAGACCTGGTTAAGAAGCGTGCCTGCCTGCACGCTGTGTCTGCTGCTCAGGACAGGTCACATTACCTTTAGTTATTTCTGATTTAGGTCTGGATCTCTCCTGTTTTTATTCTATCTGATGGTTCTGATGATCTCATTACTTTGTTAATTAAATTTTTAGCTTATTTTAATCTCCTTTTATTAGTTCACTTTTAGCAGTGGGAAGAGGAAGTAGCACCCCAGAGAACAGTGTCTGCCCCGAAGGTAGCTCAGCAGTCTTCCTGCTAGTACCTCAAATGGTATATGCTCTTGCCTGTCCTGAAAGAGAACCCCAAAGGTTAAACATAGTCTTCCAGGCATTTAAAAAAGACCATAAACTAAATTACTTTTCTGGGGAAAAATGCAAATAGTTCAAAAGCCTCTCGAAATTGCCAAAATAAAAGAGCCCCAGAAGCTATTTATAGACCAAAGGCAGGTCTCTATCAAGGGCCATTGCCTCTACTACTCTTCCCTTTCTGCCTCTCCCTTCTTCCTTCACAATTTAATTTAATTTTATTTAGGAATTAGCTCTTGATATCCTATTTGGTTGTACACAGATGTGCATGTGTGTTATGAATGTCTTAGATTCATTTCTCCATGTTTTTTTAATCATATTGGGATATAACACTTGCCCCCTATTTACTCACTTCAGGCACAGGACAGAAGCTGAAAATCTTTTTAGGTACGACTCTGTACTAGCCACTTATTCTTGGTACTTTGTCTATGTGACGTCAATGCAGGATATGTCCCCCTGCCACTTGGCTCTTTTAGTGAATAGGAAACTCAAAAGATGCCAGCTCTTTGTTCGTTCTGTCTAAGCCAACCCATTAAGAATATCAACTCATGCAGTCAAATCGTTATTCCTTATTAGTCTGTATTTCTGCATAAGAATTTCTTGTACTTTCTGCCTTAAAAACAATCCATTATGAATATAAATTAAAAAATACAACTAAAAATAAAAACACCTTAAGCAGTTGTAACAGCCAAGCCAGTGCAGCATTTTGTAGTGTTTGGCAGTGTGATAATGAAATAACATAGAATTAGCAAAGAAGAAGGAGAAGGAAGAGGAGAGGGAGAGGGAGAAGAACCAAGTTCCAAGAAGAGTCGAAATGCAGCAGAGCCCTCTGGAACAACTCACATAAGGAGCTTAAATGTCACCAGGATGTTCTCTATGCCTTTCATCTCTGTTTCTCTCTCTCTCTCTCTCTCTCTCTCTCTCTGGTTTTCTTTATACAGTAAGAGGAAAAATGGCTGCCAATGATTTTAAGATTTTACTTGCACGTACACATACAACACACACACATAATAAATACAATACATACAGGAGAGAAACCACCTTGTTTTTTAGTGTTTCCAGCTCCAAAAATCCCAGTGAATGGATTCATTGGCCAAGATTAGGCATCTGGTCATGGAACAGCCATAGATAAAAATGGGATGAATGGGTCAAAAAATTATGATGCATTTACACAATGGAATTCTATGCAGCAGAAAAAAAGAAGGAGCTCCTACCCTTTGTGACAGCATGAATGGAACTAGAAAGCATTATGCTAAGTGAAATAAGCCAGGCGGTGAAAGACAAATACCATATGATCTCACCTTTAACAAGAACCTAATCAGCAAAACAAACAAACAAGCAAAATATAAGCAAAGACATTGAAATAGAGAACAGGCTGACAGTGACCAGAGGGGACAGGGGAGGGAATTTCAGGGGAAAAGGGGAAGGGTTTGCAGGAACACGTATAAAGAATACATGGACAAAAACATGGGGGGGGGTAATGGGAGGGAGGAGGGGAGAGCTGGGGGGTGGGCTGGGGTGGCAGTAAAAGGCAGAAAACTGTGTTTGAACAACAATTTAAAAAATTTCTACCAAAAAAGTGGGAGAATAAAGAAATGAGGAAGTCTGATGAGTTTTCCAGATTGGAAATGCTGTGTAGATAACCTCTAAGTATCTCCTCTACAGACCATTCTACTTATCTCCATTGCTTAGTAGCATAGGTGATCAGCTCTGCTTTAAACTTATTCTGACTTAGCACTGTTCTCTGCAAATCGCTCTATACTCAACTCTGATGCTGCTCTCAGGAAAAGGACAACATTTATAAATGAGAACTTCACAGTTAGTATGCTGCCTTCTGTGTTACATGGAGTCTACAAGAGACTGTCAGAAGTGGGATGTCTTCTTCTGGCCAAGAAGAATGTAGTAAATTGTACTCCTATTAATAAAGTGTGAGCCTTGCTTTTTCCCTATAACCACATGAACATTGGACACCATTAATCTTTTTTAAAAAAGATTTTACTTATTTATTTTTAGAGAGAGGGGAAAGAAAAGAGAATGAGAGGAAGAGAAACATCAATGTGTGATTGTCTCTCATGCATTCACTTCTGGGGACCTGGCCCGCAACCAAGCAAGGCATGTGCCCTGACTAAGAATCAAACCAGCAATCCTTTGGTTCACAGGCCACCACTCAATCCACTGGGCCACACCAGCCAGGGCCATCATTAATCTTTTTAGTATCCATCAATGTGATAACTAATGAATGGCACACTGTTTTGTTTTGCATTTTTTCTGACTACTAGTAGGATTGCATATATTCTACTTTATTATCCCTGTTCTCTGTTCTCTAATAAATTGCTAATTCCTATATTTGCTTATTTTTCTCTTGTTCATTTTTTCAACTTGTAGTTCTTTATGTAAAATATTAATTTATTATATTTCATTTTTTATTTAGTATATATTTAATATTATTAATCTCTTATTCTAACACATCTCACCATTTTTAATAATATATTTTATTGATTATGTCATTACAGTTGTCCCATTTCCCCCTTCATTCTCCTCCACCCTGCACACGCCCTCCCACCCACATTCCCCCCCTTTAGTTAATGTCCATGTGTCATAAGTTCTTTAGCTTCTACATTTCCCATACTATTCTTGCCCTCCCCCTGTCTATTTTCTACCTACCATCTATGCTACTTATTCTCTGTACCTTCTTCCTCTCTCTTCTTCTCACATTGCCCTGCTGCTAACCCTCCATGTGATCTCCATTTTTGTGGCTCTGCTCCTGTTCTAGCTGTCCGCTTAGTTTGCTTTTGTTTTAGGTGTGTTTGTTAGTAACTGTGAGTTTGCTGTCCTTTCACTGTTCTTATTTTTAACTCCTTTTTCTTAGATAAGTCCCTTTAACATTTCATATAAGGGCTTGGTGATGATGAACTCCTTGAACTTGACCTTATCTGGGAAGCACTTTATCTGCCCTTCCATTCTAAATGAAAGCTTTACTGGATAGAGCAATCTTGGATGTAGGTCCTTGCCTTTCATGACTTGGAATACTTCTTTCCAGCCCCTTCTTGCCTGTAAGGTCTCCTTTGAGAAATCCTCTGACAGTCTGATGGGCACTCCTTTGTATGTGACTGTCTCCTTATCTCTTGCTGCTTCTAGAATTCTCTCTTTCATTTTAATCTTGGCTAATGTAATTATGATGTGCCTTGGTGTGTCCTTCTTGGGCCCACCTTCTTTGGGACTCTCTGAGCTTCCTGGATTTCCTGGAAGTCTATTTCCTTTGCCAGATTGGGGAAGTTCTCCTTTATTATTTGTTCAAATAAGTTTTCCACTCATGGCTGTTCCTCTTCCCCTGCTGGTACCCCTATAATTTGGATATTAGAACATTTAAAGATGTCCTGGAGGTTCCTAAGCCTCTCCTCATTTTTTTTGAATTCTTGTTTCTTCATTCTTTTCTGTTTGGTTATTTTTTTCTTCCTTCTGGTCCACTCCATTGATTTGAGTCCCAGTTTTCTTTCCATCACCATTGGTTCCCTGTGAATTTTCCTTCATTTCAGTTAGAGTAACTTTCATTTTTCTAATTTGTGACCAAAATCAACCAGTTCTGTAAGCATCCTGGTCACCAGTATTTTGAACTGTGCATCTGATAGGATGGCTATCTCTTGGTCACTTAGAAGTATTGGCTCTGGGGCTTTGATTTGTTCTTCCATTTGAGGCATAATGTTTTGGTCTGTTCCTGTCTGTTATGTATGAGAGGTAGAGCCTTAGGTGTTCACCAGGGTGGGGCAACCCAGTTGCTGGGTTGTGACCTGTATGTGGGGGTGGGGTCAGAGAGGGAACAATGGCACTTGCTCTGCCCCTATTTCAGTCTCTTTCGCTGCTTCCCACAAGCAAGTTGGGCCTTTCTGGTGCTGATTCCCAGGTGGGTGGGCTTCTGTACGTTCTAGGACCCTGTGGGTCTCTCCAACAAACTCTCCTGTGAGGCTGGGAGCCTCTCCTGGCACCTCAGCCCCCATAAGTTTTTCTAATCGGTGCTTTTAGGCTTTATTTCCCATTGCTGGGGCCTTGGGTTGTGTGGTCTGTCTCACTGCTTGCTTTGTTTATCTGCACACGAATGTGTGACCGCCCGTCAACCAACGGCCTTGCGCGTTCTGCTCATTTCCTCCCCGTGTTTGGGGTCTGCTAACCCCCTGCTGCCTGTGCTCTTGGGTCTGGCAGCCACTGCCTTTTCCTGCCACAGCCCCTCTCCGCTGGCTGCTGACTCTATCCTTCTTACGGGTTTGGATGAATGGTGGTGGGACTTCCATACAGGTCAATTTTCTGTCTGTTCTGGTTGTGTTTTTATTTCTAAATATTTAGAAACAAAATTTTGTCCTTAATTTTGGTTGTGTGAAGAGACACAGTATTTCCACCTATGCTTCTGTCTTTGCCAGAAATCCATGCCACACCATTTTTTAACCTATCATTTGTATCTGCTTTGTGATGCTTTTTATATTGAAATATCTTTTTTAGTCATATGTGTGAATATTTTTGGTTGCTTATCTTCTTGACTTACTTACGAAAAGTTTTGTCACCCATCTCTAATCTTGTAGATCTATGCATGACCTGACTTTTTTCTACTGGTTTTTCAGCAATGTAGTTCAAGTGGATTTTATTTTGTATATGATGTAGCTGTCTAACTTTCTTTTAGGTGGAAAGCCAGTATCCAGGACTATATGAAATAAATAAATCCTTACCTCTCCAAACATACCCCTCAGAGAAATACCCATTTGATGTTAACCTTAGACTCTTCCCTATGCATGTATAAGCCTTTGATGTTTGTGTGTGTATGTGTGTTTATATGTACACACACACACAAATAAACACTATGTTTAACATGATCTATTTTTATTTTCTTTTTCTTTACTTTGTCCTCTCCACCTAAAATGTGTGGAAGGAATCCCAAACCAGTGGTATATGGCTCTATCTCAGTCTTTTAAAAGGCCTAATAGCATGCTATCTTAAGAAGTGACAAACCTGACGCATAAGTCATAGCCAACTAACTCCTCCCAGCTGGGGAATTCCCCAGGGTAAACTCTTCAGTTGTCCCAGTTCGCCAAGTTCTGCTCTAAGTGGTGAGCCCAAATCTCCACAAAGTTTCTTACTCAGTTCCCCTAGAAAAGTGTCACAGTATCTATCTGCTGCTTCTGTCTTCAAAAAGGGCAAACTTCTACTGTGTCACCTTCAATCACTCAGCTCCATAGTCTCAACATTGTCTGCTCAGCTTTCTTCTTAATGAGTTGAGGCCTGGCTTCTCCATTCACATTCTGCATGAATAAAGGACCATTTAAAGAACCACTGTTCTACTGTTGACTTTTTAGCACTTTGTAATCTATGGTGGGTTTGGGGATGGATATAGTTAAAGATAACTGAAGACTTTTGCAGTATTTATTGATCTCTCATCAATCTTTGATTCCATAGACAGGTACTGCTTAGTCAAGTCATATTATTTTGATATTGATCCAAGGTTTAGCCTTCCCTCGGAGCTTTTACTGCCACAGAATCTCAATCAGGGTTCATTTATTCCTCAAATATGTATTGATGCCACTATTTACCAAGCACTGTGTTGAGTGCTGTGGACATACTGGTGAGCAAAATAGTCACATTCCTGGTAGTTATGAATTAATTTCTTTAAACAAAATTTAATCCTAGATGTAATTAAAAGCATTCTTTGTCCTCAGTGCTTCTTTGAAGCATTTATTCAAATATTTGATGCAGATTTAGCCTTTCTTATGTCCTCCTTCCATAAGAAACAAGCTCAACATAATACTTATCTAGAAGAGAATGTATTTTCTATCTAGAATATCCAGAAATATCTTCTCAATCTAGGAGTAAAGTTATTTTATGCCATAGGTACAGCTATAATACTTTTCAAACAATTTTTTCTGTTTAACAATATTTATTGAGCTCCTATTTTATATTGGACACACTTCTCTAGGATCCAGACCCAGAGATTGTTTTGTGTGTGTGTGCCATGGACCTCCTCAGCAGCCTAAAGTCTATGAATTTCCTCCATGTACAATATTTTTTAAAAATGCATAAATTAAAATACAATGAATTACCAGAAAAGAAATTGCCATGTTTTTTGGTTAACAATGTTAATTCATTCCTTCAAGACCTGATGTTAAGTGAAATCTTTAAATTTAAAAACAACTCTATTAATTTTAATAGGAAAATTTATTATGTATTACATCTTAACATAAGATACCAATTTTTCAATGTTTAAATAAATAAATGTTTTTTTAAAGATTTTATTTATTTATTTTTAGAGGGGAAGGGAAGGAGAGAGGGAGAGAGAAACATCAATGTACGGTTGCTTCTTGTGGGTCCCCTGCTGGGAACTGGTCTGCAACCCAGGCATGTGCCCTGACTGGGAATCGAACCTCAATCGTGTGGTTCTCAGGCCCGCGCTCAATCCACTGAGCTAAACTAGCCAGGACTAAATGTGTGTGTGTGTTTTAAACCAACATTAATTTTAGACTATCATATAGAATGGAAAACATTCACTTGAGCAAATGGAGCTACATCCAGGAGTCAAAAATTTATATAGCAATTTGCATTGTGTTCCCCTGAGGCTCTGGCCATGTAGCTCAGTTGGTTAGAGTGTCATCCTGATGTGCCAAGGTTGCGAGTTTGATCCTGGGTTTGGGCATGTACAAGAAACAACCAATGAATGCATAAATGGGTGGGTGAAACAACAAGTCGATGTTTCTGTCTCCCTTCCTCTCTCTCTCTAAAATCAACAAATTTCTTTTTAAAATTTCAATTGTGTTCCACTGAGACAAAGAAAAGGACATATTCTATAGTGAAAGTTCTCACCAAAGTTCCCAGTTAGGTCTCTTTTTTGTAAATGCGGTATCCAAATTGTGCAGTTCTGAGTGGTCAGAATACTTGTAAACAAGGATACAATTTGTGTGATTCTGATCGGATGGCGCAGGTTTCTGTCCATTGGTAGAAAGATGAAACCAGGGTTTCCCTGCAGTAGTTGACTCCGACTGCAGAAACAAGTAGGGCATAGTGAGGAAGCCGAGAGTTCAGTCGGAGTTTTTGTCCACTTGTACAAAGCACTGGGGGGCCCTTATTAGCAAATTCTTATTTATAAAATTTGGGCCCTTGGTTGACCATGGGGAATCCATCTCAGCAGATAGATTCCTTCTCAGGGTCATAGTGTGCATATATAAAAAAATATATATGTATATAACCATATACAGTTATATATTCACACACACATGTATAATAAAAAGTAAGTTTTTATAAGCAATAATAAAGAATTTGAAAGTAAGTGAACATAGTAATCCAATGAAAGTTTATTGTACCTATTAAAGGAGGAAGAGATGACTTGATAGCGAGTGATGTATGTGCAGAGAAGGAATGAGGAAGTTTGGCATTGGAAAGCTCATTCTTTTTCCTGTGCTATTTTCTTCACAGATTTTTTAAATCTTTTAGAGGAACTCAGTATTATTGAGGTCAAATTGTGATTAAAATAAGATTCAAATTTTACCTCTAGAGCAAACATGAAAGCAAAACACAAACAATTCAATCTAGATGGAGACAGTACACACATACAGCAGACTCAAGTGTTGTAAGAAATGAAAATGCTGTGTCTTCATTTGTTGCTTGTTCTCTACAAACAAAGCAAACATGTTTGGGTTCATTTTAACAGGGCATCCAATTGAAAATTGTTCCCTGTGATACTTGGACTACAAAACACTGTTGAGGGAATTGGTGAGTCTGTCTTTGCCTGAAATCATAATATTGATATAATTTCTCATGGTATATATATTTAATGTGTTTGGGGTGAATTTTTTCTTTATACTTGGAATAAAAAGAATTTTTCCAATGGTGATATGACTTTTTAAGAAATATATTGCTGCCCTAGCTGGTGTAGCTCAGTGGATTGAGCGCAGGCTTAAGAACCACACGATCCTGGTTCGATTCCCAGTCAGGGCACATGCCTGGGTTGCAGGCCAGTTCCCATCAGGGGATGCATGAGAGGCAACCATACATTGATGTTTCTCTCCCTCTCTCCTTCCCTTCCCCTCTAAAGATAAATAAATAAATAAATCTTGAATAAAAGAAATATATTGCTAAAAATTCATTAACTGAACATTCATAAGATTGGCCTTTCTTTAGATGATTAAACTGCAAGTGTTTTTGAAATAAAGAAAAACAAAGGTTTTTTCCCAAAGAGTTCTCTGTGGACTCTGGCTAATTTAAAAAGAGCCCCCCAAGGTGCTTATTTTTTTCATACATATATTGCCAGAATAGTTCCCCTTTTGGTTCAAATGTGCTTATTTTTTTTAAGTCAAATGAAAGAGAACTTTCTTTTAAAAGGACTTGTCACTAATCTTGTTTGTTAGAATGAACCTAAATAAGGCTTCTGTTAAAAGTTTAACGTTTTAGCTAAATTCTCTCAGCTAAATTATCTGGCAGATTTCACCCTTAGTTGGAACTAAAGTGCTCGTCATATCCTCTTTCCATCCCCTGAAGACTCCTCTGAAATAAATGTCTGGAGGAGCTTTTTCTCACAAATCAGTTGACTTATTCCTTGTGCAATTTGATGTTGGGGTTTGGGTGTGTAAAATATGCTAGGTACCAAAGTGAGTAAATGATTAACTCTGTGGCAGGCCTTGGATAGCAGTGTCTAGGTCAATCTATTGAGAAATGACATCTTGAAAGCTATAGAGTTGGTAGAATAATGTCCCAAGGAAAAGGGCCATGGAAAGGGGCAGTAGAAGTAGCCTGAAAAGTTGACCCTGTCAGCCTGGCATGAAACTACAAAATGAAGCTTTCTTAATGTGGAGTTTCCCTCAGGAAGAAATTCTAGGAAGACACAGATAGGTAGGTAGGTAGGTAAGTAGGTAGATAGATGATAGATAGATAGATAAATAGACAGATGATAGATAAATTCTTGTTGCCTGATGAACATAGATGAATCTCAGAAACATCATGCTAATCAGAAGTCAGGCACAGGAGCCCTGGCTAGTGTAGCTCAGTGGATTGAGCACAGGCCTGCAAACCAAAGGATCGCAGTTTGATTCCCAGTCAGGGCACATGCCTGGGTTGCAGGTCGGTTCCCAGCAGGGAATGCACAAGAGGCAACCATACATTGACACTTCTTTCCCTCTCCTTCCCTTCCCCTCTAAAGATAAAATCTTAAAAAAAGAAGTCAGGTACAAGAAACCACATATTGTATAATTTCATTCACATACAAGTGTTCAGAATCTATAGAGATATAAAGGAGATTAGTGGTTTCCTGGGGCTGGGAGAGCCAGGCAGGAGATTAAGATTGTACTGAGGGTAATGAAAATGTTCTGAAACTGATTATGGAGAGGGCTGCACACTTCCGTAAATTAACTCAAAATCATGTAATTACACACTTGAAATAGTTCAATTTTATAATATGTAAAATGTATCTAAATAAACCTCCTTAAAAAAAGGCAAGAAGATAATCTATTCTCAGAGATTATCTATTCTAAGGGTAGAACTTTCTAGCCTAAAGATAGAAGTGCCCTTAGCTAACATGGTCACTATCATCTAAAATTGGACAGACAGCTTTGTTTCTACAAGAAGGAAAACCTTGCAAAGAACCACTTCTTGATTGCTTTCATGCTGAATTCTCACTACCGGTTTCACGGTTTGGAATGTACTTGTTCAATAACCAGTAAGGTCAGGTGTGAAAAATGGCATGGAAACCATTCTTTGAGTTTAAAGATCATCATCACAGTCAAGATTCAAATTGGTTTTCAGAAGGTGAAAATATCTCCTACATTTTGCTCAATGGAAAGAGTTTAAAAAGAGGGCCCTTCTTAAAAACATGCAAATATGGAATGTTTCCAACACATGTACTAAGGCTGATAAAAGATGCTGAGGATTGCTTCTGCTTCATTTAAAAAAGACAAGTATTTACTAAACAAATAAGTGAGAACACAAGATAATGGGAAGCCTCTTATTTATGCCCTTCAAATGTAAATAAAATTTGACATGCTAATCATAATTTTTTTTCTTTAGAGGACTTCTTCATGGCTGGAACAAGTCTTACCAGGAATTTGAATTACTCTAACTTGCTATACACATAAATGTAAACATCCTAAATTGCATTTTCCAATGGGATTTTAACCCTTGACTTCCTGAAGTACATCCAAATGCGTAATAGTTTCCACTATCATTGTGGGCATCTACATGTAGGAGCTCTGCATTTA
The DNA here is from genome assembly GCF_014824575.4 of Sturnira hondurensis. NCBI lineage: Eukaryota > Metazoa > Chordata > Mammalia > Chiroptera > Phyllostomidae > Sturnira > Sturnira hondurensis. The sequence goes on along the minus strand of NW_028088140.1, from coordinate 4,792,369 downwards.
TTGATTGCACGTTTGCAACTTGCTGTTCCTTTGGTTCAGTGGACTATCTAGAACACTGTGACCTATTTAATGCATGCAGATGTTAGTCTACTTTGAGGTACTAAATTCAAGTTCCTTAAAAAAGGAAAAGGTGCTGTTTTTCTTAGAAATGAGAATAAAGGCATGGACTATGCCAACATATATTTTGATGACTATTTTACCAAGCTTCCTGAGTATTATCTTCTCCCCTGAGAGTTACACACATCTATAATGATATATCCCAGCTTGCTTAATATCTCCAAAGCTGGGAAAAATCCATCTCACACAGACGGTATAACCTCAGAGAAGCAAATAACTACTCACTTACAACTTAGATGACAAATAAAGGCAGCTTTTACATATTAAATTAGCATGCTAATTTTTTCTTTTAAGGGACAAGATTTCTAGTTGAGATAGTATATGCCAGGATAAAAAGTTTGTTGGTTTTAAATTAGAGAATTTTCCAGTACTTTTTTAAAAAGTTGTTCTGAAACCTTAGTGTCTAGGTAATTGGGCCCCAACTCTAGAGTTTCTGACTTAGTAGGTCTAGAGACCAAAGTCGGCATTTCACTGAATGTGCTGGGGTGATGAGGAGGCTGCTGGGCTGAAGAGCACACTTCAAACACCGAGAAATTTTGATCTTTTGCCCTATTCGTTTGCAGGGAAGGGGAGGTCCACGTGCTTCATATTCAGAAAGTCATAAATACTATAGGCCAGGATCATAACTTGTATGAACTTTATATAGTTCCTTAAAGTTCACAATTTTCTGAAGGGCATCATCTGCCTCTTTCCCCAGACTACTGTTAAACCTTAAAACTGAAATAGATGTTTAGAAGCTGGGATAAACATCCCCTAGGGGGTTGCCCAAGGAGAGAGAGTATGGTGGCAGCTTTAAAAAGAGGAAAGTAACTGGAATCCTATGACCCTGCTAAAAGGAAGGAAAGGAGGTCTGGGAAGGAAGCCTCACTTTGAGAAAGGGCCTTGGGGCTTAACAATAAAAAGGTCAGTAAGAATAGCTAGAGGACAAGCAACCAGGTTCAACAGTGCCCTGCGGAGATAAGACACAAAACCAGCCGTTCTTGCTCTCCTCCAGCCTTCTCCACCTGAAGGCTGGACTCCCCCAGCCTGAACTCCCAGAAGTTCCCAGGCTCCCCTCAGTTGTGGGGAAGACCCGCTACCTGCTTCCTCTTGCCAAATTAAGCCAAAGGAGAAGTGAGATGCTTTAATAATCTAAAATAGAAGGCATTTCTTCTGCCTTCTCTTTTCTGCCCCTGGGGGTAATTTTCACCTCAGAGAAATTATTTTATTTGGCAGATTCATGTTTTAATATGTCCTTTGATTGATTTTTTTCAGTGAGCTTTGGCATAAATGTCACTGTATTTTTCAGGGTAAGCCATCCATAAGAAAGAGGTCTCCTCAACTACTTTGAGTTTTTGTTGTTGTTTCTTTATGGTCTCAAATTATCTACAAATGGTCTTCTAACTGCATAGGGTTTTATTTCTCGCAGTCCCTTTTAGAAAAGGTAGTTTCAGGAAAAAGTTTTGCCATCTGTGTGACTCCAGAGTTGAAACCTGGTGGTCAAGATCTTGGGTAAGTGATTTTAGGATTGAAATCTCACATGTTAAGTGCTGTCAATTATACTCACCTGGTGGTATTTCTTGGCGAATTAAATGGGAATGTCTCTACAACACAGCACAGTTTTTGAGGCACTGCCACTAATGTTAATCTATGTGATCATTGTGGTTAGATGACTCTTTACTCTTTTTTCCTCCCATTCTCCCCAAACAATCTGAATTGCTTTAATAAGAAGAAACAGTTTAGTCCCGAATCTGTGTGTGTCACCCTTTGATTTGTAGTTCTCTTGCATTTTCTGAACCCCAGTGGAAGTAAACCTAGTACAAATGCTGTAGTTTGTGCCCTGGGATTCACGGCTAAGCGAAGCCAGGCAGGCTGCCAGAAGGAGAGGCTGCTGAAAGTGGTCTCCTTCCTGTGGGTAACCAAGAAAAGAATAAATAAAAGGCGTAGGTCTCTAGTTGACGAGATGAGTCCACATGAAAAGCTAAATTATTGAAAGATTTAAATAAGAATAAATATAGAAGTCACTTCAACATTACCCCTCTTCAAACCATCACCATCCTCTGGGCTTTCTGAAAGTTAAATTTGATCATACTACTTCTGTGCTAAAAACACCCCTCCACCCACCATTTTTAAAAAATAATATTTATCTTCCGTATATTGGGTTAAGCCTTTAAGATTTTCCAAGGTTAGGGTCCGCCTTTGCTTCCTCCCAAAAAGACTTAACTAACGGCCAGCTTTACTGGTTTAGCAGAGATTCTTCACTTTGGGGATTTACTTATTTCCTTCTGTCTCCAAATACATACAAACATAAATGTCTTCTCTCTGTTATTAACACTGTAAATAACTCTCCTGCTTAACCCTGTACTTGCTGGTTGAGCTGTGAGATTTCTAAAACAAGTACCATGGACACCTAAGACTATTTAGAATTAAGTTCACAATAAATGCAACTTTAGTGAATGTAGCTAGCTGACTGGCACTAAAAAGTCTATGGGCATAATATGCCTTCAGGGGAGGGGAGGGTTCAGATAGGGACCTTTGCTAGGTGGGATTACACAGGGAGGGCTGGGGAGGTCTTTCAGACAAACTTGTGAAGTGTAATAAAGCCATGGGACTCTCTCAGCAACAATCGAGGAATCCTGGATCACGTGGATGAAGTGAGAGACGAGCACAGAAAGGTCACCTTGTGAGCAACTTCAGGTTAGAATGGCAATATGAGCAAGCAACACACAAGCAACTGACACCCATGGGGAACCTGAGGTAAAAATACTAAAATGTGTCTAAATAGCATACGGGGTAACAAAGCAAAAAAAACTTAAATAGGGAAAACATAGATGTTATGACAACATTCCTAAGCAACACATCTAAGTCACCTTGGTTTCCATTTCATTTGCTGTGGAAATACAGTCTATCCTAAAACAATAATAAACTACAAAAGCAATCAATGCAATAATCTAACACAGCAGCCAGGAAAAAAAGTACCATAAAGTTAACTTACTTTTTCCCCTCAAATATCAACTGTCTGATTTTAAGCTGCAACAATTATTATTTTTCACTGGACAAAGTGTAAGCAGTGGATTTATTTTGACATTTGTATTTAGATATATCTATTTAACATCATTACACAACAGCTCAGACTACACCCTGGGAGTACAACAATGAATGATATGAGATGCCTGCCCTCAAAGAACTTACGGACTACAAAGGAAGAGGGACTGGTGAACACAGTAACTCGAGTATGTCTGATGAGTACCAGAGCCAGGGCAAGGGAAAATAGAGTACTGTAGAAATCTACCCAAGTCCAGAGAGTCCGGGAAGGTTACTTGGAGGAGGAGAAATAAGCCAAGGAAAAGGGAAAGGCACTAGGTGTTCCAGGCCGTGGTATAATAATGAATGGTATAATAGCTTAATTTAGTGCTATCATATTCATAGATTAATACTTGTTTCCAAATGTAGCGTCATGATGAAATGCAAAAAGTGACATTTAGTGACTTTACTTTTATTAAGAAGACCATGCTTTATTCTGATTTGGAGACCTTTCCTACTTTGGAGATGTTAAAATGTCATCTTTTCTGGAAATGATAGTGGTAAAAATGGTAATGTGATTTAAGAACAAAAAAATTGGCTAAATAAAAGATTTTGATCTCTAAGTTTTGCTAGTTTATGAAACAAAGAAGGAAATTCATTTCCTTACCCTATAAAATGTGTATTTCTCTTTTTCTCCTTTTGGTTAAAAACACAATACTCAAAAGGTCTACAGGGAACTCTGATTTGTTGGTGTGAGCAAACTGTTCCAGTAACATTGGAGCTGAGGGACAGGAATCTAAATCCCCAGCCCCTTGCTAGTTAGTTGTCCAATAGTTACCTCCATGGCAGTACTTGCTGAACTTTTCAGCATTGTTTCCAAAGACCTGACATTTATGCCTTTCTTGCAAGCCTATTCATTTCCTGGATTTGTTTTGACAGAATTCCTGAGATTTACTTTTAGTGCTTCGACTGAAAACTTTCTAGGTTTAGAAATTTCATAATATTATTAAATTGACTTATGTATATGTGTGTGTATTTGAATGCTAGAGACAGTGCTAAACAGTTTCTGTAGTTATTACATTTAGTCCTCACACCAGCATTTATGTTTCTTAGGAGATTACTATGCACCAGGTTAAAAAACTTGCCTAAGGACACCAAGCCAAAAGTTGTTTGTAAGTAGTTGGGATTTTCCTGTAGTTTAGCCTAACAACAAGGAAAAGTGTCTTTACAATCCAAAAGCTGTCCAGATATACCAGCTTGTTTTTTGGAAGGGAAGAGCTTGACTAAACTTTTGGAAAAAATAGTACTAAACATGTATGTCCAGAATTGAAAACTACTAAGCAATTAACATTGTGCACAATCTAAAGCTTGCATTTAGAGCCACTATCTATCTTATCTTATCATTTGCTTAAGTACTCCCTAGGTTTCCCAGGTAAAACAGTAATTCCTTAAATCCATTTGCCTCTTAAAAGAATTAACTTGGGAAATACCCACATACAATAAAAAGCAGTGGGTGGGCAGGGGAGGGGGCCTAACCCTTCAGGAATATGTTAGTTTCTGTTAACCCTTATTAACTGATTTTAAAAAAACTTTCAAGAAGGGGTTCAGCAGCTTCCTGGGAAGGTGGTTAAAGGTAGTGGAGGGAACACGATCTTGGAAGACTAGAGTGAGATCAAATCCTAGCATTCGTTAGCTTCATTGTTTGTTTTATAGATGAGTCTATTTAAACTCAGAATTACTGGGGGAGTCCAAGTTGCAGACCAGGCTTAGAGAAGAAAAACTCTCACTTGATTTCTAATCTAATGCTCAAAAACCTGGTAATGTAAGGAAAACAGAGCAGATGATTAAGGGTGTTGTTAGGAGAGATATCATAGGATCTTGTTCTGGGGCTAGGGTGATTTTACAGATTTACTTCTGTTCCTATCTACTTCCTGAGTAGTAAAAGAGGTTTCTAGTCCCCAGTTAATTGCCATGACACTTATTTTAAAGTACAATTCTATCCAAAAAATCCTAGAAGGAAACAGATGTACCTTATTTACCATTATTTTTGATGAATTTAGCCAAAGAAAATTACTACTTTGACAATCGGTGAATTTAACAATATTATTTTAGAAGTATTTATCTCACATGCTACCACCTAATTAGTGTATATGAATGAAATTACCTAGAAGTTATTCTTTCAAAACCAGTTTTACATATTTCACATAAACAATAAACTTTTTCTCCTTCCACTTTATAATGAATCTTACTTTTGCTTCCTTTCTATGCCCTCTGGCACAGTATTAAAAGAGAATAAACTCAGTGTGGTATGTTTTGCAATATTGATGACCGACTACGATCAAGATACTTATTTCCATCTGCTAGAGTTCAACTTCTGCCTCTTGTTTGGTTTCTCCATCTGCCCGCCTCACCATTTTTCTTTCTTTTTTTCCCTTTCTTCTTCTTCTTAATGGAGTACGGGTTAACCCTTTTGCAGGCCTAATTGTTTGAGCAGGCTCACGCTTTGTGCCAGTTTTTTTCTCTACTTTTTTCAAGTAGGGAAGGTTTCCAGTAAACTTAAAATGTTTTTGCCTAATGCTTTCATAAACTTCAAATTTTATCCTTATTTTCTTCTGTATTCATAATGAGCAAAACTCTTAAGGTTCGGCCAGACAAAAAAAACAGAAGTCTGGTTTTGTGTATAAACAGTGTAAAAATATTATTTAGACAAAAAAAAAAAAAACCCAGAAGTCTGGTTTTGTGTATAAACGGTGTAAAAATTTTTCTAATATATACTAAACTTTACAGGATCCACGTTACTCTATCTTCATTAACAGGCTTTAAACTGCAGTCAGGAAGGTGTCCACTCTTCTACTCTCCCATGACTCCTGAAGTTACTGAAACAGCAACCACAAAAATCTAACTAACCTTTTATTTATTTATTTCGTAATCAAACTTTTACAAAGACATCCACCCCCCCATTCCTCCCCAAGGGTGGCGCATTAACGGCTCCAAGGCGTTGCTTGCACTTCTGCCAGGAGACCTGGGGCCCCAGAGCCTGCAGAAAAGCCCTCAGAGGCCTGTTGCTTCCCTTTTTCTTTGCAACCCGCTTCGCTCCCCCAACACCTTCCACGCGGGTACCCGCACCCTGCTGCTCCGTCTGCTCCTCTTGCTACGGGAGCCAGGTACACCTAGAAGAAAGACGGGATGTAAACACAAAGTAGGTGAGGAGGCTGGCACTGCTGATGTACAGCTCCTTCAGAGCAGCCGGTGCGCGTGTAGACAGCCTAAGGAAAGAGGCTTTTCTCAGCACACCAGGGAGCCTCGTAGTAAGAGAGTCCGGGTAGCGCACTTCTTGCACGAGATGCACTAGCACTGGGCCTCGAGGAGCTGAAGCCGGAAGGAGGAGCTGGGACTGGGGGCGGGGCCTTCACACGCGCACCCCCTCGGTTTCTTTAGTTCAGCACCGCAGCTCCTAGGTCTCCCGCAGCCACTCAGGGTTTATTTGTTTACAAGCGGATTACGTCAGCTCCTCCCCCTCCTCCTTGTCTCTGGATCCGCCCCCTGGCCCTTTTCCCGCCCCCTCCGGCTCCGAATTTGCTTGCGTCACAATGGTGCGATCTCCGGATTGGCTTGAGTCGGTCGTCACGCTCCAGCTACGCACTTCCTTTCAGTGGCACTATAAAAAGTGCCGCACGGCTCCCGCATCTCTTCGCCCCCCGGAGCTGGAAATGCAACTGTTGGGACCTCTGGAGGTTGCTTAGCTGCAGGCGGAGGCGGCTGGGGAGGTCCGAGCGATGTGACCAGGCCGCCATCGCTCGTTTCTGCCTCTCTCCTGCCGCCTCCTGTCTCGAAAATAACTTTTATACTATAAAGGGGAGGGAAAAAAAGTAGTCCTCTGCCCCTCACGCCCTCTCTTCCTGCCAGCCCTCTGTCCTGAGGGAGCCCGGGGTGGCCGCTCCGCCGTCGGGGCCGCGCCACCGAGCCCCGGCCGCCCCCATGCATCCCTTCTACACTCGGGCCGCCACCATGATAGGTGAGATCGCCGCCGCCGTGTCCTTCATCTCCAAGTTCCTCCGCACCAAGGGGCTCACGAGCGAGCGACAGCTGCAGACCTTCAGCCAGAGCCTCCAGGAACTGCTGGCAGGTGAGCGGGCCGCGGTGAAAGGGCGAGGGGTGTCTTGTGGGGCGCGGCCCCCACACGCCTGGGCCGAGCCGTCTGGGCGGCGGGAGCCTGGCAGTGACTCTGGCTGGCCGCGCTCCGGTGAAGCCGCGGGATCTGGACTGGAGCTCTGGGCGGTCGCAAACGGCGGGTCCCGGCGAGGGTTTGGGGGTTAGTCCGAGGGCCGTGTGGGGGTCTTATCCCACCACGACGGGCAAAATGGAGGGAGAGAAGAAAACGGACACACAACAAAGAAACTAAGGGCAACTGAGGCGGGAGCTGAGGTCCCGGGACGTTCATCCGATGTGGGCACAAAGGAGCAACGGGGCTAGGGTTGGTTCTGCGCCCCCTCCCCCCAACTCCCTCCAACCGTATCGTGCTCGGTGACCTGTCCCGGGGTGGGAAACCGCGCCGCTGTCCCGGAGCCAGCCCGGGACCGACGTGCCTTCTCTCGAGCCTCCTACTTCTGGCCATTAATCATCGGATTTGTCACCGGTGCAATTACAGCCCTGCCCAGAGCGTGGTTTAGGGTTGCTTGTTTTTCTTCCCTTCGGGGTTAACAGTCTAGTTGCGCTTCTCTACTCCAAAGCCATAAACAACCCCCATTGTATGCGGGTGGGGTGGAGAAAGTAACGCACTTTTCCGCCCCGCCGCCGGTGCTCTCTGGCTGGCAGAGGCTGTGCGCTTGATTACTGTTTTTGGCGGCTCAACCAATTGATTGGTTCCTATGCATTGGTTTGTCCCTTACTACTGTATTGTTACTAAAATCCTTCCCACTCATTCCTCATCACCGCACACGCACAACAGGGATGGCAATGCTGGCCATTTATAGAAGTTAATAGTTTTCATTTGCCCTCCTCAAAGGAACTATCGGGGAGAGGAAACTAAAGCGGGAACTCACAGTAACCGTCTAAGCACTATTTCTCTGTTCTTTTCTTCTATAGAGCATTATAAACATCACTGGTTCCCAGAAAAGCCGTGCAAAGGATCAGGTTACCGTTGTATTCGCATCAACCATAAAATGGATCCTCTGATTGGACAGGCAGCACAGCGGATTGGACTGAGCAGTCAGGAGCTGTTCAGGCTTCTCCCAAGTGAACTCACACTCTGGGTTGATCCCTACGAAGTGTCCTACAGAATTGGAGAGGATGGCTCCATCTGTGTGTTGTATGAAGCCTCGCCAGCAGGAGGTAGCACTCAAAGCAGTACCAACGTGCAAATGGTAGACAGCAGAATCAGCTGTAAGGAGGAACTTCTCTTGGGCAGAACAAGCCCTTCCAAAAACTACAATATGATGACTGTATCAGGTTAAGATATAGTCTGTGGATGGATCATCTTATAATGGATGGATAAATTTGATTTTTGCTTTGGGTGGGCTCCTCTTGGGGATGGATGGATTATGGAATTTAAATCATGTCACAGCTGTGAAGATCTGGCACAAGATAGAGTGGTAAAAAAAATTTTTTTAAAGTGACAGTGCCATAGTTTGGACAGTACCTTCAATAATTTAATAGCCTGTGAGTCCAAGTACATGATCACTATTTGCTAGGGAGTGAAGTCCTAGGGTGGTTTCAGTTTCTCCCACAAGTTATACCCAAATTTATACGTCAATCCCTTTAATGCAAATCTGTATTTCAAAGAACTGTTCTCTGCAGTAGAGCTTGCAGAGGAAATTTGCACTATTACACTTGAAAATTGTTAACTTTTTGGCAGCTGAATAGGAAAGCTCAACATTTTAAACATGGTAGTACTGGAAATTTTATGACAAGACTTTTACCTAGCACTTAAATATGTATAAATGTACATAAGATAAACCTAGTAAGCATGACCTGGGGAAATGGTCAGACCTTGTATTGTGTTTTTGGCCTTGAAAGTAGCAAGTGACCAGAATCTGCCTTGGCAACAGGCTTTAAAATTTAAGACCCTTAAAAAGACACTGTCTCAACTGTGGTGTTAGCACCAGCCAGCTCTCTGTACATTTGCTAGCTTGTAGTTTTCTAAGACTGAGTAAACTTCTTATTTTTAGAAAGTGGAGGTCTGGTTTGTAACTTTCCTTGTACTTAATTGGGTAAAAGTCTTTTCCACAAACCACCATCTATTTTGTGAACTTTGTTAGTCATCTTTTATTTGGTAAATTATGAACTGGTGTAAATTTGTACAGTTCATGTATATTGATTGTGGCAAAGTTGTACAGATTTCTATATTTTGGATGAGAAATTTTTCTTCTCTCTATAATAAATTGTTTCTTATCTTGGCATTTTAATCAATCTCTTGTCATGATTATAGAGGTTCAGCTAAAGAAATACATTTCTCAGAAGACTTAGGTTCTTTAAGCTGTGTGAATGTCAGTACACACTGGTCATGCTGAAGAACATTTATTTGATAAGGAGTGAAGATCTTTGTATACATATTTAGATGTTACAGGAAACATGGGGTTAAGTTTTAAAACAATCTCTAAAGTCAAAACATGGACATATTTCCAGGCCAAATGCATGAAATGAGGATAAGAGACAAAAGGTAACACCTATCAAAAATGATACTCAAAGGATTACATTTCATTGCTTCGCAGTTGAAGTGAAGATACAATGTTTCATTTTGACCCACCTCTGAAAAACAATTACTTTGCCCCCATTGATTCATTGTTCACTTAAAAAATTCTGGGGCAGATGACCCATAGTCTTAAAGAACAGTCTAATCACTACAGAGAGATGGGTGCTTGTTGCTTTTCATCAGCTGCAAGATATACATAAATCACTTAAGCTGGAGTTCAACAAAAGGTATGTTTACAAATTTTTATTCTCAAAAGTTCTAATGCTGAGTTTTTGATTCCTCATTTTTAGACTTATTTCAGTTAAATTCTAAGGACCTAAGTGAAATATGAACATTGCTGGGGTGTAGATTTCCTCCACAACCCCGTATGATAGAGACTTGGTTAATTCTTTCATTGTAGAGGATAACATGGTTTTTCTCTACACAGTTAAGTAACCCTTGCCATTTAGTCGCATTAAAAAAAATTTGTTTTGGTATAAGTGTAAACATGTTCACACTGGAAATTACACAATCTATGTTACTTGAAATTAGTAATCCCAAGTAAATACAGAATTTATTTCTATCTGTAAGATTAAATCTGATTTTGTTGACTACACAGGAATACACAGCTAAACCTGCAGGCATATAGGATACAGATGCTGTCTGTACTTTCTGGCAGGCCATCCTTAGGAGTTTGACATGTAACCACAACACACGGGCTACTGTTGCCAATTACAGTTCTATTTTTCAATTCATTCTTCAGAAAGTCCCCCTCACTTTAGTTCAGTTTATAATAAAACAATTAGTACTGTAGTCTTTACACAGGTCTCACATCAGTGCTATCACTGCATACCAACTGCATTTCATGTGGTAACTCCTTTGAAGCTAGGTAAACTGATAGAACTCCACATAGCCTGGGACCTGAGGCAGAGTGGGCATGACTTCCAGACAGAATAGGACTTGGATCATAAAACCTTTGCTCAGGTGGAGAAACCTTTGTTCAAAAACAAAAACCTTTGTTTTTGAAGATCTTCACATCAGACTTTTTAGTACTTCCCACATTTGGTGGGAAGATAATAAAAACATTTTATTTTAGAATTCAGGTGATGTCTGGCATGTAAGGAGTTGTTAAGTTCCTCTTTAAAAGGCAAACATCACTGAGCCCTAGCATCCAGCTGTTTCCTGTGGCTTTAACCATACATTCCCCAGACCAGTGTGTAGAGTACAGTAGCTGTTTGGTATTTCTTGTTCATTGCTTCTGGGGGATGTTTTGCCTAGCTATTTGGAGGAAAACATTTGAGTGTCTGCTGTATGCAGATGCAGGTGTGTGCCAGGCTTGCAGAAGTAGTCATTTATACCATTTGTGCTATTTGAATTTAATAGCAATAGAATCGAAAAGGCTTTTACACTGCCTGAGTTAAAAGATAGTTTCTTAGAAATCATTGTAAGAAAAGATGTCTGCTTTCAGAACTGTAAGTTGCCACTGATGCTAGGAAGTCAGTTATTGGCAATAAGTTTAGGAATATTACTTTCTGAGATTTAACAGGTAGTTGTAAAATTGTTTCCTCCATATGTAAGTACTATCTTGCTCTAATGCTGAAGCGAGGTTTACAGTGGAATGTATGGCAAGTGTTAACTAGTTTCTGTTGGATAATGGGGCTGTTTTCCTGGCAATCTGGAATGGGAATCACCAGTCCTCAATTTTAATCTGCAATATTTCTGTAATAATGGACTGGAAAGGCCACCAGAAAACTGCTTTCTGGTGCTATTGCACAAGTGATTTCCTTAAATCATTGTAGCTCAGAAACTGTAAATCATTTTATATAGATGTTACAGATCATAGAATTGGCCTTCAAGTTAAAAGGAAACAGTATTCCTGACTATTCTAGTGTTTAAAGATTTTCAGGCTTCCTTTAAGGAACAGATACATCTGTTATTAGACTTTTCCCTCAGTGATTTTTTAAACATTTTTTTGTTTTGCTTTAACAGTTAATTTTTATTGTATTTCTTCCATTTAACATTTCTGATGCTCCCCTTCCTCTTTGCAGAAGAGAAATAGTATTTTGTTATTGAAGTTGGAGATATTTTCCCCTCCCCTTGGCACCTCTCTGTTAGATTGTGATGAGATGCTGCTGTTAAACTATGTGGGGAGAAATTGTCAGTAGTTCTCCCTATACACACGAGACTTCAAAAAGTGTATTTTGGGTTGTCTCAAACAGCAGATTCCTTATTTTCTTGAAGGTACCAACTGCAGATGGTCTCATGCCATCTCTCAGTCTCTGCGGTTGAACTTCTGTGTGTGGCTGCTACCGAAATATGACAGTGGTTTATTTTTCATGTTTGGGACATACAGTATGAAAAAAATATTTGTAGTGAAACAGTTTGTACTACTAACCAAACTGAGCTGCTTACGTGAGTCCTTAAGTTATTTACTATAGCTAGGGCCCAGAAATAAATTTCTGGTTATTTCTATAGACCTTTATATTTTTCTTCTGATAATAGCAGAAAGATGATAATTAAGCAAGATGTTAAATTTTGTATTTTTGAGATGTTCCTAAATAAGTAAGCCTTAGATTGTATTAATGATGAGGGTTGATACCATTTTCTCAACAATTCGTGTAGTATGGTGGACAGCAGTTTTTTCGACTGCAGTTTTAATTTGGTTTGCCAATTTCTTTTGGCATCGTTCAGTGTGTCAAACAGGAATAGAAAAATGCTAAGACTTTCAGTCAAGTCATAGGAGTCTCAATTTTTTTAAATGCTTTTCTGTCCTCTCTCAGTTGAATAATCTTACAAGAAATATTTTGGATTTCAGTTTCCAATTTTTATATGAGCCTTTTCATGATATTACCATTTTAGTGTTGAAAATACAGTGATTTTTTTGGAAATTCTGTACAACTCTAGAGCAATAAGCTGAAGGATGGTCTAGGGTTAGATAAACAGGGAAAGGATGGGGAAAATGAAAAGTGGGAAACAGTAGAGATGAGGAATTTAAAGGGAATGAAAATGCATTTGCTGCGGTCATGTTTATCAAGAGAAGTTTGTGCAGCACAGTCTTTTGGCAGGAAGTTTGGCTAATGCTACTGTAGGGATTCTGTGATTCCTGAATCTGGGACAAAGTCTGCACTCAATTTGTGACCATGCAGGTGGAAGTGCTGGTGAGGTTTATGGCCCAGAGCAAATGGGAACCGGGCCGAGGGGAGGAGTGGATGGTGACGTGAGTCAGTGGACCCCTAAAGGTGTTTTCAAATACAGTGCTTATGCACTGTAAATTTCTGGTTATTTCTAAAGGGGAGATTTTTTTAAAATGCATTTTATAAACCACTTGATGATCATAGCTTCTTTCCTTGTGCCTTTAAGTTGTGAAGAGCATCTGTGACCCCATTTCTGATGCTAGAAGGTTGAGTAAGTATAGGCCAGACATCTAGCATTACAGTAGGGACCACCAAGCAGGAAAATAACAGTGGAGTTAACTGCATTCCTGTATTTGGAAAATATTACATCGACACTAATTATTATTTCAGATTGAAACAGTGATAGAAGATGTGTTCACCCATGGGTATATTTAATTTTAATAATTCTCTAAATAGGCCATCTCCACACATCTTGTCATACTTTTAAAACATTCTCACATGCATTTTCATGTGTGTATACAAAAGCACGTGGTACCTTTTATAAACAAATATACTGGGGATACACTAAAATGTTTTTTGATAAGGGTGCATGATCAGAAGTGGTTAAAAGCTCCCTAGGCTAACACTGAAGCAGATGAGTGTTTGCTCTCCCAAGAATAAGTCAGGATTGTTACGTTGGTTAAGTGATAAGCCTTAAAATGAGAAGTTGTACCAATCCAAAGAGGGTGTGTTTTCTAATTTTAGCTTAATCTGCTTAAATCCTTACTTGTAAAATTAAGACGTCTTTTATAGCCAAGCGTTATACCAATTCAAAGTCCAGTGCTCCTATATATTAAACCATATTGTTATATGTTGAAATTCACATTTATGTTTTTTGAAATTTCCTTTTTAAGTGTTAAGGCTTTTGTAACATTTTCATGGTTGCAAAAGAACTGACTTAATGTAGTTTTTCATCAGTGATTAAATTCGTATTAACAACTATGGTTTAACCAGAAGTTCCCCTGTATCTCTCTTCTCTTGTTCAGAGCAATCTCTAAATTTTTAGGAAGGAAACATGCCTAACAAATTGAACTTTATTTGATGAGATTCTACTCACAGGCATAAACTTAAAATGACAAGATTTGAGAGTTACACTATGAACAGGATAGATGCATTTTCCAGTCTTGATTTATGGCAGTTTTGACCTTGAACTCAGTAGACTAATTGGCATTTTATTTTCTCTAAATTGCACTTGTCAACCTTCCTGTTACCAATACATATATTCTTACTTGACCTCCCAACACCTGAGTGAGCTTGGCAAGTAAGTAGGTCAGTACTTCTCAATTTTTATTTCATGAATGGATAACTGAGGCTTAAAGGAGTTTAATTTGCTCCAAAGCTAAACAGCTAGTAAATAGCTAGTTTGTAATTTGAATTCAGGCTTTTCTGACCCCAGAATCCAAAGTCTTGACTGTTGGTATATTGTGGCATATGATTTATTTATCTTACTTCCCATTGTCGGAACACACAGGTTTTAGCTTCTCATTGCTAGTTGGCCATCTTTGGTCATTTTTGTCCTTGAACCCTTCCTATGTCCACTAGGCTTACCACATCTTAAAACTAGGCTTGATTTAGGCCGGCAGTTGGGGTGTGCTATAAAGAATTCTAGACTTGGGCTCAGAAGAATGAGTAGGAATCCAAGCCGGTACCAAGTACCAGCATGTGACTTTGGACAAGTCGTGTACCTTTCTGAGCCCATCACTTTGGGTGTAAAACTGGGGATAAAAATGTCTGTCATCAAGCTTAACCATATGAAAACATTTAGTGATGAATGGTTGGATTCTTGGAAGTTGCAAATTCTATATCATGGAGGCAAATTGAATATAGCAGATTGTTTCCTTGGTCTCTTGAAAACTTGACGTTACTGTGATTGTGTGCAGCGTTTTTGAAAGTCTGTTTTAGCCAATAGCTGCAAGAAATGTACTTGTGTTTTTGAAATAATATAGGAAGGAAAATGAACTCCCCCCACTTTTAAGGGTGGAAATAGATAACCCAGGCCTTGTGTTATTTGTTTTACAGACGTTCCTGAGCTGCATACTTACTATTGTTTTCAGAGCTGTTTTTTCAGTAAAGCTAAAAAGGAAGGAGTGTGTCAGACCTTTTGTCTATATTGAAGTCACCTTGAGAGAGGGAGCGACCCTGCCAAATGTGTACAGCCGTGCAGCCTTGCACAGTGCACATTTGCATTCATTGTCTTGTTTAATCCTCACAACAGCGCTTTGCAATAGGAAGCAAGTTGACTTTTCCAGGGCTTTCAGTCCCTCAAGCTATTTGTATTTGGCTATTCTTTTGCAAGAGATTTTCAAACTGGTTTTCAAACAGAACTCAGTGGTTCTCAATCTCTTCTTAATCTAGAGTGGTGTGAGTGCTTCCTTGACTGCAAAGAAAAGCAGCCTTTTTATAAGTTATCAGTTTGGCTTTGAGTTTCTTCTTGTGATGTAACCTGATGCAACCTTCGCTTGAATCACTAATAATGTAATTGATTTCTTCTGGTCTGTCATAAATGACTCATTGACCATGAGTTCTCTTTAGTTTAAAGTCAGTGCAGTTTTTCTCTGTGATGATATCTTCCTTGAGTGGTTTGCTGCCGGGTTGTATAGCATTACTGCATACCTCAGTGGAGTAGGTACTTAGCCAGCAAAGCTTCTTGCTAATTTATTTTGCAATAGTATAGGAAACAAAGGGCCCCATTCTTAAAAGAACCTCAAGAGACTTATAGGCAAGATTCCTTTGACCCTTCCAGCAGAAGTCTCGCGTCTTAAAGCCCTTATATGGTTCAGGCCCTGCTTGGAGTTGTGTGTAGCCTTCTAAGTTAGTCAATGTGTTCCTGTAATGTTTAAGATAGTGAGGTAAAAATGAGAGTTTGGGACTAATTAAAAACAAGGTTTAGGTGGCCAGTTGTCTCAGAACAGTTACTCCTTGAAACAGGAGTTAGGGTTATAGAATTAGAGATGGGCGCTCATGTAATATTGAACCATTAGACACCAGCCCTCCCTCTAACTCCTGGATTCTTGATTTTCCCCCATTACCCTGTCCTTTAGGAGTCTTCTGGGATCCTTTCTAATGGTTAAAATATCATTGGTGTTTTGTCCTGTTTCTATCACATTCACTTGACAAACACTTGTGGAGTTCCTCTCTGTGTCCAGTACTGTGCTAAGCACTGGTTTCATCAATAGGCACCTACTCTGCCCTAAAGGGCCGTAGAGCCTAGTGGCAAAGAGAAAGTTACCAAGAAATGTAAAAATGGGACCTGACGCATAATAAGGAAAGGAAAGTGGTAAAGAGGTGTTCTGAGAGTCATAATAGGTATGACTACCATAGAGAGGCTTCTGGGAGGAAAGGACACTTGAGCTGAGATCTGGAGGACAGCTATGGATTTAAGTGAAGAAGTCAGAAGAGGGAAGGGTGCATGAATCCAGCCAGAGGCTGGAGGAAGGCCGGGGACTGGAATGAAGAGGAATTAAGGAAGGGAGGCCAAATCATGTGAGGCTTTACAGGTAGAGTGAGTATATAACCAAACTGTGACTCTTGAGAGTGAAACAGAGTGCTATTAATAATTAAACCCAGACTCTAAGCATCAGTCAGAACAAATAGTCACCTCACTTGCTCATGTTCAGGATATTATCTCTGAATAAAAGGGTTCAGCAACCAACAGTGCATCTACTTCCCAGTGGATGTGTCAAGGGGTTAGAACACCTTATCTATCCAAAATTTATAAAAAATTTATACAACTTAACACCAAAAAAAAACAAGCAGTCGAATTTAAAAAATGGGGGGAAGGACCCAAATAGACACCTCTCCGAAGAGGATGTACAGATGGCCAGTAGACATATGAAAAGATGTTCAACACCACTAATCATCAGAGAAATGGAAATTCAAACCACAGTGAGATATCACCTCGAACCTGTCAGAATGGCTCTCATTAATCACATCAGTGCTGGTGAAGTTGTGGGGAAAAGGAGACCCTAGTGCACTGTTGGTAGGAATGCAGACTGGTGCAGCCACAGTGGAAAACAGTATGGAGTTTCCTCAAAAATTAGAAATGGAAGTGCCTTATGACCCAGCAAGTCCACTTCCAGGAATATATTGGAAAAACTGAAAACACTGCTTTGAAAGAATATATCAGGTCTGTCCAGAAAGTATCCAGCCAGTAATATTAAAAAAAGATTTATTGAAGAAGATACAAAAAAAAACCCACTGTACATAGGTCAGTGACGCCTTAGTCCCCTTCAAAGTGGGCACCTTGACCTCACACAATTCTCCAAATTGCCATCAGCTGCCCTCTCGTATTTTCCTGAATTTCATTAATGTTCCAAAATCTCTTCCCTTTTAAAGGTGATTTTCATTTTAGGGAAAGCCAAAAGTCACAGGGCACCAAATCTGGGCTGAAGGGGAGCTGAGTCACCTGGGTGATCTGATGTGTTGCCCAAAAACTCTGCAGGAGACATGATGCATGAGTAGGCACGTAGTTGTGATGAAGCTGCCAATCACCAGTTGCCCATAGCTACGGCCTCATGAATCATCCAAGGTTTCTTCAGGAGGAATGTTCAAGCTTAGTGGAAAATTTGATGCAGATTCATTCCTGTACTCACTCAGTCATTTTTTTCGGGGAGGGTCATTTTGAAATAGATTTTATTTATTTTTAGAGAGGGGAAAGGAGGGAGAAAAGGAGGGAGACATATATCAATGTGTGAGAGAAGCATTTATCGGTTCCCTCTCTCACACCCCCAGCTGGGGACCTGGAGTGCAACCTAGGCATGTGCCCTGACCAGAAGTTGAATGGGCAACCTTTTAGTCTGCAGGCTGGCACTTAATCCTCTGAGCCACATCAACCAGGGCTTGCTCGGTCATTTTGAATACCATGGCCACACAGTATACATGACAGTGTCTCAACAGTGTCTACTGTCCCTACTGACTAGTACAGTGAAATCATTATTCATGTGCATTCCAGTCCACTCTGCCAGATTATGTCAATGTCATACAAACTGTTCCCATTGCATTAATGGTGGTTGGACTTTATGAAATTTGCACACCCATGTAATCCACACCCTGGTCAAGTGGTCGAAGATTTCCACCTCCCCAGAAAACTCCCTTTTGAGGCACTTAACATTTGACTAAGTAATATGGCTGTGGAGCCAGATTCAAATTAAAAATGAATTGTTTTCTCTCTCCATTTTCTAACTTTATTTTTTGCTTCCTAACCATGCAATAATGGTTACTTCAAATATGAAGCAGATTTTCACTGGAAGATAATAATCATTGCCTTTTAGCTAGTTATGATTTGATGGTTACTAATATAGCACATCCCTGCCTAATTTAGTATGACTTTTTGGCCTTTTAACATGAGGAGTAAAATTTGAACCCTATCTCTCTCACTAAACTCACCGGCTTACTAAGGATTGCCTGGTGTTTATCATTAGGCTGGAGTTTTAGAATCATCCACTGAAAAAGACTGTGATAATGCCAAATTTACCTCATGCCCCTCTTTCTTTTAGTCTGATTATGTCACTCTGGTAGATTTTGCTGGTAAGAAAAGGAGGTGAGCATTACACCTATATATAGCTGAGCACTTCTTTCCATCTCAAAATTCTCAACTTCAGTTGCCAAATAGCAGCTAGAGTATTGACCTGAGTTACAGCAGAATTAGTTGTGAAACTGATTGAACTCAAGAGCTGTTGTGTCACTGTTTTTAAAGATTCTCGAGTACAGAGATGGGAAGACTTGTCCTAAGGAGACTTAATAAGTTTGGGATTTACTGAGGGATAGGGAAGGGAGATAATGCACCAGTGATTGAAAAGGAGATTAACTGCCCCCCCACCCCCCACCCCGTAGATTTAGTGTTCTGATTAGGAGCATGTACTGGAACCAGATCTTGAAGTAACTATTTTTTCCTAAGAAGGACAATGTGTTCTGTTTAGTAAAGCCTGTGCTGCCAAAGCAACGGGTGAGTAGTGATGGTGACGATGATGATGGTGAGGGGCTTAGACATTTCTTTCACAAGGTAACAGTACCTAATATTTCAGTACCAGTTGGATTCTCCAAGCCCCCAAACATTCCATTTTAGAGTGAATGGCAGATGAGGGAAGGTGTATGGAAAGTTACAACCAGGTTAGTAGAGAAGTTTGTCAATAACCCAGTTCAGTTGGAAAAGTCCCTACTCTGATCACATGTTCATATTACTTGTTTTCAAAGAGAAGCTTCATGCATTAAGTACAGGAAAATTTAATATTGACATTTCGTTGTATGTATACATGCTGAGGACAACTTTTCCTCCATTTCTATCTGTTTTCTCTTACTGGCAAGCCTTCCCAGGAGTACCCACTGCTTTAGACCCTGTGCTGTGCTCTCTGCTTCTGTAAAAAACTGACATGATGTTGCAGGCACTTCCAATAGACTTCCTGAGTGCCACAACTATGCTCAGCACCTGTGTGCATCCCTTCACTAACTGCTCATCACAAGCCTGTGATGGTGGACATTTGTTCCTATAGTCATCTGTGATCTGAAGAGACCATGCTACAGCGATGTTATAATTGTGATTTTCCCAAGGTCAGAGAGCTATGGGATAATTTGAGGCTAGAATCCAGATTTGTCCGAGATCCAGCTCCTAACCAATACCAGATCCCAGTACACTGCTTTCTGATCCCATTGTACTGTAATTGTTTGCAACCATATCTGCTTTTCCCATTAGACTGGAAGACCTTGAAGTCAGGAACTGTCAGACCAGAGCTTTAGAAGATGCTAAAATTAGTTAATCTATTCACTCATAAATATTTGTTGAGCAGCTACTATGTGCCCAGCATCATTCTAGGCATTTGGAAATATAGGAGTGAACCAAGCAAAAATTCTTCCTCTTGGAGAGGGAAGTAGACAAGTCAATGAAATGTGTAACGGACCATGACAGTGCTAAGGGGCAGGGCTGCGGTTCTGTGAATATTGTAGGAGACTGGGGGGTACCATGGGAGGGCCCAGCAGAACAGGGCTCTGGGTGGGTGTGGGGGAGAGGAAGCAGGTTGCTATTTTAAGTAAAATAGTCAGGAGGTGATATTTGAGCATTAACTCAAAAGAGGCTGGAGAAACAGCCTAGGAGATATCTGAGAAATGAATATTCCATTCAAATAATTGAGTGAGTGACAAAATCCTGTCATTTCTCTCCAAATACCTGATTGTAATCTGACATTCTTGGACACAATTATGTCAGGTATCTGTTTTATGATGGTTGTTTCCCGATCACTTTTACGTAGTTTTCTAAGTACAACTTTGATTATTATATACCCAGTTTTTTATCTTCCATTTTAGAGAGAATTACAGATCAAAACAAACAGGCTGATAAGAAGACTGGAATTTCTTTAAATAAAGTTTTAAGTACGTATATATGTATGTACACATGCACTTATTCTTACCTGAGAACATGCCTTTAGATAGAAAGGGAGGGACGGATAGAGAGGGCAACATCAATTTGTTGCCTTTCCTGTGTGCCCTGACCTGGGCCTGAATTTGCACCTTAGGCATGTGCCCTGATAGGAAATTGAACCCACTCCCCTTAGGTTTGTGGGATGACACCCAACCAACCTTGTCACACTGGCTAGGGCAAAGCCTGAATTCTTTACAAAAAAAAAATAGGGTCTGATTTCTTTACATGTTATATCTACAATACATATGAAATGAGAATTGATGTTCAATATAATGACACAGACTCAGCAAGATGCTCAATAGTTTGTTAGGATGTATAGCTAGGAAAGCTAACAAACAAGCACTGAAAACATAAAGGGTTTTCTCGTGAACATTTAGATAACTGGATAATTCGGTTATCAAAATGCTTGTTCCTCTCAGAACCTGAGATTAAAGGGCAGAGATGTGTTACCATTTAGAGCCCCTGCCACTCCTGGAAGAGGTGAGATAAAAACAAACATACACTACCCACTTCCTTGGTGTAGTCACTGAAAAACCATGGAATACTTACTCTTTTAAAGGTGCTGGCAGATATTTGGCCTATTCTGGAGTTATAGAAAGTCCCTGATGTTAGGATATAAAAGTGGGTATTTCCCTGGTTCCACTTGCTTTGTTAAAGATGAATAAAAACATACTTTGTCAAATGTATTTTACCACGATTTCTATGCTAGCTAGCCTCCCACCCAGCCCAGGAAATAAGACTATTGCCTTCCGAACTGTTTGAGGCTTGCTGTATCCATCCAGTCTAGGTTTTTTTCCTTTGACTGTATGAAAGACGGATGAGTACTTTCAGCATTTCAAGGTCGAGTCTAAATCAGATATGGTTCTCCCTCATTTGAAAGTCTAAGCAAAGCTAAAAAGGAAGCAGAAATCCAGGTTTCTGGGTTTAAGAAAGGGTCCTTTTAAAAGCTCCCGAACATGAACCAGATGATTCTGGTCCTTTGACTAATTATGGTGGGTGAGACTGTGGGGGAAGGGGAAGGGAATGAATGAAAAGGAGGGGAAAACATACTTGGAAAAGCAATAGTGATGGTATGTAAGAATTTATGCAGAACTAAAAATTTTATCCAAAGCAAACATTGACCAAAGTTGCCATGAAACCTTTTTTTGGGGGGGGGTAATTTAAATAGCCTCTTAAACCCCTAAAATTGTTCTTGTAAATGCTGATCAATCTATACTTTCAGATTATTTCAGAATTATATATATATGTGTGTGTATAATTCAAATGTACATTTTTATATGTATTCGTGTAATGATGATAATACCTCAGCCAAAATTCCCTGATGTTAAATTTGGGAACACCAGTAAAATAAACATGTTAATCTGAAACTCGGCATCAGGGACACAGATAGTGATTATAGCCTTGTGACTCTGCTAATAATACCTGTTGTGATAATATGGCATCTCTCGTGGAAGATGTCTCGGGTTCATCTGTGCAGGTTTAAGTTCATTCTGTGTATCAAAATGCCGGCAATGGTTCTCTGGTTCTGAAAGGTGTGCTTTTGCCCTTCTGTTTTCACGAGGAAAGCCCTATCTTTCATTTCTTAATGAATGCCCCTCTGTTTTTCTTCTTTCCACCTACTCATGCTGAACTTGTCAGTTTAGATGGGAAAACATTGTACTGTGTAGAGTAAAATAAAAACATCTCAATGTGTGGTTGGACATTTTTAACCTGAGTCATTTGGCATAACACTTTGTGTTAGACAATAATTAAAGTTCTGATGAGGCTAACTGAAATGAAGTTAGTTTGTTGACTATTTAATAGTTTAAAGGCTTTAGGGGATTATTAGAGTAGAAATAGACTTCGGTATCTTGAGTCCAACTCTCTGACTTAACATCCTATATTATTTTCTGTGAAAACTTTCACTGGAAATCTATTCAGGGGAGCAAAACACAGGTGTGTGTGTGTGTGTGTGTGTGTGTGTGTGTATCCCATGCATGTTTGCTGGGAGACTAGGGGAGTAGAAGCTTAGCACCGAGAAGAGGAGAGTAAAATTTAAGAAATGGTGCTAAAGAAGTCTGTGCATACCTGTGAGTGTCACATGTGAATGCCTATGTATACCCTTCCTGAATGGGAGCAGGGAAGGAAATGAGCTGATGAGCTTAAAAGATTAATATATAGTTTATTGTAATGTCTGGACACTGATTTTGGTAAAAGGAAGTTTTCAGAGAAAGAAGAAAATAATCCCTTTACCACTGTCTATTATCACACCCAAAACATAAGCCCTGTGTACATAACATTTAAAACCTTATCCTTGGTTTAAAGTAAAGCACCTGACAAAGACAGTCTGCAAGCCAGGAGGGCATAGTTTTAATAATTTCTCAAATCACCAGCATTTAGGGAATGCTACCTGTGCAGGGACAGTCTTTCACTGGAATTGTGTTCTCTCTTCATGTCAGAAATGGCAGTATACAGACTGGCACATTGACAAGGCCTTAGCCACAAATTGATGGTAAGGTACAAGAGCTACAGCATTAAAAAAAAAAAGGAAGCAAATTGAGCTTCACATTATACTTGGACCTCAATTAAATGCCCATCCATGAACTTGGCACCCAAGAGAGTGGTGTGGAATCACTGATCAGAGGGTATGGCTGCCCTGGTTCGGGAGACAGAAAAGAGATCTTCAAGCTGCTGTGCCCATGTAAGGCTTGGATTCATGAGGACTTGATTTTTCTTTTCTGGCGTTACTGTGGCCAGCCAGTTGATACTTAGTTGTTAGGATTTCAAATTAGAAACAAACAATGGGCCTCAGCCTTTTTTCTGCTTTGATAGGCACAGCAAAAAGCATTCCCCAATCACATGCTCCCATGGGCATTTCAGGGCTATGTGTAATTTCAGGTACACTCCTTCCCCTCCCAGGAGAAAGTGTGTTGGAATGTAGGACGGTACGAGTAGCTGCTGAAGATGCTCTGCCTGCAGAAAGTTAACCATCCACAAACTCTAGTATCTAATGCAGCTCGATTTTTGCCAGGGTCATGCTGAACCTCGAGAGCTAGATTGATCAAACCACCATTCTGACCAGATAAAGTCCAATGTCATTCTCAAATTTCTGCACATTTCTAGGTAGTACCTCCTCTCCTCTGAACTCTGCCCTTGAACCACTGCCTCTGCTGGATTTGATCAGTTTGGCGACCTTTTTACCAGCCCGTGTGGCTTTCCTTTTTGTTTGCTAACCAGATAGGAAGCTTTGCTGCATCCTCATTGTGACAAACCTTCACTCCTAGAAAGCTGACTTAGACATCTTGAATTATTAGGACTTTTAAACATGCTTTGGTCATTTCTGGATGCTAGAATCCAGGTCCTTTCTCTGTTCTCCTTTTCCCTTCCTGCCTCCAACATTTCCATCTTCTCTTTCCCTACCTCCCCTGCCCTCCCCTCTCCTCTCTTCCATTTCCTTCCCAGCTTTGTCTCTAAGGAGCAAAGCTCAAATCCCTAAGTGAGTGGAGTCAAGGCTGATGCATTCTCTTCCGCTGAAGGAATTTTTTTTCCTCTTTTTTTCTTTTTACTATTACTTGTTAGGAGAAGTTGCAGAGAAAGACAGTACTGATGAACAGAAAAGACAGTTTAAATCTTCAGGACTGGTGGAAAGACTTCAGACACATCTGCATTTACTTAGACACTGAAAGAAAGCCTGAGGGGCAGGCTAGTGGGGTTCGGGGGGCAGGCTCTAGAATCTGAGATTTCCTGGTTGAATCCAGCCAACTCTGCTGCCAGTACCAAGAGGCAGGGCACTTAATCCTCTTTGAGTCCCTGCTACTTTGCTTGTAAAATGCAGTTGAAAATACATCCAATCTTCAACTCTGAAATTCAACCTGGGAAAACAGGTGTTCGTCCTTCCCTCTTTCCCTCCTTCCTTCCTTCCTTCCTTCCTTCCTTCCTTCCTTCCTTCCTTCCTTCCCTCCTTCCTTCCTTCTAAACCTAGGTTTGGCAAGACACTTTGGGCAATAAAACCTGACCTGACCTGAAGAGAAGTCATTTTCTTCCTACTTCTGTATCTATCTTCACATTTTACTGCAGGAATGTTGGAAGAGATTCATATTATATGGCATATGCTCCATATTAACTTTCTAAAATCTGACAAATGTTCAATTGCAAAAGTACAAGTGGCCCTATGGGTTTGGGATAAGGTTATCCACTTCAGAGGGCATCTGGGATCCTAACTGGAATAACTGTGAGGCCTGGGAAGAACCACTCAGTAGTTCTTAGCTGCTTTCGCCATCCTACTGGGCTCTTACATTTGAGCGTGTGCACATACAGTAGTGCCCCCTCCTGATCTGCAGTTCTGTTTTCCATGGTTTCAATTACCTGTGGTCAACTGGGATCCAAAAATATTAAATGGAAAAGTACAGAAATAAACAATTCATAAGTTTTCAATTATTTGCGGTTCTCAGGAGTGATGAAATCTTGAGTGTTCTGCTCCATCCGACCGAGGACGTGAATTTTCCTTGTCTGGCATCTCCACATTGTGTAACTTCCCATCCTTGGTCACTTCCAGTTATCAGATCGACTGTCGCCACAGCACGTGCTGTGATCAGATCATCCTTATTTTACTTACTAATGGCCTCAAAGTGCAAGAGTCATGATGCCGGCAATTTGGATAAGCCTCACAGAAGTTGTATTTTAAGTGAAAAGGTGAGTACAGTAGAGTGAGATACTTTGAGAGAGAGTACATTTATATAACTTTTACTACACATTGTTATGATTGTTCTATTTTATTATTAGTTATTATTCTTAGTCTCTTACTGTGCCAAATTAAAAATTAAACTTTATTATAGGTATGTATGTATAGGAGAAAACTTAGTATATAGAGTTCAATACTAACCGCAGTTTCAGGTATCGACTGGGGAGGGGGTAGGCAAGGGGGGTCTCCTATATGTCTACCCCAGGAATAGCTACAAGATTTGAAGTACAGAAGACTGTACAGTTTACAATCAGCTTATTTTATATCTGTTGTTTATATCTTTCTTGAGTGCTGACTTGCTTCTGATTTTTTTAGATGTCTTTTAGATGCCCTCTAACTCCATTTTTTATCCAAGGAAAAACAGCATTTTTCTGTCCTTCTTTCTTTCCCCACCTTCCCCTCTCCTTCCTGCCTCCCCCACCCCAAGCGCTTACACATCCCTCTTCCCTTGTCACAGGGAACCAGGGAGATGCTTACTGGCGAAGCTGCGGCACCTTTCCCTGAGAGCCCTGACTAATGGTCAAACGATGCTAAATGTGAAACAGTAATTCTGTAAAACTCTCAGGATATTTTCTCAGGAGCCTGGTGCTAAGAACTTCTCACTGAGGACAACTTAGTGGGGGAAATGGAAATGTAAGTCTCATAGCCTGAGGCTCACATACAATGGAAGCCTCAGGCTATGAACATAAGGTGATTGGAGGGGAAAGAGTGGTATTTTGTTCGATGTTTTCTCCGTAAGGCCTTTTTACTAGCTATAAGTAAAATACCTTTTCTGCACATAAACTTAGGAGGTTGAGTATGAGGAAGAATACATGGGTCTAGGCTAGAAGAACTTAATTGATTGAAATGAAAAATTAATAACCAATGTCCTATGGTGGTAAAATAATCTAAACAGTCATCTATTGTGTGAAATCTTGATGTTCAGTAAAAAACAAAAGCCAAAAAAAAAAATCTAGCAGCAAGTTGTGGAATTATTTTGCATGTCTGTGCTGGTTTCCCAAACTGGCTGAATATCTTCTGAGTATGTGCTCCATAAAATACTTTAAATTGTTAGAAGTATGATTTACAGAAACTACTATAAAGGACACATGGACAAAAACTAAGGGGGGTGGAAATGGGAGGGAGGTGGGGAGCCCTGGGGGGGATGGGCTGGGATGGGAGTAAAAGACAGAAAACTGTACTTGAACAACAATTAAATAAATAAAATTTTTTAAAAAGGAGTATGTTTTGTTCTGATTTTGTGTGTTTTGTTTTGCTGTTAAGATGTTGCTTTCTTAGACCCTAGGCTAAGAGTGGAATTTTTATGTTGTTGTCTTGATTTAGAATAAACAAATAAACATGACAATGAACTTAATAAATCATTCTAAGTGGAAGGGAGATGCCAGCAGGACACTGAGAACCTCATGTTTTAATAGCATTTTATGTTCACTTTTCTAACTCAGCTAAAATTCATTTCTTGCTGATAGTTATTTTAGAGGCCAAGCAAGTGAATTTGTCTTAAGTACAAGTGCTATCACTTTTTTTTTTACTGAATCCATATTTTTTCTCTTTAATTTGTCATGGTATTCAGGGTTCTATTTAGTTCACCCCCCGCCCCCCGTGTTGTCTCAAGACAGAAATAGATAAGTTGTAAAAAAAATTAAAACACGATTGGCTTTAGGAGTAGAGAAGGAAATCACAAAAGCCCTCTCTTTATCCTGTAATGGAATAGCGCGAGTAACCACATTTTTCTTAGCCTTCGATAAGGGCTCTCATGGCCCACGGAATCCACTTGGGAATAAATCAGTAATCCCCTGTCACAGGCTTTGCGTTTGCTCAGTCTCCAGGAATGGCACTGTAGCGGGCAACATCTCATGGGCCCCTCAAACAAAATACAATTTAATCTGTTTTTGTTTCTTAAATCTCCTTCTGCATTTCTGAATCCTTTGTTTCTTAAATTTTTTTCACTGATTGTTTTTATTTTGATCTTAGTTCAAAGGTAAATTTAGCTCCCGTTGCCCTCCCTCTTCTGTACTAAAAATAGTGCATGATAACTTTCCAAAGAACAAGGAGGAAACAGTTCATTCTTGGGTAATATGTTCAGTAGAAAAAGAAGTTAGGATCTGGGAAGATCCTATATGTGAAAGGATCTAAGTGGTCTCTTGGTTTTTTTTAAACTTTAAGATGTTATTGAGTCCATTTTAGCCAGTCAGGTACGTTTTCCTTAAATCTCTTTTCCTTTCCTTTCTTTTAAAATATGTATCCAATATCTTGATTCTTCAAGCATCTACTGATGTGCAGGATCCCGCTCAGCTCTAATGAGAATTCAAAGGTCATGAAGACAGAGTCATAACCACCAGGAGTCTATAATTTAATGCGGGAAAGAGCTTTGCAAAATGTACCAATAAAACAGAGTATTTTGTGTCAAGATAACAGTGCAGAGTGAAGTGCTTAATTAAGGGAAGGCTTCACAAGAACAGTACATTGAAATGAACTGTGATGGGCTGAGGGATACCAATAGTAAAAAAGGAATGATGTGAAGATGGTAGAGCCGAAGTTCAGTGAACAGAGAATTCCAGTGTACCTACACCTCAAGATATGTGTATGAGCCTGTACTATATATCAGTCAGTCAATCAATCAATCAATCAATCACAGTCTAGTGAGGGAGGAATGTAAATAAAGAAATGAGTAAGAGTGCATTTTGCATTTGAGTGATGCCCAAAGGCCTTTGGAACATAAAAGAAGAAACCCTAATCGTGGTGGTGGTTGGGGTTTGGTTATAAAGCTTCACTGGTATCTGACTCTTAATGTAGTACTTTGCCCATGGAAATATGAGTTCCCCTTATCCTTTAAACTTGTCACACACACAATCCTTCTGAGGCTTTGTAAGGAAATTTGCATCAGGAGTCTCCATTCTCTAAATTGCAGGGTAAGGGTTCCAAATTCTGTGTTTTCTTTTTCACCAATTTTCTTCGTTTTTCCCCTTATTATTTTCACTGATATTTATCACTTCCCTTTCTCAGTAAAAGCTACACTCACTTCTCTCTCAACTTGCACCTTGTGGGAAGCACCAGAACTGTGTTACACTTGAGAGGAAACTCCCAGGCCATCTCCCCCAGCTTCCTACCAGTTTCATTAAGCAAAACCCTACTTGTTAAAGCAGGCCCGGCCCTTGCTTTCTGTAGTACAGCAGAATAACAGATGGCCCCAGGTTTGCACCACGAGATGGTGTTTCAAATTGAGACTCTGAAATCAGATTGCTCAATTCTGACACTTCCTAGATGTTTAATCTCAAACGAATTACTCAACGTCTCTGTGTCTCAATTTCCTCCTCTATAATATGGAAATAATATAGTACCAGCCTCACAGGGTCATTGTGAGAATTAAATGAGATAATCTACAGAGACCATTTTATACTGTGGTTAGAATGTAGTCACATTTTAATAAATACTAGTTATTAATTAAAAAATTTCAGCCAGCCATGTAGTACTTTCTCGCTTTGTATGCTGCGTGATTATAGCCTGTGATTATTGATTTTATATGTTGAAAATGAATCCATTTGACCGGACCATGGGATGCTCAGATATCTGATTAAACATTATTTCTGGGTATGCCCATTAGGGTGGATCTAGAAGAGATCAGAATTTGAATAGATGGACTGAGTAAAGCAGATAACCCTTTCCGATGTGGATGGGCATCACTCAGTCCGTTGAGGACCTGAACTAGAACAAAAAAGGGAAGGTTGGATTCTTGGTTCTGTTAACCACCGTCTGAGCTGAGACATCGATCTTTGCCTGTTCTCGGCTCCCTTGCTCTCAGGCCTTCTAACTACACTGCAGGCTTTGCTGTTTCTCTGGCTTGCAGACAGCTGATTATGGTACTTCTCAGCCTCCATAATCATATGAGCCAATTCCTTACAACAAATATCTTTGTAGGCATATATCCTATTGGTTCTGTTTTTCTGAGAACCCTGACTAATGTACAACCTTTCTAATCAAAGTGTGGTTTGTAGCCAACAGTATTGCTATCATCTGGGAGCTGATTAAGAATACAGATTCTTAGGCCTGTCCCTGCAATTTTAACAAGACCTGTGAGTGATTCAAGTACAGATTAGAGCACACAATTCCTTTATTCCTCATTAAAACCCAATGTGTCTATCAATACTCCATCAACGAGGGAATAGCCACTGTCTTTTCCCACAGGCTCAGAAGAAGTTAAACTATGACAGTTTCAACAAAGACACATAGTCTAGCCCCATTTGAAATGGTGCAATTACTGGGAAATAGATTACAGGGTTTTTGAAACCTACCTAACAGTTCACAGAGAGATGAGGACTGGAGATGAATCCCTACTCTCAGAATACTCCCACACTGCAGAGAAAAGGGAGGAGCCCGTTTAACCAGGGTCAGTATTATTTACCCTGCTCTTAAAAAGAAGCCAGAAAATAAGGGGAAGTGGATAGAGAGGCGTTCCTGAGAGTCAAATATCTACTGAGAAAAATTGGCTAAACAGATAAGAGCTAACCACTAACAAGAGGGCTTTGAGCCAAGAGCTCTCACACTGGCCTGGTTCCCTATGAAGTTAACTTCATCTTGAAAGTGTAAATGATGAAAATTTAAGAGGCATATTTTCTTTCTCTCTCTTTTTTTAAGAGGCATATTTCTTAATGGAATTGATTGGGCTGAGGACTAGACACTTGTTGGAAAAGTGCCTGTAGACAACACAACCATACCTTTAGCTACTCACCGCCTACATCTGCCTTCTCTATGCTCTCTCTCCTCCTCAGTTTTCTGTCTGAAAACATATAATCATCTCTAAAATGTCCGTATCTCCAGCCTGAGTCCTAAGCGACAATTCAAGGAGACCAGGTAAACATCGAGGGGATGTGATGGTAATTCACTAATGCTGTTGGGTAAATATCAGGACCAGATAAAACTGTGTCCAATAAAAGTTGAATAAGAAGCAGGAAATATGGACTTCCTTTCAAATCACACACACACAAAAAAAGACAAAAGAAAAAGGAACACGACATGTAAAAGAAAGGTGGCACATAAAACACATCAGAATAATAATTATTTCAGGAAATAAAAACAATAGACTACATTTCCTCGGTCCTCTCAAAGGAATTACTGTCATTGTGAATGAAAGGAGAGCTGGCATGCTTAAGAAAGAAATTAGAGGGGAAAATAAGATCAGTTTTGAAGGGAAAAGTGCTTGAGAAGCTGAGAGGAAGCAGAATCGACATTGAAAAAGCCTGAGATAAGAAAGGTGGGCATGAGAAGAAACCTCCCAGAAGGAAGTGGGGGAAATGCAAGGCAATGACAGAGATTAACTAGGAGCTCATAGGTATGAAAACCCTAGCCAGATGAACTGTGTACTGGAAGATGAGAAACTAGAATGAGCTGAGGTGAATAAGGCATCAACATCTTATAAATGTACAGTTTTCTGAAACAAAACGAAGCAGTGAGAGAGGGATGTATGCAGATTTTTACTATTTACATAGAACTTAAAAACATATAAACTTTTCTATATGTAAAATGTGAAAATGTAAAGCAGTGAATGAGAACAATAAATGCCTAATTCAAGAGAGTGGCTCTCTCCAGAGATTGGGGAATGGAATCTACAACGTATACACAGTGAGCTTCAACTGTATTGGTTCTGTTCTGTTTTTTTTTTAGGTAACTTCGGGGGCTGTTCATTGCATTACTATTTACAGCTCTGTCTTTTGTGTTGGTGAGAATGTCGGGGAATAGGCTTTCTTGTACCATAACGATGGGAGTATGAGTTCTATTAAATTATTTATAATGCTTAGTGGGCATTTAAAAAATTATTTTTAAAAGCTGACATACACAATATTATGTTAGTTTTAAGCGTACACCATTGTAATTAGATATTTTAGTGGGTGTTTTTACAATTCATATTCAGGAATTCCCTTACTCAGGAGATTTTCTTTTAATATGCCTTACATTTTTAAAATAAAATATTTAATGTATACAACAAGGCTTAAAAACTTTTTGAGCCCTGGCTGGTGTGGCTCGGTGGACCAAGTGCAAGGTTACCAATCAAAAGGTCGCTGGTTCATTCGCAGTCAGGGCACATGCCCAAGTTGCAGACCAGATTTCTAGTTGGGACTGTGTGAGAGGCAACCAATCTCACCTCTGTCCAAAAATAAATAAATGAAATCTTAAAAATAAAAAAACATTTGAAGTTCTAATTGTGGTTGTATTAAATTTATGTTGTTATTTGGAAAGATTAACATTTTAATAATATTAAGATTTTGTATCAAGGAAAATTATATTTTTACATTCATTTACATCTATTTTAAATATATTTTTGCATGTTATTTTTCTTGTTAAATATGTTCCTAGAAAATTTATACACTGTATAGCTACTGTATGTAGGATAATTACATATGTCAAGTTCTAATTTCATAATATTAATGTAAAAAAATTAAGTTTGTCAATATTTTTTTTTGTATTTTGATGCCTTGCCAAATTTTCCTATTAGCCTTAATAGATTTCCAGTCTTATAATATACATATATTATATACACACACAATTGATATAGCTTTCTTGCCTAATTGTATTATTCAGATCATCTAATTTTGAAAAATAATAGTACTAAAAGGAATTTCTTATTTGATTCTGATTTTAATGATAATAGCTTAAATGCCTTATCATTGATAAAATATTTTTGCTGTTATCATTAAACATTCATTAATATAGTTAGATTTTTTTTCTTAATTTAATCTTTATTGTATATTTTTACATTAGAGTTTTTTAAAGAAATAAAAGAATCAGAAACAAAAGTAAGAATAAGAATATTTGGATAAATGAAAGATGATAATACATTCATATTTTATTCAGAGATTTTATTAGAAATTTTTGCTATACAGTTATATAAAATATTTATATTTCTGTATTTATAGATATATTTTCTTTGAATTGTTACTATAATAATTATAGCTTAAGAAATGTATATGCATGGTCATGCTATATTATTCTTTTTTAAAAAATATTTTTTAAATTTATTTTTAGAGAGAGGGAAGGAGAGAGAGGAAGAGAAATAATCCATGTGTGGTTGCCTCTCACACACCCCCTACTGGGGACCTGGCCCGAAGCCAAGGCATGTGCCCTGACTGGGAATCCAACTGGTGACCCTTTGGTTTGCAGCCCATGCTCAATCCACTGAGCCACACCAGCCAGGGCTGCTGTATTATTCTTTGACTGTCTAGATGTATTTAATTTGCTAATATTTTATTGAGAACATTTTCTCTTCTAAGTTAAAATTTTTTTTAGTTATTTAGTTTAGGTATCTTTGTGCTAGTTTGGTAGATCATCTTGGTTCTTATCAATTATTTGGGGGGGTTCTAGAATGTTTTTAATAATATAGGCAAAATAGGACTTACAAATATTCCCTTAACATTCAAATCTATTTGAGCCTGAATTCAGAAAGCAGAAGTTCAGACAGAGATACTAAAATATCTGATAATATTTGGTTTTTAAGGTTTGGATGGTGAGTAGTGGAAGTTCAGAAACCGAAGTCTCTGTTAAAATCTGAATATAGTCAACTTCTAATTGTCTAGTGAGAATTGAGATGGTGAGAAATACTACCTAAACTTTTATTTATTATTTTGAAATTTAAATTTGCAGTAAAATTGATTGGGCCTGGGCCCGTTCTAATGATGGTTCAACGTGATATTCCAATTTCTTCTCTTGTGAAGAAGAGAGGAAGAGTATTAATATTTTTTACATTGTCTTTTTTGGTGCTATTTAGATTCCATATACTCTTACTTATTGGAGTGTGTTTGATCTATCAGATTCTAATGCAAAACTCCCCACTATGACTTGTGATTTTTTATAGTAGCTACATCTGTCTTTATTAGAGCTTTGCCTTATAGATTTTGCTGTTGTAGTTTTTGGTACACAGAAGTTCATTAATTGTATTTGTTAATCTCATAATATGTATCTTTCCCCTGCTTAGTGGTCTTGCTCTGAAACTTTTCTTATCTGATTTTGATTCTGCCATTTCTGCTTTCTGTTGGCGCACATTTGCCTGGTGTAATTTCCCACATGCTTGTATTTTCAAACCTTCTTTGTCATTCTGTTTTAGGTGTGTTTCTTGAATACAGCATTGGGCTGGTATGTCTGTTAGATTAATTTGGGTTGCAAATAATGTGCACTGGTTTCAAAAAATAAAGGGGAGCATGGGACGGGGGGCGGGCAGGGTTGGGAATATAAGACAGAAAGCTGTACTTGAACAAGAATTAAATAAAAAATTATTTAAAAAAATAAATAAAGGGGAATATATTTGCTCTTATAAGGTTGTAGGATAGGCTTAGTTGCAAGCATGGCTTGTTTCAGTGTTGCTGTTTGATTTCTCCCAGTACTTCCGATTCTGTGTCCTTTTCTGTGTTGTACTGCTTCTCTCATGAGAGCAAAAGGGCCCCAGAGGTCCAAAGCCTTTACGCTTTACAGTCCAGAAAAAGAGAAAGCACCTCTTCTGAAAACCTTAAAAATTCTTAATCATGGCCTAAACCCTAAAAACAACAACAACAAAACACTATGACCAAGTGACACTGCGTGACCACGGAGCCTGTGTTACTAATTCTTGAACCAATCACTTTGGTGAGATTGGTATTATGATAAATGGTTAGTTTGAGTGGATTAAGGCTCAGACCTAATACTGAAGTTTGAGATTCATTCCCACCTGAGCTAACAGTGTAAGGAGTATAAATATTATAAAGAAGTTAACACAATTCTCACTACTGGATAACAATATAATTCTTCATCTTCAAAAGCTAAGTGGATCAACTGATAAAACATACCAGAAATAATTAGAAATAGTAAGGTTATTGTTACATTGTTAACACTGGGAAATATCAGTAGCTTTCCTATCACAAGGAATAACAAATTAAAATATAACTGAAGAAAATATTTTATTTATCAATTTATACAATATATCGAATACATTTACTAATAAACATGCAATATTTATATAAAATATAGTATTTTAACTGAAATATAAGAGGTTACTAGCTGGAGAAACTCAATATTGTAAAGATGTTTATACACCTTAAAATACTCTCTGAAATTTATGTAATTCTAACCAAAGTCACAATGAGATTTCTCTTTTGGGTATATATTGTAGGAAAGAAGTTTTCCATTTGAGACAAAAAATTTTACAGCATGTCTGATAAAATTAATTGTGCTAGACTAGTCAGGAAACTATATATATATGTATATATATATATGTATGTATGTATGTATGTATGTATATATATCCGGTATAACGGGCCTGTGTGGAAGAAGGAAGCCTTTTTTAGTTAGATGTAAAACTATAATATATGGTGTCAGTAATTAAAAACAATGAAGCAATGTGGTACTGGTGCAAAAATAAAGACAGAAAACAGTAAAACATAATAGAAAATACAGAAAAATACTAAAGTAAAATAAAGGTGACTTAGCACATTAATGGAATATATGTATGTGTGTATGTATATAAAATCCAAGAGAGGATTTGAATTATTCAATATCTAATTAGGCAATAATTATTTATTTGGGAAAATACAGAGCCAAACCCTCATCTCACAGCTCACACTAAAATCAATTCCAGTTGTAAATTGGAGTAGGCCTTTCTATGGATAATGGGAAAAATCAAGAAATGTGACTATGTAAGTATTTTAAATTTATGTATATGAAAACAAATATATTAGCAAACAAATACTTACCTTCTTCCAAAAAATATTATAAAATCTGGACAAAAGTCAAGAGAAAAGAACCCTCGAAGTCACCAGAGAGCCAACAAGTTAAAGAAAGAAGGAAACCCAGAGAACGGAGCTTTGCATTTAGGACTGCTTTTCCTGGAGTGGCATCTGCCAATTTCCCATGTTAGGTGGGAGGCTGAGGAGCCGAGCTGAGCTTTTGGAAGACTCCTGCATCTAAGGGAGGGAAAGGAGTTCAGTGCTACCGAAGAGAGAAGCACTGATAGACTCACAAGTTTGAGGTTGAGACTCCAAAGTAAAAGGCCACAGTCCATGAACAAGGGTGGTCCTGAAATAGATCTTCCTCTGAAGGGACTGAAACTTAGCTTCTAATCATATCTTTTTATCATTGAATTGGGGTATAACCCAAGATTGATAATGTTCCTAGCCACCTGTTAGAAGCAAACTAACTCCTCTTTGAGGAAGGTAACATGTAGTCTCAAATTCTCTTATCATTTTTCATATTCAATATCTGACACTGAATGAGAAATAACCAGACATACAAAAAATCAAGCAGTGCAGTGGAAAATCAGAAGAAGCAATACACAGTATAAAGAACTCATCAAAAATCTTAAAAATTGAGTTTTCATACATGGATTTTAAATTACATTTTGAATAATATAGCTGAGATAATAAAACATGAGATTGACAGTTTCAACAGACAACAATATACTATAAAAACACAAAATGGATATTCTAGAACAAATCATGCCCTGGCTGGTGTGGCTTAGTGGATTGAGTGCTGGCCTAAAAACCAAAAGGTTGTTGGTTTGATTCCAAGTCAGGGCACATGCCTGCGTTGTGGGCCAGAGGCAGCCATCAATGTACCTTTTACACATCGATCTTTCTCTCCTTCTCTTTCTCCCTCCCTTCCTCTCTCTCTCTCTAATATGTGTATTAGTATAACTGAAATCAGAAATCCAGGGGACAGATCTAACGTGAAGCTAGATATATTGAAGAGAGAACCAATAAACTGGAAGATAAATATGAAAAAATATATGAGTACAGAATGAAGCACAAAAGGATTAAACGGTTAATACACACACACACTCACAGAAAACAGGGTAAGATGCATAGGGGACCTAGTGAGAAGCTCTAAACCTGTGTATTATCAGAGTCCCAAAAGAAGATGAGAAGGAAAAGTAAAAACCAATATTTGAAGGGACAATGAATGATACGTAAAAATCTCTGAATGCAAGCTAGATAAATTCAAAGAGAACTACATCAGGACACAAGGACAGAGAGCATCATGTAGCCAGCTAAAGGAAAAAACAAAAAATTTACCATCAAAACAGCAACAATGAAGTTATTACTGACTTTCCTACTGGATTAAAAAAAACGGGAAGCCTGAAGACAATGGAATGATACATTAAAAATGCTGGGAAAACACCTGCAAAAGAGTTTCTTGAAGCTGAAAAAATTTTTTCAAGAAATGAGCATGAAATAAGGGTATTCTCCAGTAAACAGAGGAGAATTTTGCACCCACAGGCTCATAAAAAAGGAAATATTTTTAGCTGTATGACCACAGAACAAAATTCTTCTAAATGGAAACCCAAAGATACAGGGCAGATTTAAGAGTTTCAAATAGAATAATAATGTAATGTTGATATTAAACTATAATAATATTATCTTGTAGGGCTAACTATAGTATACATAACATGAGGTAAGGGGGTAAAAGCAGTTAAAGGGTTCTAAGTTTTTTGCATTGTCTGAGAAGAGGTTATACTCATTTATTTTAGGCAGCAGTAAGTCACCAATGCATGTTGTAATCTCTAGGGCAGCAAATAATGATAAGAGAACAGAGAATGTATAGCTACCAAATTAGTAGCAGGAAAAATTAAATTATAAAAACAGTTAAACAAAAGAAATGAAAGAAAAGGAACACAGAACAAGTAGTATAAATAAAAAGCAAATAGCAAAATGGTGGACCTAAACCGGATCATTTCAATAATCACATTAAATGTAAATAGACTAAATATTACAACGAAAACACCAATATTATCAGAACAAATTAAAAAAAACAGGAACCATCTATATATTATGCATAAGAGAAATACCTAAAATGTACAGGAGAAATTGACAGTGAAAAGATAGAAAATTTATATAATGTAAAAACTAACAAAATAATTATTAAAAGTAGGCTTATAAAAAAGGAGAAGAAAAATTCATAAGGGATAGGAGGACAGGGAGATCTTTCGGAAGTAGCCTTACTGAGGGCAGGGGGCAGAAGGTGTGGCGGGCTGGGGACTGTGCAGCATGGGAAATCTGTGAAACCAGCGGGAGATAATACAGGTTCGGATGATGGGGCCAGGGTTAGGGAAAGCCTGAGAAGTGCTTTCAGGGCCTATTGTATGCCATAGGTTTGGTCATGACTTTTGACCAAATCAATAAAATTGATTTTTTATAATCAATAAAAGTTGGTATGTTTGTAGCTAATGGTTGTGAAAAATAAGAATCTAAAATTCATCATTATCAGTCCCATTAACAGCTTTTAGATTCTTGGAATAAGTCTATTTATTGTCTGATATAAGTGTTAAACTTCCTTAACCCACCTCAAATAGGTGGTTAGGGAATCCAGCATTGCAGAGTTTGCCCGCGTTCAAACTCTGCTGTCACATTCTGCGTCCAGTTCTTCCCAGCTGTGTTACTGTAGGCAAAGACTTGGAACCTCTCTGTCCCTGCTTTTTAAACCTGTTAAATGGGAGTAATAGACTAAAAACTGTACTTGAAAAATAATTAAATAAAAAAATTGAAAAAAAATAAACCTGTTAAATGGGAATAGTAGGAGAGCATAACGAATAGGCTTGTCCTGAGAATTATATGGGTTAGTGGTCGTGAAATCTGAGACTAGAGATTGGAGCCTTGGAAGAGCTAAACAAATGGCTGTTCTTTTTACTGTTATTATAATGGACTTTTACATCAGAAATTGTTTTGTTATCTACATGAAATGCTGATTCAGTAAGTCTAAGGACACAGAACAAACAGCATTTCTTTTTTTTTGGTCTTGCTCTGTCTTCAATTCTGGACCAGGAACTTAGTAATATGTCACGCATCTTGATCTTTTCCGCTTGAAATGCACTTGCTGAAATCTGGCAAACAATGCAGGAGTCCTTCGTGTGTGCGGGCCTTCTGCTTGGCACTGGGAATGTTGTCCAGTAAGACACAGGCTGCAGCCTGAAGGAGTTCACAGGCCTGCAAATAAAGCATTTCCATAAAAAAGGGATTTTCCAGGCAGTGGGACACGGCTACAAGGAGAAAGGATGCCGTTCGGCAGTAGGATGAAGCACATGCTTTGGAAGCAGAGATAAGGGATGAGAGAGAGAGTAGCCCCGGCCCTTCTTCTCGGTGGATAAGTTCCAAGACCCCCAGTGGATGCCTGAAACTGGGAATAGTACCAAACCCTGTTATATCACATATTTTTCCTGTACATAGTTATCTTTTTTGGAAAATCCAAATTGCCAGCACCACTACTCCTGCACTTTGGGGCCATTGTTGAATAAAATAAGCATTGGAATACCATGGCAGTTAATCTGATAACCAAGAGGGCTGCTCAGTGACTAATGGGGGCTGTGGAGGGGCAGCACGTGGACAGTGCAGACAACAGGGAGACTCCAGACTAAGGGGTGATTCTCCTTCCAGGTTGTATTGAGTGGGGCCACATGAGCTTTCATCACACTATCACAGAATGAGGAATAATTTAAAACTTATGAATTGTTTGCTTCTGGAATCTTCCATGGAATCTCCCGTGGTTTTTCTAGTTTATGATATAGGATAGAGACAGAGAGAAACAAAGGGGAGGGATTTAGAGAGGGAGACAGAGGAGAGAGAACCAGGGGAGGGGAAGATCTTCAGGAAATATTTTTTCCTAACTGATTGCAGTTTGAATTTTATTTTTCTTTTTAAAACTGACTCAGAGAGAAAAAATAAGCACAATTATCATATAAGCGTATTATTCCGACTTGGTGATTTTGCCTTGGTTGAGACGAGTAAGTTCTGAGTTAGAGATTATATAAAATGCACTGGGATTCAAGCAAGCTGAGATTTTTGTCTTCTGTATCTGCCTATCAAGTGAGACTCAAAGTAAGCATTGTAATATCACATCACTCCCCTCCCACTCACCATCTTTGCACAAAATCAAGTACCAACTCGAGATATTCACCAACTTCCCATTCAGGCATATTTGCCTGTTTGTAAGAAAAACAGGAGGAACATTTGAGACTCTGAAAGTACT
Organism: Sturnira hondurensis; assembly: GCF_014824575.4. NCBI lineage: Eukaryota > Metazoa > Chordata > Mammalia > Chiroptera > Phyllostomidae > Sturnira > Sturnira hondurensis. Next base: position 4,753,301 of record NW_028088140.1, on the reverse strand, counting down.
GTCAGGAAAATGTCCATGGATATCCGAATAAAATTGGAATTAATTCCACAGGGAAATTGTTATAGAATAGTCAGTTTAGAAATTTTAATCTGAACTTAGATTCAGAACAATTTAAAAAACACTTGCAGAACTAGGTATTTGCTTAAAGTTCTTTTTAATCCCTTGCAACTGTGGGTTTAAGATTTTCACAAAATTAGAGGAAAGAAATTACATGTAATTTTCTCATCTGAACTAGTCTACTTTTGCCAACTGCTTTCCAAATTTCAGCTGCTTATCATGTCGGTCAAATCCCGCAGTGAACGTCGCTGATTTCCAAACAATCTGAATGGAAAACCACAGATCTCCAGCACTTTAAAATTATGCACTGACAAATCTGGATTAATCAGAGGAAGCACAAGACAGATTATGCTTTACCTAAAGTGGAATTTAAGACATGCCACAAGTAATTGATTCTCTTTCTAGGATAATTTAAGAACAAAGGCTTACTTGACTTTCTGAACACAATAGCAGATCACTATTTTAACATGAGCGTAAGGCCAAAATAGTGAAGACTTTTCTGTTATCCTGATCTATTTTTTCTTTTCGCGACCATTGTTCTGCCCACTCTATCTTAGCACCTGTCCTTCTGTTACAATTCTTACTTTATACACCTGTCTCCGCTATCAGATTATGAGTTCCTCCAGAGTGGGAATCTCTTCTTGTTTATCTCAGGATTCACTACAGTATCTGGTATATGGTAGGCAGTCAAGCAATGCTGTTGAATGCATGAATGAATAAATGCATGCATGCTGTGGCAAAAGCAATAGATTAGAAGTCCTGAATTCTATTTAAGCTCTGACATTAACTCAGAACAGTTGATTTAATGTTTCATCACCTACAACAGATAATCTTGAAAATTTATTCTAGCACACCTTTGTTTCTATAGCAAGTGATTCATAGCATTTTATAAAATGTAAAGTATGGAGCATATATTATAAATGAATAATTCAATTTTTGATATCTGACCACCATGTTTTGGAAACCTACCATATATCCTTTTTTTCTTCTCACACTTTGCCCACAGTTTTACTTCCTATTCTTTCGGGCTCTTTTGATTTCTTTCCCACTGATTCTTAGAGGAAGAAAAGAAGTGAAGATATAATTGTATTGAAGATATCAAAAGTCAGAGAAGTTTGTTCTTAATGCTGCTGCTGAGGCTTCCCTTCTCTGAGCTCAGTGTCAATGCCAGCCCAAAATAAAAATCTAGTCCCTCATGTGTACGATAACTCATCACAGTTTGTGACACTGAAGAGGAAAGCACTGGGAGAAGAAAGATCAACTTGGATTTTGCAACCACAGATTGGTTATTAGGTAAGATCTACTTGTTTTTAAAATCATCTAGATTCTAACAATTGTGTGTGTATAGGTGACAATTGATTGCCCCAGAGATTTTCCATGCTTTTGAAAAGCTTACGTAATTGCTTATGTGGCAATTGCAAAACCATCCCTTGATGTGAACCTAACCCAGAGAAGGAAATTTCAAAATTTGTTCTCAAAATTTTAGGCTTCCCTCCTGCAGAGATGGAAGGGGGTGGAGTGGTGTTAGTGGAAGATAGGAAGGGGGAGGAGTTTGTGTAATGAGTGGAAAAATCATTAGAGAGTTTATAAACAGTTGCAGTGCATTGAGGAAACCACATTTGAGATTGGAAAAAGAATACCATAAACCCAATCATTTGTCCTCATTTCAGCAGAGGAGGCTATTCATTTTGTGTTTTGGTCTTTAGGGTTTCAAAGATTGATGTCAAAATAAAAACAATAAGATATTCATGGTATTTTATTTCCTAATTTGCCAATTGAAAATCAGCTACCCAGAAAGCAGGATTTTGAGTGTAGAACAGATGAGTTTATTCAGAACTTTTCTACTAGCTGTCATTTCAGAAAAGTTTTTTTCTCTTTAATTGTAAGAGAGCAATGAAAGACTCAGTGAGAAATTTGTTACTCGAAATCAGTTTCAAAGTGTCTGATTCGGGGGAGAGCTGGTGGTCTATAATCGCTAATTGAAGGCCAGGGACATTTTTTTTCAAAATTATCAAGAGCAAGTTGATACAGGAAAAGATATTGTTAGAGCCTCATTCAGGGATTTCAAAGCCAAGCTACTTAGTCTCCCCAGAAAGTCTAGAAGCTCAGAAGGTAGAAGTCTTTAAATTCTTGTCTTTTGTGTGTATGTATGTGTTTGCTAAGTAATTTAAACAAAAAGACAAATAAAGCACCCTTTCCCATCTCTCCTGAATATTTTTCCCCTCAGGCAATCTCATGCTAACTTTCCCTCCTGCAGGTTCTGAGCAGCTTGTCCCTTATAAGACAATAGATATGCAAGATAACAATAGGGCAGTTGCTCTGAGGCCTTGGCCTTTATCAGGATTAACTGTTACACCAATAAGCAAAACAGGGCGGCAGGGTTTTTCCATCACTGGCCTTTGCTGTTCCTGGGTGCCAGATGGCATTATATCCTAGAAAAAAAAATGCTGCAAGTTATAATGTTGACCAGGAGCTGTTACTTCCACTTGATCACACTGTTTGGGGCTCTCTTTGATGTACAAAACACTTCTAAGATAATGAAATGCGTTGGCAGCTGGCTAATGGCTGGGAAAGTGCAAACCCTGCACTGAACTCTTCCACCAGACTATTCAATGGCAAGGTAATGGCAGGCCCACGCTGGAGAGCGAGCAAAGAAGCTAGTTGCCAGGCACACCCGGGACTCCTGGGCAAGCGGCTGTGGAGGAGCTGGTATTTTTCTCTGTTCAATAGAAGGGGTCTGTGCCGGCAGCAAAGGAGAAATAAATCCATCAAGGACGAGCTCAGGCTTATTTTTCACCAGCTGCTGGAATTTGCATAAGGGCCAGTACACACAGGTAAACAAAGATAGCTTACCCATGTAGACCTGAGAACTGTTAGTTTTTGTTTGTGTACAAAGTAGGGCCTCATCTTTATGCAAAAAAAGGCCCTATGAATTAAGTTTGTCTTTGCTGTTACTAATCTTTTCACTGGCCTGATTCACTGGGAAAATAGAGCATATATAATTGGATAGGGAAGCATTCTCTCATCACTCTCTCCCTTGATGCCACAGGCCAACTCCACGGAGATACACCCTGGGTACCATCCCCTTTGGGAGGTCTGTCTCCCTGTGCTCCTGCACGGTCTGGCCCCACAATCCTACTCCAATGCCAGCTGAATCACTCGCTGGCCACCAAGAGTTCTCCCACTACTTGGACTCCCCCTCACCTAAGCAGAAATCCTCTCCATTTAAAGTGCCTCTGGGACCTCCAGTTGTGAAATCTGTTAGCGTGTGGTAATTATCAATTCCTCAGGCCCTGGTGGGTGTGGCTCAGTGAATTGAGTGCCAGCCTGAGAACCAAAGGGTCTCAGGTTCAATTCCCAGTCAGGGCACAGGCCTGTGTTGCTGGCCAGGTCCCCAGTAGAGGGCACGTGAGAGGCAACCACACATTGATGTTTCTCTCTCTCTCTTTCTCCTTCCCTCCCTTCTCTCTAAAAATAAATAAAAAATGTTTTTTAAAAAGACAAGAGTAGATTTCAACAAATGAAAACCTAAAAAAAAAAAAAAAGAATGTACACTTGAAACAATAACTCTGCTTTGAGACCAAAGGTCAGGAAACTTCTTGCCAGCACAAGGGCTGGATCCAGTCCAGCTTTTGTGCAGCCTACAACTCTAAGAAGAGTTTTCATATTTCCAAGTGATTGAAAAAATAAAAGTAAGAATAGTTTGTGACACATAATTCTGTAAAATTCAAATGTTCACATCCAAAGTTAAAGTTTTATTGGCATACTACCGCATCCATTTATTTATGGATTGTCTACGGCTGGAGTGCAAGACCCCAGCTGTGCATTGGAGCGGTGGCTTCAGAGACTCAGGATAACCTGCAAAGCCTAAAGCATTCTCTATCTGGCCCTTTGCAGAGAAAGTTTGATCCTCGCCTTAAGCTTTTGCAGAATCACAGAGTGGGTGCACATTTCTGACCATTTCTAAAGTCTGAGAGTGAAAAATTCTCCACAATTCCAGTATCTTCACCACCTTCATCTGACAATGTTTGTTGCTACCATTTGAAACACTTTTCTTCCTTTCTAGCTTAAAATGGAACCAGTGTTTAAAGTTCTTGCTAAAACCTCCTTTCAGTACTGTGTCTCTCCAACGGTCAACTCCTGTGCTGGCCTTTAAACGCATACATCAGGTTTGAAATGCCCCACTGGTGCCTGTTCAGCTTGCGTGGAAATCTACAGGGATGTGTTGGGGGAGGAAAAATCTGATGATACAGTTCATTACTGTGGTGTGTTCACTCTCAGCTACCCTCTGCCTGTTCACAGTGTTGTGCAGGCTTGCAGCTCAAGGTTGTAAGCATATCTGAGCCAACAGAAATGAACGTGCCTGTCTCACAACTTGTGTCTTGTATTCCTGCTCAGCGTTCTGTCTTTGTTAATTTGAAGGGTGTTCACTCTTTTTCCTTTCCTTTCCCTTCCTTTCCCTTCCTTTCCCTTCCTTTCCCTTCCTTTCCCTTCCTTTCCCTTCCCTTCCTTTCCCTTCCCTTCCCTTCCCTTCCCTTCCCTTCCCTTCCCTTCCCTTCCCTTCCCTTCCCTTCCCCTTCCCCTTCCCCTTCCCCTTCCCCTTTCCACTGACTGTGTTTTTGTTTCCTCCTCATCCTGTTTGTCAGGGGGTATTGGGTGTGTGGCCTATAACTTCCTACCTACGCCACTTTATCTTATCTTATTGCTAGGGCCTTGTTATTCAACTCTGCTTTAGAAAGTGGTTGGCCACAGCTGTTCTGGGTCCATAAAACATGGAATCATTCTTTGTCAGAAGTTTCAGTGGTCGGCTCTGTGCAATGGAATATGGATGACTCTTCCTTTCTTTGTGCTTTCCTGTGTTTCCTTAGGGGAACATAGATTTCTTTCACATCAAAGAGAAAAAGTGTTTTTTTAAAAAGTTCCTAAAAGTACCAGTATAGTAGTAACCTTTACTTACCAATGAGTATCTCAATTCTTTCCTTTGATCTTTTCTTGAAGTATGTGCAAATAATATTTAAATCCACAAAACTAGATAAATCAACTTTGTATATTATGATTTCATTGAAAAAATTATATGTGTGAGAAAGAGAATATCTGAGGGTGTACTGCATTTGCATTAAAAAAACATGAACACCACCTCCCCTCCCCAAACCTGGATTTCTTGTTTCTAAGTCCAGCATCTAGGACAATAAGCAAAAAGCTGAAAAAGATGAAAAAAAGACCTGTAGTGATATTCATTGGATTATCAACAGTAGTTATCTCTGAAAGTACATTTAGAAGTAGTAGGTACTTTTACTTTATGCTAAACTTGGATTATTTTAAATGTTTAATTGTCAGAATGTATTATATTTGTAATGCTAAAAATATTTGAACATAATTTAAAGCCCCAGTCCCACACACATTTCCCATAGACCTTGACTGCCGCTTATCCCCACCTACATCTGTTAGCAATCAGTCCCCTATTCCTACCTCCTCCCATGGCAAGGAGCCGTGACTCCTAGGGCCCTAGATCACCCACCCCATGTAGCATTTGGAAAATGCTGGCGTTGTGCCTCATCGGGGGTGAGTAAAGAGAGTCAAACTTCCTTTATGGCTTTAGATTTGGGCGTCAAACATAGAAAGGCTTTTAAAAAATTGTTTGTAACCAATTTTCAAAAACTTGTTTATATAAATGACACCAGAGCAAATGGTTCTTTGGGATAAATCAGTGGAGCTAAGGTGATTCTTTTCTAAATGGAGAGCATACCTTACTTTTCTAAATAAGCTGCTGTTTATTCTGACACCATTTATGCAGGCATCGGTAAATGTTGACAACTGGTTTGCAATGAAACTTTTTCATTTACTGAACTTACATACTTTGTTCTATGATTAAACTCTTCTATCTCATTGCTCTGCTTGCCTAACATGCACTGTTTTTAATTGTTGTATATTTAAAGTAGTTACTAGTTGAGTGAGCCTTCTCTGCTTTCATTAGAATTTTTAAAAACATTTTCTTGCATTTACACTTCCAAGGAACTTGAGTGTCAGTTAGTTTAATAAGCCAGAGATTTAATAACTTACTGAGAAGCTGTATAATATAATATTTAGTTTTAACCTACTACTTAAAATTTTAAAAATATTTTTGCTTAATTTTATATAAATCTATATCTATATCTACCATCTATCTGTCGATCATCTAATCTTTATATAGTTATATAGCCATGAGTATATCTGTACATAAATAAATCAAATATATTTTATTCGTAGTTTCATATTTTTTATTATTTTGAGTTCTTAATGATTCTTTGTCACTCATTTCTTTTGAACATAATTTTAGTTGATATAGTGTGCTTTGTCCATTATTTATTTCCAAAAATGTTAAGGCCTGAGAGCCCCAGCACCCCTGCCGCTCCAGTGAGAGATAATTTTGGTATCATCTTGGGAGTAAAAATGTCAAAACTTTGTTTGTTCCCGAACTTCAATATATACTTGAGTGTTGATGAAAGGACAAAATGTTTAAGTGTCCTTGCTGTGGGATTTCCCAATGTCTTTTTTCTCCTTTCCGAGGAATAGCAGTCTGTTATTTATTCTTTCCTTTGCTGTGTCCTCCTCTGTGTTTCTGGGTGAAGTTCACAAGGAGCTTTTAGAGTCCACCTCTGCTTGACAATAGTTGGTGACTTGAATTTTCATTTTAACATCTCTCCTAAAAGAAAAGCCTCAACATTCACAAGGCTATTCTTCACAAATTTGATACCAGATAATGGACAATTATTTAAACTATTGTCTCATTTATTTATTTATTTTATTTAATTCTTGTTCAAGTACAGTTTTCTGTCTTATATTCCCAGCCCCGCCCCCAGTGCTCCCCACCTCCCTCCCATTTCCGCCCCCCATCTTAGTTATTGCCCATGTGTCCTTTATACTTATTCATGTGAGTCCTTCCCCTTTTCCCCTATGATTCTCTCCCCTGTCCCCTCTGGTCCTGTCAGCCTGTTCTGTATTTCAGTTGTCTCATTTATATGTCACTTGTTTATAGTTTATTTTGGGGTTAGTCATGAGACCTTTGGGTTCCTATGTTTTATGTGTGTGTGTTTTTTCAAACTACCTGTTATATACAAGTTATATTACCTGGAGATAGAAATTGGGTCTGCTTCCTAATTCTGCCTTCAGTGTGTAAAATAACATCTGGGACATAGTAGGCACCCAGTAAACACTGTTGACTGACTGACCTGTGTACCTTTATCTCCACACACAGCCTTTGGATAACCCTCACTTATCACAACAGCTACTTGTCTGCCCCAGATATCATTATAGCGTACCTGAAACTAATCTGACACCCCTAAAACTTCTGACTCTTCTTGTTCTCAAAGTCTGATGCTGGTATCCTCCTCATAGTGTTTAGGCTGAACCCTTTTTGGTCATTTTGAGCTACTTCTCTTTTTAAAAAATATATTTTATTGATTATGCCATTACAGTTGTCCCCTTTCCCCCCTTCGCTCCCCTCCACCCTGCACACCTCTCCCTCACCATTCCCCCCTTTCGTTCATGTCCATGTCACAAGTTCTTTAGATTCTGTATTTCCCATAGTATTCCTGCCCTCCCCCTGTTTATTTTCTAGCTAACATCTACTATGCTACTTATTCTCTGACCCTTCTCCCCTCTTCTCCTCCTCCCACTCCCCTGTTGCTAACCCTCCATGTGTTCTTCATTTCTATGGTTCCCCTCCCGATCTAGCTGTCCTCTTAGTTTCCTTTTATTTTAGGTGTGGTTGTTAATAACTGCAAGTTTGCTGTCCTTTCACTGTTCATATTTTTTATCTTCTTTTTCGTAGATAAGTCCCTTTAACATTTCATATAATAAGGGTGGTGATGAACTCCTTGAATTTGACCTTATCTGAGAAGCACTTTATCTGCCCTTTGATTCTAAATGAAAGCTTTGTTGGATAGAGCAATCTTGGCTGTAGGTCTTTGGATTTCATGACTTGGAATACTTCTTTCCAGCCCCTTCTTGCCTGTAAGGTCTCCTTTGAGAAATCCTCTCACAGTCTGATGGGTACTCCTTTGTAGGTGACAGTCCCCTTATCTCTTGCTGCTTCTAGGATTCTCTCCTTCATTTTAAGCTTGGCTAATGTAATTATGATGTACCTTGGTGTGTTTCTTCTTGGGTCCAGCTTCTTTGGGACTCTCTGAGCTTCCTGGATTTTCTGGAAGTCTATTTCCTTTGCCAGACTGGGGAAGTTCTCCTTTATTATTTGTTCAAATAAGTTTTCCACTCATGGCTGTTTCTCTTCCCCTTCTGGTACCCCTATAATTTGGATGTTGGAATGTTTAAAGATGTCCTGGAGGTTCCTAAACCTCTCCTCATTTTTTTGAATTCTTGTTTCTTCCTTCTTTTCTGTTTGGTTGTTTCTTTCTTCCTTGTGGTCCACTCCCTTGATCTGAGTCCCAGTTTCCTTTCCATCACTATTGGTTTCCTATGCATTTCCCTTCATTTCAATCAGTTTAGCCTTCATATGTTCCTCTAATTTGTGGCTAAAATCAACCAATTCTGTGAGCATCCTGATCAACAGTATTTTGAACTATGCATCTGAGAGGTTGGCTATTCCTTGGTCGCTGAGAAATCGGCTCTGGGGCTTTGTGCTGTCCTTGAGTCATAATATTTGGTCTGTTTGCACCTGTTATGTATGAGGGGCGGAGCCTTAGGTGTTCACCAGGGCCAGGCGACCCAGTTGTGATGCTGTGTGTGTGGGCGTGGTCAGAGAGGGAAAAAAATGGTGCTTTGCTCTACTCTGTTCTCTCTCAGATTTCTGTCCCCTCTGTGGCTTCCCACAAGCAAATTGGGCCCCTCTGGTGCTGGTTCCCAGGTGTGTGGGCCCGGGTACTCTCCAGGACCCTGTGGGTCTCTCCAACGAACTCTCTGTGAGCCTGGGAGCCTCTCCCGACCCCTCAACCCCAAGAAAGTCTTTCAAGTTGGTGCTTTCAGGGTCTAATTCCCATCGCTGGGGCCCTAGCCTGCAGGGTCTGTCTCATTGTCCGCTCCTTCACTTGGTTTATCTGTGCGAGAAGGTGTGACGGCAGTCAGACAGCCGCCCTTCACCCTCACTGGGTCCGCCCGTCGCCACTCCACTCCTGGGATCCACCAACGGCCTCAGCCTCTGCTCCTGGATCAGTTGGACTGAACGATCTTTCCAGCCTGACCCCACTCTGCCGCTCACTCCGTCCCTCTTACCCGTCTGGCTGAGTGGTTCGTTGTTGTTGGATATCCGTACGGTTCAATTTTCACTGTTTTGGCTGCGTTTTTGTTTCTAAAACTTTGCTGTCTTTAAATTTAGTTGTGGGAGGGAGCACAGTGTTCCCACTTATGCCTCCATCTTGGCCGGAAGTCTGAGCTACTTCTCTTCTGTTTCTCTCTGCCACCCCCTTCACATCCACATGCAATTAACCATCAGATTTGTTGATTCTACTTTACAGTGTTCCTGTGCCCATTCAGTTCTTTCAGCTCCACTGCCTTAGTTTAAGATCTTGCTCCTTCTCACTTGGGTATTTATAATTTCCCCCTAATTATTATCTTTCCTTCAGGGGCTTTCTCCATTCCCTCACTTTACCAAAATCCATTTTAATACTACTTTTAGAACAATCATCCTTAAACAGGTGACCCGTAACCCTGTGCCTTTAGCGATTTCTTGTTGCTTCCAGAATACAGTTCAAACCCTCTAACCTGCTTTGTGAAAGGACAAAGCAGGCACCATTTGCGATTGTTGCATCATTTGCCAAGCAGGCCTATGACCTTGTTAAACATGACTGCCATTCTACTCTTCTGAGCTTATGTCCTCAAGACTGGAAATTACTGGAAAGCAAGAGCAGAAAGTGACTAACTGCCCCTCCTCCCCATAGCCACAGGCAAAAGATACCATTGGAGCAAACTGCAGCGAATGCAAAACCACCCAAAACCTCTGGTTACAACCCTCCACCAGTCTGGGGATCACACAACAGCAACCCCCCCTATCCTTTTTTAATCCAATTATAATCCAGTAAAAGCTTGAAGCCTCCCCCTGACTCCCCTGTCCACCCAATGCTGTTGTTATGTGCAAAACCTCAATCTCTCCACACCATGCCCTTCTCCTTTCTTGGAGAGCGAATAAAATCTTTACTGTCTACATTTTCTTCTCTTTGTGAATTCTTTCACAGCCCGCATCACTGTACCCTAACACTTTGCACATTCTTCCAGAAAGCGAAGGGTCCCGACCATTATTTTCAGCTTAATCTGTATCCTGCCCTGCGTGTTTTTCTCTAGCCAGGGTGGTGTACTGTCGCTCCCTGGGAGAACCTTGGAATCTGTTGCTGATCTTTGTTTCATCTCTCTGTGCTTCAACCACACAGGTTCCTTTCGATCAACTGCTGTGTCCTACTACAGTCTTTGCCAGAAGTACCCTCCCAGCTTGTCTGCCAGCTGCACTTGGTTGTGTAACTGTCACTCATTCTCCAGATCACACTCCGAAAACACATTGCAAGAGGACTTCCCAAACCCTTTCCCAGAGAGCCTTCACTGTTTCCCACTCTTACACTAGTCAGATTAAACATGGTCATAGCTCTGATCCAGAGAGATCTGATCAGGTCACTGGGGAGGAGTAGGAAGGGGCTGTAGCAGGAGGTTGCCCAAGGCCATGGTAAATAGACTAGGACTGGGTTGGCTGAGGAGCTGAATGCCTCTGGAGTACCTGGAATTATGGGAGAGAAGATTTGGAATAAGAGAAGGGCTCTTGGGCCGGCTTGGCTCTCCCTGGCTCTTGAGATTTTTTTCTCTAGGATGCCTGGGTGATTGTGCTGAAGCAGCCTACATTTCCCAACAGACAGTATTTTGAATGGGAAGGAGCTCTGGACTCAGCTTAGGATCAGGCTGGCCTGGTGGGGGGTGGCAGGGTTATTCTTCTTAGGGTGTCTTGAGGGAATGAGCTGTGAAGCAGAAGCCTGCCATTCTTCCAAAATTGTGTAGCTTTTGTATCTTATGTTGTTTTAGTTTGTAAACTAACCCTATAGAAGATAACTAAAAACAAAGAGGAGGAAATGATAGGAGAACTCAGGTGTTAACGAGGTTAGTCTAAATTAATAGGCCTAGGTGAAAGCTGTTATTCCAAAATTGTGAAGAATCTGAATAAAGACTCCTTTCCTTTATCACCAAAACTTTGCCTCTGGAGCTCTGCCTGGAGGGTGGTGGTGGGCAGCAGGACCCTGATTGCTGTTCAGTAACAGCTCCAGTACTTAAAATGCACAGTTTATAATTATATTTGTGTGAATATTTTATTAAGGACTGTTCCTTCACTTGAAACTCTGTGAGTGAAGAGATCTGAACCACTTTTCTCTCCATTGTATCCCCTGTACCTAGGCCAGGAGCACAAACTAAATACTTAGTGAATAAATGTACCAATGTCTATAAAAGTCTTGGTCGTGATTCTTATCCCATCTCTGCTCAGAAACTGTCCAAGACCCCTCATTTTGAGTTCATCTTTCTCTTTCCTCTGATCCCAATTCTCTGACCCCCCTCTCTGATAGGTGATAGTGCCTAGAGAGTAATTATCTGTCTTATTCACACATAAGGAGTCTTATGTACTCCTTCCTAGAAGTACATTCTAGGAAGCCAGGAGAATGGTCCAGTTTGTGTTTAAGAATGAACACTGACACAAGGCTTTGTTTATGGGTACTCCAGGGATCTCGAACGAGTCACCCCAAGATGTGCCTCTGTGGTAGGCAGATTGTTTTGAGCTAAAGGAAAAGTTAGCTGTAAGCTCAACAGAAACATTTGACCATCTTCTTGACTACCTAAAAGAACTTGAATTAGGAGCATTTTTCAGAGATAATCAGAGATAATAACCTGTTTTGACCTATCTATGGGGTAGGACAAACTTCTATTTACTAAACATCTGCTTTTCTTTCTTTTTTTTAAAGACTTTATTTAGTTATTTTTAGAGAGAAGGGGAGGGAAGGAGAAAGAGAGGGAAAGAAACATTGATGTGTGAGAGAAATATCAATATGTTGCCACTCATAGGCCCCCACTGGGGACCTGGCAAACAACCAAGGCATGTGACGTGAGTGGGAATTGAACTTTTTATCTTGTAGGACGATGCCCAACCAACTGATTCACACCAGTGTAGGCAACTGCTTTTCTTCTCATCCTGCAGTAATCCTTTGAATCTCCCAAGGTGCATTATCTCTTCCCCAGGTCAGAACTCACCTGACACAGTCTCCCTTTTTATCTCTGAACATCTTCTGCGTGATGGATCTCTGACTCTCTCTATGTATGTGCAGCTCCCATACATACATATGTGTTAAATGTGGTTGTTTTCTCATGTCCATTTGATTATTAGACCATCCAGAAAAACACTGAAGGTAGTTGAAAGTTTGTTTCACCCCACAGTAATAAAGGCTGGTGAGAGTTGAAATATCGGTTAAATTTTAAATGTTTAGAGTATTTTATCATCCTTTTAATGACACCAGAGTTTGGGTCAAAAGCCCATATAAATCACTGTCCTCTGACTATATCTTAATTTTATCCAGTCTAATTAAAGAGACTAGCATGGAATATATGATGAGTTTAACGGGAATTCACACCCACTAGTAGGAATCCATACCCTACCCTATTGCTGTGGGTTAATGATATCTTCTTTACAGTTCTATTTGGTTTTCTTTTGCACACCTAACTTGTTATCTTGTTAATAAATCTAGTGGATAGTAATAATCAGGAAGTAATGATTAACTAGTCTGTGTTTACCCTGTCAATTGCACCTTAGCTGAGGACTTAAACCTCATGGAAAAATTTGGCCTTTGTCTGTTTAAATCTGTTCCCACTAAGGAAGTTACTGTGCGGGTGTTACCAAGGCTGCAGGTTTATTGCTCTTAATTCCACTCAGACAAAATGAGTTGTTCTTCAACCCGGTTTTGCCATGTATGTCGTTTAGACTGATAGATGGCATATTTCAAAAAACCATCAAAAAGTGATATAGCACACATAGTTTGGGGAGGTGGCAGAGGTTTTAGAGAATTTGAAGTGACTGGAAAGAACACGGGTCGGGACAGGTTATACGTGGTCCTGGAGCTTTGGTGGAGGCGGATTAATGGCATTTAGCGGGGCTGCATTTTGAGTATTTTCTCATCTTAGCCATTAGTAAAGTGGGGGAGGGTACAGGTTTTTATAACAGAAATGCCCATTTATCTTTTTTGCTCTTGAAAATTGTGAGAAAGTTCCTAAGAGGTATTCTTCTGAGAGTCATGAAAGATACTCTGAGCTCTGCAGGTGCTCAGAGATGCAAATTGCTCAGTTTTGCTAACATAGCACCTAGTGTGTTCCTTAATTTTTGTTTTTTATAAAGAGAAGACAGTCCTAAAATGTATGGACCATAAGAAGAAGTCAGATTTCAATGCTCTGGAAGAAAAAACCGTAGGCCTTTGGGATTTCAGACAGCCTGTCCTCGGGGAGCTGGATCTGTAGATCAGAAAGAAAGACAGATCATTGTCAGGTTCTGAGACTTTGGTAACTCGTCTGCATTTGCCACTGTGCTCATCCCTGTCCTCATCATGTCAACCAGATAAATGATCAAAATAAAAACAATTTATGGACACTGTGTTAGATATGGCTAGTTAATTAATTAATTTAACCAGTGTTTATTTAATGTTTATTTTATGCCAAGGGTGCCTCTAGAACCTGGGACAATGGCAGTAAGTTTGTGAATATCTGTGCTCTCACTGAGCTGACACTGTAGTGAAAAGACAGACAGTGAAGGAAATAAATGAAATCTATGAATTATTAGATGCAGATGAATGCTACAGAGGGGGGAAATGGTAAGAAAGATGGAAATTTTGTTATAGAACAGAGAGGGTTTGTCCACACAGCACTAACAGAGGCGAACACCAAGCACTAAGAATTGCAGTGGAGAAAGATTGGCCATTTCATTATGAGTGGCAACACCCAGGACAATGGGAAGCCAATGCTCAAAAGGCTGAACTTTCCAATCCAGGTGCAGGGTAGAATTTTAAGGGTACAGGGGGAACAGGTAGGTGGAAATGCTGGTGGGGCAAGTTTTAACTGGAGGACCTAGGAGCTTGGCTCTCTGTGTTAAGTGGAGTCAACACAGGATCTTTCTGGACAATGGATCCTTTGCTTTTGAAAGAGTTCTGGTGCTCAAGGTCCCTTAAGTCCCAGTCCTTTGGTTCTGTCAGGGAGGGGTGAGAGTTGGCTTTTGAGTGCAGCTGGAGGTCAGAATTCTCTCCTGTGCACATATTTCAGCTGTGGGACTTGTTGCTGCATCTGTTGTCTCTGAAAACTCAGTATTTTGTTTAAAAAGACAGGACCATTTTGATCTGGTCCTGTGGTTTCAGATGTTGAAGGCAAGGGTTGCAATTTTAGATATTGCCATTGAGAAATGTTTCATTGAGAAAGTGACATTTATTTATTTATTTATTTATTCTTCAATTTATTTTTATTGTGTTTTTTCCCGTTGCCATATAGTCCCCTTTATCTGCCTCCCTGCAGCAATCACCACACTGTTATCTGTCTCTAGGAGTCCTTTCTCCTTTTTGTTCAATCCCTCCACCTCCTAACCTCCCTCCCCACTAGCTGTCATTTCTCCATCTATGAGTCTGTCTTCATTTTCCTTGATAGTTCAGTTTGTTCATTGGACTCCACATATGAGTGAGATCGTATAGCATTTGTCTTTCTCTCACTGACTTATTTTACTTAGCATAATGTTCTCCAAGTCCATCCACACTGAGCAGGTGACACTTAAGTAAAGATGAGGAGGGAGGGATAGAGCTAACTGTGGTCGTCTGGGGGAAGGGTGTCCTGGGCAGAGGAATATGAAGGTCAGTTGTGACTTTTGAAACTAGCTTAAAATAGGAATCTATTGGCTAAATGTATCTGAAAACTCAAGGAATCAGGCTGCCTTCAGCCATGGTCTGATAAAAGAATTAGGAAAACATTTTCTTTTCTGTTCTCCTTTATGCAATGGTTTCATTCTTGTACAGATTGGCCTTTTGTGGCTATAGGATAGCTACAGAGCCTCTGGTTCTTACATTCTTTACTTCAACTCAATGGGAAGAATAAAGGTCTCCATCCCAGCATTACCAGAAATGTCTTGTTCTGTCTCTTTTGCTCTGACTGGGTCATTGCCCATTTCTGAACCAATTACTGTGATCAGAGCAAATGCGTGCTGATTGTTTTTATGCTTGTGCCACTTGTTCTACTGGGACGACACCGACTGAGAAAGTATATGTCTTTTTATAGGGGGGGCAGCATTCCCCTAAGGCAAATTGGGGAACCAAGAGAAGGGTAAATGGATTTTGAACAGCAAAAGTGAGTCCATTATACCATGTCTTTTAGCTTAAAGATCTTTGATAGAGCTTTATCTATCACAAACTTGCTGGGCAAAGTCACTTTACCACTATTGAATCTAATGAAGAAGTTAAAATCATGAACGGTAAGGTCACATTCTAATTTATACTCTATGACTAAGTATGTTTTTTTAAAGTCTTAAATTTTTTATAATTGTCTTAAACTTATTTTAAATTTAAGACTTTAAAAATACACTTAGTCATAGAATATTATATTCTGATATTATAAATATAATCTATTAAAGGGAAGTAAAATATCTTTAGCTTTTATTATGGTTGTCAATATTTGGAATAAGGGTCAGCATGAATTCTTGAATACAGGCCTAAAAGGAAAGTTTCTTAAGAGTTTGTGTGATCAATCCCAGATGACTTTGTATGTTAATTTATTATTTCCTCTGCTTGAAGAGCTATAGGAAGAAAAGGACAAAGAAAGTGTGTGTGTCAGGCTCCTTTGCTGGACCAATTTCCAGCCTGGAGTTGGGGGATTCACTTGAAAGGCTACCTCAAGGGGGATATTTAACAGAGCTTTCTATACTTGAGACAGAGCAGAGGGTCTATGTACCCCTTTTGTTTTGGTCTTTGAGATTTTACAATAATGTGAGCATAGGATCTGCTAAAGACAGAAGACCTGGATTCATTCCCGGATTTTCAGGACTACACAGCCCTTCCTAATGGCCAAAGGATCTGGCCCCTCTCAAACGCAGCATCTTGAGCATCAGACTCTAACCACTGATACTTCCAACAGCAAGGGACACCCATAAGTGGTGTGTTGCTTACATTTAGTATCAGAGCTCTGCATTTTACATGAAACTTTATATTAAATTTGTGAATGTGTGTGTCTGATGCACAGCATTGCATAAGAGAGGTACATTTTTTAAGCTTCCTGCATGACTTGGGCAACACCTGAAATACCTTTATGTGTAATTTCTATGTGTCAGAGACAATGCACTTAGGTAACCCAAGACCTGCCTTCATGAATATTCTCTTGGAAATTTCCATGCCCTTCAGTATAGTACACAAATACCACACCAGGCCCAGAATATCCTTCTTCTTCTATGACAGGTTCAGGGATTTACACACTTTCAGCTTCCTTTACCATATCAAGATAAATCCCTATCCAATCTCAAGGGGTCTTCGGGACCCCAGGAAGACCATTTGCTTTTCTCTACTCAGACTTTGTTTCAAGCTGGAAAGGCAATATCTTGGGTGGAGGTGAGGTCCCTGAAACTCCCTTCTCACCAATTCAAAATATTCTCCTCATAGTGTTTTACTCATAAAGGTGATGTTCATCTCTGAAATATATTCCTAAAATAAAATGTATGTAATCATTTATTACACTACACTGTGATCACATATTGTTCCCGCACTCTGAGTGTTATCATACACTCTCATCCAGTAAGAGCTGACGCAGCAAACTACACTGTGCGTGGGTGATCAGTGACAACTATTCTGCACTTCCTGAGGTGAGTGTTCTGCAATGCGTGTTGTTTCTTTTACTGTTGTCTCTGTGCCACTTTTTTTTGTTCTTTTCATGGCCAACAAAGAAAGCAATAGTGATAGACTTTCTACAAGGAAAGGAAGGTATTTACAATAGATATTAAATTGTAAGTTTTATCATGAGAATGAGAAGAAGAGCCACAGACTGGGAAAATGTATTTGCAAATGACATATCTGATAAAGAACTGTTATTTACAACATGCAAAGAACTCTTAAAGCTCAATAGTAATAAGGTAAAAAAAATTCTGGTTAAAAATAGGCAAAAAGGATGAGTAGATACTACATCAAAGATGATATACAGATGCTAAATAAAAATATGAAAGAATGCTCAACATCACATGTCATTAGGGAACTGCAGGTCCAAACAACAACAAGATATCAAGACATACCTATTTTAACTGCCAAAATCTGGAACACTGACAATGTTAAATACTGATGAGGGTGTGAAGTGATAGGAACTGTCATTCATTGCTGGTGGTAATGCAACGTGGCTCAACAACTTTGAAAATGGTTAGAAATTGTCTTGAAAAACTAAACATATTCTTACTGTATGATATAGCAATTACACTCCTTGGCATTTACTTAAATGAACTGAAAACTTATGTCCTGAGCACAAATTAAAGCCTGAACACAAATGTTTATAAAATATTTATTCATAATGACCAAAGCTTGGAAATAACCAAGATGTTCTTCAGTAGGTGAATGGATAAGTAAACTTCAATATATCCAGACAATAAAATATTATTCAGCACTAAAAAAAATGAGCTATCAAGCCATAAAAAGACATGGATGAACTGCATAGTTCATAATACTGAATGAAAGAAGTCACACTACAAACGCTACATACTATGTGATTCCAACTGTATGACATTCTGGAAAAGGCAAAACCATGAACACAGTAAAAACATTAGGAACTGGGGACACTGAGAGACGACTGGGCAGGGCACCTAAGATTTTAGGGACAGTGACACTATTCTGTACAACATTAGAATGGTTGATACATGTCATTCTGCATTTGTTCAAACCCATAGAATGCATGCCACCAAGAATGAACCCTGCTGTAAACTGTGGGCTGTGAGCGATAATGATGTGTCAGTGTAGGTTCACGGACTGGACAAATGCACTGCTCTATGAGGGGTGTTGGTAGTGGGTGGCTGTGCCTGTCTGTGTGGTGGAAGCGGGTATATGGGAAGTCTTGTTATTTTGTGCTCCATTTTGCTGTGACCCTAAAATTGCTCTAAATATAAAGTCTGTACAAATGCAAGTTGTATGGCTTTTTGAGGTGCCTTCATGTGAAAGTTCTCGGACATCATAAAGGGCACGATGATGATGATGATGATAACGTTGATGATAACACTCATCTCCATCGAGGAGAGAGGGAAGAAACCATGGGGCCAATGCCTCTCTATCAGGGCTGTGCAGTATCTGTCTGTGTAGAGCCATTCAGTTAGCACATAAGCTGCCCTGGGTCTGCTCTATGCCTGTGTTTGTTCCTTCAACAAGAACAAGGAAGGGAAGTGAGGAGGGAAACCCATTCTGGGTTTCCATAAGGCCTTGATAGAACAGAGCTCCACTCCCTTATCAGTGTCGGGCAGTACCAAGGCCTGTCTTATCTGGGAGGACAGCCCAATGGCAGCCGAAGCTGTGTTTAGCAGGGCAGCTGCAGTGGCAGCGAGAGTCCACTCCCCTGCTGCTGCCACCACTACACTAGTTGGCTGGACTAGGAGAAAGGCATATTGAGCGACTTTGGCTAGTAATTACAGCAATGGCCAACATGCAATAATTGTGCCAGACAGAACACTAAGTATTTTGAATATATTATCTCAATTCTCAAAAGAATAATAGATAATAGCACTCAGTATATACCAGGTATTATTCTCAGGTATATATATACATATGAGACTAATTTCACCCTAATGAAAACCTAATGAGATACCATTATTTTTCCTTTTTCAAAGGTGAGGAAACTAAAGTTTAGAAAAACTGAGTTACTTGCCCAATATCAAGCAGCTGCTAAGTGGTGTAACCAGTAATCAAACTCAAGAACAGAATGACTCAAGAACAGTCTTTTAATCATAGTTGTGTGGAGTTGATCCATTACAGTTTTATCTCAACATATTTTCTAAACACACAAAATATATATATAAATCTATTATAGGGCAATGTGAATACATGTTTTTCCCCATGTTCTTAGGGTACCACATGTTCTTGGCTAATGAGAGCTAGCATAACAGACTGTACACCACACTCTTAACCAGTTCAGGTGATTGTGGCCCACTATGATTATGACTGTTAAAGTTCAGAAAAGGATGCACGAGGCAAATTTGGAGAGGTGGGAGGAGAGGTGAGGTGACTATCCAAAGACACTTTATAGGTTGCCATAATCTTGGTGGGTTTACTCCATGTAGAAACTAGCCCACGCATCTGCAGAAATCTGATTCGGGTGGTCCAATGGGAGACTTGTCCTGTCTTGAATGGGCTCCTGGAGACTACAGTCAAAACTGGATCATCAGTCTACTGAATATGCAATGGGAACTATAACTGTCAGGGGTACTGGGGCCTCTCCTATCTGTCAGCACCTGCTCTCCTTATAGACATGCTCTATGGAAACTCAAATTATAATAAAGTTGTTAGATGAGCATGGGATCAGACTAAGGGAATTTTTTCTATGATGCAAATATCTCAAGGTTATGAGAGCTGGATGTGTTCAACTCCATTGTAGGGACCAATTTCCCACCCAGGAGCACTTAGCTTGAATCTTTGGGTTCAAGACAAAAAACTGGCCAGTGTACACTTGACTCTGGACAGACTTGCCTGTATGAATTACCTGGTCGTGAGTGACAGAAGAAAACCAAACAAGATCGATACATGTTTCTAATTCATGTAAAAGTCTTGATTGATGGTGGGCCCCAGGCTAGCATAATGTTTCATGGTATCGGAGACCCACACTTTCTTTATATTTTGTTTCTTCACCCCACATAACCTTGACCTCATTGTCCAAGATAATTATTTTTGTTTTTCAAAAGTAGGCCAGAGACTGAGAGAAAGAACAAAGAGCATGAGCACATTCTTCTCTCGAGGCAGGCTCCTAGAAGCTGCCACGTGGCACTTTTGCTTATAACACATGGTCCAAAATTTAATCTCAGGGCTATATCCTCCCACAAGGAACTCTGGAAAATGCAGTCTCCAACCTATATGGCCAAACGCTCTGCCAAAAATCAGAGTCCCCATGAGCATGGACAACATGGAGAAGCAGAATTCGGGTGAGGGGTAAGGGATCATTACCCAAGACCAATCTCCTAAAGCTTAGTTAGACTCAGACCTCATCACGCTAGAGAGAGCTGAGTGGTCTTGATCTGTGAATGCAGGTGTTGGCAAGCCTGCTGCCACTCGGCTGCACCACACAGCTGCAGGTGCAAGCCTTGGGCCCCAGCTCCGATTACTTCAAAGAAGGTGCTGGGGGCTTTCTCCCCGTAACCCCCTAAAGCTGAGATGAGAGGACAATCCTGGTGGCCTGGTTCTTCCATTTCTGGAGTGTGATATCATTTATAGAAGAGTTTGGAGTAAGATTTCTGATTCTGTGGCTTTATTCTTCTTTGAGAAGCAAAACCCAAACTAAATACACTACTAGGATTTCCATTAGTGAACTAAATATCATTTAAACTTATTTCTGTCCTCTCATATTTATTCCTCCTAGGTGTGTAGGGTGCCTTCGTTAGCTTTACTCTTCGCTTTCTCTTTTAATCAACGTTCTTTTCATTTTCAGTCTGAGGTAGTCTGAACTTGTGGTCTCTGATTTTAGGCCTCTCACTTCTCCCTCCCAAGTAACTTTATACATAATTGCCAGAATGTTCCTTTTAAAGCGCTAGAGCATTCTGGATAATAGTCTTCATGGTCTGACCCAGTTTTTCCTTCTCACCTGGGCCTCCTAGCACTCCTCAGCCTGTCCCCTAAGACCAGCCATACCAAATCACCTGTTACCCCAGTCGCCACTCCTACCTTTGTACCGCTGCACAGATTTTCCCTCTGTGCAGAGCCCTCCTGACCCCAGATGGAACTCCTTTTCATCCTCAGTCCTAAGGCCAAGCTAACCCATTCTGATCCCTCTAGCCTCTTTCTTTGAAATCATGGAGTCCTGGGCTTACCTTGATCTTAGTGCAAGTTCAGCTCACATAATTTTTTTACATTGATCAACTTAATTTACATTTTGAACCTTCATAGTACCGCTTGTTGGATGCCTCAGCTTAGGAGAAGCAGGCTACTTTTCCCATCTCTTCTCTGGGGTCATGTTTAAGCACATGTGACTTACATGACTCATAGAGAACAAAAGCATTTGGGTTAGGGAATGTATCATCGGACATCATGGATTCTTGCTAGCCTCCACTTGAACCCATTGTCTTCACTATTCCTTTGGTTGTCACTCCAGGCAGGTAGCTCTAACATCACCCTCATTCTCAAAATGATTTAGCAAAGTTCCCTGCTTTTGTGTCCTTCCTAAGCATGCAAAAATATATGTTCCCAAGCTGTGAGGGACAATGGAAAAGTTTAGGGCTCCAAGGCCTGCCTCTTTCTTGATCACTCTCAGAAACATGAGCCATTCTGTGAACTCAGTGAGGCTATCTGAGGCCTTGCCCCCTTTGTATCATATTTTTCCATTACCGTTTATCCCCTTATATTCCCCTCCCTCTGCAATCCCCACACTCTTGTCCATGCTCAGGAGTCCTTTCTCCTTTTCACTTGATCCCTCCAGCTCCTGACCTATGCCCCTCCCCTGCCATAGTTGTCACCCTGCTCCCCATCTGGGAGTCGGCCTCTATTTTGCTTATAAGTTCAGTTTGTTCATTAGATTCTCCATATAAGTGAAATCATATGGTATTTGTCTTTCTCTGACTGGCTTAATTCGCTTAGCATAATGTTCTCCAGGTCCATCCATCCTGTCACAAAGAGTAAAATTTTCTTCTTTTTAATGGCCAAGTAGTATTCCACTATGGAAATGTCCTGTAGTTGTTTCATCTACTCACCTACTGATGGGCATCTGGGCAGCTTCCATATCTTGGCAATGGTAAATAATGCTGCAATGAACACAGAGGTGCTTTTGTTCTTTTGAATTAGTGTTTTGGGTTGCTTTGGATATATTCCCAGAAGTGGAATTGCTGGGTCAAACAGCAGATCCATTTTTAATTCTTTAAGGCATCTCCACACTGCTTTCCACCGTGGCTGCACCAGTCTGCATTCCCACCAGCGGTGCAGAAGGGTCCCCCTTTCTCCACAGCCTCGCCAGCACCTGTTAGCCCTTCTTGATGAGATCTGCTGGTGTTGCTTCTCTGGGGTCCGAATGCTTCTCAAAGGCTCGTTAAGAGATGGAGGAACAAATTCCTCCATTATTGGAGCTCCCAATTTTGTTTAAAGATTTTGTCAGCCCCTCTTCCTTGTGACAAATGCCTTCTTGCAGGTTTGGCTACATGTAATTTGTCCTCTGTTTGTTCTGTTTTGCCTCCTCACTCTGAGAAAATGTCATTCAGTAGTCAGTGAGATGGGTAGAGGGTGGGAGGAGGTGTGTGGAAGTCTATCCCATTCTGTCTTCTCTGTGTCCTGAATTCCTTCAAGCCCAGGCCTTTGAAAGTCAGAAACGTTTACTCTGCTTTTTGCTGTCATGGTTTTTTGGCAATGAACTCATATCATTAAAGTGGGGCAAGAGCAAGGGGCTCTAAAGCAGAGATGGTGTTCATATTTTAAAATATCATCATTAACTATAATAGTACTCATCACACTACTTTAAAACAAATCTTTTATTTTTGTCCTTCACTAGATGGTAAGTTTATGCCTTTCCTTTATATTACCTTCTAAATCATGCCATAACCCCAGAGAAAAGATGGAGGAAGGACCCTGATTTGCCTGTGTGTAAGTATAGACAGAATGAGTGTTCAAAATGTAAATTGAGCAATAGAAGAAAAAATTATGTGAGTTGAAATATGTACCTAAAGCACTAAGATCAACATATGTCCAGAAACCCATGAAGGCACAGTGCAGGAGAGAGAGTGGGAACCCAGTGTCTGGTGAATGGATTGAGTAATTACATGATTACTGCTAATAGCTTTCATTTCTCCAGTGCCGACCATGTGTCAGGTACAAGTCAGTCTCCTCAACAATCTCAAAGAAGGTTATTTCCCTCATTTACAGTGAGGAAAGAAACAGAGCATCAGAGAGGTGATATCTTTTGTTCCAAATCAAATAGCTAATGAGTAGCAAATACAGAACTCTACCCCACATCTATTTGGTCCCAAACCTTGAATTCTTTCTTCTGGCCACGTTATGTGATGAATTTTATTTAATCTATGTGGTGCTTATAGTTGCAAGATTCCATGTGAGATGAATATGTATCAATATATGTATATACGCATATATTCATATAGGATGAAGTCTCTTGTTTTCTATTATTAAATGCACTTTCCAACCACCAGATAGGATTCGTTAAATATTTTCTCTTGCTCTGCTTTTCATAGGATTCTGGTGTTATAGTTTGTGAGTCTTATTGATTCTCCAGGATTTACTGCCTCACGTGCGAAGCAAAGCAGGATGCAAGGTCACCAGTTTACACTTGGAATTTTAACACTTGCCATCGTGGCATGTTTCAGCCAAATGATGCATTCATCCTTTAAGCCATGTAGACTTTGGTGGTGATGAAGAAAAAAATATTTGTGAGTACACGGGGATAAATGTTTCCTTTTTGCACTGCTTGGCAAGATGGTGGCGTATTTTTTACAAATAGGATATGTAATTGTGTGTATATTCCAACCAGCCTGTTTATATTTTCCCCTAGGGTTTGACTTTCTTAGATGTCAAAAACACTCTGAGGGGA
Source organism: Sturnira hondurensis (assembly GCF_014824575.4). Lineage (NCBI taxonomy): Eukaryota > Metazoa > Chordata > Mammalia > Chiroptera > Phyllostomidae > Sturnira > Sturnira hondurensis. Next base: position 4,729,529 of record NW_028088140.1, on the reverse strand, counting down.
GGAAGGAATGCATAAATTTTTACAAACAGACATTGTCTTTGTTTCCCAGGCAAATTCAATGCACTTTCTGTTGGGTAATTGGAGTCCAAGAAGTAACATGGAGTGTTTTAACAAAATGTGTGTGACTGAGCCCTATTTATAATGGAATGGTAGAGATTTGGAAACTCAAACTATTTATGTGAGAGAAAGTGATTAAAAAGACACAATGAGAGATCAGAGTATATTGACTCAGTTGTGGAATTTGGCATTTAACACAGTAAATACAGGTAAATGTGAGTAAATATTTCCAGAAGAGCGGTCCCACAGCCCTTCTGTTCCTGGGGCAGAGTCTCACGGCACTTTGCTGGTAATACATTTTATTCTTTTTGAGGGTCATGGTAAACTGCACCATTACAAATGTGCTATAAAGAGTATATTTCAGAGTGGTATTATCTTTGTTTTTCAATTTTGAGTTAATTTGATAGAAAAGAGATAGGGAGCTGTCATCTTCATGCTTTATTTATTTATTTATTTACTTATTTATTTTTGCATAGTAATAGCCCCTCTTACAAAAGACTATGTGCTTGCATATTCGTGTGCGTATGTATAAATGTGTCTTTAGTACATCAGCTTCCAGAGCTTTATAAATGCAGTAACTTTACATCTGAGGCCACTATCTTGACACCTTCAGTGTCAAGAACCAAAGACAAAGGCCAAGTGCCATGTTGCTAGGAGGAGCGGGCTGGGCTGGGCTGTGCAGTGTGGTAGGAGGAAGGGAAAAATGCAGCTAGTGATTTAAAAGGTCTGTGAGCTGTCCATTTCTTCTCATATTCATTCCTGAAACAATCATTTAATAAACATTTATTCATATGAACGTATAAATACCTACTCTTCCTCCTCCTCCCAGCTTTCCCAATTGACTGGTTAGTTGTCATCTCTCTCAAAATTACCAGGTTATTTTTTCTGTCATGGAAGAAGTGGTTTTTGTCTTCGTGGAGTCATCATCTCTCTCTGAGAATCCTATGAATGGCAGGATCTTTCTCTTAAGAAAAATTCACAGATACTCAGAGGGTATTGGGGTTTCTGCGGTTCCTAAAGATCACTGATGGGTCTTCAGTTAAGAACTGCTGTTCTCTGAGATCGCCTTTCCCTATTTACCTCTGATGCCATCCCATTGCTTCTTGCCTCTATCACATCTTCCCTTTGCAACTTGGCTGACTGTTCTAACATTGATCGGTCGAAGATGTGCCGTTTCTTTTGTCTCATAACATAGTGGAGGGACAAGAGCAAGCAGCATGAGTTCCTCCAGCCCCCAGTCCCTTAGTATGAGTCTTCTTCTACATTATCCTGGAAGACGTGTCTAGCAGACTCTTCCTTCTACCTGGTGATGATGACACAGATATTCCACTGTAGAAAATTATTATTGAGGTTTTTTTCCAGGAATGGCAGTAGATTTTGTATAATACTGTCTATACTCCTTAACACAGACCCTCTTGAATCTAAAGCACATATTCATATGATAGCATCTCCATCAGATGGAGTCTTTGGTGGTAAATCTGAACAACGTTAACTGGTTTTCACAGGAATCCATTCTCTGATTAGATAGCAGGTGTAGATGGAAAGCTAAATGTCTGGGTTTCTCAAACTAAGGAATATCTTTAAAATAGTATAGATATTCAGGATTGTGTGTTTACCTATTCCAATTTGGAAATGCTGATTTATGGAGATAAAATATTTAATAAACTTTTATAAGCTTTACTAAAAGTTTATTTAATAAACTTTTTTGGTTGCTAATTATAAATGAAAAAAAAAGTTCTTGTGTTAGGCAGAATATTGCCCCTCCCGCAAGACATCTACATCCTAATCACCCAAACGTCTAAATAAGTTACCTTACTGGACTCTCTTTAGTCTACCTAACATCTCTTTATGTTGCTAATGGGTTTACGTTTAAGGATCTTAAAGGGGGAGATTATCTAGCGTGGCCTAATCTAGCACCTGGTTGTTATAATACTTGGAGCAGCTTTCTTTTCTGTCTGTGGTCAAAAAAAGAGATGCCATAAGGAAAGCTGGGTCAGAGAGAGGCTACATCACTGGCTCTGCACATGAGAAGGGGAGGCAACAAGCCAAAGAAAGTGGGTGACCTGTAGAAGATGAAAAGGTAAGAAAAGGGATTTCCCCCATTAAGCTCTCAGAAGAAGCCCAGCCTGGCTGACACCTCAATCTTAGCCCAGAGAGGCTAAAGGAAAAGGTCAGAACTGTTAGATGATAAAATTTGTGTTGTGTCAACCCATTAAGTTTGTGATAATTTGTAACAGCAGAAACAGAAAGCTAATACACGTCTGTTGTTAAAACTGTAAAAAGGATGTAGGACGTGGCTGGACGGCTCGGTGGTTAGAGCGTCATTCCAATACACTGAGTCTGTGGGTTCAATGTCTAGTCACAGTACATATGAGAATCAACCAATGGGGAAAAAAAAGAATCAACCAATGAATGCATAAATAACTAAAACAACAAATCAATGTCTCTCTCTACCCCCTTCCTCTCTCTGTAAAAAATCAATGAATAAAAAAAAGAATCTAAAAATATACCATTAACAGTAATAGGCAAAAAATTCAAAGTTCTATATGATTAATAACCCTTAATCAGATTCCCATGGATCCTCTAAGAGTCTTTGGGTCCCAGAGAGATAAATACTGCTGTATTCTATTTTATTTTATTTTATTTAAATTGTATTTTATTGATTATGCTATCACAGTTGTCCCAGTTTTTCTCCCTTTGCCCCCTCCACCCAGCACTCCCAACTCCTTCAGGCAATTTCTACACCATTGTTTATGTCCATGAGTCATGTGTGTAAGTTCTTTGGCTACTCCATTTCCTGTACTGTACTTTGCATCCCCATGCTGTTCTGTAACTACCTCTTTGCAATTCTTAATGCCCTCACCTCCTCACCCATTCACTCACAGCCTCCTAACACCTGGCAACCACCAGAGCATTCTCCTAATCCATTATTTTGTTTCTGTTCTTGTTTGCTTGGTTTTTATTTTAGATTTTAGATTCAATTATTGCCACATATGTATTTATTGCCAATTTATTGATCAGTGTTGATCTTCTTTTTCTGAAACAAGTCCCTTTAACATTTCATGTGATACTGGTTTGGTGATGTACTCTTTTAGTTCTTTCTTGTCTGGGAAGCTCTTTCTCTGCCCTTTGATTGTAAATGATAGCTTTGCTGGGTAAAGAGATCTTGGCTATAGGCCCTGCTTTTCACGACTTTGAACATTTCCTGCTAATCCCTTCCAGCCTGCAAAGTTTCTTTGCGAAATCAGCAGTCTTATAGGAGCTTCCTTATAAGTAAGTAACTTCTTTTCTCTTGCTGCTTTTAAGATGCTCTTTTTATTTTTAACCTTTGACATTTTAATTGCAGTATGTCTCCGAGGGGAACTCTTTGCTTCCATCTTGTTTGGGACTCTCTGTGCTTCCTGGACTTGCATGTCTATTCCCTTCATTAAGTTAAAAAGTTTTATTTTATTATTTTTTAAAATAAATTTCCAATTTCTTTCTCATTCTCTTCTCTTTCTGGCACCCCTATGATGTGAATATTGGAGTGCTTGAAGTTGTCCTAAGGCTGCTTATACTATCCTCATGTTTTGGGATTCTTTTTTTCCTCTTCTTGTTCTGATTGATTGTTCTTTGCTTCCTCCTGTTTCAAATCATCGATTTGATTCTCAGCTTCATGCACTATACTGTTGTTTTCCTGCAAACTATTCTTCATTTCAATCAGTGTATGCTTCATTTCTGACTGGACCTTTATCTGTGGTTGAGGTCATCATCAAGTTCCTTGAGCATCCTTATAACCAATATTTTGAAATGTGCATCTGATAGATTGCTTATCTCCATTTTGTTTAGCTTGTTTTCTAAAGTTTTGATCTGTTCTTTCATTTGGACTATGCTTTTTTGTCTCCTCTTTTTGGCAGCATCCCTGTCTTTGTTTATGTGCATTAGATAGAGCTCCTATGACTCTCTGTCTTGGTAGCATGGCCTAATATAGTAGGTGTCCTCTAGGGTCCATTGACACAGCCTCCCCTATCGTCCCAGCTGGGTGCTCAAGGTGTGCTCATGTGGCCTGAGTATACCCTCCTGTTGTAGTGAGCCTTGATTGCTGTTGGCAAGTCAATGGGAGGGATTTGCCCAGGTCAGTCAACTGCAAGGATTGGCTGTGACCACTGACCACTAACCTCAGCCTCCTGTGGAGGATCAGCTGTGCAGGAGTATCTGCACACCAGGTGCACCGGTCCTGGAATTTCCTGGGTGCTGCAGGCCAAAGTCAGCCCCTACGTGTGTTTTGCCTCAGCCTCCCTGCCTAAGCTTTAACACATTCTGAGTTGGCTGCTATTTGTACTGGGCTTAGAGATATACAGACAAAGCCAAGCTGTGAATCTAGGCTGACTGCTGCTAGTGCCATACCTGGGGCCACTTAGCAAGAGGTACAGGAGCTGGGGACTCACTGAGGCCAGCTGTTGTTTGTTGGAGACAATTTAGGAAATTGTGAAGCCTGAGCCACAACCAGACATTCACATTGAAACGACACTATTAACTTCTGTAAGTTGGGTAACCTCAGGGGATCTCCAGGACGAGGCAAACAGTGTTAGCCAGGTTGATGGAGTCTAAGGTATGCCACCTGCCTCCCATCTCTGTGGTTTGTTAGAGGAAGGCTTACAAGAGGGATAATGTCCTCTGTCTACCTATTTGTCTGGTAGAAAGCTGTCCCCCAGCTCTTGCCTTGGTGCTAGCTCCTTCAGTCCCTCCCTGTATGCCATTGGTGTCTTTCAAGCTGCTATCCTGGTGCTAGAGCTCAGAGGGAGCGAGTCTGAGTAAGTCGTATGTGATGTCTTTAAGGGCAACTGCTTGGGACTCCAGAAGTTTTTTCCACTGACACAATCCCTGCTGGTTTTTGCAGCCAGACATTATAAGAACTTATCTTCCTGACACTGGAATAGTGGTCTGGGGTCCTGGTGTTGAGCTGGGACTCCTCACTCCTGAGATATCCCTCCTGAATTTTTATCCACCACACGTGAATGTGGGACCAGCCTGTTCTGTGTCTCTGTCCCTCCTACCAGTTTGGGTAGATGTGGTTTCTTCAATTCTGTGCTTGTCAGACTTCCATTCAACTCAGTTTCTGACCATTCTGAGTGATGGCTGTTCTATAATAGTTATAACTAGATATGGTTGTACGAGGAGGCAAACCAGGTTTACCTATGCTGCCACTTTGACCCAAATACTGCTGTATTTTAATAAAATTACCTGTATGTTTGTTAGTGGATTTATAAGTTTCTTAGTTAATTACTTCAAATTTAGTGGGAACATTTTGTGAAGTAAACATCCTTCCCTACATGCTGAGCTATTTTCCCTCATATTCTTTAAATTTCTTACCTCTCAGCACTCAGGTTACTAATATTAACCTATAAATAATGTATAATAGCATCTAGTAATTCTTTAGTAATAAATAATAAATTTTTTAGTAATGCATTTTATAGTCACCGGAAGCTGCCATTACTTTTTGCATAATTCATAGTTTTTCTGTTTAGGATTAAAATAGCAGATTGGTTTGTCTTCAGTGAGAGTCTTTTATCTAATATAAATATAGCTAGCTTCTCTTAGTAATACCTTGAACAGTAATTGTGTTATCTATTGGAATATTACATTTTAACCATTTGTACCATGTGATAAAATATGCTTCTCATTCATACAATATTGTGGTCCTCTTTCTGTCTAAATTTATTGATAAATTGATTAAAATATAGCAGAGAGACAGAGACACACACAGAGTGAGAGATAGAGAAAATAATGGGTCAAGAAAGGGTTTTGACAGATCATCTTTTTCTTCAGGCAGGACTGCATCTAAGGAACTCCAAACAGATAAATATCTATCCTAGGGATGGAAATGGCCTTCTCCTCCCCACCGCCCAAGGGAGCACTAAATGTATTTCAGTCGGTTCATTTGCATGAGTCATTTACATTGATTTTCATGAAGCATTACTAAGTCTCTATTCTCCATAACCCTTGACTTAACAAGATCTGTCTCTCTCCCCCTGCCCATTTATTTATTCAATTTATATTGAATGTCTACTTTGGGAATAGTCTTGTGCAAGGTATTATGAGGATGTCTAAGAACTAATGTGAAGAGTCTTACCCCAAAGAATTTACAATGTACTGGGGATGACAGAATTTGGACCTTAAAGAAAAGTTAAATGACTATAAAAGAGGTGTTTCTAAAACATCATACAATGAAGTGCAAATGAAAGATGACAATAACTATGTGTGCATAGTGGTGATGGCAAAACAAGCATTTGCTGAGTATTTTCTCTGTGTCAGGCACCTTGTGTGTGTTATCTCTGTTAATCCCCAACAAACTTTCAAAAAGAGCTTTTTATCCTATTTATATAATTACAGAATATGCTCAGTATTCCAGTGGATTCAGTTTATCTGATCCTAAAGTGCATGCCCATTTCATTGGGACACACTGTCTTTGATGTGCAATCATGAAAGGACATTCTCCCTGCAGGTTTAAAGGGTTTCTGGAGGATGTAGTTATTGTTATATTCATTTACCAAACATCTACTATGTGCTGTCACTTACTAAATCTATTCTTTCATTTTAAAAATGAAGAAACCGAGGCACAGGCAGGTTAAGAAACTCATCCAACGGAACATTTCAGTAAGTTGTAGAGCCATGATATCAACCCATGCAGTCTGATTCCCAACACAGTGCTGTCTTCTCAGCATTGTGCTGCATATTGAAGCTATAATGTTGAGTGGGAGAGGAGGTCTTTTCAGTCCTTTCAGAATAATATGGAAAAAAACCCTTAAGTTATATATACCGTGAAGTGTGATAACTATTTTGATAGGGCAAGTAGAAGGTTGCGGGGATACTGAAAATGCTTCTAACCTAGACAAGAAATAAACAAGGGATCCTTCCCCAAGAAAATCAACATTAAGCTGAAACCTGAAGGATGAGTAAAAGAGAGCCAGGTGAAAAGAAGAGGAACCCATGCAATTAGGCAACAAAATCAGAACTTAAAACAGTGTTTGGCTCAGAAATAAGCCACTTGTGTTTATTAACCTCTTTCCCCAGATATTCACTTAGTTCACTCCTTAACTGCATTTGGATAAACTAAGGTCTTCCCTAACCACTTATTTAAAGTTTTACCATGCCCCCGACCTTCCTGACTTCCTTTCATGGCATTCATTTTCCTCCATGGCATCTATTGTACTTACTGCATGTTTTATTTATTCACTGCTTTTTTATCACCTGCTTTCTCCCACTAGAATATATGCTTCATGCGGGCAAAGGTGTTTTTTTTTTTTTACTTAATATTTGTTCATTGCTGTGTCTCAAGAAATTAGACCAGTGCTTATAACATGGTGGACTCTCAATAAATACTTGCTGAATGAATGTGAAGACAGTGCGTGTTCTTGAGTTCATGGCCACTATATCATGGATCAGAGATACTTTCACTCAGGTGCTCTCACTGGAGACATCATGATGCTCGTACTAAGTCATGCTCTGTTCCAGATACCCTGGAGCCACCAGGCCACATGGTGGTCAAGCGACTTTCATCAGGGTGCTTTTTATCTCCTCAAAATGTACAAATCACACAGAGTTTTCTTCAATTTTGTGTAGAGAAAAGTATGTTAATATTTATTTCCTCCCCTCACTTGTACATTCTCCTTTCCATTCTCTTTTTATTTACTTATTTATTTTTAAATAAAATATATTGGAGGTACCATTGGTTAATAAAATTATATAGGTTTCAGGTGTACAATTCCATAATACGTCAGCTGTATATTGTATTATATGTTTACCTCTCCAAGTTCTTTCTTCTCTGAACAAACTTGTTTCTTAGATCTCTTCACTTAGTCCTCTGAAGCTCTTCCCTGGGCTACATGCCTGTACCATGGTGTTTATTACACCAAAATGGACAATGCCTTTTCTTATTTTTCCTTAACTAGTAAGACATTGGTTATTGGTTGACTAAGGGTCTTTTTTTTAAGTGTTTTTTAAAGATTTTGTTTATTTATCTTTAGAGGGGAAGGGAAGGAGAGAGGGAGAGAAATATCGATGTATGGTTTCCTCTTGTGGGTTCCCTGCTGGGAACTGGCCTGCAACCCAGGCATGTGCCCTGATTGGGAATTGAACCACGATCCTTTGGTTCATAGGCCCGCGCTCAATCCATTGAGCTATACCAGCCAGGGCTGACTAAAAGTCTTTGGACCTTAAAGTGTACTATCAAAAATATTTGGCATAGTAGAGCTACCAATTGTATCCTTTTCTAAGTTTATAGCTTTTTAAATTTTCTCAGATAGTCTAGTTTACTCTAAAAACATGAACAGACAGTTGGTGCTTGGTTTGTCCTTTTACATCCAGGTGGACTAATTGAAGCACAGAACCCAAGGCCTGTGTGCAGAGAGCTCCTGATGGCAAAGGTTTCTGAAGACCTGAGAGAGGGGCAGAACATGGGGAAAGACAGAGAGGCAGAGAGGCAAAGAGAAAGAGGCAAAGAGAGACTGAAGGCAATAGCTTTATTAGTTAGTGGCCTGGCCAGGAAACTGTAGAAGCTATGTATTCCTTTACCCTTCCTGCATGAAAGTTTCAAAGAGATTTGCAATTTTTTTCTCTGTTGATATATTACTAAGGGGAAAAGATATTGGTTGTGATTACTGTACGACTTTTGGAGATGGTTCATAGAATCACTGGTTAACCAGGTCAACTCCATCCATATTATATTATTAGGGTCATTATGCCAGAAAAGAAATAGTATACTAGAAATCAAACCTGCAAAGAAAACTATGAAGTAACATTCAGTGTCTGACTGCCTGATGTGAAACTTCTGTGTCATCATAGCCTTACCTAGAATAGGCTGAGGAGGCCAAGGTCAAAATAGCAAACTGTTCTTTGCTACTACTTTCCTGTTAATCTCATTCCAGCCTTTGGATACAAAACAAACTTGATTTAGAATTTTCCCAGCTGCAGAAACATCAACTCAAGGCTCCTTTTCTGTGGTTTGTGTCTTGTTTCTCTAATATTAATTTAGAAAAAAAACCAGATCTATTTATGTCTTTTAACCAACCAATTAGATGTTTTCTTTTGTATTTGAGCAGACAATTAACATGAATTCCTAAAAACCAAACATGTAATTCTGAACAAAATATAGAAGAGGGTTTCAGGTTTCATAACTGTTGAATTTGTGGGTAATAGTTTCCATGTGTTTCCTCTGATGAATCAACCTATAGTCATTTCATAGTTTCATTAAAAACATTTTTTCTTTTCACAGTTTTGTTTTCCTATTACATATGTGTTTCTCTTTATCCCACACAAAATGTTCTATTCCCCAAGAGAATTTTTGTATGAGAAAGAGGAGAGGACAAAGCAAAGAACTGTCAAGAGCAGTCAATTGGACCAAGTCCCAAGACTTCATATGTGAATAACAAGGGTGGGGCACATGCACTGCAGGAGCAAATAGTGGCTGAGTCACACAGGGGCTAGTGTTGCACACTGGGGTCTGGAGAGCGTGGCAGACTGGCCAGGAATTGTCTTCTACGAGGTCACCGGATGCTCAAACCACTCCCTTCAGTCATACGGCAATATGAAATTCAGCAAGTCAACTTTTAAGACTCTTCCTTTTGACTCATGTGTTTCACTGCCCAGTAAGGATCATGTCATGAACTATTTGTGGTTCAGAAAGAGACATGTCAAAAGTCTGAAATAGTGCAAGGTAGCTTCTGGAGTTAGTTAGTTAATTCAAATCTATGTATGGAACACCCATTATGCATGGGCATGTTTTCTTCGAGGAATTAGTGGTAGAATTATGAGTCCCTGCTCCATGAAGCTTACATTCTAGTTGTGGGTAAAGAAAGATATCCAGCAGTTAAGACAATAACAGATGTGATGATTTCCAATGTTAGTATTTTAGCAAGAAAATAGACCTGGGAGTTATGATTGAAAGTGGTGAAGGTGAGGTGAGGGAGAGCATTCCAGGCACAGGGAACAGAACATGCAAAGACAGTATGAGACAGGGTGCCTTCCATCCTTTTTTCATTAGCCTCAAATATTTTCTGGGAATCATGGCAGAAGTTCTGATGTCACCAGAAAACAGAGGCCTTTGGTCAGTTGCTGTTTTAAATCTAGAAAAATACCAGGCCCTAGGTAGCATGTCCTGGACCTAACGACAAAGAGGGTCATTAAACAGAATGGTAATTCACCTTGTGCCCCCTTTTGGCATTTTGCTATCTTACGTCTTCTCTCAGTCTCTATTTGCTTTTAGAAAAATCTCACCCTCAGGGAAAGCTGCCTACACAGTCATCAGGGAAATGCTGAATAAAGTGTTTGAGAAACTTCTGTAAATAACTCCAAGAAATGGTACCATAATCACACTGGGATGTGATAAATAAAGTTTAGATAAAAATGCTACACTATGGGATGATGAGTTTTAGTACAGTAAGCTAGTGATTCTCAATGCGGATGACCCCTACCCCTTGACCCAAAGAGGATATTTGACAATGTCTTGAGGCCATTCTAATTATTGCAACCTTTAGTGAGAGTGGGTAGAGACCAGAGATTCCTCTAAACATTTGACAATGCACAGGACAGTCTCCCACGACAAAGGATTAGGCAATGGTGAATTAAATGCTGAATTCAGGTTCCTGTAATGAAACTAATCCTCCACAGCAATCTCCAATGTTGTCAGGGTACAGAGTGGAATAAGAGTTTCTGGACATTGCTAATCTGCTAGACCTATTATTGAAGTTCAAAGGCCAGCTCTGCATCTTACTGGATGTGGGACTAAATGTGCATATAAGACCTTGGGCAAATTAGTTAACATTCTGTATCTCCACATTCTTATCTGTAAAATGGAAGTGATACAAGTAAATTCTTACCTCATAAAGTTATTCCGAGGAAAAAGTGAACTGGTACATTTTATTAACAGGCTCTGACATACAATGATTGCTCAATAGAAGTTCTTTTCTTTTTCCTGCCACAGTGGCCTGGTTTCTGGGAATGTGATTGGCAAATATCTGAGGAGTAAGCTGGAGGTCACTTACATCAACATTCCTTGCCCTACAAATTCAATTCTTCCCCTTCCTTGATTAGCTGCTCCATGATAGGCACTCTGCTGGGGACGTGAAGGTGGATGACAAGTGTGGAGTGGACAGACATTGTGGTTGTTCACTCCTTGGGTGCAGCAATGTGGTGACCCTAGAGAAAACCAGCACACGTATTTATCCTTCACATGAAAATAGAGGTGGTGTTTTAAAGCCTCACTAAAATACTTTGGCAGCTTGAAAAGTGCATGTGTTATTGCACCACTGTCCCCTGCAGCTGACCCTTGTGCACTATTCAAACTGAAACTGAATTATCTTTGGTATCTGCTAAGAAGTTTATTAGACAGTTTCTGGGGACAAATCTTTAAGTGACTATGTTAGTTATGTTGCTCCAGAGAAAACAGAACTGACAAGAAATGTATATATAGAGAAAGATATTTACTTTGAGGAATTAGTTTATGTGTTTATGGAGGATACCAAGTCTAAAATCTTCAGGGTAGGCTCACAGGATGCAGAACCAGCAATAGCCTATATCTCAGGTCAAGTCCAAAGGGCATCCATTGGCAGACTTCCCTTCTGCTTGGAGAAGGTCTGTCTTTCCTTCTTTCAGTCTTTCAACTGTTTGGACGACGCCTACCCACATTATAAGGGCAATCTACTTTATTAAAAATCCACCACATAAATGTTTCCCTGTACAAACACACCTTCACAGAAATGTCCACAATAATGATTGATCACATACCTGGGCACCCCGGTCCAGCCACACGGACACACAATTAGCCACCACAGTGATTAAGAAAGTGTGGCCCATTACTGGTCAAGGACTAGTACTTGAAACTGGCTGAGTTCAGAAGTAGTGGCTATCTTGAAAGTGTCCTCGTCAGAGGTATGCTTTGAGGGAGTAGCCAAGTAGCAAAATTTGCCTTTCAAATGCATGTGTTACCTGGCAGAGGAAACCTTCCTCACCAAGAGCAGTGGTTTCCTCTTTCTGGAACAGCTGGTTGGCTTTTGTTCTCTTACCGAGAGCCTAACCTTTTGTTGGGATCATCCACGGCATTTTTGTCATGGATAGAAAGGAACAAATCTTTGGGTTTAAATATTTTCTCAGGTTTCTGCCATCTTTTCAAAGCTTATTGATATGGATACGTTGAAGCCCTGTGGTCTTATTCGAAACTCCCCCTCACTTAGAATTGTGATTTCAGAGGCTCAGCTCTTACAGGAAAATTCTCTGAGGAAATTGAGCAGAGACATGAAAAATAGCCATTTGTTTATAATCAAATTCATGCCTCTTTAATAAATTTTATACAAGAATCTGCCAAATCTACTTGCAGCTTTTTGCTCCTCCTGCAGCCTGGACACAAAAGCATTTCATTCAAACACCCTGCTAGTGCCTGCCTCCTTGCCAGGAACTCCCAGCATGCACTGCCATCTGGGAGTCTGCTTGAACCCACCTTCCTTCCTAAATTAGTGCTAAAATGTATCTTCCAAATACCAGCCCTTTGGCCGGTCCTTGAGGCAGTAGCTAACTCCAATGCAATTCCAAGTGTCAGGATCCACTCACTATTCTTTAAGATTCTTCCAGAAACAAAAATAAGGAAACTAAACCTGTCCAAATGTATGACCAAAGTCAGCTGCTTAGAAAAAGTGCTGCAGCCCTGGCTGGGTGGCTCAGTTGGTTAGAGAATTGTCTTATGCACCAAAGAGTTGTGGGTTCAATTCTTGGACAGGGTACATACCTAGGTTGCAGGTTCAAATCCCAGTCAGGGTACAAAGGAGAGGCAACCAATTGATGGTCCTCTCTCTTTCTCTCACTGTCTTTCTTTCTCTCTCTCTAAAATCAGTAAAAACATATCCTCATGTGAGAATTAAAAAAATAAAAAAAAACAGCGCTGCAAATGTGTATCCCAAACAGAATATTTGAATTATATGAGATTATTTGATATCAAATTTGATCAAAAGGACTCTTTGGAGGAGAATCCTTATTCTGCTTTACCTTCTTCAACTGCTGTTAGGTGATCCAGATGCAAAACGTCTCATCTTAAGCTCTTTGGGAAGAAAGTTCCTAGGTCAGTTGTTATTATTTGTTTTTCTTTCTATTTGGCCCTTGGGTAAAATTAGCCACTTATTGTTATATTGGAAGCTTCTTATGAATACTTCTTTAGAAATTGGAAAAGACAGAATTCAAGGAAGAGAGATCAATTTGGGAGGAGAAACCCAACTTTCCTCAAATGTTCCTTCTCTCTCCTTTGGGGATGCTGTGTAGGTAAAGTGGCAAGAGGAAAGATGTGTCTTTGTAGGAGTTGACCATGAGCAACTGAAGTCTATTCACTTGCTAGGGATGCCATAAGGGAGTACGACAGAGTGGTTGGCTTAAACCGACCTAGAGGTGAGGCGTCCAGGATGAAGGTGTTAGGTGGGTTGGTTCCTTGTAAGAGATGTGAGGAGAGTACTCAATTCTGGTTTCCCATTTTCTGAGGATTTGTTGGCAATCATTGGCATTCTTTGGCTTGTAGATGCATCACCCTGATTTCTGCCTGCATGTTCACATACCCTTGGCCATCTCCCTGTGTGCATGTCTGCCTCTGTGTTCAAATGTCCCCCTTTTATAAGAACATAGTCATATTGGGTTAGGGTCTATCCTAATGACTTCATTTTAACTTGATTATCTGCAGAGATTCAATTTCCAAATAATGTCACACTCACAGATACTGGAGATTTGGACTTCAACACCTACTTGGGGGAAACCATTCAGTTCATAGCCCTAGGATTGGCTGGAGCTAGTAAAACCTACTGTAGTTTTCTGTATTGTACTTGAATGTGGAGTTTTCAGGATGATTATTTGTATAGATTGCAGCATGAATTTTTTTGTTGCTTTGCGTTATCATCAAACCACCAATGTACAGAGACTGCTGTCTCCCACATGTCTTCTGCTGTATTTTTTTCTTATATAACTGTTTTTATTGTACTTTTCTCCAAGGGTATGACTACATAGAGTTTTGGAAAAGATTAACAAAATGAAACTTCTCATTTTAAGCATGAGAAATTGATCCAAACCTTATAGTACTTAAGAGTCTAGGAAATAAAAATTGCTTTTGGGTATTTAGTAGCAATTTTTTTTTCAGGATCTTTTCACTCAAAGTGTCTTGACCCTCTTCCGTGCACATATCTGCATAATCCTGCAACACACATGCACACACATGCACACACGAAATGTAGTTTCTCAAATGAAGCCTACTTAAACAAGGTGTTGATTTTAATTTCTCTTATATGATAGTACTCCTTTTATGTTCTTCTTGTTTCTTTTTTTATTACCTTCTACTGGCAAATGAGTGTCTATTAGATGCCCTGCCAGCTGCTATGTCTGCAGCAGAACAAAAAGATAAACTGCTACTGGTTTCCACCAGAGAAAACCTGCTTTATCTCAAGAAGCTGAACTGCCAGGTGGAGTTGAGTAAACTTTGGAGTTGCAATACAGTTGAGGCACAAAGTTCACCACCAACGTAAAACAGCCAGCCCAGTTCTCCTTTTTTCATGGGCTCTAAACTAACGAAACTGAGTAACATAAACAAGGGTGAAGGAAGCAATTGCTTCAGCAGAAAAAGTGTTAAGTTTCATTGACAACTAATGAGTACACTGCTATTTTAGCATCTTTAGGAACAGAATAAATATTTGTTTATTTTCTCCCAAACTTTACTGGTAAAACAAGGCTGTGAAGAAAAAAAGCTCTGTAAAAATTATAAGAAAGTAACTGTTTAAGATACATGGGTTTACAGAATTAGACTTTTTGTGAAAGCAACCAATTCAGCCTTTTTGCTTTCTTAGGTAAGGACTCCCAAACTTGGGTAAATTAAGTGGCCTGAAACCATATGGTTCAATGCAAAGGTAAAGTACTTTGGGTTCAAGTGTAACTTTGGAAAATGGAGCTATTAATATTTTGGTTACAGGTTGTTTTGGGGGGTTCAATGAGAGAGTCTTGTTTGAGTTTCTAATGCGTCACCTTGTGAGTTATCCTCCCTCCTTTGACCAGGATCACTGCTAATTAGTCCCAGAGAAGGGTCTAGACAACACTCCTTGGTTCTGAGTTTCACCTTTGTCCATGTAACTTCAGCATTTGGAGGAAGGGTTTCCAAAACCCCCTCACAAATGAAACCTGCGGTTAAACTAAAAACCTCTTTTCCGATACTTGTTTCCAAAGGCCCCACCAACTTTTACCAGGGCTGCTAATGATTAACCGAGGGGAGTGACTGGATGGAAACTTTTCCAGGCCTCTCCAGAAAGCAGCTTGCCAAATATGGTATGAGAGGCAGCCAGAGTCAGGACCAGGAGGGAGAGCCAGGGGCCTGCAAAAACACACATGCGCGATTGACCGTCTTGGCTCTCGGACAGAGTTGTGAAACACCAAAGCACTTTCTTCATTGTGTATTTACAGATTCAAAATCTCACGTAGGATCCACATTCAGAGGAGTGGACCAATGCTCTGGGTTTTCTCAGTTGCGTTTACTTAACCAGTAAGTTCATTCGCATAAAGCACTTTGTTGTTGATGCTCTGATGCTTGACATCTTTTCATCAAGATTGGGATTAATGAGTGCTTATGTTAGATAGGAAAATAGAAGCAAAAACTAGCAACCTTTAACTTCTCTCTAAAACACCAGTGAAGAAATGGTTTGCTAGATGCCAGTGGAGGGCTTCTAAGAGAAGGGTGCTTTTGTGGCCTGGTCACTTTCACTGCTGAGTTCCACTCCTCAGTGTGGATCAGGTAGAACTGATACGGCCCTCGAGGCCGCCCCTTTCTTAGGAGGGGTGCACATTCTGTCCCCGATGTTGTTAAGGTAAGTCCAGATACTTTTTCCCACCCTGTTTTAGAACTAGAGGTCAAAATGAATTAGGGCAATGCGAGTCATTATCCGCCCCAAGCTATCAGACACCCAGAGGCTGTCACGGCCACCGACAAATCCTGAAGGTCTAGAATAATACAGCATAGAAGTTGTTCAGTGGGTCCTTGGTGAACAAATGAAGGACACAGGAAGCTAATTTCCCCTTGATTTAGATGACTCACACCCACCTTGGCTTGTTGGGCAGATCCAGGTTTATTTGTGGCACCTTGTTAACTCCTGTGCTCCAGGCCCAGGCACTAAACAGAACAAACCAAGGTCACTAAAGAAGCAAAGGAGATGATTGGTTTCATTTAAATTTTTCAAATGTTCTGCTCTACAGTTCTAAAGGTATAACTTGGACTCTTCTCTTGTTGAAAATAGAGAGAGTACTGTCACCATGGTAGGGTTGTTGTGAAGACTATTTAGTCAACACATGTTTAGGACAGTGCCTGTTAATAGCAAGAACTCCATAAATAGGTAGATTATTATTATTATCTTCTGAGCTTATTGGTTTATCTATTAATTATTTTTATTGTGATTTATTTTAAAGTGCTTTTTAAATTATAATTTACATTCAGTATTATTTTATATTGCTTTCAAGTGTACAGCATAATGGTTCAATAATCACATACTTTAGAAAGGGCTCCCCTGATGTTATCACTACCTGATACCATAGACGGTTACTAAAATATTATTGACTGTATTTCTTATGCTGCACTTTACCTCTCTGTAACTATTTTGTAACTCCCAATCTGGAACTTGCCTCTCAAATACAGTTTCATTCTGTTGTAATTTTTTGTATACTCAAGCAGACATATAATTTTGCATAAATGCATAATGTTATCTCATGTACATATTTACCTCTTATTTAGAGAAATATTATTTTTGTCATATTTAGCTTCAGTTTTTTTCCTTTGTTTTCTCTTTGGATCCCTTCCGCACTCCTCCCTGCCATGTGACTATAAGTAGTGACCTGATAGGTACTTCTACATTTCCTCCCTGCTCATATGACTATATACACACATTTACACATTTACACTTAAACATTTGAATGGGGGAGGTTTGGTTATTTTCCATTTTATGAAGCTGAAATAGTACACATTTTTTGTGTCTTTTTAAAAAAAAATCTGGAGTGTAACTGTATAAAAATTCCTGAAAAGCAGCAATTCAGCTGCAGCTCATTCTTTGGAATGGCTGCATAATAATCTCTGGTGTATACGAGCTGTAAGCTATTTAGCCACCCTCACTGATCAGCATTTGCTGTGACCCCTGTTCCCATCTCCATTTCTTGTCACTCTAAAAATTCTGACATTAAGAGTCTTTTCACAAAGGCCTTTGTATATTGGTGATCTGAAAGGTACTGAAGAGAGAAATCACAGTGTTGAGAAATTGCTGCTAAATGGCTTGCCACAGTTTTAACAGTTACATTTTTCTCAACAGTGCATGAGCACCAATTTCTTCAAATATCTATCACCAGTAGAGTTTATAGAGTATTTTCATTTTTGCCACTCTGCTGGGTATAAAAAAGATACATCATTGTTATTTTTATTTGCATTTCCCTGACTATAGTTTAATGTGACCACATTTACATTTGCTTGTTGGTCATTTGGACTTGCTCTTCTGTCAACATTCTATTCTAATTATTTATTTGTTCTTCCATGAGTTTGCTTTCGTTGATTTGTAAAAGCAAACCCCCCCAAAAAATGTCATCTCTGAGATAAATATTTCTGAACCTATCATTTATCTATCGACCTTGTTATGATATCTTTCTTTTGCCAAAAGGGTTTTAAATTCTCTGATATATGATCAAGTATATTTATTTTTTCTTTATAGATTCTGCATTTGATCAAGAAAGTCTCCTTTTACCTGCAGATTATAAGTATATGTCCATATACTAGATTTTATTGAAAATATATTTTTTACAGTTGTCTGTAATCTAAAAACATTTATTTTTACTGATGGCATATGATTAAAGTTAATTTTTTAAAAATACAGTTGAATGGCTGTCAAACAGTTAATGCATATATGAATATGTATGTACATTTAAATTAATATATGTATGTGTCTATATCTCTATATGCATGTGTATATCCACATGTATATGCATATTTATACATATATGGTGGGTATAAATGTTGTATGTATATAATGTGTTTATCTCCTTATTTGTATAGATATATATCCAAATATATTCATATATATCCCACATATATGTACATGTGTATGTATATTCACATATATGTGTATATATACATAATGATTGATTTTTAAAATAATTTTACTGATTTATACTACTACCTATAGGCCCCATCGACCACTTGATTCAGGAACCAATGAAAAATTTGGGTTATTTGTGGAAGGAAAAAAACCTACATTCAATTCTCTATTGATCCCACACTCCCCTTTTCAAACATTCTGATCCTGTGACACTGTCACACATAATCTTCATAAAATGAACCACACTCTTTTCTCATGGATGTTTCTCTTGTACTACTTTTTTTCCTGTCAGCCATCAGAGAATTTTCTTCATGTCCAGTTAGATTCTAATGATTCCATACATCTACCCACTTACTCTTTCTTAGAGAGTAGCTAGGAAAGCACAAGGCTATGAGAAAGAGTTAATACATCCATTTTTTTCCTTCACTCAGATAGAGTTTGGCATCTTGGTACTTGAGACCCGACTTTACTTATAGTTACATTAAAATGTGAATATTGGTTTTAAAGATTTACTATCAGTAATTATACCAGTAAAATTATAGAGCATTTCAGGAAAGCACAATTAGATGTGCTTTCCTGAAATGTTTAGAACCATGGTCTAATAATCCAGTTTCATTTGAACTTGATTTCTATTTAAAGTCATGGGGGGGGGAAAGCAAGACATAACAATTTAGTTACTTAATTTAAAATATGACATGCAATAATGATTCTCCTCTCTCTTAGGACGGCACATCTCATATTTGCAAGTGACTAAAGGACAATGATTTTCTACGGGTTTTCCCTTGGATGGACTTTACAAAAATTCCAACAGAAAGGTCTAATTCGGTTCTTTCCTCCTCCCCCTCACTGCTCTAAAATAAGCATCAGAGAAGTGTCATTTCTACAAATCAAGTCCTGACTCACTGCCAAAACTTTAAGGAACAGAATTCTATATGCAGATTGAATAACCTAAGACAACGTTATCCTTTTCTACTCTTCTCCCTGGTATTTAAGTTTCCTTACTTAAGTACCAAATGTATTTCCTTATACAGTTGCTCTTTCCCAACACAGAAACTTAAAAGAATCAGAGGATCTTAGAAGCATAAGGGACCTTATAAGTGAGCCAACATTAGAAATCAGCTCCTTGAGAAATCAATTCTTGCAAAATACTTTTTTTTTAAGCTGCCAGTTGATTTGAGGAAAGGCAAGATTCTGTGAATGACTCAGTTCTGGTCCATGTCTTCCTCTGGGCATGTTTAAATGGATTTGCCAGGAGGACATTCCAGGGGTGGGGCTTTGTGCTCATTGACGTGTGAGACTCCACATTCTAGAAGGAGGTGACTTCGGCAGGGGATTTTTGCTCCAAGGAGGGAGTGTGTGAGTGCATTTCTTTTTTTTTTTTTTCTACTGACACAGCTGGTAGTTCCCCACTGACTGGTGTTTGTTTTGCAGTCACGTGTCAAAGGGGGTTTCTGCCAATGTTTACTCATTATACATTCAGATATGACGCCCTGACACCCATTCACAGGACAACTTCAGTGTTGTCTAATTCTGCTGCCAGAAATGGGGAGCTTATTCCCAGAGCGAAAGTTGCTTTGTGTGCAAATGCAGGAGGTTTCTTACTCAACAGGCATTTTTTAGAATTGCTGCTTTTCAAATATTAAATTTATTTAGTTATATAATTTTTCCATTGTTTAGGTTGACTGCTTAGCTAATAACATCTGAATGATTTCTTAATCAGTATACTCCATTTACTAGAGAATAACTTCACAGTACAAGGAAGGGGGCCTCACCACCACTTTATACATTACTGCCCTAAAACAAACTGAAACATTTTACCTCTGTTTGGGGGCCTCTCTCTGGGGAAGAATAATGCATCTCTGCTATATTATGTGGACAAGGCCACATGACTTGCTTTGACCAATGAACCGAGAACCACAGTCACTTTCTATCATAGGCTTCAAGAACCAGTGTGGGGTCTGTCGTTCTCACTTTCACTCTGCCACATGACTGGCTACATTCCAGATAGAGGCTGCTCTGTTAGCTGGGTTCTGCTGCAAACACAAAGTCAATCAAAGCCACAGCTGACAAGAAACATGAGCAAGAAATCAAGCTTTATTACTGTGAGTTCCTAAGATCTGAAGGTCATTTGGTACTGTGATACAACCTAATTCATCTTGACCAATGCTGACTGTGTAGCAGAGAGAACCTAAGTTCAGATCCTGGTTCAGCCGTTAAATAGTGATGTGAACTTGGACATATCTTTTTTTCTTCTTTTTCCGTTTTCACATGGGATGTCCTTCCGGTCAGTGGAGGTGTTCACAGTGTCTTCAGCCACTGTGTCTGGGCACATCGGGCATGCCCCCATCATCTCAGACAGGCACTGGGTAGTTGTAGGGTATGACCTAGTTGATCATGGTGGCATGAAGAGGGGGCAGGATTACAGAGAGGCCCCCAGTGGTGAAAGACTCAACCAGCCCCGTCTTTTTGGCCCGGGCATTCTTGAGGAAGGCAATGAGTCTCCCAGTCATTTTGGTCTCAGCAGCCTGAACTTGGACATTTCAAAAGTACAAGGGACCTTAACAACTTGAACCTCAGTTTCCTTAGGAATGACAACAGCAACCATCACCTTCTGGATCTCACAGGATCAGTGTGAGGTTAAAACAGCATCACTTATGTTACTTATACAAGGCATGGAAAATGATCATGCCTTGTATAAATGTAAGACACTATTACAATCGGATTTCCCCACTTTAGTGAGTTGTATGCACTAATAGTCCTGAGTGTTCAACTTTCTCTTTTTTTAAGTTTTTAAAAAATTTTTATTTATTTATCTTCAGAGGGGAAGGAAGGGAGAGAGGGAGAGAAATATCAATGTATGGTTGCCTCTCGTGTGTCCCCTGCTGGGAACTGGCCTGCAACCCAGGCATGTGCCTTGACTGGGAGTCAAACTGCGATTGTGTGGTTCGCAGGCCCAAGCTCAACCCACTGAGCTACACCAGCCAGGGCAGTGTTCAACTTTCTAATACACGCTTTGAAGTGTATCATCCTTATAAAGTTTTATAGGCAGTCAAGCACAGATACTTACATATACTTGTCTTAGAATGGCACTTCTGGCTGTAGAGGACCATTCTTTTTAAGCACCCAACTTTGAGAAGGATACACGCGGAGTAATGCTGAGGCATGTGGGCACTTGCCTGGCCAGACCAGTCAGGGGGAGGCTCTGAGGTATGAGTATCTCATGTTCTGGCCAACTGCTTTCACTTTTTGAGAGACAATATAAGTGATAGTGAATACTATTAGATCATTTATATTACTTACAAGAGTTATATAGTGGAAAGAACATTAGCTTTAGAACCATATAGACCTGGCACATAGTAGTCACTCAGTAGCTATAGAAAAATTTAATCAGTTCACATCTCATCAACAGTTTCTACCTGTGCTATCTTGTGCTAAGATACTTAATTTCTCAGAGCTTCAGTGTGCCCATTTGTGATGTACAAAATAATGATCATAATTTCTACTTAATAGGGATTTTTTTTAAAAAAAGGATTCATGAAGTGGTAGATGTATGATGTCTTTCAGTGGGCTTAGTAAAAGTGAAAGTTTAGTTTATTAGCTATGTTATGTCCTGGAATGGGTGGCCAGCTTATAAAAAAAAGGAATGGGCTTTTGAGCTTGTTTGCAAGGTTCCATTAATGAGGTCTCCAGATTTCTTCTGAAAAAAATCAATAGCATTTTGATAAGACCACACTTTCTTTGCCACAGAAGCAATCCCATGAGTGCATCTGAAGAAAGCACTTAAAATGGTTTGAACACACAAAAGCTTCAAGGGCTTTGCCTTAGAAAAGCTTTCCTAACAAAAGGAACCACACTGCCTTCCATTGCCTGGTTTCTAGATTGGTTTTCCATCTCCTCTCAACGGTATGGCCTTTATCTCTTGCCAGGAACTGCCTCTTTGATAGACTTGCAGGTCCTTGAAAGGCCCTTCTGCAGGTGTTTCTTAGTATCAAGCTTTGGCACTTAATCTACAACAATAAGGTAGATGGCAAACTTTTAAATGAGCTGCATCAACAAAGGGCAAAAGGAAGAGCACTGGCTGATGTTTATTACAGATCCACTGCTTTTCCAGGTATTTGTCATTCGTTTAATTCTAGAAGCAACCTTGTGAGATAAGTGGCTCTATTTATTTATTTATTTTTTACAGTGGTGATTTTCCCACCATAATATTAAGGAACAAAGAGGTTTATGAATTTGCCCAATGTCACATAACCAGTAAGTAGTATAGCTGGAAGTTGAGTGCAGGTCTATTCAACTCCCAAAACTTGTTCTTTTCCTCGCATTTCCCTGCCTCACTGTTGACGGACTATTTATCACCTCAGCACAAGATGCAACAAAGATGGCTGGCAGCTGGGAGTGTTGTAGAGAGAGCCTTTGGAGCCAGGGGACATGGGTTCTCAAGCTGATGGTGTCGTTTACTAATTATGTGGCCTTGGGCATATTACTTATGTCTCTGAGCCTCAAGTGTTTCATTAGTAAAAAAATCACCCTTTTCAGGCCATGTTAGTGTGACAACTCGAGACAATACAAGTAGAATAAGTGCCTGGCACAGAGGAGATATGCAATCAGTGAAAGCTTACTGATGTTATTATTATTGTTATGCTCAATAAACAAATCCCTGGGCAGGATGCTTAACTCTACAGAGCTGTACTCAAACGTGTTAAATTGGTGATATGGATACCATGCAGGTTTTGGAGGGGCTGCAAGGGATATCTGTTCTTACTCAAATAGCCAGGATAGGACTGAAGTATAGATGATCACTGGATTGCAAATTCCATGATGGTGGGAGCCAAACCTGCCTTCCTTTTTCCTGATATTGTCCTTTTAGAACAGAGGCAAATGTGTTTGAGCATAAAATAAGTGCTCTATAAAAGTATGTTGAGTGGCTGAATGAATATTGGTCCTTAAAGGATATATAAAGGAGGCATAAAGGAGACTGGAGGGAATGTAAAAGGTGATTTAAAAAGATGTGATAATCAGTACACTTACAACAATTACAGGACACAGAAAGTAAAATAATACGGCTTGACAAGAGGCGTTGTTGGGTGAATATGTTGGGAGGTCACAGACGATGGGAGTTTCAAACACAGCGTGGCAGTCAGGAGTACTTGATGCTCATTCAATATGCAGGCAAGGGGGAGAACAACAGTTGTCCCTATTAGAACAATTACAGGATGAACTCACCTGGTTATTAGGAGAATTAAATAAAATATTACATACAAAGAGCTTGGCACAGTGCCTGGCGCATACTGGGTACTCAGTGCATTAGCTATCATTAATATCAATTATTATTTATCACTTTTGACATTTTGGTGAGTGATGATAGCAGAAGTCACATTGTGGAGCTAGGAGCAACAGACCAGAGAGACTTGGATGCCACTGTTTGCCCCTCCAGGGGACACGTCAGTGCCACTTCCTGTTACTGGTTCTTGTAACACTGAAACACCCCTCAAGGGCCTGTGGAGAATAAATGCTTGTGTGACAGATGTAATATTACTGGCCAGTTTTGTAAATTGATCTTGGAGGCCTTCTCCCGTGTCATCTCCCGAACCCCATCAGTTCCTCTCTTGCACCCAAGTGCATCTGCGGAAAAAGGGGGACTAGGGAGATCTGGGGCCTGGCCTTTATCCAAACGTGACTGCCTGGGTTACTTAGAGCAACTGTTTCCAGTGGTGATTTTAAATTCTGTGATCAATCTGAGATTATGAGATTGGACTAAAATTTACTTTGATTTTTTTTCCTGCTTTAAGCAGCTCAGGGGCTTGGATGGAGGAAAGGGAAACTGTAGACTAGGGTCTTGCGAGGAGGACAGAGACTATAGACTAAATAAAGAGCCATTTTAGGACAAGAGTTCTCTGCATAGTTGAGCATTGTGTTAGCAACTTTATGACCCATTATGTGAGTACTTAAATCACTAAAATACAAGGTAGAAAGTGATAAACACAGAGTACATAAGTGCTGCAGGAATTTGGAGGAATTATTACAGCTAATTCAGGAAAGGCTCTGTGGAAAAGCTAGAACAAAAGCTGTCATCCTTTCCAACACTGGGTTTTGAAAATTCAAAACAGGTAGGAAAATGGAAAGAATCATAAAATTAACACCAATATGTCCTACAGTGAGATTTAGTACATTTAGTAACATTTGCTTTCCCTTGATATATGAGAATGTATGAATATATATGCATGCATATAGTATGTATACATGTGATCTATTATTCAAAACTATTTGAGAGTTAGTTGTAGACATCTTGGCACTTCATTCCTAAATACTTAGGCAAGCATCTCTTAAGAACAAGGACTTTCTCCTGTATAACCACACCATTATCACCAAAGAAAATGAGTCATGACTGAGATGGATTTTGGAGGAAAGGCAGGGTTTTTTTGAATGAGCAGTGACAACAATTTTTATTGGACACAGGGTGAGTCCAAGTCCAGATGTATTGGTCTATTTTAATTCTGTCATTTGACAGGAAACTGCTCCCAGACCAGAAAGCTGAGTGGCTTGCTAAAGGCCGTAGAGGTAGTTTAGAAATAACTGGGACCAAAAGCCACATTTCCTGATTCCTTTTGCATTGCTCACACCACACTCCTCTTCCTGGCCCAGTGCTAAATTTAGAACACAACACTCTTGACTTCTATACAGGCACACCTTTAAATCTGTCTCACTTAAAAAAGCATTTCAAATGACACCTTTCTGTGGGGGTTTCCAAGATGTTGCAAATCTGAATCCCTCCAGTTCTCCTGGAAGATCAAGGTTTGAACACATGGAGAAATAGAAATAGGAATGAGTAACTGCATAGTAAGTCAGGGAAAACCCAGGAGGAATATCCCAGGTTCCCAGGAAAAAGCAGTGTTGTAACCTGTGCCTCCTTATGCTGCAGCCTTTATGGCCTGGGTGCCCCTTGCCCTCCTTCTGGTGTGACTGACAACAGGAGACCACACACACTTCTTTAAATTCAAGCATCAATTTCCCATCAATTCCCCTTGTTTTCAGCAGAGACTCTTTGTGGCATGAATGTCATCAGATGACATTTTCAGGTTGGAATGAGTTAGTTTACAGGGTGTCATCCAAGGTTTAGACATGTTTGTTGGTTTATCATGGGGCTTGAACCATATGTTACTTTAGGGAGGGGGAAGGTTGGGCATGTTGCTACTCTTGGTAAAAGCATGACTCCAAGTGTGCTCATAGCTACCAGTTACCGAACTTGTATGTGTCAGATGCTTAGGTGACATCATTTAGCTCCCCTAGATCACTGCACAGAGGAGATCTACTCTCATTTTCCAGATGAGGAGACTAAGGTTCAGAGACAGTTAGTAACTTGCCCAAGATCACATTGTTAGAAAGTGGCAGAGCGCACTTATCAATCTGGGACTGACTCCAAAGCTCAGCCCTTTGTCATTATTTCTTCTCTCCTCCTGTGAAGGCTAGAGGTGGCCCCAGAAGGACAGAGACAGGGGAATTAGGGGCCATCAGACACAAGTGCCTCCACATGGTGCCCATCCCCACACATCTACATTTGCGTGCTCTTCAGCTTGATTTTTGCTGGAAACTTATGTGGTTGTTTTGAAATAAGATGCAGTGGCTATTTATTTTCTCACTCCTTCAGCATTCAAGCTTCTTTCCTGAGACTAATGTCTTCTGAGATAGGAGAATGAAAAACAAACTTTAAAAACTGTAGATGCATTTATTTTTCCTAAGGCCTCATGACAGAACTACTGAATTAGAATTCCTGTGAGTAGGATATAGCATTAGGGTTTTTTTGTTTTTTTTTTTGATAAGCCTCAACATTTTCACCAGTAGGATCAGGATTCTTGTTTTGAATGTTTTCTTCAGAAAGCGTAGGTTCAAATTCAAACATGTTACCAGGAAGCAGTGATGGGGTAAGTCACTTTCTGGCCAACATGCTGGCACGGGTTGGTATCAGATTCTATCTTGAGAGAAAGAAACCTACAGCGGGTGAGAATTGATGTAGACTTACATTTCAGACAAATCTATCCATCCTCAAAGCATGGTATGGAGACAGAACCTGGGAAGGTTCTTCAGTGGGAAGTTTTAGGTAATCTTTTAATGCTGTTGGTATTGAGAAAACAGGGAATGAATCTTTGGAGAGCTAAAGTAAATGACTTATATAATGAGGTTTGATTAGCAGGGTTGATTAGAAAGAGGTACCAAAGCTGAATTTCTCTCATTTTATTAAAATAAGTCAATGGTAAGGATACTACAATGTGTTTTAAAGGGATTTGACATTAAATGATAATTATAGCAATATTTTATTAGATGCATTTTACAAAGAAATATAAATTTCAGCCTTTAAATGGTTTTGTCACTAAAAGCATAATAGCATGCTCTACATGTTTTCTAAGTGGATTGATTTTTCTCTTTGCAAAAAGGTGTGTATTTACAGTTGGCTATAGCACACTTTTTAGATAAAACAGTACATGCTGAGTCTTTGTTAGTTTCTTTCTAACATTCAGAATCTTTTAACTGATAGTTCATCTCTCTCCTTTTCTAGGTGCCTGGACACTTTGTGCATATCCCTGCAGCAGCCCTCAGCATATTCGATTGTACTTCGTCTGCTATGCATTTGCCTCAGTGTTCTGTGAGAAGCACCTAAGGAGCGGAAACTGTATACCTACTGGATGACACAGAGGAAGCATTTAATAAAAGCATCAAATGAAAAAGTGAAACTATTGTCTTTCCAATATAAGCCAAGTCTTGCTTTTGTAGGCTCTCATTGACCATAAACTTAGGAAGAATGTAAATGAAAACATTTTTGTTTGTTTGTACAGGAGGATAATTCTGTTGATCTGCTGCCACTGTAAAATGAAAACATGGAGCAGTGATGGAGTAGCAGTGGTCAAGCCTCACATGTAACCCAGGTTCTTTATAGTCAAATATATTTCAGGCCAGTATATTTTACTGGTTTTATTGTTACTACATCTTTAATTTTCATGTATCCCTTTATATTTGGTTATAAAGACAAAGTATGTCTATTGTAGAAAATAGAAAATACAGACATGAGTTAGTTAGGGTTCTATGCTTATAAGTATCAGAAACCAACAAGATCTAATTTAGCCAAGGAAAGCAAATTTATTTAAAGAATACAAGGAAGCTTCCAGAATGGACAGCAAGCCAGAGAAGCAGTTGAGAAATAGAACAAGAAGATCAGCTCTAGGCACTAATGTAGGAGGAACTTGTGTAGCGTAGTTCAGGTGCCACTGTGGCATTCTTCTGCTCCAATGTAACTCAGCTAAAATGTCCTATTAGCTCATCCTAGGGTACATGCAAGTCCTTGGTTTATTCCAGGCTGCTGAGTGAAAAGACCTGACCAAAAAAACCCCTTCAGCTTCCCTAGTGAGAAGCAAGGAACTCTGATTATTATCCCTTCAACATATCTACATGAGGAAGAGGTGATTTTCCAAAAGAAGGTTGGGGTACTAGTAGAAAGCTATAGTCAATGCTAGTAGAAACAAAAAAGAAAGAAAGAAAGAAAAAAGGACAATTATTTAAACTATAATTTTGCTGCCACATGAAGATAGCCATTGATTTCTGTTTGTTTGTTTGGTTGGTTGGTTTCTTACTAGAATTTATTTTAATCATAATGAAAATAATTAGATTAGGATCTTTATATACATATTTAAAAAAATATGTCATGCACATTTCCCTTCAAAAGCATTTTTCAAATCGTAGCATAACATTTTATCTTTGGCCACTCTGGATACTCTCTAGGAAGACATTTTTGGCTGCTTTTAGCTTTCTACTGTTGTAACACAATGACAGAGTGATGTGGTGGATCAGTGTGGGTTTTGACAGAATTGTGCTTGAGTTCCATTTCTACCATTCTCTAGTTAGGTGCTCTTAGGTGAACTGTCTAGCTTCTGAGTCCTTGTTGCCTCATTATAAAGTGGAAGCACTAATAGGTACCTTACAGATTTGGACTTGCTGAATTTGAAGTGATTGTGGGATATCTACATCTATACAGAGTGGGGGAAGAGTTCTAGACTGGAGGTTTAGATTTTTTAAAAATCTATTTTTAGGGGACATTTAAGATCCCAGGAGGAGATGAGATCAGCCAGGAGGAGAAGGTACAGATAAAAAGACAAGGAGCCAAGGATTCAGTGACCTGGGCACACTGATATGAAGTAGTGGGGGTGCAAGAGCTGTACTATGAGGAACAGATGAAAGGCATGAAAGAAGCATGAAGATAGTATAGAGAAGTGATGAGAGTTTTTCTAGGGAGGGAACAGAGACGGAGTGATCAGAGGGGTACAGTAGGAAGAAGAAATGGTTGGGAGTCGGGATTGGAGGCAGGAGAGGCACCATCAGATGGCACAGTGAGGGGCCTCAGGTCATTGGACCTAACAATGAGAAGGCCTTTTCTCTTCTTAGCTGGAACAGAGTTGATGGAGTGGAGGGTCAGGAGATAGAGGAGAATATACAATAACTGTAGAGTGTACTTGTAAATAGTTTTTTTTAATAAACAAAGTAGGAGAAGGAGTTGAGAAAAGCTAAAGGAAATCAAGAGAGAATTTTTCTTTTTAAATATGCAAGAGACCTGAGCAATGTTTTAAACTGATGAAAAAGAAAGTCAAGAAAAGAGGTTACAGGCAAAATGAAGAAGGAGAATTCACTCATATGTGCATTTATTTATTCATTCACTGAATTAGAATAAAATGCCTAGATCCTGTCTATGCACTGTGTACACAGCAATAATCAATAATCAATAATCAGTTTAGCTCACTGCTTTCACTGGGGGGAGGAGGGAGGTACATACTACTAGAAAAAAAGACCATAAGCCATAATGATAACACAGTAAAACTACTATGAAAGTAACTCAGGAAGGGAGGTTTGATAATCGGTGGCTGTTTTAGATAGAATATTCAGAGGTGGGCTAAGGATGTAATATTTCATCTACAGCCTAGATGACAAGAAGCAGCAGCTTTGCAAAGATCGGTAAAGAGGGATTCCAAGTAGAGGGAAGGGGATGGTGTGATGGCTCCCCCAAGAGCTTGACCTATCTGGGGAACCACAAGAGGGCCAGATTAATGGATGAGGACAAGAGTTGAGATGTGCTCAGACAGGAAGGCGTAGGTTAAATGTTGAAGGACATTTGAGGCTATGATTTTATTCTAAGCAGAACTAGAAGGAGTAATATGATTATATTTATGTTTTAAAAGGATTATTCTGGTTGCTGTGAAAGTATAATTTAGGGAGCAGAAGAGAAGAAGGGAGGCAGTTGAGAAGTTATTGCTGTGGTCTAAATAAGAGGTGGTGTAGCTTGGACTGCACTGGCAAGGACAAGAAACCAATTTATAAGGTCATATTTCAGAGCGAAGTCAAAGGATATGCTGACAGGCTTGACATGGAGAGGAGTGTGTCAGGAAAAGAGGGTTCAAGAAGGCCTCATTGCTGGAGGACCTGAGTGGATGGTGGGTCACTTCACTGAGATGGAGGAGAGTGGAGGCTGTTTGTAAATCAAGTCAATTTTGCTTCAGTAAAGCTGAAATTAGAAAAAAGACTTTGCCCTGGACACGATAAGGAGATGATTGATAGAGAAGCGACTTGGAGGGACCTTACTGTTTCTCTTATCTCCAGCTCTACGATTTCAGTTGTACCTCCAAGGTGCCAGGTTACTGGAAGCATGGGAAACATTTTGGAGTACCCTCTCTTTGGCTTCACCCCCATTTCCTGTGGCTCTTTGCTCATTCATCTGCTCTCTGGTTCTGTTCTCTGGTGTCTGATCCACCTGCCTGGTTCTAGAAAGTCACGTAGGCTCTTTGTGATTTATTACTCAGATCCCATCCGAACATACGCTCTGGATACTTCCTGGATCTAAGCATTAGCCTCGGCTTCAAGATGCCTTGTACAATCTCAGATAGTACCAGGTGTTCCTTCTCTGTTCCACCGCCACAGAACCAGATAAAAGGAACCTCGTTATCCTCATCTCCCACACCTGAACCTGGGGGAGAAGAATTCAGATATTTATAATCTGTTAAACTATCAGGTAAATTCAGTTAATACCTTACATATTCTGTTATTATTATTTAAAAAAAATCCTCACCTGAGGATACATTCATTGATTTAAAGAGAGAGAAAGGGCGGGGGGAGAGAGAGAGAGAGAAATATGATACAGAATCATCGACCAGCTGCCTGCTGCGTGAGTCCCAACTGGGGACTGAACCCACAACCAAAGTAGGTGTCCCAACTGGGAATCAAACCCACAACCTTTCAGTGCATGGGGCGGTGCACCAACCAGCTGAGCCACACTGCGCACTGGCCAGGACTGTTCTTGTTATTCTAAGAAAATTCTCCTTTGTTACAGGTACCAGTTTAAACCAATTCTTTGTTAGGATTCTTATAAAAATGTATGGATATATTTATTTATGTATTTATTAAACTGGTATGTTGACGCCAGCATATTCTAAGTCATCTTCTTCTCTTAATTGATCTTCTGAACAATCTAACCGGTCTTTCCTTGTCCAGCCAATTCCCTTTCCACAATATACTAGGGTGATGTCAGCAACAGAAGCTAGACCCCAGCAGTCCCCTTCTTGCAAGGCTTTAGTGGACGAAGACTCTAATTCTTACCAGAGATTTTGGAGATCACAAATGTTCCATGTGCTTCCTAGATTATCTAGATTTTCTGGTAGCTGGGGGTTTGTGACTGATCTGGATTGGACAGCAGTGGATGAGTGTGTCTCTTTTGTGCTAAAGCATTTAAGAGCTGGTCCACTGCCACACTCTATTTACCTGTTGTAGTGACCTAAAAAACATATGTTGGGATGGCAACACTGAAAGATGGTGGGATCTGGGGTGTCTTAGTTACCCCAAGGAGAGCAACTGCTCTGGAATGTCATCTGACCTGCATTAGAATTTGCCTGATGGAGAAATAACTCTTTTGTTGGTTAAGCTGCTGAGTTTGGGGCTTTATTTCCAGAGGCGGCACAGCCTAGCCTCTGGAATAATGTTCATGGTGAGCATGGCCCTGTAGGCTCTAACTCCTGCTTGTTCAGCTCCCCCAGCATGCAGGACATCTTTCACTTCCTCCAAGGCATCATGCTTTATCCTGCCTCTGGTTATTTCCCATTTGCTGGACAAAGTGTGCCTATTTCCCTTCCTGCTTCCAATACACTCGCCTTTTAGCTAAATCTTATTCATCCTTTAGGTCACACGCTAACCATCACTTCCTCAGGGAAGCCCCCATAGCTCCCCATCAGCTTTCTCATTACACATCATTATAATTACTTGTATTTAGACAGATTTGTCTGCTGTGCTAGACTCTAAGCTTTGCCAGTGTGTAGACACTGTTCTTACCTGCCCCCCATTGCTATCCCTGGCCTGCTATTTTAGTAAGGGCTCAATGAATATCTCTTGAATGATGGAATGATTGATGGGATGAATGATTAGCAGGAGATAATAAAGGAGGATGGGATAAAGATTACAAAGAAGACAGATGTGACATAAAATCCAGCTTGTGCAGAAACTAGGCTTGGCCTTGACTGGTAGACATGTACAATACTGACTCTGACTGGACCTTCTCGTCTGTCCTCTGTGATACCACCTGGATTATCTGGAAAAAAAAAAAACCCCACCAAATCTTCCCTCATTAGGAGTCCTCGGTGCCTTTCTGTTGCATGTGGGGTAAGGTTCAAGTGCCTCATCATGACATATGGCATAAAGACTAGCCCCTACTTTTTCTTAACTCCTACCACCTTGTTCCGTGCATACTTTGCTTTAATCAAAGCAAATGACTCATCTTCTCTGATATATGTGCAAAGCTCTCACTTTTCGACATAGCCAACTCTTACTCTACTCATATTTTAAGACAGGTTAAATGTCACCTCTTCTGTAAAGACTGTTTTAAGCCCCTTACCGTTCGACTCCAAATAATGCTCTGCCTCTATGTAGGGGAGGGCTATGCATAACTTATTCGTCTTTATCTGTCTCAGTGCCTGGCCAAGAGGAAGCTCTGTGAATGCCCGATGATGGAGTGAATAAAGAGAAACAAAGTTGGAATGTTATAATGGAAGAAATTTCTAGTTTTTCTCTTTGTTTTAGTGTATTGTTTTATTCAGCGAATACATAGGGATGGGAGTGGAGGTTGCACACACAAAAATATCTTTTTTAAAAAGTATTTTCCACTTTTGTGTTTTCTCGTAGGATCAACTAGGTTGTAAAGTGTTACAAAACATGGACAGCATATTTCACACTCCATGGCTGTTTATGGTTTGGTAGCAAAATCTTTATCCAGAGTGCACAACATGCCTTTGATTTCTGGCAAGTTGAAAATAGCTTTCTCTAATTACCTTAAAATGAATGCTCTGCATATGTTTTTAAAATCTGAACTTTCTTTGAATAGTTTTTTTTTCCTTCTGGGACATATTTTTCCTATGTTGGAAGTGGGTGGGGTTTATTCACATTCATCTTTTCTTGTAATTTTAAGCATTTTCTGAGTTTTTATTATTATTTTTTACTTTTCATAACAATTCAGCCCCAAGCCCTGGGAAAATCCCATTTCCCCTTTCCTGTTGAGGTTATTATTGGGAAAGTTTAGTCTTGAAAACTCTCCAGAACTGTGTCACTGGCCCAGGATACTACATTGCAAAAAAATTTCCATGTATCTCAGTGAATTCACTTCTTAAGAACCTGTTGAAATGCTTACCCACACCCCCACTGGAGGTGTGGCTCACTCCCTCGGCACCTTCATCTCCTCCCCCTATTGACTGACTGGTGCACTGACTGCTTCTCCTGCTCCTCCCTACCCTGCAGTGGCTGGAAAGTTTTGAAAGTAGCTGCTCAAGCATTGGAGCACACAGTCCAGGAATAAATAGTGCTTTGAGGCACACCATGTGTAGTTCAGGATCTCCAACTGCGGGAAGGGTCCTAAGAATTTGTGAAGGAGAAAGACTCTCGCTCTTTTCAGATGAGTCTGAGGGTTCAGCAAGATCACAAGAAAATAGATGTGACGATGTCAGTAGGTGGGAGAGGTGGCTGGTTTCAGTGATGCGTGGTTTAGAACTGCCAAGCCCAACATATCAGCTGCTTCAGCTTGGCTAAAACATCCCTACCGTAACCTCTTCCAGGACTGTCAAGAATGATGTGTGCACATGCAGCTGGTTCTGCACATATACATTTTCATCCTGCAGGGCCAATTGTGGTCTGGCTTACAGTTATAAAATTCTGTTTTCCTCTGTCAAGTGGCCATAGGTTTTGTCATGCTCAGCAGGCCTTTTGTCTAATACATTGACACCTTAATGAAAAACAAAAGGTAGATTCATCAAAGTAGACAAGATTATAGGAATCATAAATGGAGAAGATCATGGAGGCTCACAACAATAATAATAATAAATTGCAGCTATTGTCCTCAGAAACTTGCTTTTGTAAGGTACTTTAGATAATTACCTGTCAATGTTTTAGTATCAACACTGGCTCTTTGAATTGATGGAGTCTATTTATATCACATGAAATTCTTGCATTTGCCTGTTGAAGTGCATTCCATTCTTAGACATGTCTAGGGCAGGGGTTATTTTGTTTTTCCAGGAGGGAAACATGGCATTGCTGAATCTGACACATGTAAGCATTGTTTTCTGATCAAGGAAAGCAAAAGGAAAGGAAAAAAAAAAGCGACAAAGAAGCATCAGCCTTGGGGACAAGGTGTGTTTTTGTCTCCAGCAGAATGGTACTTGCTCCTCTCTTTGATGTTGTCCAGCTCAGGTGATGTCTAACTCGTTGTCTCTGTCAGGTGATATGTTGAAGGTTTAATGAAATATCCATACAAAGGGCAGCAGGGAGATGAGAAAAATGGAATCAGTGCAAATATATGCTAGGAAAGTCAGAACTTCAAGGATTATAGTTTGCCTTTAAAGAATATTCTAATACAAATAAATGACTGAATTTAATAAAACTATGAGGATTTAAACAGAATAGATGTCCCATTGGTTACTTCTTTAAGATTTAACTCATAGAACTGGAAGTGGGGGACTGCTTGCACAAGACGATGTGGCAGGGACCCTGCATTTCCATTAGAGGAGGAGAAAGCCTCAGGTCAGAAGATGTGTCCTGGCATCAGTCATGGTGTTATTCTGTGACTTTTCTGTAACTCGTCTGTCTGCTGTGGGCCTCACATTCCTTATTTGTTAAGTGAGAAATTTGGGCTAGATGCTATCCAGCTTTAAAATTCATTTTTAAAAATCTTAATATCCCTGACTCATCCACACAGTGTCTTACCTAACACTGGGGATCAGCCCGTGTTCATTAAACAAATGAATGGGTGTTTCTCTTACACATAAGTTACCTGTGCAGGTTTCTTATGCACTTCATAGACAGGTGGGTGTCAGAATTACAAGGGTTAACAGTAACTATAACACATTTAATAAACGTACATTTTCTGATTTCTTACTGCATGCGGAAGGTAGACTCCAAGGTGGGCTCCTGTGGCAGCCCCCCTCCCAGCCCTCATGCCCCCGTACAATCCCTTTCTCTTGAGTGTGGGCAGGCCCTGTCAACTCACTTCTAGTAAGTAGAATCTAGAAAAAGTGATAAGTTGTCACTTTTGATATTAAGCTACCAAAAAACTGTGATTTCTGTTTCTCTCTCTGTCTCTCTGTCTCTGTCTCTGTCTCTCTGTTTCTCTCTTTCAGAGCCTTTGCTCTGGGGAAGCTATGAGCTGCCGAGTGAAGAGGCCTATGTGGCAGGGAACTGATGTCTCCAGATAGCATCTAGTAGACCTGAGGCTGCCAAAAGTCACATGAGTGAGCTTGGAAGTGGATCCTTCCCTAATGAAGCCTTAAGAGGACAGCAGCCCTGGCAGATGCCTAACTGGCAGCCTCTGGAGAGACTCTGAGCCACACCTACATTTCTGACTCACAGAAACTTCGAGATAAGAAATGCTTGTTATTAAATTGGGGTTTTTTATTTTATTAAAAAGATTTCATTTATTTTTAGAGAGAGGAGAAAGGAGGGAAAAGAGAGAGAGAGAGAAACATCAATGTGCAAGAGATACATCTATCAGTTGCCCCTCACGTGACCGCCACTGGGGACCTGGCCTGCAACGCAGGCATGTGCCCTGACTGGGAATTGAACCAGTGACCTTTTTGTTTGCAGGCCAGCACTCAATCTACTAAGCCACAACAACCAGGGCTTAAATTAAGTTTTGAGGTAGTTTGTTGTTCAGCAATAGATGACTAACATACTATGTTGCAAAAAGAATCTATGTCAGAGAGATAATTTAAAGTACACATAACCTAAATAGGAATACGACAAATAGACCAATAACTATCATGCACAATTATATGGTAATAATAACCAATTCCTATAGAGAATTTACAATGTGCCCAGAACTGATATATACATACACATATAAATATATGTACATAAACATATGTACACACATAGCATAAGGCCTGTCCAGAAAGTGTCCAGTCATGTAATATGAAAAATAGAGATATTTATTGGAGAAGATACAATATACAAGAAATGCTGGAATAGGACAATGACACCCCAATCTCCCTCAGAGTAGGCCCTGGGTACCTCACACAGTTCTCCCAGTCACCATCAGCTGCCCTGTCATATTTTTCTGAATCCAATTGATTGTCTGAAATCTCTTCCCTTTCAGAGGTGGCTTTGGTTTGGGGAAAAGCCAGAAGTCACAGGATGTCCAATCTGGGCTGTAGAGGGGCAAGGTCACCTGGGTGATGTGATATTTCATTGGAACACTCTGCATGAAATGTGATACACGAGCGGGGGTGTTGTTACGATGGAGCTGCCAATCACCAGTTGCCCACAGCTGCAGACTTCTGAATCATTCCAATAGTTTCTGTGGAAAAATCTTCAAGCTTAATTCAAAATTTGATGCAGATTCGTTGTTCTACTTGCTCAGTCATTTTGATATGATGGCCACCCAGTGCACATGCTCACTCAATGGCATCAGCTGCCCTCAGTGACTAGTACAGTGAATTGGTCATTGTTCACACATGCCCATTCTAGTTCACTCTCCTTGGCTGCCAGGTTACATTGATGTTGCCCAAGGTAGTCTCATTACATTAACAGTGTTTGAGCTTTTTCTGGAAGGACCTCATATATATTAAAATATATACACATATGAATATATACATAAATATATATTAAATATATATAAACCCATTTATGACTCACAACAACACTGTGAGGTACATGGCATGCCTATCCTCATTTCGCAGGTGAAGAAATGGATTCACAGAAAGGTTAAGTAAATTGCCCAAGGTCATGTAACTAGTAAAGGTAGAAAATGGTAGACCAAGAGCTTGAACTCAGTTTCCAGATGGCTTGCTTATTAGCGTTAAGCTGTAGGGTACCCATAAATAAAATAAAGGAAGTATTATGAAGTGATAAGATGTTCAAGAGGCATGATTTTATCTGATCCGAGGGATAAGAACAGGAGTTTATGGAGGATGTGAATTGTGAGACGGGGAGGATTAAACACAGTGAGACGGAGGCACGATATACAGGCAGAGTTCCCTGTTGCAAAGGACTGGGTGTTGTGTTCTCCCAAAATTCATTTTATTTCTTGTAACTGTGCATAATTATTGCTAAAATTGCCACTAACATTCATTCATCCTTTTTGGTAATCAGTTCTTTATTTACTTGTGCCAGCTGTGTGAACATATTACATATCATTCAGTTCATCTCTTTTTTTGGGGGGGGGTATTTATTTATTTATTTATTGTTCAAGTACAGTTTTCTGTCTTTTACTCCCATCCCAGCCCACCCCGCGAGGTGCTCCCCACCTCCCTCCCATTTCCACCCCTCTTAGTTATTGTCCATGTGTCCTTTATACTAGTTCCTATAAATCCTTCCCATTTTTCCCCTGAAATTCCTTCCCTTCTCCCCTCTGGTCACTGTCCCCCTGTTCTTTATTTCGGTGTCTTTGGTTATATTTTACTTGCTTGTTTGTTTTGTTGTTTAGCTTCCTGTTAAAGGTGAGATCATATGGTATTTGTCTTTCAACACCTGGCTTATTTCACTCAGCATGTTTTCCAGTTCCATCCATGCTGTTGCAAAGGGTAGGAGCTCCTTCTTTCTTTCTGCTGCATAGAATTCCATTGTGTATATGTATCATAATTTTTTGATCCATTCATTTACTGACAGGCACCTAGGTTGCTTCTAGCTCTTGGCTATTGTAAATTGTGCCGCTATGAACATTCAGTTCAACTCTACCCAGATCATACATGAAGTCAGCTTGTGGGGTGAAAGCTGGCTGAAGCTTCCCATTTTCTTGTTGGGTGTGGACTGCCTGCTGGAGAGGTTTCAAGGCCCCCATTCCACAATCTGGGATCTCAAGAGTTCAACTCAAATGCAGAGTCTCATTTTCAGAGGTGTTAAATTTGCATAATTTTACAGCTGGGGATATCAGCTCAGGTAAATCAATTAAGTTTGCAGCTCTGCACAAATAAAAACTTGTCCCCTTTCCCCAAGCTCCCATCATCCTCTTATAATCATAGGAATGGGTTCTGCTTTTTCTCAGACCTCCTCCCCATATTGCATCGCATGCTCAGAAATAACTTTGGCTCCGTAGCTATTTCATTCTGCTTTACCTCTGCGTACCATCCATAGAAATACAGAGTTTAGCTATGGGGATGGATAAGGGCAGGATCCTCAGTCATAGGTGACTGGGCTCAAATTCTGTTTCTGTACCTTCAGAAGCCAAGTGATGGACTTCACCTGCCTGGTGAGTTGCAGGAGCCTCCTGTCTTGTCTGCTTTTACTCTTCCCCACCTTCAGTTTTTCCCTACCTATAGTGGGCAGGAGAGTATTCACTTAAATTAACTAATTTATTGTACTATAGTTTTCAGTGTAAAAACAATGTGTGAACATGGGTTAAAAAAAAGGAGTCAAGTTCAAAAGTGAATGCAATGAAAAGTTTCTGTACTAAGTCAGTCCTCTAGTTCCTAAGGACCTCTTTCTATCAGCAAGTACATCTACCAACTTGTCATATATATTCACAGATAGTCTATGTATATATATATGTACATGTATAAAATATATATGATGAAATTTTTCATTTTATTTATGAAAGCTTTTTTATTTTTTAACTTTAAAAAATATTATTAGAGGTAGGGAAAGGGAGGGAGAAAGAGAGGGAGAGAAACATCCATGTGAGAAAGAAACATTGATTGGTTGCTTCTCTTAACACCCTGACTGGACTGACCCTGCACCCCAGGCATGTGCCCTGACTGGGAATCAGACTGGTGACTTTTGCTCTGAGGAATGACTTCTAACTAACTGAGCCACACTGGTCAGAGTTCTACATATATTTTTTAAAATATGAATTTGACATACAACAACATATGACATACAACAGAAACTTTCCATTAATCTTAAGAAAATGTCCAAAATTTTTAACATGGAATTCAAGTCCCTGCAAGATATGGCCCATCCCTGACTTCAACCCTGCCTTATTTCTCTTAATTTTCTGCTTTTCACATGAGATTTATATCAGATCCTAAAACATCTAAGCTAATCACCTAAGGTTCTTTGAACATATTTCTATCTTTGATCAGAATAGTTTTCTGCCTTGAATGGAAATTGTGGTTGCCTTCCCCACGCACTCATAGAGCTCTCCTATGTGTAGCAACTATAAAATTTGGATGTAACAGACCCACTCTGGGGACCAAGAGGGCACAAATCCCACTCTTTTTTTTTTTTTTTTACCAGAATGACTGGTTCAGGTAACAAAGTCCTAAGTCAGCCAAGAGGCATCCACTGGTTAGAAGGAATGGTTTGTGGTAGTCTAATCAGCATAAAGAGGGAACCCTTGAAAGTGAAGAAAAACCCTGGCTATTGTTGGTACACATTATCATAATAGAAACCAACATATAAAATTTGGCAAAACAGACTCAAAGAAACAAAAGCAGAGCCTTGGTCAAACTGTGCTTGAAGCTATCACACTAATACCTTTTAGTGTCTTGAGCAAATTTGCTTTGGGTTTTATTTGACTTGTAGATAACTTAAAGCTCCCAAATACACTCCTTCTTCCCCACACTGACCTTCTTATATCTGGCTAACTCTTCCCCAGTCTCCAAGCCTCTTCAATATTACTTCCTCAGAGAGTTTTTTCCTGACTTTCCTGTGCTGGCTTGGGTCTCCATTCATCTGTTTCCCATGCATTTAATCTGTTTTCCTTGTGCATACTTGTCACAATTATAGTGAGAGATGATTTTTTAATGTCCCTTTCCTCAGAGGACAGCAGATTAAATGAAGTCAGGGCTATGTCTATCTGGCTCACTGCTCTCCCCCCAGTTCTGGTATGTATCTCACACTTATCAACTGCTCAATAAATGTTATGTGAAACGTGAATGCATGGTAGAATTTATTACAGATAACTTGATCATTCATATGACTTTTAAATCAAAGTTAATATATTCCCATGGATCAAACGAGAAGTTTTTAAAAAATGTTTGGTCAAACTTGGGCAAAATATTCTGAGTCCACAGATATTTTGCTGGCTGTAACCCAATTTCCATCACTGAATCTGTGTGGAGAGAACAGGTGCATTAATAGTTAAGAGCCCATTGCAGTGTAGATGGGAATCCTGGATTAGAAAGCTGGATCTCCCATACAGTGGGTTTCTGGTCTTGGATAATCTACTGAACTTCTTTAAGCCTCAGTTTATCTTTACAGTGAGGATTATAATGGCATCAGTCTTAGAGGGCCTCTGTGAGGATGAGTAATATAATGCATGTAAGGTGTAGATTTCAGTAATAAGCACTTGCATACAGTACTTTCCATCACACTATAAACACTTTATAAATGTATTATGTGATACATATAGCTATTTTCCCTTATTGTTATCATTTAGACTTGGACCTCAATTTCTAGGGGTGCAAATGAGATTTCTCTGAACTACTCCAGGGCATTGAGGGCCTTTACTTATGAATGATTTAACATATGAAGGATTGATCAAATGCTAGATTTTTTTTCCTGCTTGATTCAGATTCTTGTTTAACCCCATGATTTTGAACAGCTATTGTTCTCAAAAAAGAAAATGGATTTGAAGGAGTATTTATATTGATTTATTGTTGGTTGTCTGTTGAAATGTAAATAGCCCTGAGTGTGCCACTCACTGGGACAGGACAGTGCTTTTTATAATGGACAAAATAGCCTTGTTTCACTTTAATAACCTGCTTGTGGTAAAACCAGTCATGGGATTCCTTAGGCACAGCAGAATGCCTGCTATTGTCGTTTGCATATCAGGGACCAGAAATCTCTCTGTTGTTGCTATTACAGAGCAGGGCCATCTCCCTAACTTGGGAACTGTACTAGGCTGTTGAAGTGTGAAATGCACACACTCGTCTTTTTCATATAGACACACATACAACTAACCATAGGCAGCAGCTGCTAAAGCAGTTGTTTATCTACTGTATGGTGACAGAAGTTGTAGGAATTAGAAATAGATCACCTATTCCACCCCTGCCCCCCAATATCCTTATGGACATATGTATTTATTTTACAAAAGTATGCTATGAATGATCATTTTGGGTTTCCAAAGCTGGAAATTCCAGATGAGGTAGGTTTAACTAAGAATAATAAAACAATAATATTGCTTACTCAGGAAACTCTCTGAGTTTAAAATTCAGAAGAAAAAAAGCCAAATCTTGCTTTCTCTAGTTATCACCCCATCTCCACTTATGTGTTTTGCCAGAATTGGAAAGAGCTCTTCCATTTTACTGATTTTGAAATAAATGTACATGTTAGTCTCTTGTGCGAGAGTCACTGAAGGCAACATGGTTGAATTCACGAATTTTGCAAGTCCAGACAGATGCCCAGGGTGGCGCAGGCCATAAGGACTTGCTGGTTCAGTGATCATCTCTAGCTCTCTGCCACGAGCCCTAGCGTGATGCCTGAAATAAACTTTTCAGGTGACCTTAATGGCTGCTGCAGCATTAAACAGCAGTTTGACCACAGACCCATGTTTTGGGCATGGAT
This sequence comes from Sturnira hondurensis, assembly GCF_014824575.4. Lineage (NCBI taxonomy): Eukaryota > Metazoa > Chordata > Mammalia > Chiroptera > Phyllostomidae > Sturnira > Sturnira hondurensis. The sequence continues at coordinate 4,688,358 of NW_028088140.1, read as the reverse complement.
TTATTACTCAGACCAGTTCAGTAGGGATGCAAACCCCAGAGTACAGAGTCTCCGTGACAATACCGTACCAGTTGTAGTTGTACTCTGTACTGTGAAAACAAATCACATGTGGTAAATATCTATGTGGTAGATTTTATAAATATTGAAATTGGTGTTTGGTATTGTACTCATCCCTGGAAAAATGTGAGGACACACATGTATATATTGTACACACACATAAAATAATAATAATCCCACTTTTTATCTTTTTGACACTGTTCTAGGCTCTATCTGGGAATTAACTCATCTAACTTCTTTCCTCATCAATACAATGAGACATATATTGTTTTCATCCATTTTTTCTTCTGTAAGCGACAGAGGCAAGGGGAGGTCCAGTACTTTTTCCATGGCAGTATTTTAAATGTGAAATGTACATCTCTGTCTCTTTCATACAGATATATACATATTAATAGGAGTTAATAGCTGCTGGGGCAGTTAACCAGTTAATCTATTGTACATTAATCTATTTGTAGAAGTTGTAATGATAAATAAACTGTCTACCTCCAAATGTGCTATACAGATAATAGATGTTAAAAATATTAGTGATAATAATAATATCATTACCTAAGTATTTCTTGGTCCAGGCACTCCTCTAAGGGCTGTGTGTGTTATTTTGTTTCATCCTTACAACAGTCCTCGAAGAGAGTTATTATGCTCATTTCAGAGCAACAAAAGTTAAATACTTTGTCCTAAATCTAGGAGCAGGAGAGCAGAGATTTGAACTCCTGAACTTGTGTGAACACCACTAATCAGTAGTGCTTCTAGATGGAGAAACTCTTTGGTCAGGTGCCAGGGAGAATGGTGTGGCTTCCCTGCTGTGTTGGCTCATGAACATTGAACTTACCTGTTGGGTTTCTTCTCCCTCCTCCAAACCTCAGGGTCTTTCCAGTCCCTCCTTCTCATATTCCTTGCCTCAGTCACACACTTTCCTTTTCAACATTCTATTTCTTTAACAACTAGCCTGGGCTCATGAGCAGATGGCCAGTCTGAGAACCTGCTTCACAACCATGTATAGTGGGAACAAATGAGTTAATATGTTCCAGATACTTACATATTTTTGGCATATAATGTACCCAATATAATCACAGCTTATTATCCTTCACAGGAAACAATCATTCTTTCATTCATTCAATAAACATTGAGTGGCCGTGATGGACTGAGCGCTATGCTAGGCCTACATTAGCACTTGTGACAGCAGCATTTTGGAAAAGCGATGTCCCATTCACTGGAGTGACTTAAATGGTCGAAACCTTAGGCACCTTGGCAGGCAGGCTTTTTGGCTCCTCTCAAGTCACATTAACTCAATGGGCACTGACTCTGCTTATCTGAAGGGCTGGTCTCACTGGCACCATGTCTGAAGTGACAGAGTTTGATTCCATTGTAGGAAAAAAAGAAAACAGCCTGTCTGGGGTTCGATGATCTCTTTCAGTTGCACAAGTGCATTTTTCTGACCTGAAACATAAAATATATGAAATGCAACTTAGCTGACATAAAATCCTACAATTCAGCTTCAGAAGAGAGGTTTACATTAGTTTCCATGATGGGGTTGGGATAATATTTTCATAATTTTTTTCTTAATTTGTTTAAATGATTGGGTTTTTCTTCTGCCCATTTCTAGGCAACTAGAGAGGCGGTTTCTTCAGTCAGGTCTCGCCATTGCTGCACTAGGGTCTCGTTGTCCCTAATAGAACTGTATTTGCCTTCATGCAGGGTGTCCATCATCCGCAAGCACTTCGTTGGGAGCCCTCTCTGACTCCAGCACAGCCAATTTACCGTGACATGAACATTTCAGAGGACTCACAGCTAAAACAAGCAGGATTTTTAGATCTAATGAAGCCTCTGTCAGGCCCGATTTGGATCTAGTTAGTGAGGGTCTGATCGAATCTGCCATCTTCATAACACTGTGAGGTCTTTGGGACCGGTAAGTGATTTCCCTTGTTTTCTTGCCCAGAAACAAGGGTGAGATCAAGTTGTCAGTGGAAGCATTAGAGTGTCACAAGTCATCAGGAGTCTTGTGTTTGGTGGAGGACTTGCTAGGTCATCTTAGTTAGGCTGTTTAATCTTTTTTGTGTTTGTATTTCTCCATCTGTGAAAGCGTGATAACAGACACTGGGCTTCCAAGGAAAGTTCTATTTGAAGGACATAGAAGGTATGTTACTAGAAATGTTTTGCAAAAGAGCTTTGCATCACTTTGCTAGAGAGATGGTAACCTTTAGATTGTAAACTTCACGGCAAGTTAATTTACAATCTGACATGATCTTGCTTGTCAATGCTGTAGTCACTCCATGGGATAAAATGAAATCGTTAGAACACCATTCGAGAGTTCAAATTAAACTCCCCCACAACTTAAAAAAAGGCAAATTCTCATATGCTCAGCTTCAAGTTATAAATCACCAATAATACTGTGGCAGTTTTGATCTGTTGCTTTGGGGAGACCTTTTCATATATGTGGGTCAAACTCAATGGAACCCCTTATTGCCTGTCATCTTCCTGCTTACCTCTGCTTCTTCAAGCTACTCAGATGTGACCTGTTGCATTCACCTGTGTGAATTTCCCATTGGCAGCTCCCCAATTCTCAGCATTGTTCTATTTCCCCAAAGGGAATCACCAGATGCTCGCTTGGTCTGCAATCCACGTGCACTGTGCTGTTCAGCTTTGCCTGGGCTTGCCCCAGTGTCCTCTAGAATGTAAACAGAGGCGTGGCAACACTGCCTGGGGTGATGGGCAGGACTTCACAGTCAGTAACAAATCCAGACAAAGGCAGGAAATATTATTGCTCCTTCTCCCACAAAGCTCGTTCTTGCAGGAGGATGGACTTCTACACTATACACAGGTGTTAGGTTGTGGTGTTTGCTTGTGGATAGCGAGGAAGCCCATCCTCCTCTACGGGTAAAAAGCCACCTACTAGGGCTTGTGACAGTTCTTCAATCTGTATTACCCCACACTGAAAAATTCCCCAGCAATTTCCTGTCTGCCAGCGTCAAAGGGAAACGGTTATGTGATTAAACTTTAAAGTGATAGTCACATTCACTGTATATTGTTTATAACAACCAAAATGTGGAAAGGACTTTAATGTCCAACAAGAAGATTTGGTTAAATAAATCATAACATCTATCTGTATTTCTTTGCCAGATATATATCTATTTCTACTATTTAAAAAGAGGGTGAAAAACAGTGGGTTTTTACTTTAGATTATAGATACCCTTGGGGAGCTTGATGAAAACCACCAACTGTCTGCCATGACCTATCCAATGCTTACATGCTCAACATTTTTATATAACATCAAAGGATTGTAATATAAACTTGGCTATCACTCAAAGGTTAAGAACACAATAGAATGGGCACTGGGTGAAAAAGGTAACGGAATTGAGAAGTACAGATTGGCAGATACAAAGTAGTCATGGGATGTGAAGTACAGCATAGGGAATACAGTCAATAATATTGTAATAACTGTATGATGCCAGGTGGGTACTAGAAGTATGGGGGGACCCTTTATAGAGTGTGTGATTGTCTAACCATGTGCTGTATACCTGAAACAATGCAGAATAATATTGAATGTAAAAATATATATACAAAATTGAGATTATACCCTCTACTAAAATAAATAAATAAATAAAACTTAGCAGAAATAATATTTAATAATTTTGATATACAGAGTAGTATAACGAGCAAATTGTAAAAAGTAGAATCTCATTTTTGTTAAAGAAAAACAAACAACTATATATGTGTCGAGGAGGAAAATGTTTTTCTCAGCTTTCTTAGGGTCCCTGGCTGAGTCTGAAAATTAAACTGACAAAGACAGATTAACAGGAGAAAAGCATACATATTTATTTAATGTAAGTTTTACATGGTATAGGAGCCTTCCTAAGAAAATGAAAATGCAAAGAAACAATTAGATGTGAGTATTTTGTGCTAGGTTTGATGAAGAGAGCAAGGTGGTGCAGGGACAGAAAGTTGGAGGAGCATGAGGTCATTGTAATCAGCTAGGGGAACCTGAGCAAGGCCTGTTTGTTTGGATTCTTCTGGGCCCCTTTATCTTCCTTCATCTTGGAAGATAAAGATGCTCCTTTCTTCAGGGTATAGGGAGGATTTTTTGACGTGTCTTAAGGGAGGAGGGGTGGGGGAGGTCAAAGTGGCCTTTCTGCTTTTGCTGTTCTCTTAAACTCCTTCAGCTTAAAATATTCAATATATACAAGGTGCCAGATTTGAGGATGGTGTATCTTGAATCCCATCATATGTAAAAAGGCTTTGGAAAGCTTACATGAGGATGCTAGCAACAGCTTCTCTGGAGATGATATTCTAGTTTCTCTGAATGCTTATTTGCAAATTCTAACTTTTCTGCAACTATACACACATTGCTTTTAGAAAAAGAAACATATCACACAAGTTTGTTAGAACAAAAAAAACCTGTATCAATTTTAGAAAGTTAGCAACCTGGGAATATTTCTAGCATTCCTTTTAATCTCCCAAATGATGAAATAGTAGGATGAAGGGACAATATTTCTTAGTGAGATTTAATGAGGGCCAAATAAAAAGGTACCAAACTGATGAACTTCTTTTCAACATGAACTACACAGACAAATCATATTTAAAAGATTCAAATGAATAGAACCAATTTGAAAATGCCAGGGGCACACACAAAGCTACCTAGCAAAGTCCATCTTTATGTAACCTTTAACTTGACGCCAACATTTTCTCTTCTGGAATGGCCTCTGGGGCACCTATGGCAAACTCAATATCCCAAGAGTATGAACCTGGTATTCCTCTTTCTTTCACCTGAAAAAGCATCTGGAAGAACTTGTTCCACTTTTGCATACCTTGCTCACACCATTTGAACATATGTTTGCATACTATCTATTCATGGACAAGTTTCTTAAAAAAAGATAATTTGGGGCCTGCAGAGACAGTTACTCAGCATCCACGCCCCATTTCTGGGGTAGCAGGACACCCTCAGTTTTCCTTGGGGAAGTCCCTTCTGCCACTCCATTCACTGTGACTTCAGCTGAGGGAGGCATCAGCCTACAGCTGCAGAATGAACATGGGACTCAGGCCTGGACAGCCAGAGCCTCCTCTCTCTCAGGCTGCAGCTATTTGCTCAGGGTTGTCAGTGAGGCATGAAGTGAGAGCTCTTCATAGAGATTTCTCCAGTCAAGGCTTCTTCTCTGGGAGCATGTTCGCCTGAATTATTGTGCAATGAGCCTGCAGAAGAACGAAGGCAAACAGCACAGCAAAGCCACAAGATGGAAGGAGGCGGGAAGAGGTTGGGGTTAGGCATCAAATCTTGGAGCTTCATTTGAAGTCTCAAATCCGTATGTACCTGAACTAAACTTGCCACTGGTGTTTTCAATTATGTGTGGCAATGATTTTCTTTTTTTGTTATACCCAGTTTGTGATGGGTTTGTTTCACTTACAACCAAGTGGATCTTGATTAATATAGTGGTTTAATAACAATAGCACTTACTGAGCACTTCTCAAATGACCTTTTATATGCATTCTCTTATTTAATTCTCACAACAATTTACTTTAAGAAAGAAAACTGAGGCTTAGGTTAACTACCTTACATAAGACCCATCAGCAGGTTAGTAATAGATCCATATTGAAACCCAGATATGTCTACAATGCTATGTTCTTACCAGAATACTAGAACAGAGCGGTGATACTTGAAAGTTGGACCTAAAAGCTGGTGGATTGTTCATGCTAAGCATTTATTTTTCATTGCAACTTACAAAAATATGCATTGAGAATAACAAATAGATATTTACTGAGGACAGCCAACTTTAGGGGTCAAACTCTCTTTACCTTCAGGTTTCCTGTCATTCCCCCTATCTCCCCTTGAGCTCCTTCCTTAGCTCCTCCTCACCCTGCTATTATTTTCCTTTGCTTTCTGAGTATCAGGGAATGTTTAACAGAAGAATCCCAACCATTTCATTTTGTAGTCAAAGAGTCTGGGGGACACAAATTAACCTGATGCATATCCTATGCTCTGGGGTTCACTTTGGCTACAAGTGAACATACTTGAAGATGAAGCATGAGTTCTTTCAGAATCAAGGAGGAATTCTAGGCCACTTTGGTAATAGGTTGTTATAGACCCGAGTGGGCTTTCTTTTCAATAAAACAGAAAAGAAGGTTTCATCAGTTCTGCGCTGCTTCTTTCTCAGGTAGGATTTGCTTATACTCTGTTTAACAGAATAGTGCCCTTTGGAAGTTTGAAGGAAACAGGTAAACACACGTCTGGGGAGCACCAAGTATGGTTTTGATTCTAGCTCTGAGGTTCACGCTGTACTCATAACATCCTGTTCTTCTCTGTTGGCTGTGATGTGGTAGATAGCAGTTCCTTCCCAGGCTGTTAACAGCTGAGCTCAGTTTTCGTAACGATGCTGCTTTGTGAGACCAAGGAAACGGGCCACTGTGGCCTCCCCCTTTGTCACTCTCATGGTGAGGGCTGGGTGCTCCCTGATGCCTGGAGAATGCACTTTCTGCTTTCTCTAGAAGTAGGTCTTTAATTCCTTTGGGGTATTTGACAAACCTAAACTTTCCTGGAAGCCCAGAGAGTATTAGTGAGTGGGAAATGAACCTCAAAATAAAATAAAGTCCCTGCAGCTATAGAGTCAGGAACGGAGGAGTGGCTTTGGGGGAAAGGCGTGATGAAATCTGATACTGAGGAAAAACAGTGTAGGTGAGGTCATCTGCCTTTCTTGGGAGTGAGCTTTTTGATTTCTGACCTACCCTTTCAGTGGAGGGATGGGGGGTGCAGGATGTGACTTTTTGTACAATATAGAGTGGAACAAAAGTAGATTTATAGTTGTGTGTACCCAAAACACAGAGTTTATTCTTATATTATTATTTACTAATTGTTGTATTATTTTTTACACAAGTAACTGTAAATCTACTTTTGCTCTACCACGTATATTCATTAGCTTATAAATAAACTTGTATTGACAAACCACATCTACAGCAATGACATAAACAGAATAAGAAATAAAATTATACTTCCTCGACCAGAGAGCTGACCAAAAATTAGTTCATTGCATTTTCAGAGTCTGAAGACACAACTAAAACAGGAATGACTTCTGTTGGTCAACTACCAAGCAATGCATTTCTCTCTGTCTTCTCCTCTGAGTTGTGAAGTAACTTCTTTGTCATTCAGAAGATGGACAATGAAAATGAGGTGTGTTTTTGGGGGATGGCTTTTGTGAGAGAGCATAGTGTGTATCCTGTGATCGTGTTTCTCATTGGGCAGTTTCTTTATTTTTTTATTTTTTGTTTAATTCTTGTTGAAGTACAGTTTTCTGTCTTATATTCCCAGCCCTGTCCCCCCCCCAATATTGGGCAGTTTTTAAACTTGCCTTATCTCTGGAATTATGAGGGTGCTTTAAAAAGGACAGACAGACTGTTTGTGAAACTCAGACCAATTGAACAGAAAGACATAAAAACAGGGCCTGTCCATCTATACTTTTATGCATGTGATTCTTATAAGCAAACAGAAAGCCACCTCTCTAGTCTTCCCTCATTGGGATAGATAAATTGATCAGATTATCAACCTGCCACCTTGAATCTGTAGATATGTCCTACAAAACAAGCCAGCTTTCATTAGGGTAGAAGGCGGGGGATGGAAGGTAACATTGAGAGGGACATGGCAGAAGCAAAACTGGGCAGCATGGAGGCACATACAGGAAGGCTCAGTATGAGCTGACATGGGTTATTAGGACGGTTGCCTGAATGGGTTTTGAAGATCAGTTTGCTGAAGGAAAAGACCATGGCAAAGACCACTTGGCCTCTTCAAAGTCAAAATAAACGTCTTGTTTCTGTCTGGCTATAGTATTTACCCCTCGTATCACAGTCTGAGTCAGAAATCAGAGATATTTACTGAAGTCTCATTCGTTCAAACAGAGACATGAGAGAGAAGAAATCTAAGTACAGATGTTTCCATGCAACATGCATGTGATGGTAGTTTAGTCTCCTCTGTCCACACGGGAGAGCACAACGCACCGCCATTTACTCATTCATTCACTTAATTAACAGTCATGTATGAGCCAAACCAATATCTGTCAGGCATGGCGCCAGGTGGTGGAGAATGAATAAATAAAACACGGTCTCTGTCCTCTAGATGGCCACAATTCCATAGATACATAAGAAATTATGCAGAAGAAGGAATGATCAGGAGAAAAGGCGTGTCAAAGAAATCTTACAGAAGGAGCTGTCTGACCAAGGTGTTTAAGAATGAAAGGGAGATTCACCTGCAACATGGACCCAGTCCTCTTAGTAACAGACTCAGATTCCTGATTCAACAGCTTAAATGAAGGCAAAGGACTTGGTGGGCCTATGGAAGTCAGTGTCATTTACTATGGTGGCATGAAAGGGAGAGTGTGGGCCGTGATCTGGTGGTGATTTGGCAGCAACCAAACCATGCGGGTCTTAAATGCCTCTGCTTCTGTTCTGAGGAAAAGAACTTGGCACAACCCAAACATCTGAATTTAGAAACACACAGCAGAAGAGAACAGGCTGCTCACAGACATGGATGAGTATGCATGAACTCTTGCCTTTATCATGCACAGAACATGGAGTAAGATTGTAGGAATCTACCTCTCAGATAAGCTGGCTTTATTCATATATCACCTCACGACTTACAGAGAATTGTTGTATTTTTTTCTCTAGCTGCAGAATATGTTTTTAAAAATGAAAATTACTTCAAATGCCTTAATTTGAGAGATCATTAGTTATGAAGGTGCCTGTGTAGCAAATGTGTGTAGGATGTCATAAACTTTGTTGGCAATGGTTCAAGAGAAGTTACATCATTAAACTGGCTGGGCATGGTGCTGAGAAAATTCATGGCACTGTTCCCGTAACATGAGGCCTCCATTTAAGGGTAAGATAAAGGAAAGGCAAAGAGCAAGAAGAGAAGTGTGGGGAATAAAACAAGTAACAAAAGGGAAATAAAAATGGAATCCCAGTTCAGTGTGAATAATAGAAATGCAAATGGTGCTGCTAAAATAGAAAGGAACATTACTTTTCAAACAGGCGAAGGAAAATTGTAGTAGCAAAAGCATTTTGCATGGTGAAATTGTACACTGTGTATGCCTCTTAGAAGCAAAGCCACCTACTCTCATTTTTCCCAGCACAATGCTGTGAGTTTGGTGAGTCATTTTATGAAGGTTTACTACAAAGCTCCAAACTGCATTTTTCAAAAATAATACATTTGGATTAAATCTGCCTTTTCCCAACAGCTGCCTAATTATGTTCCCATTTTATAGCCAAATTTCTTATCTGCTCTACAAAATAATACACTTTCAAAAAAATTAATGTTTTTATGGAATGATATCTAGGACTTGTGGTTTAGTTTAGAAATCATGGTGGAAAGACATACTTATGGTATACTTTTATTTACCTAAGAAGAAGACAATCTGAATATAAATTTGCATATATTAAGAAAACTCAGGAAAAAGTTATGGGTGAGTGAGGAAAACAGGTAGAGGGGACAGAATTAGAAGTGAGATGTTTCTTAATCTATTTTGTTTTGTTTTGAATTCAAAAACATGTAAATATTTAACATGATTTTAAAACATAATTGGTCATGAGATAAAGGAATCTCTAAAAACTGAAAACAAAATGACACAAATGAACCTGGATCTCAGATGAACCTGGATCTCAGATGAATCTGGATCTCAGATGAACTTGGATCTCAGGTTGGTAGTATAACCACAGAGGAACGATTTGTCTATAGATACTCCCCTGATGAAAGAAGAATCATCAAAAAAAAATTAAACTTTTTTCTAGTTTGGAGGAGGAGGTAATATTGTCACTGTTCTAGCTGCTTTATTTCTCCCCCCCCCCGCCCTCCCTTCCTCCTTTTCTTCCATTCCGTTCCTTCTCCTTCCTTCCTTCCTCACTCTCACGCTCTTTTTCTCTTCCTTCCTTCTTTGGTGGTGACTCGTGTGTGTACTGTGGGATAAACAAATAAAGAATTATATTAGTGTTGGGAACTAGAATTTTTAGCATCAAAGAAAGTAATTCAAATGTGAGATCATAGAGAATTAGTAAAAAACCTGAAGTCTTGAATTTATATTGTAATTGTCAGTTGACATTGTGATGTATTTTAATACAAAAAAGAAAAAAAACATATCTCCTAGCTCTAGTCATTGAAAAAAACCCTGGAAATAATGACCACTCAGTAAAAATGAACACTCCCCCTGGTCATTAACTACATCCAAAACCCAGATGTGCTCTCTTAAAACGGTTCCCCATAAAAAGAAGCAGGGCTCCTTGGGAGAGAACTGATTTCAGATCTAGAACAGGAAATGTATAAGAATGAGGGTAGAATAGAATAATTTATTATATCAAGAAGCAGGGATGCTACCCATGACTTTGGGGTTATGTCTAAAGTACTCTGGCTTTGAGTTACATTCAGAATACTCTGGAGCCATCTAGGAAAGGTGTTCTCTAGCCAAAGATAGGACAACTTAAGAATCAATAAAATAATGACTGCAATGTATTGAAATACATCCATTATGTTTAAACCTATAGTGATTCTAAAACACACACATGCACACACAGCAAAATTTTTCCTTGAAATCCCCCAAACCATTGGTCCTCTTTGGAGGATGCTAGGTAACTAACATATATTTGAAAGTTAATAAATGAAGAGAAAATAATTTATTCTGTCTTTTCTGTACACACCACTGGCTAGTCAAATAGAAAATAGTTCCTGCCCTGGCTGGCGTAGCTCGGTGGATTGAGCACGGGCCTGTGAAGCAAAGGGTCACTGGTTCGATTCCCGGTCAGGGCACATGTCTGGGTTGCAGGCCAGGTCCCCAGTGGGGGGCCACGTGAGAGGCAACCACACATTGGTGTTTTTCTCCTACTCTTTCTCTTTCCCTTCCCCTCTTTCTAAAAATAAATAAAAAAATATTTTAAAAAAAGAAAATAGTTCCTGATTCAAATCAGCAAAATGAAATGAAATTATTAGACAATTTGGGAAATGTGAGCACTAGTTGCGTAATTATTACTATTATGATCTTCTAATTATATTTAATTATGATAATAAACTGTCATGTTGAAAACAGTTTTTGAAATATATATGTGAATACATTTAATATATATGTATATACAATTATATGTGATATATGTATATAAGAAAACTCAGGAAAAGGTTGTGGGTGAGTGAGGAAAACAGGTGGAGGGGACAGGATTAGAAGTTATATTTCTGAATATATTTTATTATATATATAATATATAAATATTAGATAAATAAATATATAAATATTATATATATATGAATATATATAATATATAAATATATAATATTATAATATATATATATTAGATGAACTGTTGTGGTACCTTAGTTTTGTTTTAAAATAACCCAGTGGATTTGGGGGCAAGGAGATTGACCATGAGTTGAAAATTGTTGAAGCCGAATATATGAGGCTTTATTATATTATTCTTTTTTCTTTTGTATATATTTGAAACTTTTATTATAAAACATTCTTAGAAAAACACTTGCTTTGCTCATCTCTCTTTTTTTGCAACCTGGCAATCTTGCTTCCCACTGTGTTTTTATGCTCACACAGCAAGTTCTCAGCAGGTATTTGGTAATGGTCCTTCTGCTGTTGGTGAAGGTAGCCTCGTAGCTTTGTTTAAGATTCTCATTCTGGGTCAAAACTGGACAGGTAGAGAAATAAATTCTAGGAACTATTCAAGTCAGTTAGCAGATAACTCTTTTTAGGCCGTTGTGAATTTTCAGACTTAAACATCTGGTGTTTGGAGTTCTAAACGAGACTCTGTCCTCAAAGTGAAAGACCTTGGCCCTCTTATCTTGGAGCAGTGTTTCCTTGAACCACAAAAACAATTTTTTCAACTCAACTGCTCATGAAAATTTGACATGATGTGATCTCATGACATTAGGTCCTCAACGGCAAGAAAGCTCATCGCTAATTATGTTACCATAAGGTAGCTGAGCGCATGACTGTCTGTTCAGTATCTATAGTTTCTTAACAGCATATCTGTCTCAGTACATTGCATTGTCACTCTGAGATACTTGTTTATTCTGAATGTCTTAATTTATATAATTTTTCAGGTGTGATACATTTTCTTTTATTAATTTATCAATTTTTCCCTCTTAGTTTGTTTCCTTCTGGAACAGTCATTCAGACCTTTGACCTTCTGAACTGATTCTGCAATTGATTTTCTTCTCCCTTCTGTTCTATTTTCTATTTCTATTCTTTTGATTAAATTTCTGGGCAGTTTCTACTTTATGTTCTTATTCCATTTATTTACTTAAAATTTTTTCTGTTCACGAAGAAATGGTCCTTTCTTTTATTTCTCATGGTTTCTTTAAAAATATCCTATTTTTGTTTTATTTGTTTTATTGGATACAAAATCTTTTTATATTTCTCTAAAGTGTAACTTTTTAAAAGTTATTTTTTGCTCCCCAAATTACCTCTTTTCCTCGAAGTTTTCTTTATTTGTTATTGCTTTTGTCCTTGCTTTTCATGTTGAAGTGTTTCTTTAAATATCCGATGACTTTTGGCTGGCCGGTCACATGTAAGAAAGAAGCTCTAAATGGCTGATTGCAAGTTCCCTGTAAGCCGTTAAGGCTCACTGACTACTGCACTTCCTGGTAACAAGGAGTAGAACCAGTTATTTACTAGGGGACCACATGGGTTATATTAACAATGTTTATCAGTTGTTATTTCAAGGGCGTCATTCGATCAGAGAAGGTGCCCAGACACTCAGAATGCACGGACCATGAACAACTCATTCAAGAATACTGTGTGTACCAGCTGGATTCAACCACATCAGGGGTCCTCTTGGTGGGAATGGTTTCCTGAGAGAAGACTTCTTTAATGTCTTGTCTGGAATGAGATGGGGGTGATGACCCTCCTGCCAAGGTTGGAGGGGTCCTGGAGTTCTTTATGGAGACTGTCATTTCATCTATCAGCCGTGCTTCATGTCCGCGAAGCACAGTTTCTCTGATCCTATTTCTTCAAAATCTGTTACACACTTATCTTCTTTGGGTGGGTTAGAGGTACTTACCTAGTTGTGGGTGTAAGGGAGGACATTTGCCCAGGTAACTGCTCCTTATTAAGAATTCTTTTCTAAGATTTCTTTCTTCCATTCCACCCTTCACCCTTACCTTCAGAGATACTAGGAACCAATTCTTAAATTCCTAAAGCATTTTTGGTTTCTCCTGCCCAAATCATCTTGTTTCCTGTTAGCATCTTGTTTCCTCTCTTCAGGGTGAAAGTTTCACTTTCTCTGATCTATGAAGTAAGTTATTTATCCAACTGTTTTTTTTCTCTCCCTCTTTTTTACACAACTCATTTGCTATTATTTTTACTCCAATTCTCTTTGCTGATATTGGTGTAGAGTGTGTGTGTGTGTGTGTGTGTGCTTAATTTTCTTTTAAGATTTTTAGTAGCATTTCAAAATGAAATACAGTAAATATGCAAATATAATTCATTATGCTTAACCAGAAGTTTTATGTTGAAATTCTTAAGATATGTTTTTAATCATAGTTAGTTTTTGACAATAACTAGAGTTCCTCAGCACTTATATGCTTCCTATAAACAAAATAAGAATGTTAATGTTTTTTGATTTCCTTGTACTTCAACTCTTAATTTGCAGTTATATGAAATTTTAATTATAAATTATAACAAAAATAATTTTAATATGATGAATATAAAAAGGGCTTAAACTTAACAATACATTTTAAATTTTATTCTTTTTTCCTCACCACACTTTCTTATATCCCAGATCTTTCCTTATTCTGGCTTCTCAGTTTTATTAGGATGCATACTTAAATAACTTGTTCACATTTTAGCAGAAGTTGGTTCAGAGTGTAGGAGCTCATCTTTAGGAGGTCTGAGCCTCTAGGTGGTCTCTACGGCCTCACCAGGTACCTGGGACGAGGAACTGCGCCACCTTGGTCTCAGAGCCCACACTCATCTGGGTAAGCCTGTGGGAAATTGTAGCACTCTGTTGCTCAGCAGATTTAGGAGGTGGGGAGCTGGATCACAATCCCAGTTCCTCTAAAATAAACTGCCCCAATTGATCCCTGTGACAATTGCTCCCTAAAAGAACGTCTGCCTGAAGTTCCCTATAATCACTACCATCTCCGCCATGCTTCTTCTATCCTCTACAGTTTTCTCTGGTCTCATTTCACCAAGAATTGAAGCCTGTCTTCTGTATATCCTTTATGATTGTCTCACATCTTTGGTACTCACATCCAGTGCTGTTTTTTAACATATGTGGGAATATATATACTTATTTATTTAACACAAGGACACTGCTAACCAGCTTGTTTACGATTGCTATGTTGTCTCAAAATTTTTTTTATTTGGTTTTTCTTCCTTTGGCTTCCCCTCACTTTAAAAAAAAATTCTCTTATCCTTCTTTTTGTTTAGTATAATCCAAACTGAGGGTAAAATTGTCTTTTAGCCAGCCATAGAAAAAACAAACCAACAACATAATCTTTACTCAGATATTTATTTACTTTACTCAGATATTTATTTACTATGTAGATACTCTGCCAAGTGTCAAAGAATGCATTTCCAGTAGAGATTCCCCACTGGCACAAAGGGCATCTGTAAAGATGTAGTGACGTGAAGGAGAGCCAAAAACCTACAACGAAAGCATTGTTGTTCAAAACAGCTTTCTTTAAGTGTACATATCTCAGAAGGACTCTGAATATTCTTTCAGGGAAATGAATACATTCTTTTCCCACAGTTTAACTTGGCAATCATCCCATTTTCTATAGCTAGATTATCAGATTTTCTTGCTTGATACTTAAATAAACACAAAGAATAATTACTATTTTATTAACATTTATTGTTTTCTATAAAATATATAATTTTAAAAAGATATTTCTATACTTTTTGAGGAAAATTGTTCTCATTAATTGGTGCCAATTATTGCTTTTACCATGGAATTCCATCTCTGAACTTATAATGTTAAACTTTAGAATATAGATAATTTCTAAAATTTTATTTTAGGCATTTTTAGCATTAGAGTTAAGCTTAGGGTTGGTACCTCTGTATTACATGTAGTATAATCATGCCATAAAATATGGCTTGCCTAAATTATTGCAATGTTCTTAGATTGAAGGAATCATGACTTTTTAAAAACTGTCTCTAACCTATTCATGGTTTCAATATTATTGTTCACATAAGTTCAGGAAAATCAATCAGTATATAAACAGCACTAGTTTAAAAAAATCTGTACATACGTAACGTAATGTAATTAACAACTTGAAGTCTGTATTTTGGAATTCTAGTTGTACCAAACTCTGGAGATATATCTGATTTTGGGCTCTCGTTTAGAACATTTTTCTCTTAATACATGGGATTCATGTGCTAATACATGTGTGATTCAGGTGTGCTGTTAGGTTTTAGCTGGAGCATCCTTTGCTGTGCATATTTATGCCAGGTCTCTCTGTCTCTACACTGTATGCTGAGTCTTATTTGGGTTTCAGAGCAAATAATACAATGGGAACTAAAAAGAAGAGGGCATTTTGCTACTGCACAGGACTAACAGTATAATTTATTCCAGATTGTTCATTGTTTACACGAGAAACAGGCCTAGAAAAAGAAATGCCTACTTAAATTTTCACCACTGGCTAGCACTAATGAGAAGACGCGCACGTGATCAGGAGGTAGAGGTTTTCGGGATCTCCCTCTCCAGTCCCTGCTTCCAGCCAGATGACTCAAGTGAAGCTGACGCCGAATTTCGGGAGCTCTAAGAATGTTTTTAGTTAAAGAATGTGGCTAATACATATCGAGTTTGTACCTTGCTTCTGAAGGAACTCACACTTGAGTTTTGCGTTTTTGTGTTGTCTTTTTATCTTAGTCATCTGAGCTTAAAATATTTAAGTGTATGAAATAAATTAAGTTGCTAAAGCAAACTCAATAACCACACTGTGGAATGTACATAAATGACACCTTGGAAAAAAGCGTTTCTTGCCAAAGTCTAAGTATAATAATATAATATTTATTTTGAATCCTTGATAGAGTTCTGGTCTGTTCAACTCAGGCTTTTATGTTTAAATGCTAAACTGTATGCTGTATAAAATCAAACAAACCCACAAATAGACTGCAAAGAATCTGGAGTATTTGACTGGGCTTTGCCTAAAAGCTTCTTTTAGAGGTTGAATTAATAAAGAACACATTTTTTCTGTTTTTCATATAACACTAGTAGTGGAAGGCTAGATTACTATATAGTTGATAGCTTTGGCCTTAAGCATATTCTTTTATTGGCGCGTGCTTGGGTGTGTGTGTGTGTGTGTGCGTGTGTGTGTGTGTGTGTGTGTGAGAGAGAGAGAGAGAGAGAGAGTGAGAGAGAGAGAGTGAGAGAGAGAGAGAGAGAGAGAGAGATTTTGAAAGCAAACTATGACCTCTTTGGTAATTAGTACACTTACAAAAAAGTAAAGGATTTATTGCGCTTGGTTTGAAGGAAAAGACACTAAATGAAGACACCTGAGTTCACTTCCACCTTTTATGCTCCTATTTGTGTGATGTTTACCAAGTCACTTGCTTTCTCTGGGTTCTAATTTCCTCATCTGTGAAATGAGGGAAAATAGAATTTAATTTCAAAACCTTCTCCATATTCTAAAGTTTGATAATTCTCTGAAATAAGTATTCATACTTCACTGATCATCACCAAGAAATAGATAATATCTAGTAGCCATAAGTATTAAAATAATTTGTTACATCACTTTCTTTGCAGAAAGAAACAGATGAGAAAATTGCCTTTCTTACACCATAAGCCTACATTTAGAAATAATTTTTCTTCATGAACACAAGTTTATCTTTTGGGGATGTATTATTAACTTTTTGGCTATTATAGCCAAAATCTAAATTAGCCCTCTTTCCTGAAATGTTCTCGTTATATAATTGTTTTTAAAAGTTTATTATTATTTTCTCTGAGAGAAATAGTATAGTTAATGCTCACCTATAGATTTCAGTAATTATTTGATCATCTATTTTCACATCAGACTATAGGATCCATGAGGGAAGACGTTATTCCTCTTTGGCTAACAATTTAATCCTAGAATTTAGCATAGTGCCTGGCACCTAGTATGTGTCCAATGAAGGAAGAAATATCGTTGGCTAGGCTAACCAGGGTAGTTCCAAGTCAGATGCCATATATCATCTTAGAATCATACAAAAAGAACTTTCATACAGATGTTATATGGGTCCAAGATGGTGGCATAAGAAGACCCTGAACTTACCTCCTCCTAGGAACACATTAAATACATGCTTATAGACAGAAAAATTCCTCATGAGGAAGAACTGAGGGCTGACTGAACAGTTCTGCACAAAAAAATGAGAGGCACCACACAGAAATGGGTAGGAGAGCCAGTACCCAGAACCATGGGCACCCCACCACAGTATACCATCCTGCAGTCAGCTGGGACCCCAGAAGGGCTCATGCCCACTCTCCCACTTTGGGAACACTGAAAAAACAGCAGTTTAAAGGACATCTAGACTTCTCAAGAAAGAAATCCACTTATTAACCCTAGAGAAGCTGTCAAGCAGTTGAGGGAGCCACAGGAACTCTCTGTGAGGTGGTGTTTGAGGCATTGGAAAGTGTATTTGTGGCACTCCACTTCCCCTTGATCACAAGGGCAGAAGCTCAGCCCAGGTGCTCTTGCTGCAGGCCATTGCTGTCCCAGTTTGCCCTAGGCCTCAATCCCACAGCAGATCTACCCTTGTTTCTGGGACTCCCTGAAGCCCTCACCTGTTCCAGCCACAGCTCCTGTCCAGGTGTGGCTTGTTCCAGGACTTCCTACAGACCATACCCACTTCAACTATAGCCCCAGTGGCTCACCTCTAGGAGGCTCTATAGCTCAAACTCACTCAAGCTTCAGCTCTAGGTCCCAGTGTGGCTTTTCCCTGGGACTACCAAGGCCTGAGCCCACTCTAGCTAACTCCAACTGGCCTGCCGATGTGATCTCAGCAAAACTTGTACCTGGGACTTCCCCAGGCCCATGCTCAATCCAGCTACTGCTCTAGGCCCAGGTGAGCGCTGCTCTCTAGGACCCTCTGCAGCCTACCTAGGCCCTAGCTGGCCTGCTAGACTCTTGGTACACAGTCTACAAAGGGGTATTATTTAGGGGACATCAGAGACAATATCAAGCCTATCAATATTTGAGTCATATGGGGCCCCAGGAAGAGAGAGAGAAAAATGAACAGAAAACCAATTTAAAGAAACAATGGATGAAAACTTCCCCAACCAGAAGGAAACAGACATTTAAGTCCAGGAGTGCAGAATCCCAAACAAGATGAACCCAAAGAGGCCTACACTGAAACTCATCATAATCAAAATACCAAAAGTTAAATTAACTAGGATTTTTTAAACTTCAAATTTGGAAAAAAGAAACAATTAAACTTAACTATATACCAAATAGGTAACAAACAATTATTAGGTAATAAATATCGAGGAAAAGTGGAAAAGAATCCAAGTAACTATCAGCTACAGTGCTTTTACTCCTCTCAGTCTGAGGAGCAAAGGACTTAAAGAAGTTTACAGAAAACTTAAGTTTGATTTAATAAGTTATTAATTTGTTGTTAATGGTGGTGTGGACATAGTAATTCTGAAACAAGTTTATGTGTAGTATAGGATTGAACAAAGGTGACATATATTGATCTTGTTGGGCGCTTCTCATGGTAAAAGAAAGGAGCCCCAAATATAAAATAGTGAAAGGCAAGGGTAATATGAAATGGTTATTTTTGCAGTTTGTTCATTGGAAGGACATGAACAATGACACTTAAGCAGTAATGAACACATCTGGCCTCCAGGACTCAGGTTCTAATATAATCTTCTGCTATTAAGAATCAGAATCATTAGTGAAATGGCTGAGTTCAGGGCTGGGGCTGGGAGAGTAAGCCCAGACCATCTTGTTCCAGAAGTAAAAATGTGCTCGAAGAGTGACTGGCACAGTAGCCAGCTTGAAGGAGCTCTCATTAGCCTAATCTGGGACAATCTGGGCATCAAAATAAATAATGATAGCAATGGATTATAACTCATTGAATAAAATCAGAATCCGTGGATCATATTAACAGAAGTAAATAAATAAGGGAGAAATAAGGACACAGTAAAATGTTAAGAAATGCAGAGGGAATGAGGGTTTAGAAATCAGTGTCTGGCTATCATTAGAATAATTTGATTTAGGTAAGAGCCATCAATGTACTATGAAAACCAAGATATTCACAGAACTTCAAATCTCTTTGCAGGTTAGTTATTTGTTACAAAGGGGGAGAAATGGTAACTTTATTGTAGAGAAACTTCGAGGACATGTCCAGGACTTGCTAATCAAAGTTAATAGGGGACAAGTCACAATCACCATCCACCTGATTGAATCAATGAGGAGAAGAGTTTCATTTCTTGGGTGTTTCCTCCACCTGTGCAGAATCTGAACCTAATGAAGTACCAGATGAACCCAGTTGAGGGATATTCTACAAAGTAACTGACCTCGTCTTCTCAAAATGTAAAAGTTGAGGAAGACAAAGAAAAACTAAGACTGATCCAGATGAAGGGAGGCTGAAGAGACTTGAAAACAGAAGGGCAACAGGTGATCTTGTATCGGGTCCTGCAGCTGGAAAATTCTGACTATGGAGAACAAGTAGAACAATGGGTGAGATTGGAATAAGGAATGTATGTTGGAGAAAAGAAATTACGTGACTCACATTTACTCTTTCAGAGTTCTTTAGGTTATTCTTAGTTATTGGCTTTCTTTTTGGAGAAGGTTAGAGATGGTGTTGATTTGACATGAAAAACTTTTCACAGCCACTGTGTGTTGGAGAGTGTTTGACGTTATCTATTTTTGATGTTTGTTATCTATAGAGACTGTAAACCGGGTTTAAGCAGGTAGTGATGATGCTTTTTCTCTACCTCCACTCAAAATTTTATGACTCTTCATATCGATCTGAAACTTTGATTTGGCAAAGGACAGGGTCCAGCACAAATAATGCCTCCTTTTTATTAGAAATCTTTTATTACAACATCATGAGCATGTAATTCTGTAACATGACAATATCACACTCCGTTTGACATTTTAGGTGAAATGTTCAAACTAAAATGATAAATTATGACACCCATATTATTACCCTACCAACTACACTCAAGCAGGTGTTACTTCTGCTGGACTCTGTACTTAGCTAAGCATTTCTGACTCATTGTTCTTCACAAGGCGGTGTGACTCACACCAGCAAGCCTGAGTGAGACCAGAGTCAGCATAAAACCAACAGATGCTGTATGTGCCTATGGAGGACACCGTGGCAAGAAGAGTCGCTGTGGACAGAGCCTCAGCCTGTACTTGCTGGTTATTATGTCCAAGTAATGTAACAGCTTGACTAGTTCAGTGATTTTGGTTGGCTTTATAATTTTCCTTTATAGATCATACCTGTACCCATTGGTGCTTGGATGCTATATAAAAAGTAATGCCATTGGGCCCGTATGAAGAATTTTGAAGGATTGGGCTTAGGTGGGGTTGAAAGAAAAATTATCTCAATCTTTTTTCTGCTCATTTCTTCTCTTTCTTCCTCCCTCCCTCCCTTTCTCTCTCCTCTCCTTCCTTTTCACAGAGAGGCCATATGCTATAGTGAAAAAACTTGGATTTTAGAGTCATGCAGTTATTATTTAGAAACTTCTCTTTATCATTTTCTTTTTTATTGGATTTATTGGATTGACATTGGTTAACAAAACTGCATAGGTTTAGGTATGTAATTCTTTAATACATCATCTGTATATTGTATTGTATGTTCACCACTCTAAGCCAAGTTGGGATTATAGATTAGAGTGTGTTGTAAGGAAGTACTAAGTACTTCAAAAGTACTAAGTTAAAGAGCTCTTGTAATCATCACAAGGATTGAGGGGAAATCAAAAGGACCAAGATGAGAAGGACTACAACATATTCAAGGGAATAAAAGCAGTTCATTCCGGAATTTGAAGAGATCAATAGCAACAGTCGAGGGCAGGGGTAAGGAGGAATTTTAGGTTGTGGAAAGGCTGGGTGCCCATCTCACAAGGCGTGTCTAGTCTTAGGTTACCCATTGGCTGTTGTTGAGTTCTTGGTTCCTCCCTTCTTCAGCTTGGCTTTGGGACAAGGGCCCACTGTCCTGCTGACCTTCTGGACTCCTGATCTGAGTAGGCATATGGTTCTGTTGCTAACTCCTGATCCTCATGTAATCTTTTAAGCTGTCTTCTCGGTCTGGAAAAAGAAAGGCTTATCTTACTAGTCACAATGTGGGACATCCTTGGCCAGCTGGCTATCTCTAAATATCAGCCCTACCCTAATCTGAAGGGTAATGAGCTATGGGGAAAGAAGGTTCTTATCGAGGATCTCTTCTGGCCAGGACTTTGCAATCTGGGGGCACTTTGAGTAGGCCTGGGAATCCGAGGCCAGGCTGACTGAGAGTCAACTCTCACACCACCAGGCCCCTCTGAATCTAAATGCCTTCTGGAAAATCTGAATTAGGCAGACTCTGCAACATGATATCCTAACTACCACTTCACCTATCCTGGGAGTGGGGAGATAAATGATATACAGATTGGTAAACTAGGGGGAGGACTGATTCATTTATTGACTGACAGACGAGCTTTTGGTACAGAAAGTACTGTCCTGGTAGCTGGGCCTGTCCTAGTAGCTGAGAAGAGTCTGAGCTGGGCAGAAGGCACAGAAATACAAAAGCAATGAGCTAGTTTTCAACACGCTCTTTTTTTGAGTGTGGCCAGTGAAATGCTAATTATCCCTGAGTAAGGTGCCCAAATGCTTTATTGTCCAGACATGGGCATCCTGAGAGTGGAAGAAGCTGCTAGTAATTACTGTCCTGGGACAGCAGGCATGAAGCGGCAAACCCAGACACCAGGTTGTCCTGGCACGGAACTCTCTTTTGCTCCCAAGTTTATCTGAAATTAATGGGAAGAACCTAAGGCCAAATTATTTTGGGGTCTTATTCTGGCATTATTTTCCATGCTCCCAAAATCAACTTTTTGAATATTTTCCATTTTATGAAATCCTTATTTTTTATGAGAGGTCATATTAACCATTTTAAAAGAAGACAATTGATTTTTATTCAAAGCCAAGGAGTGGAGTGGTAATAATGGAAAAAAGAAAGATACAATACTGAAAAGAAAAACTTCAGTTGCTTCTTCTGGCTTATATAATTATTGATTAATTGTACCATGGAGGTGGAGACAACATTGCTTTAGAGCACTAGCCCATAAATTGTGTATTATACATTATTAGCTTTGATCATACTATCTGTGTAGGGATAATTATTTGTGTTATTTTTTTTTATCCAGAAAGGTAACAATGAAGAAAATATCTCACATGCAACTAGCCAATGAGAGACCTAGGAGCTACTTTCTTGATTTATGATCTATTTTCTTTTAAACATGTTTCTTGGTAAAATAATAAGCCACATGTCAGTGTGCTGTGAAGGCATAACCATTTTAGCAGCATTAATTTTTCCACCTTAAATTAAGCAGGCTGTGAAAAAAATGGGTGACCAAGTGTTACTTTCATTATTCATTTCTTCCTTCATTAGAATAATATTAAAAATTGATCATTTTTAGCATTAACTTCTAAAGCAGAAATTCTCAAGTCAGGGAGATCTTGCCCCTTGGGGCATATTTGGTAGTACTTGGACACATTCTTGCTCTTGTCAACACGGGGCGTGGACTGCTATGGGCATATAGTGGTTAGAAGCCAAGGATGCTGCTAAACATGCTACAAAGCTCAGGATGGCCACCCAAGCATATTGATTACCTGGCCCCAAATGTCAATAGTACTGAAGTTGAAAAACTGCTCTGTTGCCTCTAAATCACTCATTCATTCATTCAACATTTATTTATTCTGCACCTACTATGTGCCAGGCACTGCCCTACTGAGAATATAGCAGTGAACCATCCAGGAAAAATTCCTGCTTTTGTTGGTTTGCATTTGTTTGATGTCCCTTTGGGTCCTGTCCTCGGTGTTCTTTCCAACCAGGGCTGGTACAGATTTGTCATTTAGAGTAATCCTGAAGGCACTTAACATTCTCTGTCATTTGCTGACATGTAAATGTGATTTCAGTGTGATAACAGTGTGATGTGCAAGAGTGAGGCTCATCTCTGGTGAGTAGTCATGGCCAGCCACCCAGAATATAAATGAAACTGAACAAGTGTTATAGTATGGATTCCTCCTCAATCCTCGTGGTGATTACGAGAGCTCTTTAACTGGTCTCTCTACTCCCAACTTTAGTAGCCTTATTTTCACCATATTCATTTTTACTGAAGGCAAAATTAATAAAAATCTAGCTTCTACCTTCTTATATCAGTCTGTTCTGTTTGCTATAACAAATACCACAGAATGGGCAGCTCTATATAGGCAACACAAATTCATTTCTCACAGTTCTGGAGGCTGGGAAGGCCAAGGTCCAGGTGCTGGCAGATTCAGTGCCTGGCGAGGGCCTGTTTTCTGGAGCTTTCTGGGATCTCTCTTATGCGAGCACTAATCCCATTCATGAGAACTCTGTCCTCTTGACCTAACCACCTCTAACTCTACCTCCAAATGGATCATATTGGAGATTAGGATTCAACATATGAATTTTGGGGGTCATATGTATTTAGTCTATAGCACCATTCATCTTTCATAGCACAACTCAACTACACTCACGTTTTCATGCTGTTGCAATCCTCTTGCCTGCCTGGAATGCCTTCCTTCCCCATTCCCATTTCTTCATGTTCATCTTGGGAAGTCTTACTCATTCTGCAAGGTCCACCTTAAGCAGCACTTCTGTGCCCCTTTCCAGATTTTTAGGAAAAATACTATCTCATAGCATACATTATGGAGAAGACTCAAGAGCAAATATTCTGTCCTTGAGCAAACGGTTCTACTCAGCAAGTTATCTGTTATCTTATTATAAAGTTTCCCCATTTTCTCAATTCTGAATTATTAAATTTCTGTCGCTAATGTTTCTCTTTGTGATCCTGTATATTTTATTTAACCTCTCTGAACAGTCATTTTATAAACTCAAATTCTGTCAAGTTAATATTTCACAATAACTCAAAGAGATGTATCAAATTCTTTGAGTTCTCCATGGTAAAACCAAAGATGAACTAAATTGTCATTCATTAAAGGAATTTGTTTATAATAGTTTTTTTGGTATCAAACACTTTATTCTGACCTGAGCAAAGAAAAATGTTTCCTCCTTTTATACATCTTTAAAATTAGAAGCCACTTATAACAAACCTTTACCATATACTTTTTTTTCTTGTGCACAAGATCATCATTTGTATTTTTCTACAATTTGTCCTTAAATTTTTGAAAAAATGATTATTTACCTTTTTGCTATTTTACTTAGCTCTTTCCCCTTCAAATAAAAGTTTATGTAAGAGAATTAAGGAAATAAAATTAAAAAATTATATATCCTTCATCTTGATTTGAAATTTTCTTATATTATCAACAACACTTATTGTCACAACCTGGGGGAAAGATGTGAATCAAGAAAGAAGAGATTAAAAGGGAAAAGATGTAAAATGGGATGCCACACAGCTTTATTTACTTCATTACTCCAGTTTTAGAGTTAAAATTATTTTTAAAACATCATTTTTGCAAGAGGGGTAAATGTGTATCAATAAATAATTGTAAGAGAAAACAATGCAAGAGGATTTCAACCAGGATATCTTTCAGCCACACCACTTTTGTATTTTGCACTTTCATGGACCATCTCCATGAATGGAAAACTGATGTTTAGATACAACAGGTAGGATGAGTATGGAGAGAGAAAACTAGAACTTATTGATTACCTTCTTTGTGCTGTGCATATGTAATTCACTTCATTTCACCCTTTCAACAACTTTAGGTAGTGTATTTACTTACTTTTCAGTTCAGCACACTGGAGCTCACTATACAGTTAGTTCAGGGGAGAAAGAATTTTGAAAACTAAGGTTTTTTGACTCAAACTCTTTTTCACACAGATGTCCTGTTATGTAGAAAATAAATGTCCTGGGTTTGGGAGTTTGTAATCTAGAAAACAAATGCGAATATATCTGTAAAAAGAAAAATCGATAGACTATATTTATCCTACGTTAATTATGGCAAGAACAACTCCATCTACACAATTATGAAGGTCTATCCTCATTGCTAATCAATGACTCTGAGTTGCTTTACCTGTGACACTAATGCAGAAACACAGATATTCTACTTTGCTGACAATTTTTCACAGATGATATAACATGCCATGTAGACCTTGAAGTTACCCAGATTTAATTCCTTCACTTGTTATACAAATTTGGCAAGGTATTGAATCTCTACCAGACTAAGATTCCTCTTGCTAATTTGGAAAGATGATACCAAACTTACCAGGTTGTTAGAAGGATGAAAGAGATGTTTGATTCATGCTTAATTCTCAGAAATAATGGTTATGACCATTCGTGGCAGCCATTATCACTGGCACATGTTTGGGTACATCTGAATGCGTTTAGAAGATTTTTGGTGGGGGTAGAGTGGTGGACCTACCATAGATGGAGCCTCTGCACTCACTGACCAGCAGTGCTGGCCAGCTTGATAAGTGCACCGAAGTGCTAAGCAAGTGGGTGTGTAGAGGAGAGATGCCAGGGTTGACAAGATACTCAAAAGTAGGAATCAAGGGTTTCACTACATGTACTTTGCAATATTGACTAAAGGAAATGGAAGGAGTCAATGGGAAGCAGGTATAGGAAAGGGGTTGGGGTGAGAGATTTGTTTCACTCAAATTGAACATCTCCAACATGGCAGTTCTTAAGCCAACCATCACATTTTTTTTTCTCAGTGGGAAAAGCTTTTTTGAAGAACTAAAATCACAAAGCACAAAACACACAGTAATTGAACATATTTTTTCTTCCTTATTTCATTCTTTACTGTAATTCATTTTAAAAAATTGTTTCACATAAACCCGATTAACTCTGAAGACAGTCACAATCCATCCAAACCAGTCCAAGTGAAAGTATAAAGAGTAATCAGGCACCCATTATGCAAAATGGAACTTGATTAATTTATTGCATTGCACTGAATAACAAACTGTTAGGCTCTGTATTCCTTTTTTCACATTAGATCAAATAGCTTGTTGCTGCCGGAGCTTATTTCATATCACATATCATTTGGATATATTGCAATGGAGTAGATATTAGTCCATTAAGAGAAATAGACTTAAGTACTTCATTATAGGCTATTTCCATTGGGGAAAGGCAAGGGGACAGGAGAAGTGCAAACAAGGCAATGGACAGAGAGGGACTGGTGTGCATTGCCCATCAGCAAGCTCTGCTGTGGGGGCTGCCGTTGCCATGCCTGGGCCTTGGAGAAAAGCTATGTTTCTAAGTGGGAAGAAAATCCAAAAGAGTTTATGTTCCTTTTCAGGAAAGTGTTGACATTTTAATTACTTTCTGTTTTCTTTGGAGTTACATTTTAGAATTGGAAGCAAGTTAGAAAAATAAGAATTGGCTTTATTAGAAATCAGATGAATTGACATGCAGCCATCACTGGAGAAAGTCCAGATTCAGTTCTCAAGAAATTCAAATCTCCAGCAGAATCCAGAGAGTTAAAAAAAAAGAAAGAAAGGAAAAAAGAAAAAAAAACACTCAGCCATTGATTGAAAAACTAACCAGAAGAATTCCCTACTTAGGGCTAAGGGTCTCTGGGAGCAGCCCGCGCCTCTGTGCAATCTAATTTTTTCTGGCCACGAGGCCCCTCTGGTTTACTTTGTAATTTTTTTTCTTTCAAGTTTGGTCTTTACACTATGGTCTCACAGATGTTGTGAGGAAAGTACAACAGGGGTACAAAAAAAGGAGAATGATCGGGGAAAGTTGGAATGAGTTGGGAGAAATTGGTGGGTTTGGAGTTATTTAGTTTGAGGATAATTCAATACTTTTTGTATTTAATAAAGGAAAACTGCCTGTAAAAGTTAGAGTGGGACCAGAATAAATAACTTAAAATATATTTGTGATATATTTGCACCCTTTCTTCCTGTACCTGGGGTTGTCTAGAATTAAATAAATATTTAGCAAAAACCAGGCTATTTATATGTGCTCCAGGTTCAGCAAATTTAAAAACAGTAACTGGGCACAAGAATAAAATTTTAGAAATCTCTACAAATCCAATTAGCATGTGTGGTGCCTGAACTTGAGGACATCCACCCTTTTTGTCCCTTCCCCAGTCTTACTCTGCTCTGGGGACAATAGGAAAACTTCACTAAGCTTAGACCAGTCAATTCAGAAATAAGTGGATCAAAATGAGTCGCTAAAAATGTCTATAATATTTACTGTGTGCCAGGGGCTTTAATACACTTTAATTTTTCAGAAAAATCTTGAAGGAGATATTATCTCTTTTGTAGACATTGTCATTTCTATTTTACAGATGTGGAAACTGAGGCTCAGACAAGTTAAGGAAAGTTAGGTTGTACCAACTTTTATTATGAAACATTTTGAACATATGCAAAAGAAGAGAAACTAGAACAATGACCTTCTATGCTTATTTTGCTTTACCCACCTGGGGTCAGTCTTCCTCACTGACATCTATTGCACCCCATTATTTTGAAGAAAATCCCAGAAACCGTGTCCTTTCCTCTGTACATCTTGTAATTTGTCTCTAATAGATAGGATTCTTTAAAATTAAATAACCACAGTATATTTACTGTACCTAAAATCATTAACAATAATTTTTAATATCAAAAATGTAGCCGCTGTTGACCTGTCCCCATTTGTTTTACAGTCTTTCTTTCTTTGACTCTAGATCCAAACAGGGTTCATACATTATGACTGCTCAGTGGCTGTGCCTTTAAAGTCTCTCAAAATCTGTAGATTCCCCCCATCATTTCTAATTTTTTCTTTTACTTTTTTGTTGAAGAAATGGAATTGTTTTCCTTGAATATTTTCTAATAGTTTAAATTTTCTTAATTGTATTTCCTGAG
Source organism: Sturnira hondurensis (assembly GCF_014824575.4). Taxonomy (NCBI): domain Eukaryota; kingdom Metazoa; phylum Chordata; class Mammalia; order Chiroptera; family Phyllostomidae; genus Sturnira; species Sturnira hondurensis. Next base: position 4,660,396 of record NW_028088140.1, on the reverse strand, counting down.
GAGTTTTCAAACATACTTTTGTCTTGTTCCTCACACTTCCTATACATTTAGAATTAGAGCCAGATATGTTTTCAGATTCTGGTCCCATGTTTTTTGGAAGACTGCGTAATAGATTGTGAATATGTATTTCCATAGGTAGAGATGCACATGTGTGTAATGTTACCAACTACTGAATGTTTTTGCCTGGATACATTCCTTTTTTTAGTTACTACAAAGTTGTGATATCCTAATTTTATGATTTCTTACAAACATGCACCTTAGCTTTTAGAACAGTTTTATATCCACAGCAAAATTAAGCGGAAAGTACACAGAGTTCCCGTGTGCCTCTGCCCACCCCTCACCCCCACAGCGTCTTCCACTACCAACATGCTGCCCCAGGGCAGTACATTGTCGCAGTGAATGAACTTACTCACCGTTGTAACTCAAAGGTTCGCTCTTAGTTCTTGGTTTTTTATCCCTAGGTTTTGATAAATGTGTAATTGCATGTATCCATCACTGATTTATTTTTTATTTATTAACTGAGATACTTCTTTGAGGACAAACTTCCTTCACATTACCTTTTTGGTTAGGTGAAGTAAAGTTACTATTAAAAAACAAAGAAACAAACTTTGTCTTTTATTTTTATCTGCCAGTTTGTAGAATAGTGAGTTCCTTCTCACTGGTATCCACTAAAGTGAATATAGGTGTTTGTTTTAATTATTAATTAGTAATATTGTCAATATCACTAATACAATTGAGTTTTTAATGTAGTATTTTAATATAGATATATATGTGTATACATAATATGCTGATAATATGATGGTAAGCTTATAAGTTATCAAGTTCTGTGAATCTGCATGATTTTTCTGTCTTGATTTGAAGAAAGTAATTATTAAGGTGGTTTAAAATTTTATTTTCAAAGCAGTATTAAATAAAAAGAAAAACAAACCATATGGGAAAAAGTGCCAAAGATACCTCAGACAAAGGTTTCATCTCCAAAATGTACAAAGAACTCACACAACTCCACTCTAAGAAGACAAGCAACCTAATTAAAAGATGGGCAAAGGATTTGAAAAGACACTTCTCTAAGGAGGACATACAGAGGATCCAGAGACACATAAAAAGATCTCAGTATTGCTAGCTATCAGAGAGATGCAAATTAAAACCACAATGAGATACCACTTTACAATGGTCAGAATGGCCATCATAAACAAAGCAACAAACAACAAGTGTTGGAGAGGTTTTGGAGAAAAGGGAACCCTAGTTCACTGTTGATGGGATTGCAGACTGGTGCAACCACTATGGAAAACAGTATGGAATTTCCTCAGGAAACTATAAATGGATCTGCCTTTTGACCCAGCAATTCCACTGCTAGAATTATATCTTAAGAATCCTGAAACATCACTCCAAAATAACCTATGCACCCCAATGTTCATAGCAGCACAATCTACAATAGCCAAGTGCTGGAAGCAACCTAAGTTCCCATCAGTAAATGAGTAGATCAAAACACTATGGTACATTTACACAGTGGAATACAACACAGCAGAAAGAATAAAGGAGCACCTACCCCTTGCAACAGCATGGATGGAACTGGAAAGCATTATGCTGAGTGAAATAAGCCAGGCAGTGAAAGACAAATACCGCATGATCTCACCTTTAACAGGAACCTAAACAACAAAACAAACAATCAAGCAAAGTATAACCAAAGACACTGAAATAGAGAACAGCTGACAGGGATCAGAGGGGAGAAGGGAGGGAATTCCAGGGGAAAAGGGTGAAGGGTTTGCAGGAACAAATATAAATGACACATGGACAATAACAAGGGGGGGCGTGGAAATGGTAGGGAGGTGGGGGAGTGGCTGGGATGGGGGGAAAATGCAGAAAACTGTACTTGGACAATAACTTTAAAAAATTATCTTCAAACACTTTTTTCCATTTACCGACTCTTACAAAGATTCCCCTGTATCTCTGAAGAAGGTAGGGTAGAAAATCTTGCTTTATGCTATGGAAACAGAAGTAGCTATTTATATAGACATAGGAATAGGAAAGAAAGAAGGAAAATGGGAGGAAAATAAGAAAAACTGAGTGAGCAAACTAGTATTAAAAAGTAAGCTGATCAATAGGCTTATTGTGTAGCCTGAGAAAAATTATTGCAGTTAATTTATTGATACGGTGTCCTGTGACATTTTTGAGAGATGGTTAAGCTTGAGGACTTGAAACTCAAGACTGCTTGCGTTAGTCAGATATCCAATTCCAGTACTTTTCACTTGTGACCAGTTTTCCAAGTTCCTTCTCTGTGCCTCAGCTTCTTCATCAGTCTCATAGGAATAAAGCAGCTCAAGCTTATAGGGGTAAAATAAATGAACACATAGAAAGTACTTAGCTTGCTCAGAGTAAAGGCTCAGTAAATGCTAATTTATTTTGTTGTCTTGATGATAATAATTATGAATGTGTAGATGACAAAGTAGTGTCTCTTTTTGGACACAGACTAAAACAAGAGTAAAACATATTTGTTGACTAACTACTAGGGGCAGATACTGAACTAACATCTGTATTACCATATTTTTAGGGTGACACACTGGACCATAAGATGCACATAGGTTTTAGGGGAGGAAAACAGAAAAAAAATTGGAGCAAAAAATGTGGTGAAATATTTAATGACATAAATAACATAATATTTCACCAATGTAAATGTAAACTACATTTACTAGCCAGGTAAGCTACATTCAAACTATGTGATGCACCCCCTTTCCTCCCAAATTTGGGGGGAAAGTGCATCTTATAGTCTGAAAATATGGTTTATATGATTTATTATTGATTTTAATATTTAAAAAGCTACCATTATTATTTTATTCTAGCACAAGAACTGGCATAGGGAAGGGATACAGTATACCTTTTTGTGTGAATTGGGCAATACCCATATTAGGTTTTGCTAACACCTGCAGAGAACTTTTACAAGACAGAGGAGGACAGAGCAATAGCAAGAACAGAACTTCAACATTCTGTAAAAAAAGCTTAACAGACAAATCCAGTACAGGTACTCAAGCACTATGGTGGGCAGCACGGACTACAGACACATGATTCTAGAATCGCCCACAGCAAATCAATGTCGACATTCACCAAAGTGTTTTCCTTACACAGGAAAAGAAAGAAAGAGGAATAATTTTTGAATCACTCCTCCAACCACGGAAATGACTTTAATTAACAAATCATCTGTTGGCAGACTTTTCTGGCAGATGTACCTGCAACTTGGAAGGATAACAAATGAACCAATTCCTTACTCTGGAGCTGACACTGATAATCTTGCTGAATTTGCTCTGAGAAAAGAATCCTGGGCAACAATACATCTGGCGCTCTGTTCGCAGAACTTGTCATGTCGTTGACATGTTCAGCCTCCATTGTCCATACCACCCTGACAGCAGGTTCTTTATATTTCAAAGAAATTGCAGTCTGAATTAATATAATTAGAATGTAACTGCTCCTCACTGCACAAACTCTTCATTTCCAGGAGTAAAGATTTGATAACACTGTGCTCAAAACCTTCCCCGCGATGGCCGGAGGGGCGCAATCGATGATAAAAGAAGGATATGCACGATTTCATCAGCCTTCTTAAGTTCCAACTAATGGAAATATAAGAGAAGAAGAAAACTGTCCTATATCTGGCGTATCTAAGTGGAATGTGTTCCAAGTTTGCCCACCTGCATCTCACTTTTATAAAATATGTAGTACAGGGTGTCTGTGGTAAGAGAAAGACATGAAATAGGAAAGATTGCATATCTTCCAACAGAAAATTATATGGAATAGAGTGAATAATTCATGGACAGGATCACAGAATTAAGAGGTGGTTGAATAACTTCATTCATTCTTCACTGCTTCACTGTTAACATTGATGTCACTAATCAAGCAATTATCACCAAGTAAGCAACAACTCGGGTGCTTGATTTTTGAATTTCATTGTTATGTTTCTGCAAATACTCGATTGTTGATATAGTGGAAACGGACATCAGCACCTTTACTTTGGAAGTAAAATTGATTTACAGTCTTTCCAATAGTTGACATTTTCACCTTGAATGACCCACTTCAAGGCAATAATGAGCTGACATGTCCAAGTGTAGGCTGGTACCCACAACCTCTTCTCTGAAGAATATAAAATTCATCTTTGTGTATCTTAGGGAATGAATATATGCATTCCCCCCAATTTGTATATTTAAGCCCTACTTCCCAGTGTTATGGTATTCTGAGGTGAGGTCTTTGGGAAGAAATTAGGTTTAGAGGAGACCACGGAGATCCCATGACAGGATTAATGTCCTTATAAGAAGAGGAAGAGATACAAGAACTCCCTTCCCCTCACCCCTCATCTCTGGTATGCAAGGACACAGCAAGAAGGTTGCCATCTGAAAGCCAAGAAGAAAGCCCTTACCAAAAATGGAATGGGTTAGCACCTTGATCTTGATCTTCACAGCCTCCACCACTCTGAGAAACAAATTACTGTTGTTTAAACCACGCAAATTATTTTGTTATGATAGACTGAATTGACCCTGAGTAGAAGATCATTGGGTTAGTGAACTCTGAGAAGGGATAATGTTTTCATTGTTTTGGTTTTCTTTGAAGCACTTATGGATTGCCACATAAAATTCTGTATCAGAAATTGCAATAAATAGAAATATGGACAATGGGTAATTGGTACAAAAATAGGGCCAAGGTTTGTGAGTGACAGCGGGGGTTCAAGAGATGAGTAGTGCCCTTTTAAATTTTAAACCAAATACATTATGTTAAAAAGCTGTGTAGCCTTTACTTTGTCTTGATAAAAGGTAGACAGACCTTTCCAGTCGGCTTCCTGGTGAAGTCCAGAGTGATTCCTTGCCTCTAGGTCATCCTGTGGAATGTCTTCTTCTCCCTCCCCCACCTGGAGTGATTGTCTACCATTCTCTATTGCTAGCCCAGTGCTTTCCAGAATTAGATGGGCTTCAGAATGGCATTTACGTATGTGTGTGTGTGGCGGTGGGAGAGTGAGGGAAAGGACTTATTAGGATATCAATGGTTGGGTTCCCCAGATCCACCAAGTCAGAATTTTTAGCTGTTATGCCCACACTGTGTAAATTGAAAATCATTTCAGGTGCTTTTGATGCTCACTGAACTTGACCCCCTTAGTCCAATATTCTCTTTCACTGATACTGCCAAGGTGGGTCTGTCTATCTATGGATGATGTATGTGATTTTAAAAAGTGAATAAACTTAATTTGTATAAATGCAACTCCACTAAGACATTTTGGGCCAGTGATTATTAGAGGAACTTATAAGACCAATCTGTCAAACTCTCTTCCTATTCATGACCTTCCCCCTTCCTTATGTCATTATTACCTATGTTTAGTTTCTCAGTCTATCTGTCTTCTCTGGATTAGAAAAAAATTTAATGGCATTAAAGGAATTCTTGGGGGTGTGGGTAGAAAGTAGATTCAGGAGGGTGGAGTGTCTACCCTTTGTTTGACCAATGTATTGCATGATATACCTATCATGTGGAAAACAGCTTGATTTATCCAAAGGTGGTAATTGTGACTCCCAGGACTCAGCCTATTGCTAACACCCCAGAGGACTGTGTTCTGGGAAAAAAGTCGTTTTACAGTTTCAGGAAATTTACTTTGCAACATATGCTTTAGGGATTTATATTTTAATTAAAAAAATCTTTTAATAGTGTAAATAAATGCCCTTTCCTATAATGCATTTGTCTTAATAGTCTGAATGTATAATAATAGGATTGTATCTTATAAACACATGTTTAGATATATATGCACAGATGGGAAATATTGGGCTTGCAGGAAAGGCCCCTTCTCCAAGCAAGGACATTCAATAGAACTTGCCTGCATTTTCTCTAAGGAATATGAAATTCTGGCTCGAGGGCAGGATGTTTAGGGAATTCTTGTTCTTGGCCTCCTGGCTTCCATCAGCTGCTGGCTCTGACATTGTCTTTTTAATTTTTAGTGGTCATAAGAGAATTCTCAGTGGGGTGGCTAGGGAGTAAATTAAAGATGGGAGAGTTCCTATCCCTTGTTTGACCAATGGATTATGGGATAGTCTAGTCATGTGGAAAGCAGGTGGATTAATCCAAGGGAGGTGATAGTGACTCCCAGGACCTAGTCTTCCCAATAACACTCAAGAGGGCTTTTCCCTGAGGTTTATGGAATAACCCGATTGGTGATCAGCTACGTGAAGTGAATATATAATGATTGTTTTCCAATTTTTAAAAATTGTTAAAGAAGTACATACACAAAAGAGAAACTGTGTGTGTAGGTAAATGTTGTAGGGGAATGTTGAAGATAAACATTGAAAAGATAAGAAGGGAGAAAGTTTGGAATCAGAGAGATGTGGATTAGAATCTACCCTTATTGGTTGTATACCCTTTAGTACATGAATTCACATCTCTGAGCTTGTCTTCTCATCCGGGAAATGGGAAAAATCTCTCTCTCCCATGGTGGTGGTAAGAATTTGCCAAAATAAATTTTGTAAAAGACTTAGTAAAATGCTTAGAATATAATAGTTCTTGACACTTGCATGCAAGCTAACAGTATTCTTATTGCCTGTAGCCTAGTATGGTAGTTCTAGCCCATGCTTTCCAGGCAAGCAGATTTGACTTTGAACCCCTTTTGATTTGGGGCAGAATTACTGATGTCAGCATTCCTAGCACTGAGGCTAAATAATATTTTAAAGAATTAGTCAAGATCTCTTAAATCAATACTATTATTGTTAAAAAATAGATTTTGGTTTTGTCTGTATTCATGATCTATGAACTGAATTCCCCTAGGCCTTGCTTTAAGCTTACAAGCATTCTTCCTAGTTTGTAAGAATTAATTTTTTTAAAAAGCCCTCAGAAACAATTAACATTCACAAGAAAGTAAGAAGTCTTCACAGCAATTTTTTAAATCATATTTTTCTCTTTTCTGGAAAAAAAAACAATGAAGAATTGCAGTTTTTATATGTAAAACAGTAGTTAGCTTTTATATGGATGACATTTTTCTAAAAGCCTAGAATAATTTCACATTTGCAGAAAAACACTCTGTTCCCAAGTTGGATCTGATTAAATTTCAAATTTATATTAACATCTCATTATTTTTGAAAAAAGTGAATGCCATGCTTAATGGAAAATACTCCATGTCTGCCAGCTCTGTTTTTGTGGGTTCCTGAGCAAGGCTGTCTTGAGACCCAGGAGGGCTGGGTCTCAGCTGCATCCTTGTTAAAACAGTCACCACGGGTAAATACTGGCCCTTAGATTTTCCTTCCTTTCCCCTCTCCCATCCCTACATTGTTTCAGCCACCAGCCCATTAATATTTTCTCTGAAGCAAGGAAAAGGGAAGGACAAAGATGACTTTGAAAGAATAACACTTCTTTCTATGGACTTAAATAGAACACTCAACACAAAACATCCTGTGTTTTGTTTTAATTGATGACACACTGACTACAGTAGTGGGTGAACTAAAAACCAGGCCTTGTTGTGCACATAGGCATTGTTTTAGTCACATTTTACCCGACTGAGGGAAAGTTGTTGGTTAACATTAACTACCTGGCCCCTCTCCTCCACACTCCTGATTTCCTTATCCCACTATGCCTTTTGTTCTCTCCATTGTGGTTATTACATTTTAACATGTTTTTATTATGTTTTTGTTATTCTCTGACTCCCCTGGCCATAAAAGAAGCCCATGACATAAGGATCTTTTTAAAATGTTGTTCACTGTTGAAGTCTCTCCTCTAAAAACAGTGCCTGGCACAAAGTAGCCACTTAATAAATATTTGCAACATAAATGAATGGACTAGTTTCTTCCTCAGTGTTCTTTTTCTTCCAATTATGGGGAAATAACTGGTAAAAATATGATACAAAATTCTATAAATATAATACATTTATACCTAGTGGCTATATTTGTAGCTTACATATCTTAGTTGGTGAAGAAGAGATACAGATTTGGATCTGTGTTCTCTTTGTTTTTGCTTTTTTCAAAATCTGACTCTACCACCTCCCAACATTATACATATTTCTTTGCTTATTATCTGCCTCCCCTTACTAGAATGTAAGCTTTTTGAAGGCAGGATATTTTGTATTTTGTTCACTCTTATAGCATGCTGCTTAGAACAGTGTCTGGCACAGAATAAATACTCAAGACATATTTGTTAAGTAAGTGACTGTTTGGATGAGTGTGGTTAATATAGACCATTTATGCCTGGCCCTGATTGCATATGGACTCCACAGCATGACTGGACACTAAGACGGTGGTACTACTGAGGTGGATGGTGGGTAGTGAGATGAGAATGGAGAAAAGATGACCAAGATGGCACTACTATTTTATATAATATAAATATATATGTGTCTATCTATCTATCTATCTATCTATCTAATCTATATAGAGAGATAGGCCAAGATCCAAATCACAAGCTCTCTCTCCATATATATCTATCTATAGATAGATACACAGACAGATAGATGAATAGATAGATAAATATGGAGAGATAGATAGATGGATATATATATATAGAGAGAAAGCTTGTAATTTGGATCATGGACTATCCACCTATTTTCAGAATAAATTGAAATTTTTTTATTTCTTTATGTCACATTTTTATTATCTGTAAAGTTAAAACAATGTTACCTAACTCATGGCTTGAGTGGGAGGGTGGAAAGGGCCTGACACATAATAGTTGGTCAGTAATATCAGCTGTCAACATTATCATCCCCATCATCCTAATCACTGTCTTCATCCAGGAATCGGCAGGCTACAGCCAAGTCTAGCCTTCAGCCTTTGGTTGTTCATACAATTTTATTGGAATATACCCATGCCCATTTTTTCACTGTCTAAAGCTATTTGTCATTGTAATAGGAGAACTGAGTAGTTACAAGAGACTATACGGTTTGCAAAGCCTCAAATATTTTCATTCTTGCCTTTATGAAAAAAGTTTGTGAACCTTGCTCTAGAATATGATTCATCAGCAATATAACTATATCCAAGCCCAGCAAAGTGTGGTGCACAGACCAGTGTGACACACAATCTGTTTGTTACTGAGCCGTGACAAAGTCAGTCAAGAAAGCAAGAGTGTTTACAATGTTTTATAACAATTTTACATGTTGTTGACATCCAAGGGCATGATTTTGGTATATGCAAATATGATGGCTTATGACACGGAAAATTAAAAAACCCTTGCTCTTCCCATTGAAATACACTTTGGTGTTTTGTAATAGGAGTTGCTACATTGGTAACTTAGACATATTCATGTGGTTTCAAATGAGAACATCTGGGGGCTCATCAGGTGGGAGTAACAAAGAGGTCCTGAGATTGCAATTGACCCAGGAAGGTTGATGAGTGAGCTCACTAATTATGTCATACAAATGGATTTTCTATGCAGATGAATGGGTCAACCACTGTTCACATATCAACTAATGTAGTGGTAATGTGTTGCTTCATATGTAAGTAAAGGTAGCCACTTCAGGATATCATGTGTGTCTCACATACATATGTAAGTGATCTTTTTTGAGATAAAGGTATTTTAAGGTGATAATTCATCTTCTCTGAATAGGAAGCCAACAACTTTTCCTGGAAATCTAGCAGAACAACAATTCTTATGTTTTGTTGCATGTGTGCTTTAAAAAAAAACAGACTGACTTTTTTCCTTTTCTGTTTTGGAATTGGTTCCAAATAGCAAAGGCTGCCAGAAAAAACAGACAAACTCTCAGGAACAACAATGGCCATTATGTGTGCAGTAGGAGCTGCCAGACTTTGATTACTGGCCAGACATTAACCCCTTTGGTGTCTTATGGGGGAAATGCCAAGTCTGAATCTAGACACTTCCAGGATTTTAAGTCACTCATGGTGCAAGATCAGGTGATTTATAATGTTTTGTGCAAAAAAGGGCTATTGTGAGAAGGAAGTGCAAGTTCAAGGCCACATCTCCTTGTTTCCTGTATTCTGCCATGAGTCATTCTGTCAAGTGTATGTAGACTCAATCACTTCCATTTTCCCCTTTGCAGGCTGGCAGACTGTGGGTAAGAAGCACGTTGCTTTTGCCATCTCCCCTCCTGTAATTTCAGCTGGATGAAGGAGCGATACAAATTCAGTACTCACAGAGGAATACCTGTGGGTTCCTTGAGGCCACCATCTACAGAAAAACTAGAAAGTTGAGTTTCTGCAAATGCTTTTGTGATCATTTTCTGCCTCTCTGTCTTATGCCCTGTAGGTCAACAGCCTGTGCCCCACTTTGAGACCTCAGATAAGCAGAGAGCAATGTAATACTGGAAGGGTGATACTATATATATGTGTGTCTTGTATATGTATACATTTGTCGGTGTAGTTCATTTGTTTTTTTAGTTTACTCCTTTATATATATTTATTGATAGTCTATTGTGGGGTGGCTGGGGATACAAGCACAATAAAAGCCACTATTTATTGAGAGCTTATTGTAGTATCATGTTAAGCATTTTACATACATACTTAACCCACTTAGAACTTAAAAAAACCTTCATGAGATAGCCTCAGTTTGTGTTTGTTACATGCCATTGAGCTGATGCCAATTCTTGGAAAACCCTCTAAATGAGTGATACCCACAATGTCCTGTCCTCAATAGCCCTGCTCAGCATAGGCTTCTCTCATGGACTTAATCCATCTCATATTAGGTTTCTCTCTGTTCCTGCTGCTTTCTATTCTTCCCAGACTTACTGTGTTTTTCAGAGAACCCAGCTTACTCATGAAGTACCTGCAGTAGGATAGCTTCAATTTTGTCCAACTTGCCTCCAGTGATATTTTAGGCTTTATTTGCTCTAGGACCCACTTGCTTGCCTTTCTGGCCATCCACAGTATCTATAGAGCTCTCCTCTGACACTGTACTTCAAATGAATCAGTTCTTTTTTTCTTCTTAGCCCTTCTTCACTGTCTAGCTTTAGCATCCATTCATCATAAGTGGGGATACAAGTGTGTGGATGATTTTAGCCTTGGTCTCTAATAACACATCTTTGTTCTTGAAGATCTTCTTGTCTGCCCTTCTTTCTTAATTCTTTCATTGCTGCCCTCCTCAGGATCAGCCTCCTCTTGATTTTATGGCTGCAGTGTCCATTTCAGTTGGTGATGAACCAAGGTAAGAAAAATTTTAACAATTTTGATATCTTTATTGTTTATGTTAAAATGTGTTTCTTCTCTAGTCATGATTTTTATCTTGCAGATGTTCAAATGAAGTCCTGTTCTGACACTTGATTTTTTCACTTTTACCAACAGTCATTTCAAACCATTGCTACTTTCCACCATTAAGATGGTCCATCTGCATATCTTAAGTTATCGACATTTCTTCTACCAATTTCACCCCCTGCTTCCTCTGAGTCTAGCCCAGTTTTTTATATGATATGTTTGTATGAACAGGGATATAAATGTGTACCCTTTTCTGACTTTTTTGCTTGTAAGATACCATCCCATTTGTCTGCATTCTGACCTTACAGTGTCTTCCTGCCACAATCCTGGTTAAGCACCAGGACAATTGAGCATGGAGGCGTGCCCAGCTCTTTCAGAGCGACCTGTAGCTTTTCATGATTGATGCAGTCATAGCCTTGACTGTGGTCTATAAAACATGGACTTTCTTCTAGAATTCATTGGAGCACTCTAGTATCTACATTAAATATTACATATTAGCATTGAATCCCAGGAAGCTCAAGGGTACATGGCAATTAATGTCAGAGCTAGGATTCATACCCAGATCTGTCCAACACAGAACTCACTCATTTATTTTGATGAATTGCCTTCCTAAAGTGAATAAAAAATAAGAAATTTACTTAGTTTATTGGAATTGACATTCTGTTTGGTGAGAAAGCTATGCAATGTAGAATAAAAAGGTTGTAACACAGCTATGTGCAAAATGACTAATTCTGTTGGTGGGCAGGAGAAGCTTGGAGAGGGCAGAGGAAGGCACCATAGAAACAGTAGTACTTATGCTGTGCCTCTGCAGAATATAATATTCAGGAGAAAAGCAAGGACTTACAACCTAGACTACTCTATCCAGTGAAGCTGTCAGTTAGAATTGAAGGGCAGATAGTGTTTACCAGAGAAGGTAAAGTTAAAGGAGTTCATCATCACCAAACCATTATAATATAAAATATTAAATGGACTTATTTAATAAAAGGAAGCCCTGGCTGGTGTAGCTCAGTGGATTGAACACGGGCCTTTGAAGCAAAGGGTTGCCAGTTTGATTCCCAGTCAGGGCACATGCCTGCGTTGCAGGCCAGGTCCCCAGTGGGGGACACATGAGAGGCAACCACACATTGATGTTTCTCTACCACTCTTTCTCCTTCCCTTCTCCTCTCTCTAAAAATAAATAAATACATAAAATATTTTAAAAAAGAAAAGAAATCCAAATTATGAACATCAAAATGGTAATAAATTCACAACTATCAACAACTGAATCTGAAAAACAAACTAAGCAAACAAGCACAACAGAAACACAATCATAGATGTGGAGATCATTTGGAGATTTATCAGTTAGGGGGAAGGAGGGGGAGATTGGGAGAAAAAAGTTCATGAATTAAGAAGTACACATTGATGGGTACAGAATAGACAGGAGGACGTTAAGAACAGTATAGGAAATGGAGAAGCCAAAGAACTTTTATGCATAACCGGTACATATAAACTAAGGGGGGTATTGCTAGAAGGAATGGGGGTGCCAAGTGGAAGGGGGCAAAGGAGAAAAAATTAGGACAACTATAATAGCATAATGAATAAATATATTTTAAAATACAGAATATTAGGGAGAGAGAGAGAGAGAGAGAGAGATATTCAGTTGGGTATACTTGTATGAGAAGAGACCTGGACTTACAACTCTGGCTTCTACAGTTCCAGAGTAATTCCATGATACAGAATAGAGAAACTTGACAGTGGGACAATTTTCAAGTTGCACCTTCACTTACCATGTTCATATCATTTTGCACTTTGTTCTCCATGGCATTGCCATGCCTTACTAAAAGGAATACAGGGAGAAAGCGAGTTCAGAGGTGGGTAGTCCCCCTCTGCCCACTGTAATGTTGGGATGAAGGTGTATACCAGCTCTGGTAGGGAAAATGCAGGCTTTGGCCATGTCTTAGTGACACATGATATACTTGGTTCTCTTCCATTGCATTGTTCCATCCTGAAGAGTATGGCTGCTAGTTCTTTCACCAGATACAAGGGGACAGATAAAGAAAGGAAAGTAGTGTCCACAGACAAGCCTGCATGAAGATGACTGTGATAGAGGCAATATTCTATCAGAACACTGGAAGTAAAGTGATATATGTCCAGTCCCAGCCAGCAATCTGGCTCAATGTGGAGCAATGGTGTTACAGTCAGGGTGCTCCAAACCTCAGGCTCTTCTACATGAAATAAATGATAAGCAGTGAACTTAGACATGATGATCTGCATGTTGGCAACCACATCACATTCTTTTGAAATTTCACTTTGAGGAACTGAGATCAATCACAGAAATTTTGGGACTTAAGATTTCAGAATGCAATGACCATGGACTGCTCACTTGCAATAATTCTGTTTTGTGCATATTTTAAAAGGGGATACTTGGCTTTCCTATATTCCTTACAAAATCCTCCTAGCCTTCAAATCTTCCTGTAAAAGCTTCTGCTCCAGTCTTAAATAAATCCTGTGATTAAATATGATTATAGGATATTTACATGTATCCTTGTTAATTGTATCAAAAGATCATGAAAACAAATGCCCATCATTAAATCCCCAAAGTGATTGGATTGGCATGAGAGATGGGTTTGGGGCTGGCATGGGGAGAGAGGATCTGAATCTGGGGTTTCATGAAATCCGAAACAATAGAACAGCTGCTTTTCTATAAACAGATTATTATTATTATTTCTACCTAGACAGCTTGATAGCAGGCATTATCTTCTTTCTAGTGTCTTATCAAGTTCCGGCTGTGTGCAGCATGGGTGATAAGGAATGAGAAATGTCACCCATGGGATTGCCAAGGATTATTTTTATGCACTGCTGTTCAGCAGCAGCCAGTCCGTTAGAACTGAAAAGTAGTCCTATTGTTCATGCTGGGCAGTTGCTATTGTGACTACACCAAGAGAGCAAAAAAGGATGTAGTTGCCATTGTATGGAAGATTGAAATTTCATTAGTCTCAGCTAAAGTTCAAGCAGTCTTGATTTTGAAAAGCAGAATCATTATGGAATATCTTTGAAGAGAGAGAAGACAAGAGAAAGAAAGAAGCATGAAATGAGCTCAGAGCTTTTTAGGTCTATGAGGGAGTACAAAAGAGAGAGAGAACTATAATACTTTCAATCACTGGAACTTAAAATGCCAAGCATATAAGCCTCAAAGGAATTGAGTACCATCATATAACTATTACCCGTGATCCAATTGTTTAATATAAAAACTCCATCCTACATATAAGTCATCAGAAAATAGTTAATTTACTAATTTCTGTTTGTCTTTGTTTCATAATAAGTTCTTAAGTGAAATTAATTTGTTGGTATTGAAATTTTTACCTTTGCTCTTCTATGAAAAAATAAATGCTTTATCACTAATATAGATGTGTTGGCTCTAAATATTTGAGGAAGAAAAACACATTTTCATATTTTTATTCTAGTATCTCAGTTTCTTAACCTTTTATCTTCCTAGAGAAAGACGGCATTAGGGAAAGAAATAAAGCAAGAAATGAAGCATTTGACTTACCTGTATCATAAAGCTTCCTCGCAAAATATTCAGAGTGCAAGTCTTTTTAATGCACAGTTTGGGATCAAGTTGATATTATAATGTAGGCTGCTTGGAAGTGAGTCAAATAAAATGTTTCCAATATCCTAAATCATTATTCTGAATTTGGAATTTCAAATGAATAAAATACTTTGCTCCTAAACCAACAACTTCTGAAATTGGATTTTGGTCATGAAATCATTATAATGGAGAGTGGGAGGAGGTTGGAAAAGCAGAGGGCAAAAAGGACACAGAGGAAGAAAGGAGCACATGGGAAAAGAGGAAGGGCCTTCGACTCCGTTCCAGAGTGCCATCTCAGGAGGGCAAGGACCGGCTCCGGTGTTTCTACACCACCTCGGACAGAGTAAACAGTGGGGGTTAAAGGGGTTAGTGAGAGGTATGTAGAAAAAAAGCAGTTTTGGCGGTAAGAATCCAAAGGAATATTTTCCTAACTAAACAAGATATTTCAAGTTTTCACCCAGTATTTATTAAGAAGCCTAGAGCTTTTCCAACTTTAATACACAGATGAATTAACTGGGGCTCCTGTTAACATCCAGATTCTGACTCAGTAGGCCTGAATTTCTATCAAGTTCCCAGGGGATCTGATGCTGCTGGACCAAGAATACACTCTGGATAACAACGTGCCAGAGCAACACAGGAGCTGCTGGACTGGGAGTTATATGCTCTGGGTGGTAGCCTCTGATCTGAACTATTGGTGTTTTTAAGCCAAGTTATTAGTTTTTTAACCTCAATTTTACCATCTGTATAATGAGTGAGGTGAGTCTACGTAATTTCTAGGGTTCTTAGTTCCTTAATGTTTTAAAATAAAAGGAAAGAAAAAAGGTACTAAAACATATTTTAAACATACATACCTCTCCATTAATATTAATATTTAGACTCATACACTGGAAAATTAATTCAAATATCTCATAATTGCTGTTTACTTCATCCCACATCACAGGCTCAGAAAAATACAAATGCATTAACTGAGAATGGCTAAAATTTTCTCACATATTCTCTCGTTATCTTTTCCTCAGTTTTAATAGCTGTACTATGTCTACATTCTCAAATAGCCATTCCATGCCATGCTCTCCCTTTGACTCGCTATTTAGTCTTAGTCCTACATGTAATTGTTTAACAGTCATGAGCAGATCTTATGTCAACGTCTCTCCAGGCAGCTTGGGTGTCTAAAATTTGTTCTCTAGGAGACACCTCAGAGAGAAAATGAGAGCAACATTCTCTGAGTTTGTGCATGTTGATAAACATTCATCTGTGCTTGTTATACTTGAAGACCAGTTGTGCTGAATAGAAAATCCTTGATTCACATTGTTTTCTTTGAGTGCTATAAATACATCACTCCACTTTTGTCTGGCATATAGTGTTGACAAGTCTAATGAAAATCTAATTGTGTTTGTTATATAAACTGCATGTTCCTTCTGCTTAGATGCCTACATGATGTTTATTCCTTTTCTTTCAAGTTCAATAATTTTACTAAATTACTTCTTGTTATTGGTTGATATAGATGGATATTCTTAGATAGGTGATGTACTCTTTCAATTAGTAATTTAATTTTAATTTTGAAAATACTTTCTTTAGTCTTATTATTTTTTTAGTATGTGCCTTGTTCTCTCACTTTGATTTCATTTTGTGGACTTCCTGTTTTCTCTGTGTTGGATCTACTCTGTCTTTAATTTGTCAGCTTACTTGAACTCTTTCTTTTAACTTCCTTTTTTATTTTAAAAATTCTTGTTTTCAACTTCTTTTTCTCTGGGAGTATTATTTGTATATTTATTCTCTCATGCTCTTTCTAGTTAAGACTTAATTTCTGAAACAATTTTTCTTTTATTTTAAATGGTTTGAGTTCTATCATCTCTTTTCTGAGTTTAAAATTGACTTTTATTTTAATATTTTAGTTTATTATTCTTAATTCCTTTTAGTTTACTTTGAAAATAAAGGCAATAACCTGGGCGTATTCTATGAACACATATTTCTGATGTGTTTTCAGTGTCTTTGGTGTCTCATTTTGCTTCTTATTCTCTCTTTTGCATGTTGTAATTGAATTGTTGCTCATTTTTATGTGAAAAGAGTTTTTCTGAATTTTTAGAAATAGGCATGGATCAGGGTAGCTTTGGCAACTTCACAAAGCTCTCCCTTTTGTTTCCATGAAGTGCTAAAAATTTAACTGCTTACTTTCTGAGATTTCCTGGCTGTGATTTTTCTTTTCCCTTTGTCTCTATTATCTTTATCTTGATCTATTCTGAACCCACTGTCAAAAGTCTGGTCAGGCTCTATTCTGCAAGGGAGCCCTGGCTGGTCAGTTTCATGAATTCACTGTGATCAATCAGTTCTAGTCCCTTCCATCTAGTATCTGTTGGCTAAGTTTTCTGCTCTCTTCTTGGGTTCATCAGAGACTCTGTGCTTTCTTCTGCTTTCTTCCACACAAATGGCAGGTCTTGTGTATTTTGAAGGTTTGTCCTTATTTGCTTGTGCTTTGGATTTTCTGGAAATACTCCGTCACCTAATTTATTGTTTTTTTTTTTTTTTGGTTTCGTTACTTGGTGGTTTTATCTGTTGTTATGTGATGATTAGGAGAGATGAAGAAATTATGTCACTGCTGTCACTACCCCACAATTTTTCTCAACCCTAAAACATTTTTAAAATGTACACTGTATTTAAAGCACAACAGTATTATCCAACATACACAGCCCATAAGAAGGTGGCCTCCTGACACAGAACTTTGCATCATAGATCTTAGAACTAGACAGAAGAGCCTCAAAAAGTCATGTGGTTCAGTTCCCTGACAAATACTAGTGGCTCAAAAATCATTTGTTTTCTTCTAGCTGGTTTTCTAATGTGTATTGATAGTTTAGGTTTAGGTTTTGTGTTTGATCCTGGCTAGAAGTTTACATTTAACAGGTTATTTTTATAAGCCTCAGTTTTCTTATTCTTTTTTTAAAACTTTTTTTATTGTTGTTCAAGTACAGTTCTCTCCATTCCCCCCCACCACTACCCCCACCCAAGCCACCCCCACCTCACACCCTCGATCCTACTCACTTTTGGTTTTGTCCATGTGTCCCTTATAGATGTTCCTGAAAACCCTTCCTCCTTCCCCTCCATCACCCTTCACATCTCCCCTCTGGTTACTGTCAGTTTGTTCTTTATTTCAGTGTCTCTGGTTATATTTTGCTTGCTTTTTTGTTTTGATGATTAGGTTCCACTTATTGGTGAGATAATATAGTATTTGCCTTTCATTGCTTGGCTTATTTCACTTAGCATAATGCTCCCTAGTTCTATTCATGTTGTCACAAATGGTAGAAGCTCCTTATTTCTTTCTGCTGTGCAGTATTCCATTATGTAAATGTACCATAGTTTTTTATCCATTCATTTCCTGATGGCCACTAAGGTTGCTTCTAGCACTTGGCTATTGTAAATTGCACTGCTATAAACATTTGTGTGCATAGGTTCTTTTCTTTGGGTGTTTCAGGATTCTTAGGGTATAATCCCAGCAGTAGCATTGCCAGATCAAAAGGTAGTTTCATTTTTAGTTTTCTGAGAAAATTCCATACTGTTTTCCATAGCGGTTGTACCAGTCTGCATTCCCACCAACAATGCACTAGGGATCCCTGTTCTTTACATTCTCTCCAACACTTATTGTTTGTTGATTTGTTTATGATGGCCATTCTGACTGGTGTGAAGTGCTCATTGTAGTTTTAATTTGCATTTTCCTGATGGCTAGGGATGCTGGACAACCTTTCATATATCTCCGGACCCTCTGTATGTCTTCTTAGAGAAGTGTCTACTCATGTCATTTGCCCATTTTTTAATTGGGTTATTTGGCTTCCTGGAATGGAGTTATGTGAGTTCTTTACATATTCTGGAGATCAAGCCCTTGTCTGAGGTATCATTGGAAATTATGTTTTCCCATACGGTTGGTTCCCTTTTCATTTTCCTGATGTTTTCTTTACCTGTGCAGAAGCTTTTTATTTTGATGAGATCCCATTTGTTTATTCTTTTCTTTATGCCCCTTGCTCTAGGGGATGTATTGGTGAAAATATTGCTGCATGGAATATTTGAGATATTCTTGCCTATATTATCCTTTAGGACTTTTATGGTGTCACAACTTATATTTAAATCTTTTATCCACCTTGAATTTATTTTTGTGTATGGTGTAAGTTAGTGATCAAGTTTCATTTTTTTGCATGTAGCTGTCCAGATTTCCCAACATCATTTGTTGAAGAAGCTATTTTTACTCCATTTTATGCTTCTTCCCCCTTTGTTGAATATTAATTGACCATAGAGACTTGGGTTTATTTCTGGGATCTCTAATTTGTTCCATTGGTCTATATATCTGTTATTCTGCCAGTGCCAGGCTGTTTTGATTATAGTGGCCTTGTAATATAGTTTGATGTCAGGGATTGTGATCACTCCCACTTTGTTTTTTCTCAAAATTGCTGCAGCTATTCAGGATTGTTCATGGTTCCATGTAAATTTTTGAAATGCTTGTTCTGTATCTGTGAAATATGTCATTAGTACTTCAATAGGGATTGCATTGAATCTGTAAATTGTTTCGGGTAGTATGGACATTTTGATAATGTTAATTCTTCCAATCCATGAACATGGTATATGTTTCCATTTGTTTGCATATTCCTTAATTTCTTTCTTCAGTGTTGTTTAGTTTTCTGAGTACAGGTCTTTTACGTCCTTGGTTAGGTTTACTCCTAGGTTCTTTATTTTTCCTGTTGCTATAGTGAATGTTTTCCTGATTTTTGTTTCTGATATTTCATTGTTGGTGTACAAAAATGCCTTCGATTTCTGAACATTGACTTTGTATCCTGATGTTTTGCCATATTCCCTTATTAGGTTTAGTAGTTTTTTTGTTGGAATCTATAGGATTTTCTGTGTACATTATCATGTCATCTGCAAACAATGACAGTTTTGCTTCTTCCTTTGCAATTTGGATGCATTTTATTTCTTTTTGTTGTCTGATTGCTGTGGCTAGGAATTCCAATGCTATGTTGAACACAAGTGGTGAAAGTGGGCATCCTTGTCTTGTTCCTGATCTTAGTGGGAAAGCGTTTAGGTTTTGCCCATTAAGTATGATGTTGGCTGTAAGTTTCTCATATATGGCCTTTATTATGCTGAGGACTGCTCCCTCTATTTCCACTTTGCTGGGTGTTTTTATCATAAATGGGTACTATACCTTATCAAATGCTTTTTCTGCATTTATTGATATGATCATATGATTTTTGTCTTTCTTTTTGTTTATGTAATGTATTATGTTTATTGATTTGTGAGTACTATGCCATCCTTGCATCCCTGTATGAATCCCATTTGATCATGGTGTATGATCTTCTTAATGTATTGCTGGATGTAGTTTACCAATATTTTGTTGAGGATTTTAGCATCTATGTTCATCAGCAATACTGACTTGTAGTTTTCTTTGTTCTATCTTTTTCTGGTTTTGGGATTAGACTGATTCTGGCTTCAAAGAAAGAGTCTGGGAGAACCTCTCTTCTCTGATTTTTTGGAGCAGTCTGTGAAAGATGGGGGTTAGCTTTTTCTTAAATGATCTGTAGAAATTTTCTGTAAAACTGTCCAATCCATGGCTTTTGTGTGCTGGGAATTTTTTGATTACTGCTTGTATTTAGTAACTTGTTATTGTTCTATTTAGGCATTTTGCTTCTTCTCATTCAGTTTTGGAACGTTATATATTTTTAGAAAGTTGTCCATTTTACCCAAGTTTTCAAATTTCTTGGCATATAGTTCTTCATAGTAATTTCTTATAATCCTTTGTATTTATGTGGTACTTGTTATAATGTCTCCTTTTTCATTTCTGATTGTGTTTATTTGGGTCCTCTTTCTTTTTTTCTTGATGATCGTGCTTAAAGGCTTGTTGATTTTGTTTATTTTTCCAAATAACCAGCTGCTGGATTTATTGACCCTTAGAATTGTTCCTCTAGTCTCTATATCATTCAATTCTGCTCTGATCTTGGTTATTTCCTTCTACTGCCCTGGTCTGTCTTTGTTGTTGTTCCTCCAGTTGTGTAGGTGTAGGGTTATGCTGTTTATTTGAAATGTTTCTATATTTTTTAGGTAGCTCTGTAGCACTGTGAACTTCCCTCTCAGGGGAGTTCACAAAGTTCTGCTTACTTTGTGTCCCATAAGTTTGGGGTTGTTGTAAGTTCATTTTTGTTTTTTTCCAGAAACTTTTTGATTTCTTCCTTGATCACATTTTTAACCCATTCATTAAACAATTTTTACAGATCATTTAGCAAAGACCTAACTAAATAACAGTAGTATGCTATTCAATGTCCATGAATCTGAGTGTTTTTGGATTTTTTCCTAGAGGTTGGTTTCTAGTTTCAGTTCCTGGTGGTCAGAGAAAATGCTTGGTATGATTTCAATTTTCTTGAATTTGTCGAGGCTTGTTTTGTGTCCTATTATATGGTCTATCTTTGAAAATGTTCCATGTGTATTTGAAAAGAATGAGTATTTTCTTCTCTGGGATGAAAGGTTCTATGCATATCAGTTAAGTCCATTTGATGTAAGGCATTGTTTAATGATACAATATTCTTATTGATATTTTATTTGAAAGATTTGTCCATTGTTGACAATGGGGTGTTAAAATTCCTTAGTATAAGTGTGTTGCAGCCTTTATCTCTCTTGAAGTCCTCCAAGATTTTACTTATATATTTGGATGCTCCTATGTTGGGTGCATATGTGTTTAGAATATTTATGTCTTCTTGATGGATTCTTCCCTTGAGTACTATGAAGTGTCTTTCTGGGTCTCTTTTTACAGTTCTTGTTTTGAAGTCTATTTTGTCTGATATGAGTATTGCTACCCTGGCTCTTTTTTCCCTGTTCATTTTCTTGGAGTATTTTTCCAACCCTTCACTTTCAGTCTGTGAAGGGTTTTTTTTTTTTTTTTTCTGACGTGGGTCACATGGAGGCAGCATATGAATGGGTAATGATTTCTTATCCATTCAGCTACTCTGTCTTTTGATTTGAGCATTTAAACCATTTATTTATGTTTAAGGTTAATATCGATAGGTACTTATTCATTCCCATTGTACTTCCTTCACACTGTTTCTCTTTCTCTCACTCTCTTTCTTCCTTTTCTTAAAACAGTCCATTTAGCATCTCTTGCAGTGCTGGTTTGGTGGGGGTGTATTCTGTGAGCTTTCTTTTGTCTGGAAAACTCCTTATTTGGCCTTCCATTTTAACTGAGAGCCTTGCTGGCTCAGTTGCAGGCCTTTGCTTTTCATTACTTGGAATATTCCTTGCCATTCTCTTCTGGCTTGGAAAGTTTCCATTGAGAAGTCAGCTGCTTTCCCCAATAGGGGCTCCCTTGTATGTTACTTTCTGTATCTCCCTTGCAGCCTTTAAGATTCTCTCTTTGTTTTGGAATTTTGTCATTTTAATTATGATGTGTCTTGGAGTGGGCCTCTTTGGGTTCCTCTTGATTGGGACCCTCTTTGCTTCCTAGATTTGTGGGACTTTTTCTTTCATGAAATTAGGGGAGTTTTCCATCATTACTTTTTCATACAGATTTTCTATCCCTTGCTCTTCTTCTTCTTCCTCCTCTGGTATCCCTATTATAAGGATATTATTTTGTTACATGTTGTCCTGCAGTTCCCTTAACCCTTCTTTATTTTTTCTGAGACTCTTTTCCTTTTCTTGCTCTTTCTGTTTTTTTTTTTCCTACTTTGTCTTCCAGCTCACTGATTTGATCCTCTGCTTCATGTAGTTTGCTTTTGATTTCTTCTACTGTGTCCTTCAATTCAGAAATTATATTCTTCACTTCTACTTGGCCCTTGTTAATAGTTTTTATTTCCTTTTTCATGTTGATGTAGTTTGCAGTGAGTTCACTGTAGTTTCCTTGTAGTTTTTGGTAATTCTCAGTGAGCTCATTGAGCTTTCTTACAATTGTTTCTTTGAACTCAGTATCTGATAGTTGACTTGACTGTATTTCATTTAGCATTTTTTTCTGAGGCTTCCTCCTTTTCTCTCATTTGGGGTTGGTTTCTTTGTCTTCCCATTGCTTGGGAGGGAAGGTTCTAATTAACCTTTGCTTTTTAAATTGATTTGTTCTGAATCCCTGAGTTTGTGGTGTGAACTTCTATGGTAAGACACCTGTGAGAGTCAATGGTTCAGTCTTTTGGATCTCCTGAAGTTGCTGCTCTTGGGATGCCCTTTATGTCATTTATGTTGGCTCTCTGGATGTCTTTGGGTTTTGATTGTTGTTCAGTTATTCTTTGGTGGGTCCTTCCCTCCAGCTGGTTGACTGAGGGTTACTCTGCCCACCACATCTTGTATACTGTTGTGCAGGTGCTGCCAGAAGAAAACCTCAAAGCCCAGGGAACAAACTGACATCCACAAAAATATCTCCCCCTGGCAATCTCAGCATCAACAGCAAATGAACCAGTATTAATAAATGTGTAAAGAGATTAAGACTATTATTTGAAAGGAGAGAATTAAACTATAGTATAAATTCTAGTGACTTTTTATGTACAAACTTGCTGGACAAAAAAATGAATGTTAAAAAGCTATGCAGGAAAGAAAGTATTACTAATCATGGAGAAGACCACAGTGGATTTTATCTTGGTAGCCTTTAGTAATTACCACTGTTTTTTTCTTTCTGAATCGGATTTTGGTGGTGTTAGATGTTGACCCCATCTGACCGTAGGCAGCCTGCTGTGAGACTGCCAGAGATCTGCTGTCTATAGTTGTCTCTGTCAGTTGTTAATTAGTCCCTTTGCACTCAGCAGTTAGCTTTAATCCCCATAGGGCAGGGAAGAATTCCTCCTGGGGTTGGGGCTATTGTTTCCCCTCAGGCTGCTACTTCTTGGAGGGGAGTGGTCTGCCTGAGCAGGATGGCTGCTGCAGTATGAGAGATGACTCAGCACGGGGATCCCAGAAGCCACTCTTTCAATTCTCTTCCCCAGGCTTCTGTCCCCATTCTCTCCTCAAGTGTCTGTGGTCCATTGTGCCCCACACCCCAGCTTTGCTAGGGATGAGCATGTTTGGCTGTCTCCTTTAGTTATTAATCTAGTTTCTCTGCACTAAGCAGTCAGGCTTAAGCACCACAGAACTGGGGTAGAGTCCGTCTTGAGGGCTGGGCTGTTGTTTCCTCACAGGCTGCTGCCATTCAGAAGGGAGTGGTCTGTCTAAGCACAATGGCTGCCACTGTTTGAGGTATACTTTTCACAGGGGTTCCCTGTGGCTACTCTCTCCACACTCTCCCCAAGACTTCCATCCCCAGTCTCTCCTCAGGCATCTCCAGCTCACTCTGCTCCTGCCTTTGCCAGAACCCCAGGTAAATGACAGCAAATAAAAATTTTTGTGTTGGCCCTTTCAATGGCTCTTTTTGTCTCCAGCTGTCCATCTCCGGCAGAGAGCAACCCTGCTGCTTTTCACTGCTGGTTGTTATCTGTTACTTTTTGGGGCTCTGGTCTTCTAGGCTGTGGATCCCAGCTTATGATTTAGACCCAATTCTTCTCAGGGAGGGGGTCTAACCTGCCACTTACTTATCCCTTCAGTGCTGCCACCTGCGAGTGCCCAGCCAGCCCTCTGGATTCTCCACTGCACTTCTTACCAAGCAGGTTGTGCTGAAGCTGGTTCTTCTCTTTGTCCAACGTTTTAAGGCTGCTCTCTCTCTCTTGTTCAGTTGTTTGTTCTGGGTTATTTTTCCACAATTTAGTTGTAATTTCAGATTGGTCCTAGGGGAGGTTAGTGTGGCTTCCACTCACACCTCTACCATCTTTCCACTCCTTTTTTATTATTCTTAAATCACTTTAAAAAATCCTGGCCATAGGCAGAAAGCTTTTGAAAAATCCTACAGATCTGTGATGTTGAGGACCATTGCTACTGTTTAAGCAGGCACTCTGAGATTAATTACTTGCTGGGTTGGCCATCCCAGCAAGTAAGTTATTTTTAAGGAGTCAAGCTTGGTGAATAAATCAAATCTTTCTCTTTTTTACTTACTAGAAACTTTACTAGCATTATAATTTTTTCCATAACAGCTATTGTCTATGAGATACTATTCTTATTTCCCCCTCAACCAAGACATTTTAGAAATGAGAAAAAGATAATAGTTACACTAAAATTGCATTTGGCCTAGTATTTATATTTTAAGTCATGAGGTTGTCTGTTTAATGATGTCAATGGACTAAACATATAATTAAATTATTATCATCAGAGGTTGAGTCATAAATTTATTTTTTATTTTGCAGTTGCCTTGGCTGATAATTTAGGTCCTGGACTCAGGCAGATTCTGTCTGAAATAAGTACAATGGCCTAAGTGTGTGGCAAATAAATAGTGCCTGGCCCCTGACCAGTGATTAGAGCTTCAACAATGGTTATAATGAGTCTTACAAAGCAGAAATTTTTTTCAGTTCTACTTAATTTTAGGTGCTATTTATTTCAGTCATATCTTATAGTTGTTTCAGTTGTATCACCCTTGGATATTACAAAAGACTGTTGCTATTGTGACATTATAACAGCTGTCATTTATTGAGAGCTTACTATGTGAGAGCCAACACTGTGTTTACTTGATTTAACTCATTTAATCCTCACAGCAGCCCATTGAGATGAGATCTATTACTATTCTCATTTTATGGACAAGTGAAATGAAGCACATAGAGATTAAGTAACTTGTCCAAAGTCATATAGCTGGTGACATGGCTAGATTTTAGTTCAAATCATTTGAGTAGGGAAATTCCTATGCTACACACTACTACATTTCTTATATTGCAAGCTTTTCTTTTTTTAAAAGATTCATTTATTTTTTAGAGAGGGAAGGGAGGGAGAAAGAGAGAGAGAGAAACATCAATGTGTGGTTGCCTGTCATGTGGCCCCCATTGGGGACCTGGCCCACAACCCAAGCAGGCTCCCTGACTGGGAATCAAACCTGAAACCCTTTGGTTCACAGACTGCACTCAATAGACTGAGCTATGCCAGCCACGGCTGTAAGCTTTTCTTTAAGTCACACACTAAGAAAAATGACATGTATCAGTCTGGCCATAGCAGTGCTATATCATTAAAAGTCATATAAATTCATAAGCAGTCTACATGCTATGAACTTCCTTGCAAAAATCTTCTAGTAATCAGTTTTTAGTATGATGTTTCCCTGTGTGCTACACATGTTGAGGATGTAAAAGAAGTAGAACAGTACTCTCTCTTAATGGACCTGAAGATTCACAGGAGTAGGCAATCTTTTTGGAGGTTTGGTAAAGTAGATTGGTTCTCTAAGGTCTGAAGGTCATAGTGGGAAGGCAATTGATAGTAACTCTTGAAATTCCTGCATTTCAAGACATTGTCATGCAGATTGCAACTGGGTCTGCCAGTCCTTGGAATATGGGGCCAGCTTACATCCAACTCCAATATTTCAAAAGGAGAAAGCAATAGGCCATTACAAAATTTCTTCTCACAGTCTTATTTTCCACATCACATAGTTTCTAGTACTTTTATGTCAATTGAGATGTAGAAGTCAAATTCTTCAGATTTCCACTAGAAAGCCAATCCATGCCAGTTATTGGTTGAATTGTGTGCTGCAAGAAATCCATATGTTGAAATTCTAACTCCAAATCTCAGAATGTGACCTCATTTGGATGTACAGTTATTGCAAATATAGTTAAATTAAGATGAAGTCATACATGGATAGGTGTGTTCCTAATCCAATATGACAGGTATCTTTATAAAACTAGAAAATTTGGACATAGATACTGACACACAGAAAACTTTGTGAAAATGAAGGTGGAGATCAAGGCGATGCTTCTACACACCAAGGACATACACCAAATGTTGCCATCAAACCACTACAAGTTAGGAAAGAGGCATGGGACGCGTCCTTTCCTCACTGCACTCAGAAGGAATCAACGCTGCTAAAACCTTGACCTCACATGTCTAGCCTCCAGACTGTTACAATAAATTTCAGTTTTTAACCACTCAGTTTGGGGTACTTTGTTATGGAAACCCTAGTGAAAAAATACATCGTGAAACATTTCCTGAGTTGGGTGGGTTTTACAGATGATATCACACTGCCCAAAGTATCCCCCCAATTAAATTGCTCCATCTCTCCCTCTACTCCTTCTGCTTCTCATCCTCCCCATCCTGGGTTAAGCTCTAAAGTCCCAGCTTCAAATTCATTTTAATTATTTTTACAGAGTAGTTTTATTCTTTCTTTGAAGTTGTGGCAACAACCAATATCTAGGTCTTGGGGCTCAGCTTCTAGACCAACCGTTAATCAAAGTACATGTTAAACACAACAGCCCATTCACTTAGAGAAATTCCTGTGCCAGATGTTACGGTAAGGACATTTTATAGATGGCCTAGTTTCAAATCTTGGCTCTGCTATTGATTAGGTGTGTGACCTTGAGTGAGTTACTTTACCTCTTTAAAACTAGGATGGTAGTAATAATACTCCATAATGCCTGCCTTAATTTTGGTACCTTCACTCCCTTTCCAACAGACTCAGAAGCAGATTTGTGTACAGATGATGCATTGGGGAAGACTGTCAGGAATAGCACTGTGAAGGAGTGTGAGGGCAGGTAGGGCTGAGAGAGAAGTTGCCTGTGATGTGGGTGGAGCATAAGCCCTTCCACCAGGAGACATGGCACTATATGGCCCTCCAGAGTGGTCTTATATAATGGCAAAGTAACTGAGCCTTTGTCCCCTCTCACCAAAATCTAGTCATTTGAAGTGGGCTACCACACTGAGAAGTCATAACATTTAATGAGTCAGTTCCTTTGTCTGAAAGCAATTTCTTTTGAGAGGTTTGTCTCTGACTAGTCATTTTCCAACATTGTCTTGGTAGCTGGGGAATAAGTGTCTTTGCTTCCAGTGTGTCCTGCTGACAGTTTCTAGGTGACACATCACAGCATTTACTAGAGTGTTATTGTGAACATGAAATAATATACTAGATATGTCTGGAACAGTACCTGGTACATGATTAGTGCTGTATAAATTAGAGACATCATATACTCACAAAGTCTGCATTAGCAATTTTTAGCTTTATGAATTTGCATACAATTAAAACGTTGTCTTTATGTACTTACATATTATTTCACATAAACTTTGATTCTTATAGAGACCATGTAACTTGAATGAAGTAGATATTTCACCTAAAATACTGTCTATGAGGAGATTGAAGCTCAGAGCAGTTAGTTAAAAGACTTGCCCAATGCCACTCAAGTTAGCAGGGATGAGCTCCTCCCTGTTTTCAATTTCCTTCTCCCTCTTTGCAGCCACAGCTAATTTTTGAAGCCATAATTATCCATGTGTAGGCTCAATCTCACCAGACTTAATCTTAGGACATATTGTTTTAGGGGTTTACAACACCCTAGGCTAACACCAGGATTCAGCATTACTGATTTGTGATTGGCTTGGCCCTACCTTGAGCCGTGATGAAGTTGCAAAGATGATTGATGTGGATTCTCTTTGTTATTGTACATGTCTGACCTTCCACTTCAAAGACCCGATTTTGTCTTGTCTGAGAATAGAGAAGGTTTTCAGGGAAAGGATACACTAACTAAATAAAAAAAAAAAAAAACCAACTGAGTTTTAAGCTAGAATTCTACTTTTAAAGTTACAAAAAATCCTTGAATGCCCAGAGTAACACATTTGCTCTATAGGCAAATGAATCAAGCATTTACGTGGTGAGCAGAACATCAGAGCAAAGGGAGTTGGTACACCTTAAGAAATATACCTTCACCCCTGGCTGGTGTGGGTGAGTGGATTGAGCCCCAGACTATGAACCAAAGGGTTGATGGTTCAATTCCCAGTTAAGACACATGCCTGTGTTTCAGGCCAGGTCCCCAGTTGGGGGTGCTTGAGAGGCAGCCACACATTGATGTTTCTATTCCTCCCTTTCTCCTTCCCTTCCTCTCACTAAAAACAAATAAATACAATCTTAAAAAAAGAAATATACCTCCACTATGATTCCTGGGAACTGTTTTCTTTTTCTTCTCTGGGAGTCTCACCTAGCTTACTTTGATGTTTTTGTCTGATAACCAAAGATCCCTCACCCCAGTTTCGGTTGTACACACACTGGTAGTGTTCATTTCTGGGACCCTCAGTTTTTTGTGTTCCATGGTTGACCAACTTGCCTTTTAAGATTGTCACATTAATAACGCTAGTGACTTCACAGGGAAGGCAGACTATAGCCAGAAGACCATTCTGACTCCTTGGAGACATTCTGCATATATCTGTGTTGATTTTATAGCTTAACTCTCAGAGGGCAATGTTATGCTCCTTATTTATAGAGGCAGCAGAGTAAGCAGAGTGTTTAGAGCTCAGGCTCTGAAATTAGGTTGCCTGGGCTTGCATCTAGCTTCCATTTTGCTAAAGTGTGACCTGGGTCTGGTGGCTTTTACTTGATGTGCCTTTATCAGCACAATGGAAGTGAAAATACTATAGACTGCATAGAGTTATTTAAGGATTTAATGAAGTAATTTGTATAAATCACTCAGGAAAGGGGCTGGCAAAAATTAAATATTAATTAATGATATATATCTTATAAAACTGACAATATAAACTAATAATCAGAGTAATCATTTATTGAATAATTATACAATCCAAGCACTGTTATAGATTTTTTTACCTGAATATGATTTAAACCTCCCAACTCCATAGGATGGACAATATTTTGAGTCTATTTTATAAATAAGGAAATAGAAACAGAGAGGTTAGAAACCATAGGCCAGAGGTGGAGCAGGTGACCTGTGAAAATCAGAATTATCATCTCTGCATATTACCTACGTATTCCAATCCTGCAAGTAAACTTCAGCATCATCCCCTGTGCTGGAGTCCTTTCCTTCTAACATGGGGCCTTGAGCTAATGCTGTACAATACTTCATTCAGTCCCACAAGGAAAAAACTAGATCTTTTATGTCACCAGGAAGCTGGAGATATAGAAACAGACTAACCTATGTTTCTGTATGTCCAGCTTGCTTGTCCTACAGTTTGGGTAGTACTGTGTTTTAGGTTCCCGTATCCTAGGCTATCCAACATACCAGGGTTCCTGTGACTCAGGGTCGAAGACCCCTAATAACAACTTCTGCATTAACCTTTACCTGCTCCTTGTTGCAGTTCCTCAGGCTGCCACATTCCACCTGCCCAACTGGATGGACTTCCTTCAAACACAGCCAATTAGGGCTCCCCTCCTCCGGCCTCAGTGCCAGACCCTGTCACACTCCAATGTAGGGGATAGTCACAGGTCTTGGTCTCTCTTGCATTGTCTGTTAGGTAGTCCTTGACTAGGGAAAGCCCATTTCAGTCTTGGAATATAATTATAAGGGATATGATGAGAATTGAACACATGTCTTTTCACTCCACATTCTTCTTTGCAGGTGAGGTTGAGAAATGATGGTTGGGGTCAGTTTTGGGGGGGTATAGACTGCATGGATGGAGGTAGGGCCCAGAGTCTGAGGTCTGGAGCTCCAGTGAGTTGCTTCTGCTAACCTGGGAGCCAAGGACTAAGCTGAGTTCACCTTCAAACAGAGGAAATCCAAAGCCCAGTGGTAGTTTATAAGTCTGCACAGTCATAGAAACAAGAGGTAAATATTGCACAGGGAGAATTCAGAGATAGCAGAAGACGGCTCAGAGGGTGAGGAGGTCAAGAACAGACAAGAGAGAGTTTGAGACAATCCTCTCAATTATCATTGCTGTTTGATATTTTAAAAATAATCTTATTTGTTTATCTTTAGAGAAAAGGGAAGGGAGGAGGAAAGAGAGGGAGAGAAACAACAGCGCAAGAGAGAAACATACACTGATTGGCTGCCTCTTCCACGTGTCCCAACCAGGGACCAAACCCACAACCCAGGCATGTGCCCTGGCCAAGAATCCAACCAGTAACCCCTCGCTCTGCAGAATGACGTGCAATGAACTGAGCCACCAGTCAGGGCTATTGTTGTTGTTTGTGACTCACGTTTTTTAAATATGTGGTGCATGGGGTGAGGAGGCTCGAGCAAGGCTAGAGGGCCTGTGGCCCAAGGTACAGGCTCAGTTTCTTTTTCTTTTGCTGTCTTTTACCTCACCGTGTTAGGTTTTAAGAGCAGGTGTGGTGTTTCGTTACAGAAAAGATTCTTCTAGAGCTTCCAATCTATTACATATTACGGAGTCCTTTTGTTGAAGAGGAAAGACAGGCTTTTCTCTTTGTGATTGATGAGAGGCTCTGATATTGTGGGTTGCAAGGCTCTGACACTGTCAGGATTTTGTTGCTGCTCTTGGGAACCTCTGGGTGATTGGGCACTTTCTATTGCTGCCTCAGATTCTGAGGTCAATCGCCTTTAAAAAGTGTTGAATTGTTTCATGTCCATGTACTTTGTCTACGCTGTACCCTCTGGATGTTGTACCTGTCCTTCTCTTTAAAACATGGCTGGAGCGCTGTCTGATTTTGTGCTTCCTTGTGTGGTGAATAAGCCTCTCCTGTAATAACAATGCCTGATGTTCATTGAATGCTAATTGTGTACCGTGCACAACCAATGTATGAGGTGAGTTTTATTGTTATCTTCATACAACAGATGAAATCTGAGACTTCAGCTAATTTTTAATTCTCGTAAAATAATCTGTGTAAGCAAAATTCAAACCCAGACATCTGAGTTCAGGGTCCTTTTTAATCACTATTTAAGCTGTCTGAAGTTCATACATCTATTCATTCATTCATTACAAATATTCACCGAGAGCAAGAAATTTCTTAGCTCTGAGAATGCAACAGTGAACAAAACAAGTGAAATCTCTACCTTCATGGAGTTTGTACTCTATTGGAAGAGACTGACAATAAGCACATGCATAATTATATAAGGTAATTCCAGGAAGCTGTAATATGATGAAGAAAAATAATACAGAAGGAGAGGATAGACTTGTTATTTTAAGTGGCAGAATGATGGAAAGTTGCTCTGAGGAGGATATTATGGGCAGAGACCTGATTGAATGACATGTTTTTTTGCACCACAAAACATATGATCTTTTTTTTAAAGGTAAGGCTTAGTTTATTTATGTCTCCTAACATGCCTCCAGATTTATAGTGCCCCCGAAATATTGTATGATGAAAAGAGAAATATGATTATGAACACCATAGAAAGTCAGATCTGAAGTAGCAAGTGATTAATGAGAGTATTTTCCCGGGGTTTAATTGGAGGAGACTACAGTGAACAAATTTTCCTCTTAACTCCTTGCATTTCAAGGCCCACTGACTTTCTGGCCAAGAAATGCATGCTGTCTCCTCTCCCCAGTGTTTTCTGTGGCTTGCATTTTCATTGGCTAAATATATTCAACCCACAGTAGGGAGCCTTGGTCTGCTTTCTTTTATATAGAAACTTTATGAACAGGAATGATTGTATTTGCCTATGAGTATTCCTGTGACTACCTACAGCATCAGAGATCTTGAAAGTTGAAATGATCAAAAGGGCATTGTATTCTGAAACTTTACTTGTCAAAATAGCACATTTGAGACTTAAGTCAGGTACATACTAATGATTTCATCACCTCACACCAACTCCCCAGGAGAATTTGCTTTTATTCCTGAATGCCAAATAAGGGGGAAACAGAGGCTCTTGCAGTTTCTTGGTAATTGGAATGGAAGGGAAGGCTTGACTATTCATTCGGCTTTTCATTCAAATTCTTTGTCTCCTCAGTGTTGATATTACAAACAATAAGCAACTCTCTGTCCAGACCAATAAGAAAGCTAAAGAAACTTTGCAAATGTAGGTAGTTTCAGGAAAGTAAGCCAAGATTGGATGTAATAAAATGACATGAGGGAACAAAATAAGAGAATTATTTGCAATTTACATTTAATTAAATTGTTTTGCATTTAAATATTAAAATATAACTTCCCACGGAACCTCTGTAGATTCAAACAGGGGGCACAAGTGAGTTGGAGAGAGAGTCCAGGGGCAGAAGGCGGGGATGAAGGTAGGAGCAAAGGCATGAAATGGTAAACACTAGGACTGGCCAGATGGGTTGAACTGTGATGTGGCAGCACCCGTGTAACATGTTGCTAATATTTAGCCAGTATTCTTCTAAATATGCTGATCAGTCTTGAAGTACAGTCTTTTCCCCAACATGTCTGCTTTATTGACCCACGTACTGAAATATACCCAGTCAGATGCCAGACTAGGGCTGTCTCAGGCTCTAAAATGACCCAACATGCCATTGATTAAAACCATCAGTCCAAGCCCATCCGCACTTCTACCTCAACGAGTTTGAAATAAGTATGTGATTCTCTTTATAGACTGATATAAATGATGAATTTTCCTTTTAATAAAAGACAGTTTAATANGGGGATGAAGGTAGGAGCAAAGGCATGAAGTGGTAAACACTAGGACTGGCCAGATGGGTTGAACTGTGATGTGGCAGCACCTGTGTAACATGTTGCCAATATTTAGCCAGTATTCTTCTAAATATGCTGATCAGTCTTGAAGTACAGTCTTTTCCCCAACATGTCTGCTTTATTGACCCACGTACTGAAATACACCCAGTCAGATGCCAGACTAGGGCTGTCTCAGGCTCTAAAATGACCCAACATGCCATTGATTAAAACCATCAGTCCAAGCCCATCCGCACTTCTACCTCAACGAGTTTGAAATAAGTATGTGATTCTCTTTATAGACTGATATAAATGATGAATTTTCCTTTTAATAAAAGACAGTTTAATATTTTATTTCTTAGTCTGGCAAGATACAATACCTTCAGAAAAAGAATTGTTACTCCCCACTCCTGAAGCCATGAGAGACTTTGGTTATCAATCTCAGTATCCCTTTCTTTGGTCTCGCTCTTGGCCTCAGAATAATTTACACAGCAGTGCTCTGTATGGCAATTGCCAGTTGGCTGAAGTAGAACTGTAACTGAAGCCTCCTTACCGCCTTTGTACTACATGGCGTTCTATTTCAACACACTAACAACAGGATCCTGTCTCATGTTGTCCTACATGTGTGATATACCTTAAAAATAACATGTTTAAAATGAATAAAAACATAAAGCCTGTGTAGTCAAATAAAACTGGATAATTGATATTGCTTGGGTGAACCAGTCTTCAAATACACAATTTAATTTATACCAGAAACCTGTGTATTAAAATAGCTGTCAGCAAAAATTCTTCAATGTTGAGGGCTACCATTTTATGTAATTCAGAAAGTGCCAACTAGCTAGCTTTGGAATTTAAGGGCAATGGGTAGGTAGCTCTGAGATACAAAAATGGCTAGAAAAGAAGGGAGAGTCTGTGGTGGGTGTGAGGAGAGTACAGAGAAAGGCCTGAGGACTAAATAACACAGTTTTCTTCTCTCCTGTGGGCCCTGCCCTCTTTCCCTTTCCTTCTCTTTCTATTTGTTTTTCTCCCCTTCTCTCTCATGCCCACACATAACTAGAACAATCCTATTTATTATCGATGACCATGAAATATGACTTGCATATGTGGAGAGTCTTCACTCATCAGTTTTATTTGTGTCAGATTATTTTGAGGTTTTACTGAAAAAGGCAGGATGGAAAAGCTGAAGAGCACTTGGGGACAAAGGGCCTTTTGTGTGAGTCTTGGTACACCGTGGGTACTTGCTGTTAGAAATGCTGGGGGAATGATTTACCGTATCAGCTTCTTGGTTTCTTCAGAGAAATGGTTGACAGGGTAGTAATCTTTATCTTTCAGGGTTTTTATGAGGATTAAATAATTGAAGTTCTCTAACAACACTTTGAAACTAATATACTGACAAACGTGGGCTATTTGTGATCAATGGTATGTGGAGAACTTATAAAAAGGTAAAGCACATAGTCAGTATCTATCGCTATCCGTCAATGCTATTACAAACATTCATTTTCAATTTTGAATTAAAGTTTCAAAATACAGAACTCTCTATGTATTGCATTTTTATAAAATCACTGAAGTTAGGCAATACTTTATAATATTTATATTTCCTCTGGATTCTCTTGCTTTTGATGACTTTGTATAAAAATCCATGATGATTGAGCAGCAGCTTCTATTAGACCTTCACCCACAGATGTGAGAAGCACTCTCGTCATTCTTGGTTGGCCCAAGCGTGGGACAGTTATAGGCAACATTCAGTGAACTTCAGGAAACTAAGCAGTGTCATGTCTTCATGCTTGTCTTAAGTTAAATTTGGATTTCAGTTCAGTGTTTTTGTGGTTTAGCAATAGCCAAATAAACTGCAATCAGTTTATTTAATGTTTAGTCTATGCTAGTGGGCTGAATTGAGTAAACACTCAAGATCCTCTCACAGGAAAACTGAGTCCCCAGCTGTACTCTTTCTCAATCACTGTCTTTTTAAAATACTTGCTAGCACAACTAGCTTTCTGTGTACTAACGAAAACAGAGTTCAGGTGCAGATTACCAACACAAACGAGATTAGCTGTGAAAAGTTACTTTAAGGTATAAAGCAATTGAATTGAGAAGGAGCTTTCTTGGTCCTTTAGAAAGATCCTCACTGAAATACTCTTTCCTGAGCACTAAAGAGGATTGCTTTCTTGAATCTCTCCCTGTGTCTTCATTATTTCACTGATGCACCCTGACTTTACCTCCCCCATATTTATCACTGATGCCCACATTTGTTTCTTATGATTTTCATGGTTTGCCTGTTAACACCTTGCCTGTACTTTGTAACCACACTGCACCCTTATCTGACTGACCTTTGACTGGTGCTCCCCAGAAGTGACCCCTGAGAATTCTTGGGGTTGCATTTTACTGTGTCCAGTATGTGGCCAGAGAGTATCACAGCATTGATGTTGGTTGTGCTGGGACCAGAAGATAAGGAAGCAGTGCTAGTCTTGTTCCTTTGTAGATTTCTCTAAGAAGAAAACCTTGGATGGCAAATGGGTGTAAGAAGAGGTGATAGTTGATATTAGGACTGTTTCAAGGCTTTGTGTCGCTTATTAAAGGAAGCCAATCCCCATGGTTGACCTCAGTCTCCACATTTACCTTTGGCACTTTCAGATCCAGGACTGGGCTTGTCACTGAAACCAACTTTGTGGACTCAGATTCACAGAGAAGGCCTGAGCTAACATAAGTACTATTTTAGAGTATTTTAGATGTGCTCCTTTTATTCCTCAGACACAGAAGAAAATCAGAATGAGAAGTGATGGAGCTGTGCAGGTTTATCATCCATCCCCTTCAGCTACTTCCCTGCTCCAAAGTGCATGCTGGGAATGGAAAACGTTCCTTCTCATGTTGGCGAAAAACAGCAACT
This sequence comes from Sturnira hondurensis, assembly GCF_014824575.4. Classification (NCBI taxonomy): domain Eukaryota; kingdom Metazoa; phylum Chordata; class Mammalia; order Chiroptera; family Phyllostomidae; genus Sturnira; species Sturnira hondurensis. Next base: position 4,624,529 of record NW_028088140.1, on the reverse strand, counting down.
TAGAGCTCAGCTGCTCCTCCTCACACTGAGAGAGTTGGATTTCCATCTCTCTTAGACAAAGAGGCAACTGATTTGGACTAGTATCTACTGTTTTTTATTTTATTTTAGTAAATTATTCCTATTTTTAAAGTGTGCATAGTTAAGTAACTACTTCCCCTGCACTGAAGCCATTAGCTAACCATGACAATAGCAATAAGAACTTGATACTCAGGTTTGTGTCTAGGTGGTTGACCCAAGTACAAATAATGGAGAGGTGGAGTTCACATTCTGAGTGGTCGGTAAGTTGCCTGTGACCTCACACACAACACAAATAAGTGGCATTGCTCTAAATGTTGCCAGGTCTCCTTGCCGATGCCACAATGTGCCAAGCAGGCTTTTATATCAGGGCCTCTTCTCTGCTCTTTCCTCTGTCTGGAATACTTTCGAACCAGCTATTTTTCTGTATAATTTTCTATCTCCCTTTTTACATGTTTAATTTTAACGAGCTGTGGCAAACTTATATGCTGTATAACCACCAGCACAGTCAAGATAGAAAATATTTGTGCCATCCCCCCAAATTCCCTTGTATCCTTTCATAGTCAAACCCTTGCCTCCTTTTACCCCAAACCCCAGACAATTCCTGATATGCTTTGGATTTCTATAGATTATTTTGTATATTTTAGAACTACATATTAATAGAATCAGGCAGTATGTGCTACTTCATACTGCTTCCTCCGCTCAGCATAATGTTTTTGAAATTCATCCATGTCATTGTGTGTACCAGTAATTTATTCTTTTTTATTGTTGAATGTGTTTCGTTTTATGAATTTTTAAATCTGTTCTCCTATGGATGGACATTTGATTGTTTCTAGTTTGAGCTGTTATGAAAAAAGCTGCTGTGAACTTTTATGTGCAAGTCTGTGTGAACAGTTTTAATTTCTCTTGGGTGAATACTAAGGAATGGAATTACTAGGTTGTCCATGTAAAATATGGTAAATCTATGTTGAGCTTTATATACAACTGTCAAAATATTTTCCAAAGTAGTTTTACCATAAGACATTTCTTACTGTTGGGGTTGGTCATTTACAAAACAAAGGTATTTGACTACATAATTTCTAAAATTTCTTCCGATGTTTTGAGACTCTAGTAACTGCTGGGCCAGACTTCTGACCCTTGCCTGTGTTGAGGAGCGACTCTTCCTTTTACTTGTGCATATTTTAATTTTTTTACATTTAGCTTGTTCTTGTTAGTGTTGATAATGTTTTTTTAAATATATTTTATTGATTATGCCAGTACAGTTGTCCCATTTCCCCCCTTCATTCCTCTTCACCCTGCACACCCCTCCCCCACCATTTCCCCCTTTAGTTATGACCACGTGTCTCAAGTTCTTTAGATTCTATATTTCCCCTACTATTCTTGCCCTCCACCTGTCTATTTTCTACCTACCATCTATGCTACTTATTTTCTGTACCTTCTCCCCCCTTCTCCTCCTCCCACTCCCCAGTGTTGATAATGTTGATAATGATAAGAGAAAGATATCTTTTTAAAAAATTATATGCATTGGGCACAATGCTAAGTGTGTTACCTGAATTTTCTCATTTAATCCTCACAATACCATTTGCAGTAGATGCTATTGTAGTCATCTATCTTTGTGATAAAGAAACTGAACTTCAGAAAAGCTATTGAATGGTGTAATCAAGGAGCAAAATTGAGTCCTCCCTGATCACTTCTGAATGACTAATTTCCTGGCCAATGCTCTATTTTCCTGGTTCCTATATCTTCATTGTTTATGTGATCCTGAGGTCAGCCTGGCAGTTTTCTGGACCTCCACCTGCTCAGTGTTGTTTATCAGTTTTTCTTCCACACCCTGTCATGACATCAGTGTTTAATGACCCAGCAACTTTCCAGAAGGCCACAGAAAAAGCAATTTAGAGAGTGAAGCAGGCTTAAGATCATCTTACTTATGTCAGCTCCATTAAGTTTTCATTAACAGTCAGAATGGGGCTTCTCAAATCAGCATAATGCCAGTAAGCATTGCTTTGAAAAAAGAAATGCTTAGCTAATAAGATATCTTGTCTCTACTTTATCTGAATCTAGAGAGCCTAGTCATTTCCAAGCATCGTAGAGGTCAATGACAATTTTGCACTGGACAATTAACATCCACCTTCTCATCAAATGGTGAAATTACCATGTTAGCTCTTGCAGAAATCAGAACTTATTATTGGCTCTTCATGCTTTCTGTGCAGTCATCATTAAGCATAACACGAACTCAGATATTGAGTATTATCATTTAGATTAGTAAAGTATTATGTGAATATCCTAAGCATTTCCCATTTAATTATTTTTCAGTATAGTTTTATGAGGCAAAAGCCAAGACTGTATCAATCTCATTCTTCACATGCCCATATAATGGCTACGCTATATTATGTGGCTTGTGAGTAAACCATTTCTCACATCTACATTATTTATAGTGCTAATCAACCGATACCATTAAAAATATTTATTGACTTTAAAGAGTCCTGATGAGAATTCTGAAATAGCTTTTCCCGAAATGACCTCTGCTCTACTCTACATCTAGAGACTTGAGGAGTTATCTAAAATCCCTGTGTCTGCATGAGTCTGTTCTGTATGATTCTTACTCTTCTCATCCTTTGTTTTTCTAGATCATTTATAGTCATCCCTGGACATTTAAAAAACTAATTATATGCTGTGATTGTTTATTAAATTACATTTGATTGATTATGCTATTACAATTGTCCTGATTTTTCCCCTTTGCTTCTCACCGCCCAGCACACCCCACTTCCTTAGGCAACCCCCACACCACTGTTCATATTCATAGGTCAAGGTATAAGTTCTTCAGCTATTCCATTCCTATGCTGTACTTTATACCCCCATGGGTATTCTGTAACTACCTATTTGTACTTCTTAATCCCCTCACCTCCTCACCCATTCTCTACCTCCCTCCTCCCATCTGGCAACCATTGAAAAACTTCCTGCATCCATGATTCTGTCCATGTTCTTGTTTGCTGAGTTTGTTTTTAAGATTCAATTCTTGATAGATTTGTATTTTTTGCCATTTTATTGCTCATACTTTTGATCTTCTTCTTAACATTTCATATGATAATGGTTTGGTGATGATGAGCTCCTTCAGTTTTTTTTTTGTTTTTTTTTTTTTGTCTAGGAAGTTCTTTTTTTTTGTCCTTGAATACTAAATGATAGCTTTGCTGGGTAGAGCAATCTTGGCNATTTTATTGCTCATACTTTTGATCTTCTTCTTAACATTTCATATGATAATGGTTTGGTGATGATGAGCTCCTTCAGTTTTTTGTTTTTTTGTTTTTTTTGTCTAGGAAGTTCTTTTTTTTTGTCCTTGAATACTAAATGATAGCTTTGCTGGGTAGAGCAATCTTGGCTGTAGGTCCCTGCTTTTCATGACTTTGAATATTTCTTGCCAATCCCTTCTAACTTGCAAAGGTTCTTTGGAGAAGTCAGCTGACAATCTTATGGCAACTACTCTGTAGGTAACTTTTTTTCTCTTGCTGCTTTTAAGATTCTTTATCTTTAACCTTTGGTATTTGAATTATGTGTCATGGAATGGGCCATTTTGCATCCATCTTGGGTCTCTCTGTGGTTCTTGAATTTGCATATCTATTTCCTTCACCAAATTGGGGAAGTTTTCTTTCCTTATTTTTCAAATAGATTTTCAATTTCTTGCTCTTTCTCTTCTTCTGGCACCCCTATGGTGTGAATGTTGGACCTCTTATAGGTCCAACATTAGAAGAAGCTCCTCTATAAGAAGTTCCTTATACTATCCTCATTTTTTGTATTCTTTTTTCTTCTTCTTGTTTTGATTGGTTGTTTTTTCCTTCCTTATGTTCTACATCATTGTTTTTTTTTTAGCTTCACCCACTCTACTATTATTTCCCTGTAAATTGTTCTTTATTTCAATTAGTGTATGCTTTATTTCTGACTGGATCTTTTTTATGCTGTTCAGGTCCTCACTAAATTCCTTGAGTATCCTTATAACCAGTGTTCTGAACTCTCCATCTGACAGATTGCTTATCTCCATTTTATTTAGCTCTTTTTCTTGAGTTTTGATCTGTTATTTCATTTGGGCAATGTTTTTCTGTCTCCTTTTATTGGCAGCCTCCTTATATTTGTGTGTATTGGGTAGAGTGGTTATGATTCCCTGTGTTGGCTGGGTGGCCTAATGTAGTAGGTATCCTATAGGAGCCAGTGGCACAACCTCCCCTATTATCCAAGCTGGACACTCGAGATGCGCCCTCTGTATGGGCTGAGTACACCTTCTTTTTGTAGTTGAGCCTTGGTTGCTGTTGGCAGATCAATGGGAGGGATTTACCTAGGCCAGTCATCTTCAATGGATGGCTATGACCACTGACCACCATCTTCCATCCTCTGTGGAGGATCAGCTGTGCTGGTGCAGAGTGGTGATGCTGTGACGTGGTCTGTAGTTGTGTACTAGGTGTGCTGGCCCTGGGGTGTCCCAGGTAATGCAGGCCAAAGTCAGCTCCTACAAGTGTTTTGCCCAGGGCCATCCTGCCTGAGCACTAAAGCAATCTGAAATGGTTGTTACTTGTGCTGGGCTTGGGGATTACCAGGCAAAGCCAAACTGTGAATCTAGACTGGCTGCTACCAGTGCCTGGACTGGGGCTCACTGAGGCCAGCTGTTGCTTGTTTGAGAGGATTTAGAAATTGTGAAGCAGGAGTTAATGCCAGCCATTCATATGGAAAAGCAGTGTGGGTGGTCCCATAAATTGGGTGGGGTGGAGTCTCTGGTGATCACCAAGAAAGGTCCAACAGTGTTATCCCAGTTAATGGAGTCTCAGATATGGCACCAGGGTGCCAACTCAGTCTGGATGGATGTGGCTTCTTTAATTCCATAGTTCTCAGACTTCCATTCAACTCAATTTCTGATGGTTCTGAGTGATGGTTATTCCATATTTTAGTTGTAATTTTGATTCTGTGAAGCACAAGCTATATCTGTCTACACCACCATCTTGACTGAAAGTCTTAATTATATGTTGCATTTTATCACTTGTGTTTTACATGTAGAGAGGCATTGTGGCATATAAGAAAAAATTGTGAACACTGGCTTCAGACAAATACTGACTCTACCACTTATAAACAATATGACTCTGGGACAATTTCATATCCTCTGTAGTTCTTAGTTTCCTCATCTTAAAAAGCAGATATTACTACTAAAATTGTGAAAACAATAGTGTGTCATAAGGTTCTTGGAAGCAATAAATGATATAATGTATGACAATGAGTATATAATAAATGCCAAAGTAGTCCCTCATTCCTTATGCCCTATGGAGATTTTAAATACCCTGAGGCAGAGCCATATCTTAAGCCTCTGGATGTATTGAATATACTAATTTATTTAATAAACATTTATCTAGCACCTACTAAATACTAACTAGGTAAGCAATGAACATAGTACTGTAAATGAGCCATGAAAAAATCAGCCATTTTTTTCCTTGTGGACTTAAGGTCCAACAAAGAATGTTGACACACACAAAATAAAAATCTAATTACATGTTTTCACAAACATTTGTAATATGAGGAATAAGGACTTCTCCATGCTTTTAATAAAATTAAGGATGTAAAGCGGTTTATTCCTAAACTTCTGGAGAACAGAAAAGTCATATTTATGATGATGCCTCTTCTCACTCTCTGACCCTATAGGCATGTTATAGGTAGAATCTAGATTTTCTCTTTTTAAAAAAAATCAATCATGTTACAACCATAATTGTTTCAAAGTTTTCTATGGTAAGAAATGTCACCTTCAAGAATCCACGTTCCTGAGTTTTTATAGGTTTTGGCCAAGCTTTCTGATTGGCTGATATCGTCATTACTGTCTTTATAATTATTATCACATATGACTTGAGTGTCTACCATATATTAAGCACTGCTTTAGGACCTAAAATGACTTTACATTAAAGAAATAAATACTTTAGATAAGGAATTAACACACATGCATTTAATTGAAAAAATATATTGTAATGCAGAGCAAAGTCTATTTCTAAAGTGTAAAAACAACTAAAATCACTAGATAAAATACAAAAATCCCTTTATAAAAGCATCGAAGATCTAACATGCAATAGTAAGGAATTATTTAATAGCTAGAATTTAGAGAGGTGAACAGATCCCTGCGTTGGCCCTGAGGGCATTTGCCAATGTAGTTTAAATTAAGCTGTCAAACACAGCTGTGGGTTTGCAGGGCTCAGTACAAAAGGGAAATGAGTGAAAGTTCAGAGTCTATCCAAAGTTGCACTAATCCACAGTAAATGTAGTAGTGTCTGGTCGCTCTGCTAAGGCACCAGGTCGGCTCAACACCATGTGTGATGTTGGCCAGACGGGTTAGTAGTAGGAGCCAAATAAAGTCAGAGACCTAGAATGCAGCAAGTTAAACATCAAAGTGCTTACTGCAAAAAGGGGGGAATCTGAGTGGGAAGCAGTGGACTACCAGACCAAGTGCTCAGACCGAAGGGAGCAGTTTCAGAATGGAGAGTGGGAGGTCAAACCTACATATGTATAGTTAGGGTTTGAGCAGCTGGATCTTTTAAGGCTGATGAGTCAAGCTCAGGCTGAACATATAATACAAATCAACAATAATAGAAAAGTTTTTTTGATATGTGGGGCTTGTATTGTTAGAAATGCTCAATGAAAATTAAATTTCTTTCCTCAATTCATCCCCTACCAAAGAGTTAAATGTAAAATGCTGAACTATCACCACAAAGGAAAAGAAACCTCAAGTAAACATATGTTACCATGTATTTCTAAACAGAAATTTTTCTACACTTTTAAAGCAACAGTAAATATCAAAAAGAAAAGATTAAGAGAATCAATTCTGTCCAAAAATTCTTATGTTAAAAAGCAAAAAAAAAAAATTGGGACTGTGTTTGTAGTAAATGTAGTAAGGATAAATATTTTAATACACAAATAACAAAATAAATCTGAATTAAAATGTTAAAATTACAATAGAGAATAAATATTAAGAGGTATTTATAAAATAAATATAGATAATAAAGGGATATGATAATATAATAATATTAGATAATACTTCTTGAACACTTAATATGTGCTAGATACTATGCTATGGACTTTCATATATTATTTCATTTTATCCCTACAATCCTATAAACTAGGTTTTATTTTATGCCCTGGTTTATAGATGAGTAAATAGGCAGAGTTGCCAGATGGCCTTGGGGCTGAATTTTATGTCTCAATTCCTTTTGCATTAATTGAATTTGGCCTGTTTTTCTCATTATTTTTTATCAAGGACCAAGTCAAAATATTTATAATTTATGATAATATGTAGGAACACTTTCAGATGCATTTCATTTATATGGTATTATTTTTAGCAGACTGTAACATATTAGAAATAACACGAACAAATAAAAATTTTGAATTGTTGAATTAATATAAAATATTATTAAAATGTCAAGCTTTTCTAAGTAATTTATAATCTAATAAAATGTTAGGATTAGAAATTTAAATTTATTTGGGACTTAGATAAAAATGTTAGGAAATAATTTTAGAGAGGCTGTAACAGAGAAAATTCTTTTCTTGTGTTTTGTGTTCCTTTTGTTTGTTTTGGTTATTGTTTTTTATTTGTTTGGTATACTTTTATTGCATTTTTAATGCCTTCCCCATCCTCTTTTTTTAAGATTACCTTTTATTTTTAGCACCCAAAGACCAAGAATTTAACTTTCAATTAAATTTTATAAAGGTCTATATGTTTGTGAGGATTTGGTAAATGCATTTGACAGAAGATACTTTAAGAATATTTTGTTTATTAAAGCTGACAAAACACACACACATAAACACAAGACTTGAAAACCAATTGATTCCAGCATCTGTCATGTTTGGACAGAATGTTTAATACCACAGTTTGAGTACAAATCTAGTTTTGGCTGGCAAACAGGTTCATATTTCAGAAATGGTTCACCTCAAGAACATTTTGAGGATAAATGTTTTTTACCTTCTCCAAACACTTATGCTAATTCAAGCGTGGGCAAGTTTAAAAGCAGAGAGGAGAAAGCTCTCAGAAAGAAAGGGATTGAATGAAGATTCTGGTGAGAAAATTGCCACTATTTTCTCAGCATGAAGCCTTGCATATTTGACTTCTCCTTTCCCTTCAACACTCTCTTCAAATCAGTCAACCTGTCTTAAAAAGTTTTTCCCTACAATGTATTCTAAATTGTTCCCTTTCCCCCCGTTTGCCTTGCTAGTATCTTAATTTAGGTCTTGACATCTTTTAGTCCTAGACTGTTGTAGTAATTGATAGTTTAAGTACTTGTTTCTTTTCTCTCTTATCTTCAATCTGTCTCAAACAGGCCACTAGACACATTTTTTAAAGGATCACCTTCATATCACTGTCCTCCTCAGCACTTTTATTGTTTTTTATGCCCTTAGCTAAATGATATTAGACATTCCTACACCTCATTGGTGGCTGGGTACATCTGCTCTAATTTGCCTGCATTTCTGGCATTGTTTCTAATGTTCCTAGAAGGCAAGACACCCTTACTTACTGCCTACTTAACACTCTTCAAGCATATTTTACATTTTCCTGGCTGCATGATTTTGTTCAGGTAATTATCAGTTTTCTCAAATTCAATTTTTCATTTTATAACATATTTTAGGAAGATATAGGGGTTGTCATAATATCTTTTAGATTTTTGGGACGATGTGTAACATTTTCTCCTTGTAAATAGACTGTATTTTTTTATTTTTGATGTAGGTAGTTTTTTTTATTGTTGTCCAAGTAAAGTTGTCTCTATTTTCCCACCATCACTTTCTCCCACCCCACCCACTTGCACCTCACGCACTCAATCCTATACCATGTTGGATTTGTCCACGGGTCCTTTTTACATGTTCCCTTGGTGGACCTTCCCTTTCTTTCTCCCCTCTTTTTACCCCTTTCCCTCCTCCCCTCTGATTACTGCCAGTTTGTTCTTTATTTCAATGTCACTGGTTATATTTTGCTTGCTTGTTTGTTTTGTTGATTAGGTTCCACTTATAGGGGAGATCATATGGTATTTGTGATCTCACTGCCTGGCTTATTTCACTTAGCATAATGCTCTCCATTTCAATCCATGTTGTCACCAAGGGCAGCTCCTTTTTTCTGCTGTATAATATTCCATTGTGTAAATATAGCACAGTTTTTTGATCCACTCATTTACTGATGGGCACTTAGGTTGCTTTCAGTGCATAGCTGCAGCAATTTTTAGAAAGAAGAACAACATAGGAGGGATCACAATATTACAAGGCCACTGTAATCAAAACAGTAGGGTGTCGGCATAAGAACAGACACATAGATCAATGGAACCTAACAGAGAGCTCCCCCAAAACCCAAGTTTCTGTGGTCAATTAATATTGGACAAAGCAGGCAGAAGCATAAAATGTAGTATAAATAGCCTCTTCAACAAATGGTGTTGGGAGATGTGGACAGCTACATGAAAAAAAGTGAAACTTGATCACCACCTTAAACTCCACACACAAAAATAAATTCGAGGTGGATGAAAGGCTTAAATAGCCCTGGCTGGGGTAGCTCAGTGAATTGAGGATTGACCTGTGAACTAAAGGGTCATCAGTTCGATTCCCAGTTAGGGCACATGCCTGGGTTGTGGGCCAGGCTCTTGATAGGGAGTGCACAAGAAGCAACCACACATTGATGCTTCCCTCTCTTGCTCTCTTCCTTCCTTTTTGTCTAAAAATAAACGAATAAAATCTTTAAAAATGTGATTAAAAAAGACTTAAGTATAAGTCATGACACCATAAGAGTCTTAGAGGAGAACATAGGTAGGACAATCTCAGATATTCCATCCAGCAATATTTTCACCAATATGTCCCTTAGAGCAAGGGACATAAAGGGAAGAATAAACAAATGGGATCTCATCAAAATAAAAGTCTTCTGCATGGCTAAAGAAAACAGCAGTAAAATGAAAAGGGAACCAACCATATGGGAAATATATTTGCAAACGATACCTCAGTCAAGGGTTTGATCTCTAAAATATATAAAGAACTCACACAACTCCACTCCAAGAAGACAAACAATGCAATTAAAAAATGGGCCAAGGACCTAAATAGAGTTTATTTCTTAGAGCAGTTGTAGGTTCACAGCAAAAATACACAGAATTCCCATATAGCCTTTACTCCCATGCATGCAGACAATCTTTCCTAAGATCGACATCCTGCATTAGGGTGGTACCTTTGTTAGAATTGATAAAGCTACACTGATACTTCATTATTACCCAAAATCCATAGTTTACCTTAGAGTTCACTCTTGATGTTGAGCATTGTATGGGTTTGGACAAATGTATACTGGCACATATCCACCATTAAAATATTATACACAATAGTTCCATTGCCCTTGAAACCTTCTGTGCTTTGCTTACTCATTCTTCCCTCTCCTCTGACCTCTGCCAACCCCCAACATTTTCACTGCCTCCATGGTTTTGCCTTTTTAAGAATGTCATATAATTGGAATCATACAGTATGTAGATTTTTCAAATTGGTTGCTTTCACTTAGTAATATGCTTTTAAGTTTTCTCCCATGTCTTTTCATGGCTTGATTGCTCATTTCTTTTTGGTGTTAAATAACATCCTGTTGTCTAGAATATTTATATTTGTCCATTCACCTACTGAAGGACCTCTTGGTTGCTACAAGTTCTGGCGGTTAGAAATAAAGCATCTATGAATATCTAAGCATGAAAGAAAAGCCTTGCCCATTTACAGGTATAAATAATGTTTAACCCCATTACTCCCATAATATAATTACTCCCTACATACCATGTGCCATTTCTAACTAAAAATCATGAGACACACAAAATAAAAAACGACATTCATTGTCAAGAGGCAAAGCATCTACAGAACTCAAATATGACCCAAATGTTGGAAATATCAGACAGGGAATTTAAAACTACTATAATTATTATGTGAACATCTCTAGTAAAAAAGGAAAATAAAAAATTATGAACAGCTATGTTGGGAACCTCCCTGCCTGGTTTCACAAACTATAATCCCCCTTGGCTAAGACTGAGTAAAAAGACCTTGAGACCATAAGCCATTAAGGAGACAAAGCTTATCTTCCTTGTAGGGGCACCACTTCTGCCCCCATTTACTTCACTCTGCTTGGTCCCAGGCTGATGACTGGTTAGCCAACGGTGGGTAAGATTCCTCAAGGGAGAGACCACCTAAGACAATCATGGTCATGAAGGGTCACAGAGGACTTGGGGGGACTATTGAAAAATGGAGTGGTGGGCCCTCATCCTCAGCTTTGACATAGCCTGAGTCCTCATTCTGTCTGTGATAAGCCTCCTAATCTCTTGACTGTCTTACCAGATTTATGGCGGCAATCACTTTGTAATGCACATAAATATTAAATAACTCTGTTGTACACCTGAAACTTATGTAGCATTATATATCAAATATACTTTAATAAAAATATTAACATTATTAGTAATACAAGTAATACATATGGATGTCATATAGTCCTGATTTAATGTGCTCAGAAGAGTACTCATTTCTGTGGTACTATTAAAAATATAAAAAAACTGCAATCAAATCATGAAAAATATCAGAAAAATCCAAACTGAGGAATATTCTACAAAATATTTGATTAATAATTTTCAAAAGTGTCAAGGTCATGAGAAGCAAAAGAATGGAAGACAGAAAAACTGTCATATAAAGGAGCAGAAGCATAAAATGGAGTAAAAATAGCCCTTTCAACAAATGGTTGGGAGATCTGGATAGCTACATGCAAAATATAAAATACCTAGGAATAAACTTAACCAAGGACATAAAATATCTATACTCAGAAAATTATAAGACACTGAAGAAATTGAAGAAGATACAAATACATGAAAGCACATACTGTGTTCGTGGATTGGAAGAATTAGCATCAAAATGTCCATACTACCCAAAGCAATTTACAGATTCAGCACAGTCCCTATTAAAATACCAAAGACATATTTCACAGATATAAAGCAAACATTTCAAAAATTTATATGAAACCTTAAATGACTCTGAGTAGCCACAGCAATTTTGAGAAAGAAGAATAGAGTGGGAGGAATCAAAATACCTGATATTAAACTATATTATAAGGCCACAGTAATTAAAACCATCTGTAACTGGCATAAGAACAGGCACATAAACCAATGGAATAGATTAGAGAGCCCAGAAATAAACCTAAGTCTCTATGCTCAATTAATATTCAACAAAGGGGGCAGAAGCATAAAATGGGGTAAAAATAGTCTCTTTAACAAATGGTGTTGGGAGAGCTATGGCTATATGCAAAAAAATGAAACTCGACCACCAACTTACATCATACACAAAAATAAACTCAAGATGGATGAAAAACTTAAATGTAAGTTTTGACACTATAAAGGTCTACAAGGAGAACATAGGCAGGACAATCTCAGGTATTTCATGCAGCAATATTTTCACCATATGTCCCCTAGAGCAAGGGACATAAAGGAAAGAATAAAGAATGGGACTTCATCAATAAAAACCTTCTGCATGGTTAAAGAAAACATCAGCAAAATGGAAAGGGAACTAACCGTATGGGAAAATATACTTCCCAATGATATCTCAGACAAGGGTTTGATCTCCAATGTATACAAAGAACTCACACAACTCCACTCTAGGAAGACAAACAACCTAATTTAAAAATGGGCAAAGGGCCTGAACAAACACTTCTCCAAGGAGGACATACAGAGGGCTGAGACATATGAAAGGATGTTCAGCATCACTAGCTATCAGAGAGATGCAAATTAAAACCACATTGAGATTCCACTTCACAGTGGTCAAAATGAACATCATAAACATATCAACAAACAACAAGCGCTGGCGAGGTTTGGAGAAAAAGGAACCTTAGTGCACTGTTGGTGGGAATGCAGACTGGTGCAGCCACTGTGGAAAACAATGTGGAACTTCCTCAAAAAACTGAAAATGGAACTTCCTTTGACCCAGCAATTTCACTGCTAGGATTATACCCTAAGAATCCTGAAACACCAATCCAAAAGAACCTATGCGCCCAAATGTTCATAGCAGCGCAATTTACAATAGCCAAGTGCTAGAAGCAACCTAAGTGCCCATCAGTAAGTGAGTGGATCAAAAACTATGGTACATTTACACAGTGGAATTCTATTCAGCAGAAAGAAAAAAATAAAGAAAGAACTCTTACCCTTGGTGACAACATGGATGGAACCAGAGAGCATTATGCTAAGTGAAATAAGCCAGGCAGTGAAAGACAAATACCATATGATCACCTCCATAAGTGGAACTTAATTAACAAAACCAACAAGCAAGCAAAATATAATGAGAGACATTAAAATAAAGAACAAACTGAAGTAACCAGAGGAGAGAGGAAGGTGGGTAACGAAAGGGGGGAAAGAAAAGAAAAGTATATCAAGGGAACATGTAAAAAGGACCCATGTACAAAGCCAATGTGAAGTAGAATTGAGGGTTGGAAGTGCTAGCGGGTATGGCGGGGGAAAGTGGTGGTGCGAAAATGGAGACAACGGTATTTGAACAACAATAAAAAGAAGCAAAACTCTCACAGAAGGCTAAGGAGATGTTATAACTCAATGTAAAGTGGGTTCCCGAAACAGTGAAAAAAACTGAAAACATATTCATAAAATTTGTAATTTAGTTAATATTATTGCACTAATGGTAATTTATTAGTTTTGATAAGTAGTTGTATGGTTATATAAGATGTTAAATAAAAGCCAGTTGAGGGGAAGGTATATAGAAATTTCTGTACTATATTTTCAGTACTCGGTTAATATAAAATTCCAAATAACATTTATCAAAACTTAAAAACATAATGATTATGTAGAAATATCCACTTTCTGGTCACCTTACTCTTTTCAGTATAAAATTTTTGTCATTCTTCATTTTTATTTGATTTTATATATCACTTTTCTGCTTATAGGCTCTTTGTAGTTATGTCTGCAATACTTTCATATTACAGAGATTGTTAAGGACTATGCACCTTGACATTCATTATCTTGACATTCTGTGCAAATGTAATACAGATTTACATTTGAGGAAAAATAAAATTGGACAAAAACATAAAAAACATATGAAACAATTATACTGAAAACAACAATACTTCTCTGTTGTACAGGAGACAAAGAAAATTGTCAAACATACAATTTGAAAGTGACAATATAAGTGGGAAAATACTTTTAAGTATTATCTTCTGTGAGCACATGTAGAAATTTGATTTGCAACATAAATAGCAGACCTCTTGAACAAGAGAAGAAATTATTATGGGCAAATACATGATCTATAATAAATTAAAGAATAGAAAAACCACTTGTTTATCTAACAAATATAGAACCAACATAAACTAGGTGATTATTGACAGAAAGAAGGGAAAGCAATTCTCAAATAAGGTTTTCATTTGACCTTTTTACATTCATACATTGTGCATCAATTTTATTTTATTTATTTAATTTTTTTAGATTTTATTGTTTGTCTTTAGAGGAGAAGGGAAGGAGAGAGGGAGAGAAATATGAATGTATGGTTGCCTCCCATGTGTCCCCTGCAGGGAACTGGCCTGCACCCCAGGCATGTGCCCTGACTGGGAATCCAACTGGGATCCTTTGGTTCACAGGCCCAGGCTCAATCCACTGAGATACACCAGCCAGGGCTCATTGTGCATCAATTTTAATAAAGTACACATAAAGGGTAGAGTCAAACTTTGTCAACTAAATATCCAAGATTTACTTATTTGTTTCTCTGGGTCATGTTATGATGGTCTATTGCAGGGCTGTCAAACTTGTTTTCATGGGAGGGGGGCACATCAGCCTCACGGTTGCCTTCAAAGGGCCGGATGTAATTTTAGGATTGTGTAAATGTAACTAAGTCCTCCTTAACTAGGGACAAGGAGCTCAGCGCTGCCGCCTGGTAGGTACAAGGTGCTGGATAAAACAAGGTTGAGGGCCAGATTTGGCCCATAGGCCCTGTGTTTGCCACCTGCGGTTTATTCAATATAAGGAAATATTCAAGTTTAACTGACCTTGGCAAATACATCTACAGGATTTAGAGTTTGACTGAATTTGATCATAGGATTTTGTACATTGCTTAACATTCTTGAACATCATTTTCAAATGGAAAAATATTTAGAGACTTTTCTGGTGTTACTAGGACTTACAGGTAGAACAGTTAGCATGGTATTCAACATTCACTTTGTGATGGGGATTAATCTTATTATCAAGAGAATAAAGTGTTGGAAAGAACATGGATCAGGAGTCTGGATAACTTTTTTCTGGTCCTGATTGGAAGACTGACTTCTGAGGGATCTTAGGTGCTTTGTGCCACCTTTCTGGCATTCAGTTTCCTTATCTCTAAAATAAGGAAGTTGGCATAGATCAGCTATTTATGCAACACAACTCTTTGTGTAAATGAAATCTTACACAGAATGCTAGTGTTTGAAAGTGATAAAAGCAGAGCTGGTGGGGTTGAACAAAGGGAGTGAAGCAGGAACCCACCCCTGGACCTCCCCTCCCCTTGCCTCCCAAGGCTGTTTGAGGTACCTTCTAAGAAGAATGAACTCAGCAGAGCATAGCAACAAACAATTGCCAAGATTCTTTGGAACAAATCTTTCTGCTCTATTGATGTTTGTGCAATGTATCAGTGAGATGATATTCCATTAAATCAATTATTTATTGTGTCTCTTCAGAATGGGCCCAAACCGTAGTCTTTAAAACAATAGCAATAGACTGACAAAATCCATTTTAAAACTTAAATAATTTTAGCAGCCCAATTCATTACTCAGAACCCACTATATTAAAGATTGAACCAATATGCCATAACAGTTATATATCTGTTCCATCACTCCATTTCCATCAGAAAGGTGTCATCAATTTCACAGAGGTCAAAATAAAATCTGCAAAGTGAATAAAGTTAAATAAGGTTAATTAAAGTTTTACGTGTATTCTCAATTCTAAGTCAGATTTAATTAACTGTATACTAGTGTCTGTTCTCATTTTGTCTTCAAATAACCCTTTTTAGGAAGTGCCATTTAGGTTATTTTATAGCTGTGGAAAATGTGAATCATCTTTAAGGAACTTATCTGAAGTTACATTGGCCAAGTGACAAAGCCAATATTTGAGTTCATATTTCTTGATTTCTTATCCAGACCTCTTTATACTAAGCCATCTTAAGAGCCAGCAAAAATGCAGAAAGAACAATACACTAGCTTTTCTTTCTTGAGAACGTGCTCTCACTGTTCTGCTTGAGAATTCTAAGTAGTTCAGAGAAGCTCTCTGAATCATGGGATGACATAAAGTCCGTAAGTATTCAGGGCACCCTAGGTTTTTCAGAAGCATGATGGGTAAATATTCTTCATGTTTCAAATTATAGTGCAAACATTTGTGTCCTGATATTAATATTTATTGATTTTTTTGAGGTTCAGTGAATAGTTCTCATGCTAATTCCTAAATCTTTGGAAAGAGCTTGCATTCATAAATAACAAATTGTGTCATTATCCACATCTGTTCCCATTTTCTATAGGCTTGAAAATTCTCTCTTATTATGGGAGCCAAAAGAAATGGCTACTCACCATCATCTCAATCGAATTCTGGCTCATTTTCTCCCTTAATTCTTTATTTGGGAATGAAATGGTGGTCCAAAATAAATAAGAGACCTACAAAACTGCAGTGATTAACAGGCAATCAGTCTCAGACTCCATTTACTTATGGAAATCGGGTAAAATCCAACACCTTAGTGATACTGTTGTGATGTCAACCACGCAACTCGGCTGTTAGCACTGCAGGAGTTACGACTTTAATATCACATTAGCACATCATTAACTTGAACCATGCCAAAGTGGTACAAAAATAAGCAATTTTCATTTTTTAAAAAAGACAATATGAACTTTTCCTGCTGCTTAAATTTGTTTTACGTGTGTGTGTTGGGGTTGAGGGTGGCAGCAGAGAATATATAGAGTGGAGTTATATTTTGAATTAACCACAAGTTGCTTTTTCAAAGTGTGTGTATATTTAGAAATTAAATCTAAGGTATGTTTTTAAAATAAAAAAGAATTTTATATTCTATCTTTTATATTATTATTATTGTTTGTGTATTCTATTCTTGCTAGCTGCCTGAAAATTTCTTCTGGAACAAGGTGGATTAGAAATAAAGAATCAAGCAAATAAATAAGTGAAACACTCATACTTCATAATTTCCAAGTTATATTTACTTACTGAAGCATATTAAAATATATTTTGAATGGGTAAATTAAAAAATGCTATTGTCTATTAACTTTGTGGCTAAATTCCTTTTTAAAAGATTTGGCATCCACATTCTATTTTATCTTTATTATAATTTCAAATTGTAGAATACAGTTTTAAGGCACTTCAACACAGATTAGCATTATTTCACCTTTGTGTAACCTTGTAATATGATCTAAGCAAATATCTATATATTCATTTCATAAAGGAGGAAATTGGGTTTTTGATACTTTAACATTAAATGGTGTTCTCTAGATTACTCAAACCAGTTTCCATTGTGTAATATTTATATGACCTTGGAAAAATTACTACCCTGTTACTCAGTTTTCACATTTGTAAAATGGGAATAACAGTTCTTACAAGGTTGTTGTGAGGAATAAGACAATCCATAAAAGATCTCACCAGAACCTGGAACATGACAGGCATCTATAAATATTAATTGTTGCTATTATTGCTTTTGAGAAAAACCTGGTAATTACATTACAGAAAGCATTGAAACTGATATAATACTATATATTATAAACACCTGTATGTTAAATGTCAACCTATTTTCTTCAGATTGAGTTTTCCGTAATGGCTTCTTGTTCCCTTTCCCCGTGGGGTTCATTTTCTTGTCAAAGTGTGCCCTTCAGTCATCCTTTTATGAGGGGCTCTGAGTAGTAAAGTTGCTTATGTTGTTTGCATTTGAGAAACTCTCTATTTTTTGCCTCATTCCCGAATGAGTGTTTAGCTGTGGGGCAGGCTCTTTTTGCCAGAGACAAAGCTGATGTCAGCCTAATTGTCCTGTCTTAGTAGGCCATCTGTCTTGTCTCTCTGATAGCGCTGAGGGATCAGATAAAGGATCCTCTCTACCCTTGCTCCTTTCTGTTTTCACTTAAAAATTATATTTGTTTATACAAAAGCCTCTTGATAACAGCTGTAGCCTTTGTTAAATTATTTTCAAATTAAAAAATTACTGAGGCTAAAAACCGACCGTCTACAAAGCAGAGTTTACAGACTCTTTCCTCGTCTCCTTCTTACTCACCCCTAACTACTTACAAACAATTTACTAGTTTTCAGAAACATAATGTTTTCTAATTAAAACTTTCTGGGGTGATATCTCAATGTGGTTTTAGTTTGCATCTCTCTGATGGCTAGTGATGCTGGGCATCCTTTCATATATCTCTGGGCCCTGTATGTCCTCCTCGGAGAAGTATCTATTCAGATCCTCCACCCATTTTTTAATTGGATTGTTTGTCTTCCTGGTGTTGAGCTGTATGAATTCTTTATATATTTTGGAGGTCAAACCCTTGTACATCTATCATTGGCAAAAATGTTCTTCCATATAGTCGGTTCCCTTTTCATTTTGATGATGGTTTCTTTAGACGTGCAGAAGCTTTTTAGTTTGATATAGTCCCATTTGCTTATTTTTCCTTTTATTTCTCTTGCCCTAAGAGATATATCAGCAAATGTATTGCTACATGGTTATCCAAATATAATTCAAATATATAGCATTATTTTACACAAATTATTAAAAATCAGGCCTGATCTTAAGTTTGAAAATAGTCTGGCAAAGTAGCCTGAATATCATTTTTAATTGAATTTACTAGGGTGATGTTAGTTTACAAAGCCATACGGGTTCCAAATGCACAACTCAGTAAACCATCATCTGCACACTGCACTGTGTGCCCATTGCCCAAAGCAAAGTCTCTTTGCATCCACATTTATCCCCTCTTTGCCCACCTCCACCTCTATCCCCACCCTCCTTTGCCTCTGGCTATCACCACACTGTTGCCTGAGTCTATATGTCTTCTATAATTTTTTTTTGGCTTAATCCCTCCAGCCCTCCAACCCCTCTCCCCTCTGACAGTTGTCATCTATTCCATGTATCCATGCTTCTGTTTCTACTTTGCTTATCAGTTTATTTTGTTCATTAGATTTCATATGTAAGTGAGATCATATGGTACTTGTCTTTCCCTGACTGGCTTATTTCACTCAGCACAATATTCTTCAGGTCCATCCATGCTGTCACAAAGGATATGATTTCCTTCTTTTTTATCGTCATGTAGTATTCCATTGTATAAATGTTCCACAGCTTTTTTATCCTAACATCTATTGATGAGCACATAGGCTATTTCCAAATCTTGGCTATTGTAAGTAATGTTACAATAAATGTAGGGGTGTACATATCCTTTTAAATTAGTTTTTTGAGTTTCTTAGAATATGTTACCAAAAAAGTTAGCCCTCTGTCAGAAGGTGGTTTCGTTTTACATTTTTTGAGCAAATTCCATACTGTTTTCCACAGTGGCTGCACAAGTCTGCATCCCCACCAACAGTGCACAAGGGTTCCCTTTTCTCTACATCCTCACCAACACATGTTTTTTGCTGATGTATTGATGATCCCTATTTTGACAGGTGTGAATTGATATTTCATCACGGTTTTAATTTTAATTTTTCTAATAATTAGTGATTATGAGCATCTTTTCATATGTCTGTTGGCCATCTGCATATTCTCTTTAGAGAAGTGTTTATTCAGGTTCTTTACTAATTTTTTAATTTTCACCTGAGGCTATATTTATTGATTTTTTTTGAGAGAGAGAGAGAAGGGGGAAGAAAGAAAGAGATGTGAGAAAAAAGCATCACTTGGATACCTGCTGTACGTGCCCTGACAGGGGATCCAACCCGCAATCTAAATATGTTTCCTGACCAGGGATCGAACCGACAAACTTTTGGTGTACAGGATGACACTCCAACCAACTGAACAATACAACCAGGCTCTTTTGCTCATTCTTTAATTGGGTTATTTATCTTCTTCTGTTGAGTTATGTACATTCATTATATATTTTGAAAATTAACTCCTTATTAGATGTATCATTGGCGAATATGTTCTCCCACACAGTGGGTTCCCTTTTCCTTTCATTGATGGTTTCTTTTGCTGTGCAAAGGCTTTTTAGATTGATATAACCCCATTTGTTTATCTTTCCATTGTTTCCCTTGCCCAAAAAGATATATTGACAAAAACATTGCTATGAGAAACATCTAAGATTTTACTGCCTATGTTTTCTTCTAGGATTTTTTTATGGTTTTGTGACTTACATTTAAGTCTTAAATTCATTTTGAGTTTATTCTTGTTGTGGCATAAGTTGGTGATCTCATTTTATTTTTTTGCATTTTTCTGTCCAATTTTCCCAACACCATTTACCCCATTATATATTCTTGCCTTCTTTGTCAAATATTAATTGACTATAAAGGCATGGGTTTATTTCTGAGCTCTCTATTCTGTTCTATTGATATATGCCTATGCTTGTGCCAATACAATGCTGCTTTGATTACTATGGCCTTGTGGTATAGTTTGATATCAGTTCGTACACTACCTCCAACTTCGTTCTACTTTCTCAAGATTGCTGAGGCTATTAAGGACCTTTTTGGTTTTATGTACATATTTGGAACATTTTTTCTAGATCTGTGAAATATGCTATTGATATTTAATAGAAATTGTGTTAAATTGGTGGATTGCTTTGAGTACTTTGCACATTTTAATGATGTTAATTTTCCTATCCATGAACATGGTATATGTTTTCACTTATTTGTATTCTCCTCAGTTTCTTTCATCAGTAGTTTATAATCTTTTGAGTACAGGTCTTTCACCTCCTTTATTAAGTTTATTCCTAGGTACCTTATTTTTTGTTGTTGTGATAGTAAATGAGATTGTTTTCTTAGTTTCTTTTTATGGAAGTTCATTATTAGTGAATAAAATGCCACTAATTTCTGAATATTAATTTTGTATCCTGCTACTTTGCCAAGTTCACTTATTAGATTTAGCAGTATTTTGCTGGCGTCTTTAGGGTTTTTTGTATACATTATCATGTCATCTGCAAATAATGACAGTTTTATTTCCTCTTCAATTTGGATGCCTTTTATTTTTCTTTCCTGATTACTATGGCTAGAACTTCTGGCACTACATTGAATAACAGAGGTGAAAGCAGACCTCTCTGTCCTGTTCTCGATCTTAAGGAAAATGCTTTTAGTTTTAATGTATGGGCCATTGTTTAATAATAGTTTGCCAAAACTTAAAAGGAACAGAATGAACAAATAGGTTTTGCAAAGGAAAATTACACACAGAAACTTGATTTCATCAAGGGCAACTTTCATAATGTCTCAACATAATTATGGCTGCTAGCACAGGATATAGGTAAAAAGGAACTGAAAATACAAAAGCCAGCATAACTACAGAAAATTTAATCAGCCTTTTCAGGCAGCTGTCCCACTGCTCACTTAAGCTTGTAGCATTTCATTCTGATAAACAAGCACACTAAACAAATAAGCAACTAATTTTGAGCCCACTCTTGGAAGTATAAAAATATAACAGCCCTGGTCTTTAAAGAGTGTAACAACATTTTTTTAAATTAAAAATTTTCAATTACAGTTTACATTAAATATTATTTTGTGTTCATTTCAGGAACACAGTGTAGTGGTTAGACAATCACATATTTTACAAAGTGTTCCCCCTTCTGTTTCTGGTACCTGGCTGGCTGGAATTAGTGATGTGCCGTTAGTCATTTATTTTCACTGGGTTCTGGTATATATAGGTCATTAATTCTACACCAAACAGCTAAGGAGTAAAAGGAATAGATGGAAAAATTAAATGTGATAATACCTGGGAAGACACTTTGTGAACTCTAAAGCACTAGATACCACAGTAAGTTTGATGTTAATTTTCTGTACTTGTGTGATTATGCCTATCACTGTACTTTTTTTATACTTCTCTTTTCTAATTAGACTGAATATTGTGAGCAAACTGGAATGAATATTTTTAACTTTTGAGTCTGTATCTTCTAGCAAAAGACCTGGATGAATGATTAACCACTGTATGGACTTTTTTGTTATTTATATGACTCTACATTTCTATAAATATCATTCCACATTTATCCTTTAGTGTTAGTGCAACATTCGGGCCTGTCCTCCTCTTTTTTTAACCCCCCAGTTGACGGTCAATGCTATTCATTACCTTGCCAGTCTTTGTAGTGCTGGCAGATTAGATATGCAAGCCACCTTCAGCTGTCCAAATCATGAACAGAAACTGTTGAAAAAGAAAGATCCTATGCAAGAATTTGAGAGGTGGTGGGTGATATCCTAGCACCTAATGTCTCATTTAAAAAAATAAATTGCCAGAATAAAGTCATCTTTGTCAAATAGCTCAGTTGCAGGCAAAACTTGGGCATCAGATTCCAACTACTGTCTTACATTTCCTCCCTCACAAATATTTTACCTAATGTTTTCATTGAGAGACAATGTAAAGTTAATCATTTACGAAGCTTTGTGTTACAGCATTAGTATGAGTCTTTCATTATTGAACAGCTGACAAAGAACTAAGGGGTTAAATTGGCTAAATACATTTTTAAAAAATTAGATAGATAAGAACATCTCCACATTCTATCAGTTATATCAGAGTCCTTCTATTAATAATAATAAAGCAGAATTTCTATCTAACATTGCTTTTAGAAAAATATTCCATTATTTGTAGAGAACAAATATATAATCACTTCTTCTGGGATCTCATAAGACACTTTAATGTTGATTACAGAGAACTAAATATTAATAATTAATATTAACTGAGTCCTTACATGTACCAGGCACTTTTCAAAGTGTTTTATATATGTAAATTTATGTATTTACCCCTCAAAACTACTTGATAAAGGAGGTATTATTACTTATGTTTTACAGATAAGACATTGAATCACAGACAGTCTAAGTAACTTTTCCGAGGTTATACAATTAGTAAGCTGTAACTCTTACCTGGCTTCCAGAAAATTCTCAAGCATACCCTCATTGCCACAAATTCTAACCATCGCTCTCTTATCTAACATATGGCCATATCCTTCTTTAAAAGAATCATCACCTCCTTCAGTACAATACACCCAGATTCCTTTGTGTGAATATCTGAAGGTGAGTGAACAGAGTTTCTGGGCTTAGGGTACAAATGATGCAAACGCTGGTGGATAGGGAAGCAGAAAAAAAATCTGTGCCCATCTTCCTGTAATCCAATTTGTTTCTGATAGGCTTAGGAGGGAATTGGGAATGAAAAAGGCCCATCATTATCTTCTTTATTACAGTCATCATCATTATCTTCATTGTGAGTAGCAAATGTTCTATCCACTTTTTAGTATTTCTCCCTGGGCCCACAAATAAGAACTTGGCTTTCTGGACTATATTAGAAAAATAACATGGGTGTTTCCCTCTGTAACCACCTTCCCCCTGCTTCACTGCTCCTTGCCTGGGGAAGAGCGAATCATGTTCCTGGCGGATGGCTGAATTCCATGGAGAGTCCCGTGGAACCTGCCCTTCTTTAGTTTGAGATCTTGTCTATTCTGCACCCTAATCCTGTTGCCATGCACTATGTGAACTAATTAGCCGTGGCTTCTCCATCCTGCCCTGGGTGGGAAACAGTATTTTAAGGTGGGAGAAATATAGAATTCTTTATGTTCAGGATTCTAAGCTGAATTTTAAAATCCCAAATTAAAAGTGGTAGTATGACCAATTTGACTCCTCTCCCAATGATGAATATTCATTGGGTACCTGCTATGTGCCATACACAATTTATCCTAGGCACTGGGAATTCCACAGTGAACAAAACTGGCAGTGACCTTGCCCCCTGGGGAACCTTCGTTTTAATCAGAGGAGGCAGAGAAACAAAAATGTATATAACACGCCAGAGAGATAGTGATGAAGGACAGGAAAAAATAAAGCAGGTGAAGGACAGTAGAGGGTACAGAGTGCTGGTGGGATGCTGCTAGGTCACCGGCAGTGGCCAAGGAAAGCCTCTCCGATCACGGGACATAAGAGGAGAGGGTGAGGAAGTGAGTCGTGTAACCTGAGGTAAGGAGGAGAGAACAAGCTCAAAAGCGTGGAGGCAGGTGTATGCTTGATTTTTCTCCCCAGAGATGCAAGGAGACCAATGTGGTGGGAGCTGAGGGAGTGAAAGGGGAAGTGTAGGAGTTCAGTTCAGAGAGAAAGCAGGAAAGAAGTTAATTTCAATCTTCAGCGGCCAAGGTAAAAAATTTGAATTTTACTTTGCGAGGGGTGGGAAATCCGAGGATTTTGAGCAGTAGAATAACCTGACCTGACTTGTTCATTAAACAGATGGTTCTGAATTTTGCATAAAATAGAGACACTGTGGGGAAACCCTGGACACAGGGGGAGTGGTTAGGAGGCTACTGTAATATTTCAGTTAAGAGATGAATGCAGCTTAAATTAGGGAGCTAGCAGCAGAAGTGGTAAGAATTACTGTATTCAGTATATATTTTCAAGTTGGAGGCAACAGAATTGCTGTTGGATTCTGTAGGGGGTTTGATATTATCCATGTGGTAATTTATATCTTACAAAGATTTCTTATATTTATTTTTAAAATCTAAATATACATATAATTAGTGAGAATAGTAAACTGAACTATATACCCCTCAGCCATATTCTATACTTATCAATATTTTGGCACATTTGCTTTATCTCCTTTTGAATCATTTTTTGTATTTGATGAATTATTTAAAAGAAATCTAGACATTATATTATTTCACCCATATATATTTCAGGATATATTTCTAAGTGTTGTGAACATGTTCTTACATAATGCTTTTTCTCATCATACTTTAATACAATTAGTAAGAATAATTCTTTAGTATTAACAAATACCAAGATGATTTCAAATTTCCTTAATATTTTTCCCTAATTGAGATAAAATTTACCTAGAGTAAAACACACCAATCTTTTGAAAAAATGTACATACATATAAAATCAATATTCTTACTAAAAATACACAATATTTCCATCACCTAGAAATTTATCTTGCACATCCTCTAGTCAAATCCTACTCCTCTAGGTGAGCAATGTTTTGATTCCTGGCAACATAGGTTAACTTTTCTTGTCTGTGAATTTTATGAAAATAAAATCATATGACATGCATGCTTTTATGTCTGGTTTCTTCAACATAATAGTTTTGAAATTCACCAACATTTTAATATGTATCACTAGCTCATTCTTTTTTAATATTTGGGTATTCTATTTTGCAAATACAAAATAGGAACCATTCAAACTTTTCCATACTCTAAATTATTTTTCATACTTCCCCAGTACACATATACCACATTTTGAGAGTCATTACTTAGTATTGCTTCTGTTTGGACCATATCAGTCAGGGACAATATCCAGAAATGTCACAAACGAAGTGGTTATTGAGATTATTTGTTGAACGTCACTATACTGGGTATCATGAAAAATACGAAAGTGAGTGGAATATGATTTCTCAAGGTTCTTATATACCCATGGGGGAATAGGCATGCACGTAACTACTTATGACAGGAAGCAGAAGTAAAGAGACTATTTTGTGCCATTACAATAGAAGTGGTGAATTCTGGGCGTAGCTGGGGTATGTAGGGCAGGGAATCTGGGTAGCTGTTATGCAGGAAGCAGAGTGTTGACCCAGGCTACGCAGGAGGACTGGAGTATCTGTAAGATAAATAGGAAATGGAAAACTTAGGATGAAAGAAGAGTTTTACAAAATCACAATGGTGTGTCATCTTTGTGCACCAAATTAGTGGGGCAAGTCTGCCTTGAGGAGAGATTATCTCTCGTGCGTCCACTCCCTCACTCCTATGACATGCCACCACATTTTATTGGTAACACTGTTACAGTCTCTTGAATCATTTCCTCTCTTCTGTTCTCATTGCCACATCCGTCCTCAGTGCAAGCCCACTTTACCTTGTTTCCTCTTTCCCATGCAACAGCAGCTGACTCCTCAGTGGTTGGCCTGCTTCTGATCTGTCCTCATTCTGATTGCTAGAGACACTGCCACGAGAACTGTCTTTGCCCAACCCAAACCGACTGTGTTCTTTCCCAATCGGGGCATTGATTATGGAAGAGATCTGACCTTCCTCTGTCTGTTCCTCAAGGCCTTTCAACCTCTGATCTCAGCCCCATTTCCACTCTCATGTCTGGCCTGACAGTCTCCAAATCACCATGTATTTTACCCATTCACAATTTTGTTTCCTCAATATTCTTTTTTTTTCTCTTGACTCTGTGTCAAAATGACCAATCTCAGTGGTTAGGATTTTTTCCCTCTCTCTGCTTAATTGATCCTCTGAGGCCAAATTGAATGTTAGTTCCTTCTGGGGGGCTGTTCTCAACCCCAATCCCTGTCAAAATTAATCAATATTTAGACATGGCTTTTGCCACATAGACCATGCTTTTTATTATAATGGTTTATATTAATTCTATTTCTGCCACTGGACTATGGCAGAAAGCTTACACTCCCGGGAAATAAGGACCGTGTTTCTGTTCCTCCGGGCCTAGCGGAGTGCCTTTCCACTTCTGGCTCTCATTATTTTTGTATAGAATCATTCTTTTTATTTATAAGGTACGCTGTTTTCTAGGAGCAAACTTGAATAAATTTTAAACTATCCTTGCCATGGCATATAGTCTGACATAGTGCGGAAAGTCCCTGGGCGTGGTTAATCATGTGATGAGTGATACAATTATAACCTTGCCTGCTCAAGCAGGTAGCTAGTTCGTCATCTGGAAGATTCATAGCCTTGACTTACTTATAGATGTGTGGAGTTTTTTCTTCTTTTTTACTACACCTATTTTTGAAAAATGTTTGATTTCACAATTTTAGGACGCATGTCATACTTAAGAATGAATTATCTGACTCAGGAAAAAATACAAGATTAGGCGAAAGATATTTTCAGCAGTCAGAAATAGGACACATTGAGGTCCTGGAAACTATAATACTAAGTTGAGGTGAAGATATATTAAATAAACTAAAAAATAATGTCTTATGATTGAATTCTTATCTAGGATCTGGTCCAATGAAATGTTCGGCCTGGGCTAAGATTCTCATTATAGCTTAAGTAAAATAATTATCTGAATGTTGAATTAAGGATAGATGAGCAAATCATCATGTCCCCAGTTTTGGCCTGCTTTATCCAACTCCTGGGACATTCCCTTTTTTGTCATTAAGAGAAAATACTATATGTAAACAATGAGATGTGAAGTAATTAACTTTTTCAGTCATGTGACTACTGGATGAAATTTTCAAAGCACACTGTTATAATGTGTGGTGTGAAATGTACAAAACATTCCAATAAGTGTTGAGGCTGACATTAGATTCAGGTCTTGCTTTAAAAATCATATGAATTTTAACAGATGAAAATTCTAAACCTTTATCCATGATCATGTTATTAAGAAATATTCATACAATTTTCACGTGCAACTTCATCTCTCTTCTCCCACCCAGGCCCCAGACCTCACTGGTCATGCACAACCGCAGACATGAAAAATGTAGAAGATACCATTATGCTCATTGAAGGAATACGTATGCACATTCAGAGTATATATCTTCAAATCATTAAAAGTTACTTTGAACAAATAAAGACCTAACGTCACAGAAAGTTATCTACAGAGATTTTCTACCCAAAAGTCAGAATTACTTTGGTTTCAGAAAAAAACATAATTTTTCTTTCATTAACAGTAGCACAGAGCAGGCTTTACTTTTTGTAATAAAAGTATCTCAGATAACACAGACAGAGTATATTTATATGTAAGAAAAGGTATTACACTGTAATCCATTATGTGCATGTTCTTTATTTAAAAGTGATGCTCTTGGAAATGTATTCCACCCTAAATTTTGAATTTTCTCTTGTTTATGTAAATGTAATAAAATTGTTCCTTATGTAGTAGGGATAGGACAAAACATAGATGAAACAAACATATAACATATGTTTGTTATATGACAGAAAGACAAATACCATATGATCTTACCTGTAAGTGGAACCTAATCAATGAAACAAACAAGTGAGCAAAACAGAGCCAGAGACATGGAAATAAAGAACAATGACCAGAGGGGAGGAGGGAGGGGAGAAATGGAGAAAGCAGAGGGAGGGGCAAGTCAAGGAGCATGTGTAAAGGATTCATGGACAAAGACCTCATGGTCTCCTCATGGTGAGGGGAGGATTGGAGGTGGGAGGTGGGCAGGACAGGGGAGAGTAATGGGGGAAAATAGGAACAACTGCAATTAAACAACAATAAAACAAACAAACTTAGAACAAAACATATATAAAAATATCAAGGCTAAATTGTTTTTTTAGGGTAATGCTCTATTCGGTTCCTGAAATAGTTAGAAAAATGAAACTGTTTATGGAAAGAATGCACATTAATGCATACATGTATTTACCTTACATGGAAAGCAAATAAAAAGCAAGGCAAATTTTGCTTTCGAAGTTGTTACATTGCCTATAGATGAGACGGCAGGAGATTTTATTTCTAAACTTGTCAGATGAGGACTAGTGAAAGGAACTGGAAACTTTGCCCAGAGGAAAAGAGGACTGGAAAGAGAGAGATGCAGTTCAAATATTCAAAGGCTTCCCTGGAAAAGGACACAGACTGGTTACACAGACCAGCTTCTGAATGCTGCAGTTACTCTGCCTCCCTCTCCCTCCTAACATCTGGGTGTGCTGCAAATTAAGGAGAAATGGGTCTGGGGAGGAAGGCTAGTGACCAGGCAGGTGGCCCAGGCGGCTGAGGGCTGTGAAATCACATCAAGAGTTCTAACAAAGGCTTTCCCTCTAATTCAGGATTTCCACAGAATCTATTAACAGCAGAGATGGTAACAGTGGTAACAGGATAGTAATTGCTTTATTCTTTTGATACTTTGTAGACCACATGCATTTTAAAATAAATGTACCATGGCGATAAAGCAGCGACCATCTTAGGGTATTTTTTACTTAGCTATTTAAAAATACCTTACGTACAAATGCAAATATAGTTTTGTATGAAAAGAAAGAGAATTCTGAGATACTGATGTAACTGGAATGATTTAGTCTTTGAAACAAATGTATGATTTCAGAGAATAAATGGGGCTTTATCGATACAGGTATAAATAGAGCCTCACAAACGAGTTTAGATTTTAAAGGGCTTTATCATATTGTTCAACTGAAATTAAAAACCTGAGCAGTTCTTCAACCCTCCATCACTATTTCTCCACTTCATCTTGTTCATCAGAATTCTTCCTTTGCCATGTCATACCCTCTCCTGAGTTAGGGTGATGCATGAAGCTAAATACATTCTCAGTGGAATATTGTTGAGACAATGCAATATTTTTGAAATAAACTGGGAAGTTATTTATATATAAAAATAGTCTTCCAAGAAAAATATTCAACAGCAGCAAAAACAATAAAATTATTCACAATTCTAATCTCATAGGTGTTTGCTATGAATAGAAGTACATCAGAAATTATTTAGGGGAAGATCACATTTACTACAAATTGATTTTTCCAGTGTTATTTATGAGTGTTCTTACTTTGCATCAACAGAAAAACATGTACAGCTTACATTCTTTTTTTATAAAGGCTCATGCAAAGGTCCTGTTCAATTTTGAAAGTATATCTTGCTAAAATTACTAGTAGTTGTATAAATGTATACTGATACATTTATTGAAATTCATTTGTATTTGAAATATTTTAAGCTGTGTTCTATAGTTCCTTTCCCTATCCTATAAGCAAGTATCAAACTGTTTTCTTTTTAAAATTTTATTTATCCACTTTTAGAGAGGGGAAAGAAGAGAGAGAGGGAGACAAACATCAATTTGTAGTGGCCTCTCATGTGTCCCACATTGGGGACCTGGCCTACAACCCAAGCATGTACCCTGACTGGGAATTGAACCAGCGACCCTTTAGTTTCAGGCTGACACTCTCTCTACTGAGCCACACCAGCCAGGGCTCAAACTGTTCTTTTTCTTCTCTCCTTTACTTCCTTTCTCCTAAATACTTTGGTATGGAACTACCTTTTCAAGATCAATTGTTTATTGATATTTTACTACGGATAAACACTCTGCTCCATGGTTCGAGGGATTCAGTGAAGAACAAAACTTGGTCGACAACACAACATTTAACAGGATGGTTTTGACGTGTCCACATATACACACATATACACACTCGACCCTAATAGAGTGTTTCCCAGGGTGTAAGAAACGTGCCACTAGAGTTAGATAAGATAGTACTTATTTCTGAGAGCAGTGGTCATAAAAGGCTTCCTGAAGATTGGATTTGAGCTCAGCCTTGAGGTGTATAAGTAATCTGTCAAGAGGAAAAGATAGGGAAGAGGAAAATGTAGGCAAAAATAGTAAGATTCTTTTGTAGCTTTATAGTTTCAGTTTTTATCTATGGGTCTCAGTCCATCACAAATAAATTCATGTGTGTGTGTTTTAGTATAAACTAAAAATTAATATTTATTTTTTCATATATTTATCTAGCCATTCTAGAACTTGTTGAATAGACTTTTCTGTATTCATTGAATTGTCTTGACTCCCTTGCCAAACATCAACTGACCTTATACATGTGGGTCTGTTTATGGACTCTGTTCTGTTCCATTGACCTATTGGCCTATCCTTACACAAATCCACAATGCTGTCTGGACTATTGTTGTTTGGTAAAAAATAAAAAAGAAGAAGAAGAAAGAAAGAAAGCAAGCGAGCAAGCAAGCAAGAAATCTTGAATAAACTAGTTCCTCTTCCCTAAATTTGCTTTTCATTTTAAGATTATTTTTGGATATTCTAAATCCTTTTCATTTTTATGTAACTTTTAAAATTGGCCTGTTGATTTCTATGAAAAAAACAAGCATGAAAGTGTTTACCTACTTAGATATGCAAAGATTTCTCAGAGAGACTCCCTAAAGCACTAATATTAAAAGAAAAAAGTATATATAATGAATTAGACTTTGTCTAAATGAAAAACTTCTGCTAATCATAAGGCACATTGGAAATGAAAAGGTAAAAATATGGACTGAGAAAATATTTTCAGTACATATATCTGATAAAGTATTTATATCCAGTTACATAAAAAGCCACTACAAATCAATAACAAAAAGTCAGAAACTTAGTAAAAATGGGAAAAAGATTTGAAGGGTCATTTCACAAAATAAGATACACAAATTGACAGTATGAAAGGTGTCCAACATCATTAGTTACTACTTCACAGTGATTAGAATATTGAAAATAAAAATCCTGCAAGGAGTGGTGAGAGCGTGAGGCAGGTGGGGCTTTCAGACATTCACAGAAGGAGCGTAAAATGGCAAAGCCACTTTGGAACACTGTATAATAACCTCTTGTAAAGTAAGCATACATGTACGAGAGAACCCCCAAATTCTATTCCTAAGTGTTTATCCAGAAGAAATGAAAAAGATGTGACCACAAAGAAATTTATGTATAAATATTTATGGCAACTTTATAACCTCA
Source organism: Sturnira hondurensis (assembly GCF_014824575.4). NCBI lineage: Eukaryota > Metazoa > Chordata > Mammalia > Chiroptera > Phyllostomidae > Sturnira > Sturnira hondurensis. The sequence continues at coordinate 4,593,023 of NW_028088140.1, read as the reverse complement.
AACTGGAAACAATGCAAATGTTCATCAGTAGGAAACTTAATAAGCAAATTGTGTTATATATATCAAGGTACACTACTCGGCAATAAAAAAGGAACACGCACACCCTTGACACATGAAAAAACATGCACACATTCTGTAGACATTATGTTTAGCTAAGGAAACCTGACAAAAGAGTACATTGTGAGTATATAGGATTCTGTTTACATGGAGTTTAAGAAAAATGCAAAACTAATCTATGTTGATAACAATCAGAACAGTATTTGCCTCTGGCTGGGGTTGAGGTTGATTGAAAAGGAGCACAAGATAACTTTTTGTGCACTGGAAATATTCTGTATCTTGACTTGACTATGGGTTTTAAAAGTGTACACATTTGTCAAAAGTCATCCACAGCACACTTAGACTTTCTTCATTTTAATATATGTCAGATATGTCTTTATAAAGAAGATGCATTAAATAAAGTAGTAAGATGCAAAAATAAGGAAGAAAGCCAGATATGCAAGTGTATTCATGGCAAATGGGATGGAGAGCAGAGGTTAGTGAGAGATATGGTTTGAAGGCCATTGATGTTAGTTGAAGGGTTGGATTTTATTTTCTACTTGTAAATGTGCTGTTGAATGGGTTTTAGGAAAGGGACTGATATGATCAGGGCTATGTTCTCGCTTACTCACCTGCTTAGGTGTGAGGAGTTAGGTGCGATGAGGCTATGGATAAGATGTAAAAGACCTGCTCGAGACACTAATTTAAGATGATGGCAATAGGAGTGAAAAGGAGGTAATAAGTCCCAGGTTTTATTACCTACGAAGAGAAAATTATTAAGATTTAGTAATAGAATTAATACAGGGAAGAAGAATAGGGAGTAAAAACTTTAGGGTCCAGCACAGTGTTTTGTACATAGCAGATATTTTATCAATATTTGTTGAAAAAGTAAATAAACTAATAAAAGAAGTTATAATCTGAGATACTCATATGAGTTTGGTACCATTGATGGAAATAGGAAATAAGGAGAAGTTGGTGGGAAAAAATGAGTGGGTGAGATTTTATTTTAGACATGTTTTAATAAAGGTGTCAGCTGAAGGCAGAGATGAAAAGGCAGAGTATACAGTCAGAGTCGCTGTATTGAACATCTGGAAAAAAGAATATGGCTGGATATACTGATTTTAGGATGATTAATGTGGGGACGATAATTGAATTATGTGAACAGAAGGTATCAGCTAGGGAGACTCATAAAAAGAAGAGAAGAGGGCTGGAAGCAGAAGCTTGACAAAGTGGGAGTGGAGCCAGGGAGAGTGTTGAGAAACCAGAGGTCAGAAAGAGACTGTGCAGGAATCGTTGGTGCTGAAAGAGGAGGGCAGTGTCCAGAAGGTTAAGGAAGACCAAGGGCTTCTGATGGATTGGTGATCTGGTCTCACACACCAGTAAGAAAGCAGAACACTCAGCTGATAAACAGGAAGTACAAATGGCCAACAAATAAATGAACAAATGTTTTACTTCACTATTAATTTTAAAACTGCAATGAGATACCATTTTTTTCTCTTATAGAATAACCATGTAAGAATGAAGGGGAACATGCATATTAAATTTTCTGCAGGGTGGGCACTGGCTTTGCCTATAGCAACAAAAAATCCAGGGGCTGCAGCCTTCACCTTGATCTACAAGTTTGTTTGTTTGTTTGTTTGTTTAATGTTCTTTTTTAAAAAAATTATTTAATTGTTGTTCAAGTACAGTTTTCTGTCTTTTACTCCCATCCCAGCCCACCCCGCAAGGTGCTCCCCTCCTCCCTTCCATTTCCACCCCCCTTAGTTGGTGTCCATGTGTCCTTTATAATAGTTCCTGTAAATTCTTCCCCTTTTCCCCTGAAAGTTCCTCCCCTCTCCCTTCTGGTCATTGTCCACTTGTTCTCTATTTGAGTGTGTTTGGTTATATTTTGTTTGCTTGTTTGTTTTGCTTTTTAGCTTCCTGTTAAAGGTGAGATCATATGGTATTTGTATTTTACTGCCTGGATTATTTCACTCAGCATAATGTTTTCCAGTTCCATCCATGCTGTTGCAAAGGGTAGAAGCTCCTTCTTTCTTTCTGCTGTAATGTAAATTATATGATGTGATTTTTTTTGTGCTTGAAACTCTGTGACATCTTTTTATTGGACATAGAAGAAATTTCAGACTTCAAGGTCTTATGTTACCTGGCTCCTGACTACCTTTCCTTCCTTCCTTCCTTCCTTCCTTCCTTCCTTCCTTCCTTCCTTCCTTCCTTCCTCCCTCCCTTCCTCCCTTCCTTCCTCCCTCCCTCCCTCCCTCCCTCCCTCCCTCCCTCCCTCCCTCCCTCCCTTCCTTCCCCCCACCCCACTAACTGGGGGCTGGTTCTAACACAAGAGCTAGTAGCCTTGACCATAATTTGGGGGTAAGGAAGCTTTCATTTTCCTTAGTCCTTGCAGGTCAGTTTTCTCAGATTTACACTATGGCAAACTGTTCTGACCAATTGTCATTGGATGGACCAAAAGTCAAAATTTTGGTTTGAATTTCAAAGGTTTTGCACTGTTTGATTCATTCCCTCACACTTATGCAGCTGCTAGCTTGAGAAATTTCCTTACCCAAATGACTCTGCCTTCAGGGAAGCCACTATTTTGCCAATTTTGAAATTTACAACAAGCCCTAATTCTAGGTCTCTGCCTTGTGTTCATGGAACACCTCAAGCTAAATTTATATTTTCATGACTTTTCTTCCTTTTCTGGACTCTTTCTCATCTCCAAATTGTTAGTGGTTTTCACTGCTCTCATTTGAGTAGCCACATGATTATGGGAACCTACAAACTGGGAAGAAAACTGGTTATTGAGATGGGGCATGTGGAGTTCGGAACAACTTATTAACTGCTGGGTGTGGCCCACGGCAACCTGGCAAGTTTGGACTCATAGTGCTTCTCCCTGAATTTACCTTGGGGAAGAGGCTTAGCTAGCAGTTCTTTAAAGAGGCCAGCATTTGGTGCCAGGTGTTTTCCTTGTAAAACAGCTGAGCAGCTTTACCCAGTGCAGTCTTAGATTGCCTCCCACAAGGAACAACTGGCGAACCATTTTCCTTGGTACTGCAGGAAGCCTTCCTTGAGAACTACAATGGTTTGGGGGTACTGGAAAGTATTAACTGAGTTTTGGAGACTGTTTTATTGGCTCTATACATCACATAAAATTTATTATTTTAGTCATTTTTATGTATTCAATTCAGTGGCGTTAAGTGCATCCATGACATTGTGAGACGATCACCGCTAACTCCAGAACATTCTTATCTTCCTAAAAGAAACCCTATAACCACTAGGGGTCACTACTCAGTCTCTCACTCCCACAACCCCTGGAAGCCACCAGTCTTCCTTCTGTCTCTTTGGGTTTGTCGTTATTTAAAATAAATAGAATTATTTACCGATGGGCATCTAGGTTGCTTCCAACTCTTGGCTATTGTAAATCGTGCTGCTATGAACATCGGGGTGCATAGGTGCTTTTGGATTGGTGTTGCAGGGTTCTTAGGATATAATCCTAGTAGTGGAATTGCTGGGTCAAAGGTGGGGAGCACTGGGGGTGGGCAAGGCTGGGAATATAAAACAGAAAACTGTACTTGAATAAGAATTAAATAAAAAAAACAAAAACAACAAAAAATAAGTTTCAACACACTTGAATACCAAAAAAATAAAAATAAAAAAAATAGAATCATGCAATATGTGGCCTTCTGTGTCTGGCTTCTTGCACTCGGCATATTTACAGACTTCACCTACAAGTTGTAACATACTAGTACTATATTCTTTTTTTATGTTTGAATGATATTCCATTATTTGGCCACATTTTGTTTACCCATTCTTCTTTTGAAGGACATTTATGTTGCTTACAGCATTAGTGAATAATGCTCCTGTGATATTTTTGTACTTGTTTTCAGTTCTTTGAGGTATATACCTATGAGTAGAATAATGGTAATTCTGAGCTGTATAGTGATTCTATGTTTAACTTAGTAATTCTCTGAGGAACCACCAAGGCATCTTCCATAATGGATCAATAATTTTACATTTTCATTAGTAATGTGTAAGGGTTGTTGTTTTGAAGTTTTGGAGAATTTTGTGTTTGTAATGGTGTCTGTGCCTGTAAGTGAATCACTAAATGTTATTTGAAGAATGGCAAAGAAAACTGATTTATTTTTAAAATAAGATGAATTTATTTTTCCTTCCTTGATTAAATCATTCCTTCCCCCAAGATGAGAATAAACCAGGATGGCTAATTTTGAGTCAAGTCCCAGGAAGTTCTGAAGCTGCTTGTCAGAGTACCCACATGCAAGAAGATTACATGTGTAGTGTTTTGAAGAAGTCACAACTTAGCTGCATAGAAATGTAACTTTACATTCTCAATTCCTGTGCTTGGTTTAGCTCCAGTGCCATTATTTCTTCTGATGTTAAAAACTTCCTAATCTTGCCTCTGAAAAGTAATATGCTCCCTTCTTGTTTAAATAGTACAAGTGATTAAAACTTATTAATTCCACTGAGGAGTTAAACTCATTAATTCAAAGGTCAAGCTGCCTAGAGAACATCTGGGCTATTCTGAGCTTGGCTCTCCTTACTGGTTTTCTCCATCCTAAAAAGTTACTTACGCACATCATGGCATTGAGAGAGTTAAGGTTGGTCCTCACATCCTTCTCAGGGTCCCATAACCTTTGCTTGAGTTTTTTGTGTAAATCTTGTCCTTGCTATATCTGTTTGAACTGTACTAGTCAGGCCTCAGAAAATGCGCCAGGACTTTCTACTGATGTTCACAGCCTTACTAGTGCCCTGTGGTAACAAGATATGGACCCCTCGAACCCCCTTTTCTCAGACACTAGGTCTTCTCCAAATCCCTGGACCACTCATCATCTATATCACTCAGGTCTGCAGCCTTCAGGTGATATGTTACAAATCCAGGGGATCTCAGGGTGTTTTTCCCATCATACCATAATATTTGTCATAGAGTGGATTCATTGATCTGATGCAAAGTTATGTGGGAATCCCATTTGGGTGATTTGAAATCTGTAAGTCCTCAAATAATGGTGCTAGTTGAGGCTCTGAGCATAAGTCATATACAGAATATGTGCTGGCAAGCCAAAATGAATCTTTGTTCCTTCCAGGATAGAAGGGGTTCAGTGGAGGTGACTTATACTGCGAGGTGGACTGTTGATGTCCTCGCAGGGCATTTCTGTATAAGGGCATCAGCATTGGTGCATGGTACTGGCAGGCTGGGTGTTCACCAGCAGCCTTGGTGAGTAGGAACCCATCTGTGTGGGCTCAGATACAGTCTCGTTCCCTGACTCCATGGCTCCACATTCATAAGCCCATTGCTCCAGCACTGGAATAGCTGATAACAGCAACTCACTGATGTCAGCTGGCCCTGTCGTTCTCTGTACTTTGTTGTTTAATGCCTCTTCCTTGGAAGATATTCTGTTGACGTAGTAACAATGTAAGGCAAATGCAAAGATCGTCTTTCTTGAAAACCAACGTCTGTCTATATGCTTCTATTCCAGACCTTCTTGTCTCTGGTCTAATATTTCTTCTTTCCAGCTTCTGACTAACTGACTAAGCTATTTGCTGAGTCCATGCATAGAGCCCATTCCTTTTGACATAAAGAATGTGTGATGTGTTGCCTAAAGTTCTGCTCAATGGAGGAACTTCACCTCACAGACCTCACTTTCAAATCCATCTCTGAAGATAGAGGCAGTGTGGCCAAGGTCCATGTTTAGCTCATACCTAATAAGGTCATGAGATACCCCACCCATGAACCAAGCTTGACTCTCCTCCTCCTCCATCAGCTTTGCCCCTGGAGGAGACACTAGTGGAATCCTGATGGGTGAAGTGGGTCCACCTTCTAGTGCCTCACATGTGTTCCTCTGACCACGCCTTGGCTTTGATCTGAATATTTCACTTCCACTTATGATCTGTTGTTTCCAGGCATGCCCAATTTGGTGTGCCTGGCAGAACGGAGCTTCTGCTGGAAAATTTTATGCATGAGGTCATTTTATGCTTTGGGATCAGGCCCTCAGTCTTTATCATGACCAAGCAGCACACTTAAGCAGTTTTTGAGAAGATATATAATTTTATGCTGTAGCTGGCACGACCTGTTTCAGAACTCTGAAGGTGATCCTTCTATTGTGGCTTGGCTTACATGCCATTCCTACACCATCCCTTACCTTTGATATGCTTAATAACTTAGGTTCTGCTGAGTGAAATGGCCGAAATGGGAAGATCACTTGCACCCAGCTGTTTCCCGCTCTGGCCCTCAGTCAAAGCTGGTAGACCTTCCTGCCACCTGATTTGTAGGTCAGAAAAGTATTCACATACAGCCAGCTTCCAAAACTGGGACATGAATTTCATTGAGATGGGTGTGTTCAGTGGGGAGTAAGTTCCAGTGAGGTTGACAGCCATGGAGTGTTACCTGATGGCACCACTCTCAGCATCTGAGGGTAAAACCCACTCAGGCCCCACAGGGATCCTGTCAGCACGGAGCAGAGTCCCCTGTACCTCGAAACACTGAGTCTGACAGCTGCTGTATCAACAGCCAGCACAGAAGCCCGAGATGGTGGGATAATACCAGAAATGTGCTGAGAAAGTAATCACCAAGCTACTATTCTATATCCATTCAATACACTTCATAAATAAATATCAAACAAAAACATTTACAGGCAAAAACAAAAAAAAAAGAAAAGAAAGTTTGCCTTCAGCAACTTTGCACTAAGGAAATTAAATCTAAAGGACGTATTTCAGGCAAAAGGAAAATGTTCTGAGATGAATACAAGAAGAAATAAAGAGCAAAGAATATGGCCAATAAATGAGTAAATCAAAGTGAACAGTGGCGATATAAAAATGGCAATAATAATATCTTGTGGATTTTATTTTAAAACTTCTGGAGATATTACTAATATTTGAATTATGTATACCATTTAATAATTTGACACCTCTTAGAGAAGCCAAAGTAAAGAGTAACATAGGCATCCATTTGGGTAAAACTGTGCTTTAGACACAATGCTTCCTCTTTAAGAAAATAAAATTGCAAGAACGTACAAACAAAAACTACCAAATGGCATGAAAATAAACAGCTTTAAATATGGACCATTGCATAGGATTTCACATCCCAACATGTGGTTTTTGTGGTGGTTATTTAATTACAGATTCTAAAAAAATAAATAGAAAACTATGGTTAAATTGAATGTTCCTGCTCCCCCTCTCCTCCAGGAGATAATTTTCAACCACTTGCCTAGCATCTATTGATTAAAAACCATTTCAGAATGACTCAATCTGTCAATGAAATGCAAACACCTCTGGAGTGAAACTAACCAGCTGTTTAAAAGTTCAGAACTTTACTAGGAAAAGAAATCCTTTCCCTTAACACTGGCACTGTTTACATTATCCCAAAACAATGACTCATTGAAGACAAAATCCAGTATTTCCAAGTTCAGTAAACACAACCATTATTTATAAGGAGATTTATAAAAAGACCCAAGACTGACGGCTTCCCAGTTGAAGAACAGCTAAGCACTAGAGTTAGTAGCATTAGACTCCTGAGTGTGTGGTAAATTCAGGACTATTTGTATTTGTGGGCCACACTCGAAGTTCACAATAGCTCTGGCTCTCTTTATTATACGAAATCAACTAACAAGCATGGGATATATAAAATTCTTACAAATAGCATTTTAATTTATAATTCTAACCAGCCTATTTATACCATAGAGAAATTAGCCAATGTTTCCCTTTAAGGAAAGACATACCTTTGTCTTTTTTAAAAAATTTCCTCATTAACTGAAGAGGAAATTGAGTAGACCATGGGCTCTGGATTCTGACAGCTGGGGTTTGAATACCAGCTCCAGAAATGGCTGCCTATGTTGCACTGGGCAAGATACTTCTCCCTAAGCTTTAATTTTCATACCTGTCAAGTGGCAAAAATAATGTCTCACAGAAAAACTGTGAGGACAAAAGACTTTATAATTTGTAAAAATACAGTTGTAAGAATTAAAAAAGTAAAGTATTTGATATAATGCTTGTCACACAGTGCTTAATAAAAGTTACCGATTACATTATTTTTTAAGATTTTATTTATTTATTTTTAGAGAAAGGAGAAGGGAGAGAGGGAAAGAAACATGAATGGGTGAGAGAAATATCAATCTGTTGCCTCTCTCATGCCCCTAACTGGGGACCTGGCCTGCAACCCTTGCATGTGCCCTGACTGGGTACTGAACTGGGACCTTTGGTTTGTGAGATGACACCCACCCCACGGAGCCACACTGAATCTGGGCTCTTACCTATTATTTTAAATCATAAAATATTTTGTTGGATTTAATATGGATGACCCTTAGTTGATATTCAGCCCTTGTAGCTTTTGGCAATGAACGATTGCTCAGATTTCCTAGAAAGTAAAGCTGCTGCCGATCACTAAGTTTCATTCAAGTAACTACTAGGTAATTCAATAGTCAAATGTGTTCAATTTCTTGTGATGATACTTTAAAGTGAACATATACCTGCAGGAAGCTTGTGGGGCTGAGCTGTCAAAACCAACCACTTCACAGTAGCCGTCTGTTAGGGTCCTGGCAAGAAACAGGTGACACATTCAAGCTGTGTATGGAGAAGAGCTTAATAAAGGACTTTTTACAAGGCTGTGGGCAGGAGTTAGGGGAAATATGAAAATGAAGCACCTGGGTTAGTCAATGTGGTAGAACAGTTATCATTTCTAAGCCTGAGTGGACAGAGAGAGGGTGTAGCTTCAGGAACCTGGAACAGACAGCCGTGCAGACAGGACCTACTGCCAGGAGCTGTGTGGGTGGCCTTTCATATGGAGATAGAGTTAATGCTGCAGTCTGGCCAGGGAGGTGCTGCAAGGTAAATAGCCCGACCTCTCACTCTATCCCTGCTCTTTCAACTGCCTCCCAGTGCTTCTAATCGATGAGACCCCAGCTGAGAAGCCTGAAGTCAAGGGAGCCTGCTGATGAAGTAGACACAGAACAGTGAAGAGTAGATCTGAAAGAGCAAACAGAAGGCAGACAGCATAATAGTTTTTTTCCAGTGCCAGTGAGGAAATTGTTAAAATGGATTTTGAATACACTGCAAGCTTAGACCATCTCTGCTCAACTAGGTAGTGCAGGACTCTGGACCTACTAGGCTCATTTTCAGCAGCTGGAATGCATGCAAAGCAGCTCCATGGGGAAAATCCTGACTTGCCTGCAGGCCGTTTCCCTGTGGAGAGAGGGTTAACTTTCACAAGGCAAAAATTAGGTTTTGTGAACTTCAAACCAAATTAGGACAATTGGGTCCAAATGTAGGTCTTCCTTGTCTAGATGGGAAGAGCCTGGTTGTAAGCCTACAACCAGCCAGTCAATATGCATGATCATGACCACAATTTGGGGTTACACAATCTGCTTGACTGCTGAATGCATTCTATCACAGATGCTAGGTTTCATGTTCTCAAGTTCTATAGAGCCTTGAGATGCCTTGCAGCCTCTCCAACTCTTTGAGGGCAGCCTCCTGAGTGACCGTGGGCCAGACTAACCAGCTAAGATGCTCCCAGCTTCAATTGTATGAAGTATAACATATTTGTCACTAGTCAGCAATGAAGAACCCCTACAATAACCTGTAAGACATTTTGTAAGAGGCCAAGGGCATTCACCAAAAACTGATCAAGGGGTGGTCTAAACACAGCGAGCATCAAACTTCAGAGAAAGGTAGCGGAGTTGGCTGAGGAAGCAGATTTAGCCACACTGGGCAAGTGGTGTGAGGTGTAACTGACTGTGTGTTCAAGTAAAATATGCTTACTAATAGAGGGAGATAAAGACAGAATCATTTTGTGAGCATTTACCCTGTACATTATTTATTCTTTGCAAAAATTTTGTGGTTCTGTGTTATACATTATCTTTATTTTAAAAGACAAGGAGAGAGAGGCGGGGTCGGAAGTAGAATCACCTGCTCAAATTCACACAGTAAATGAGAAAGCTCTAATTAGGACCCAAACCTATCTCAAATCCAAAGGTCACTTTCTTTCTGTGCTTCCATGTGCTGAAGAAAAGAAGTACTGAACAAGAGAACGTCACATGCGAGACAAAGTAAGATAAACAAAACTGTCAGGGGAAAAATCCTTGTCTTTTAGAGGAAGGGGGAGAAAGACTATCTGTGGTGAAAACAAAATAAAATCCAATAAAAACATATGGCTAACTCAAAGAAGGAAGCAAAGATGGCCTTACCAGAGAACAGAAGATATTTTGGGTGATACTAGAACTCAGAGCGAAGGAATCCCCATCTGTAGCCATCTCTTCAAGGCCAGACCTGAGTATACAGAAAACAGGTGCCTCTCCTGTCTTTCAGATTGATTCTCCTGACCCACTCGAGAGATACAGCAGGGAAGAGCACAGCAGCACCTACAGTAACATGTGGACATACAAGCAGCAGCTACGATGCTCCCTGGCTCAGAGCAGGTAGGGAGGAGAGCAGGTCTTGGAAAGTCCTCCAGTAGGAAAGCAGAAGAATAAAGAAGCATTTGTCAGGAAGGTGCCACATGGTGCCATCATTTCTGTTTCTGAATGCTTAGTGATATTGTCCAACGGACAGAAAAGCCAGATTGAGTAAAAGTTTTGGTAGAAAAAGTTTTTGGAGGGTGGTGAAAAAAGATATAGGAAATAGATTTGGGGACCATAAGTTTGAGGCGAAGTGTTTAAATAAGATTGTGGGTGGAGTGGTTAAATAGGGAAGTCTCAGAGCTCATGCTACCAGAATGGAGGTGGGTTACGACAGTGGGAGGGTTGTGACTCCACACTTCAGTGGGCAACTGAGGCTCGGTCCCACTGTGACTCAGGGGTGTCACGTAGGATCCACCTCTGAATTGTCATTAGAACGGGGAGCCCTGGCTGGTGTAGCTCAGTGGATTGAGCACAGGCCTGCGAACCAGAGGATCGCGGTTCGATTCCCAGTCAGGGCACATGTCTGGGTTGCAGGCGGGTTCCCTGCAGGCCAACACCCAGCAGGGGAAGCATGAAAGGCAACCATACATTGATGTTTCTCTCCCTCTCTCCTTCCCCTCTAAAGATAAGTAAATAAATAAAATTTAAAAAAAAGAAAGAAAGGGGATTTACACACTGTCTCCAACTCTGCATTGACCAAGGTTACCCCATAGAAAACAAATCAGACTTATGTGGACATTTGAACTGACTGAGCTTCCACAGGCATTCGTGTCAGGTGTGAGAAAAGTTCGAGGTAGAAAGCTGGAGAGCTGGTGCAGCTGAGGCAGGGTTTCACCTGCTGGAGATTGACCGTGAGGGCCATGGAGGAAGTCAAAGACTTTGAGATGCATCTCAAGAAATCCTTAAGACAAATATCATCTTTAAACTTTGTTTAAGCAAAGACCACAATTTTGGGAACAATACAAAGGCTCTAGTTCAAAAAATCTCATCCTGCTTGTACAGGACAGAAGTATAGGGCACGCAAAATAGCAGAGTATGAAAGAAGATATTTTAATTGAACCATTTCCTTGATTATTGTCATAGGTTTACTACTTTTCAGGATCAAAAGTGGAGATGACTCTGAATTCCCCATTACGTATTTGTATTTGTTTTATGTAAGTATATTTAACTATTCTTACTTAGTTCTCTTTTTATTGGATGGGTTCAGTAACTTTGACCAAATTTTGTTGGGGTTCTTTTAAGGTGCTAGGTCCCCCCCCAACAATGGACACACACACACACACACACACACACACACACACACACACACATGCAGGCGCAGGCTCTTTTGTTTTGCTAATTGAAGGTTGAACCCAGATAGACCGCCAGAGTCAAGATGAGAAATCAAATTCACATAGGCATTTACCTTTACAGACTGGGTTTTCTGCTTATTTGTGTTTAAATTTATAACAACCATTGTGACAGGTTTCCTCAGAAGGATTGCTGACCTGTGTTTACATTAAATCATACCAGGTAACTGCCTCAATTCAGTGCAAATGCCATTTGCAAGGAAACATAAGAGAAATGTGTTTTTTTCATAATAAAAATTCTAAAAGAGCAAATCTCTCATTGTGTATCTTCTACGTGCCAGTTGTTTGATATACAGATTACTCAAATTTCCCATGAGCTCACAAAGCAGACAGTATTGTCTCCATTTTTACAGAAGAGAACATGGAGACTACGGGAGCTGAGCTGCTGAAGTACTCGTGGTCAGAAAGAGGCAGAGCCAGGATTTGAATCCAGGCGTGTCTGGCTCAGAAGCTCTGCTTCTTCCCCTACACCCAGGGCTTTGTCACAAGCACCGAGATAATCTTCCTGGAAATCAACATGCTTAATCCACTGCACCTCACCTTCTTATGTAATAAACTGGAGGGATAGGGAAAGCCATCTGCTTCGAGAACAACATATTTCAGTCCATAAGGCAAATAAGTTGGCAGAAACAGAAGGATTGAGACATTGCCTTTTGGCATTCCTAACTTACACTGCATTTACAAAATAGAAATACATAGTCCAACAAGTTGATTTCATAAGCATGTCATTATCATTCATTCCGAAATAAGCAGAGTCAGGGACATCATGTACACAATGAGGGAACCTTGTTTTGGAAGATGACGTCAGACAGGAGGGATTGTTTTTTTTCCCTTAACTACTGCCTCCTAAAGCTTACAGGTGACTTCATGAAATATACTTCAATACTGAGGCCGATGAAGGAGTAAAACAAGTAAAGGACAAAAGCTTGGGATTAATTGTTAAAAGCACATGATCACAAGATCATTTACAAGATAAAACAAAGTAGTGTTTTCAAAGCAAGGCTGTTCATCCAAACTTATTGGAAGAGCTTTATGTATACGTAGGCACCTGAGCCAAACTTCAGGCAGTGGTTCCAAGAGTAAGGCTCATGCATCTATTATAAATCTCCTGTGGTCATTCTGGTGATCAGTTTCAGTTCAGAGCCATTGCTTACAAATTTGTGAGCTAATAAATGGAAAGCCTATCTGTTTATCTTAATTTGTATGTGTCAACTTGAAGAATAAGGTCATATTTTTAGTATGAGTTCTAAATGATCAATAATAAAAGAAACATTTAAAGATCAACATAAGAAATTCCAGGTGGCTCTCACGTGTCTTTTCCAGAAGTTCCTAAGAATCTCAGACACTTTCAGGAACCCCTTGTTGGTAATTACGGTTGCTTGATTCACTAGAACAGGGGCGCTCACCCAGAAGCCACTGTGAATTTTATATCAGGCATGTGCCCGTGCTTCCAGTAACAGCCTCTCTTCTTTACTTGGGGAACGAGATTCTAATTCACATTCAAACACAGAATGTATAGAGAAGATTATTCTGGGAGGTGTAGTTCCAAGTACTTGTGGCTAGGAAAGAGTAGTGACAGAAGACCTAGCATCATCTTTAAATGTCTACCATAGGAAAAAGTTTGACATAAATAAGCTGAGCACTTACCCTAGTTGGGGTTCATTGAGGAAAATGAATCACAACCATTATTTCCACAGGGAGAATTTAATATGGAGAATTTGTCCATCAAGTGCTAGAGGACTGAAAAAAAAGGAGATCATTAACAGGGATCATTACAAAAGACTTAAAAAATAATACTAATGAATAAAATAAACAAAATAAGCCTCCCACACCCACCACTCAGCTTAAGAAAGTTTTTCTCACATCTCTGGAGCCTCCTCTCCAGTCCTAAAACCCTTGCCTCTGCTCCTAGTGTTCACAGCTAAACGTTATCCACGAGGACACCGAGACATCAGCAGCAACACTGTAGGGGCAGAGGAATGAAAAGAAGAGGTGAACATTATTAGAATCTACAATTTCATGGAGGGGATCTGCAGAATCAAGATGCAGAATTTCGAGAATGTTGCCACCTATCTGCCTGCTGCTGGTACATTAGGGGCTTGGAGGAGGGACTCATAGAACCGCGCTCTCTAATCTCCAAATAAGGAACGCTGCCTCCTTGATGCTGGTACTGCAGAATGTGGAGAGAGGTCCTTCCCATGTCGTTGGGACTCAGACACATCAGGAGTAGGCACTGTCAGCCTGGTGCTGAGAAGGGGCATGATGAGGCTGGCAGCGGGAGTGCCCTGGTAAACTGCAAGCTTTTATTCTGCTGCCGCCAGGATAAAGGGCATGGTTGGGTGACCTGGTAGGAAAAATAAACAAGCATAAATGAACAAGCCTCTCCTCCTCTTCTTTTGCCATCCATTCTTTCCCCGATTTCTTCCTATTGATGGAAACTAACAGGAGGCCTCCTGACAACAGAGAACAGAAAACTGTTGTTTGCAGACCTGCCATGGTAAAGCAGGGTACAGGAAAATGGATTTGAAACCTAATACCTGCAACATTATTCAGTGGAAAAGGCTGAATAATAGCAACAGGATAAGCCCAGAAAAAGTGGAGGGTAGAAATAATAAAAAGAACAGAAATGTCTAAAATGGGATATGAACATTTGATTGTTGTTACAGCCTGCTTAGGGCAAGCTGCCCCAGCCAGATCTCCACTGCTCTGGTCTCAGCTCCCGGTCTGGTCCTAGCTAATCATTTTTGGGAGGTGGGGGGTAGTACAAAGGTCTCTCTTTCACTTAGAAGATCAGCAAGTCCTTGAATAGAAAGTCCTGGGTAAATTTTAGCTGTGAACACAGAGCAGAGGGAAGGGTTTAAGAGTGAAGAGGAGGCTTCAGAGGTGTGAGAAAAACTGGTGGTAGGTATGGGAGGCTTATTTTATTTATTTCATTCATTAGTATTATTATTTAAGAATATTTATATATGATATTCCTTTGTATGGAGAATGTTTTTTATGAGACACAGAAGAAAAGCTAACAGCAGTTTCACTGAAGTTCCTCTTTGGCCTCGGGAGGATGTCATGACCTCAGCAGCAAAGCCATTCACAGCTCTGACTGCCCTGTGCACAGCACACATACATCAGAGTTCCAGAGAACAGCGCGGCCCAGTGGGTGGCTCTCCCAGTTAGATGGGTGGGAAGGAGGGAAGTGGTGAACAATGTATGGTGGCCTTGTGGGTTTGTTCATGGAGTATGCATGAGAAGCCTTCTGGAGAGTCCCTTATGAAACTGAGAAAAATTTGGAATGAAGGTCTCACAGATATGGTGGGAATAGGTCAGGGAGATATTATATGTTATGAGTGTACAAGCTACTGTAGCCCTGGGTTTATGGATCATGTAAATATCACATAAATAATAGCCCATATTACTCTTCTGGTCTTGAGAGCATCCTTAAAATCTTTGCTTCTGTATAGCGCCAATACCAGTTATAAATTCTCTTGTGTTTCAAGTCTATATGACTTTGGTTGCCCAGTAATATACCATGGAGAAGCAATTTACAAAATGTAGTCATAGTGCTTAGAGGCATTAATTCTAGTCTTAGAGTGAACAGTTTATTCTCAGGGTATGGTTTTTTCACTATAGGATCAGGACCATGGAGATAGCATCATAGTAAAGATATCTGTTTAATTCTTATCTATGAGTCAGGATATTAAAATGCCATATAATTGGACACCTGTTTATAAATATTAACATTATCAACTACTGCATTGAAAACCAACCCGGTAGTAAATGAGAAAACAACAAGCAAGGGATATTTGGATAATCTCACTTAATCCTATGTTCTACCCAATTTACCAGGTAAAAATAAATAAAACTATGTTTGAAAATCAGTCATGCAATATTTCTGGACAATTTTCATAAAAATGGCTTATCTGTCACAGTTGCTTAAAGATCTAGCTCTGTGTGGCCTAGCGACATTTCAGGCCATTGCTCTGAGCCAGACTTACACAAGTGAGAGCCAGCCAGGCATCATGTGATGGGCTCCACAGCCCCAAACAATAACTCTACCCACTGCCTCCTATTGTCTCTAAAAATGGGATTCACAGCTCAAATGTTTTCTGGAGTTAAAAGTATTTTTGTCTTTGTAATTTTATTTTTAATAATCTGTTTGGGTTTTTGTTATCAATGAGGAATGTCCAGTTTACAAAGCAGAAGAGAGTGTCTTCTGGTTAAATCTTTCACTTGCTGTTGATACCTGGCAAACAACCTAATTCTGAATGACGTTGGTATCAGGGAGAGTAGCAGTCACAGTACTGATGGTGGTTATTGTTGCTTGAGCAGAAATATAAACGTGCATGAACTGAACAGGGTTCAGTGTTCAGCTCAATAAATTTTTACGTGTGCATATACCCAAGTAACCACTACCCAGAGTTTCCTTCCTGTCTCTTTCCAGTCAATACCCAGCTGTGTCTCCCCACCAACAGACACCAAAAGGTAAACACTATTTTGACTTATATCACCACAGCTTGGCTGTGCTTATTTTAGAACTTTTTATAAATAGAATCATTTAGTGTGTATTCCTTGATGTCCGGCTTTTTTTAACATCATAGTATATCATGAAGTTATACTAGAGACTCATTCTAGTATAGACTCATTCATGTTGTTGCATTTATCAATGGCTTGTGCTTTTTCATTGCCATGTAATCATCTATAAATATACCACAATTTATTCATTCTCCTGTTGGTAGATGTTTGGGTTGTCTCCAGTGTTTGATTAGTTTAAAAAAGCTGCTATGGACATTTTTTGTCCTTACTCAAGGACATTTTTATTGCTTTTAGAGAGAAAGGAAGAGAGGAAGGAACATTGAGAGAGAAATATCAATGTGAGAGAGAAACATCCATTGGTTGCCTCCCAAATGCTCCCAGACCTGGGGTTGTAGGTGCTGGGATTAGAGATCAAACCCACAACCTTTTAGTTATGGGACAATGCTCCACCCACCTGAGCCTCACCTGTCAGTCAGGGCTGCTATGTATATTTTTGTGCATTTAGCTCAGTGGGTATATGCATTTTCTTCTCTTACATATGTGCCAAAGAGTGGAATTCCTGGATCATAGCTTTAGTAGAAAATGCTCAAACTGTTTACTAAGAGGGTAGTTTGATAGGAGGTGTGCTGGCACTTCTCTGTTTTCCCTCTAGCTCTGTTCTCTGTTTTTCTTTCTTACTCTGTGCCCCAAATCACCCCAGTGTGTGTTCTGGTTGGATTCAGCTAATGGAAGTCCCAACAATTGACTGGAGAAGGGCGGGGGCGGGGGGAGAGACAGATCTCACAGTATTCAGCTCTTCTGTCGTCTCTTCGCCTCATCACTGCAGAGTGGCTCCATTCTCCTACAACCACAGCTCCTTTTGGACAGGCCCTCTTCCACTGGTGCCACAAACGACATCCTTCTTCATTGCTTCTTTGGTCTCAGCAGGTGATTATGGTTGCCTCTTGTTGCTAGTCCCCACTAGCATGGTGCTCTTACCCTACTCACATCACTGAAAAGTAATACTTCAATAAAAATCTAAAACCTCTGAGTATGTTCTCTTTTCTTGTAGGGACTTTGACTGATAGAGAAGGAAGTAAAAATGATTTTAAGAGAGGGCAGAATGTTTTGGAACATATAGGGTTTTCTACTCTGCATGAGAGAATTAGCACTGCAGAGATCATACCGGAAGTATTTATGTAGGGCAATTCAAGTCAATAGTTATGTTGGGTGTGAACTAGAATGCTGACCAATATATAGATGAGGTTTCCATCCACAAGCAGTTTTGCTGACAAGTAGACAAGCGGGACTTTAATCCTGGCTGCATATGACTCTACTAAGCTTTTTTTTTTCTGTTATAAAATGGAAATAATGATCATATCTGTTTCAAGTTGACCAGTAGTTCCACCTCTACAATACCTCCTCAGTAAAATCAAGATATACACCAAAGATGTGATAGAGGTTTTGTAATTTCATTACAGAAGTTCATCTAGCAGTGGTAGGAGTATCTAGGAAGTATTCTTAAACTGTTTGGAATCTTGGAGGCAAGGTCCCATATATACTGTAACTTCAGGGAAATACAACCACCACCCAAGGATAGAGAAGCTTGCTTCAGGGTGGCAGTCTGATATAGTGGTTAAGACCAAACAAGGGTTTAAGGGTCAAGTGGAAGCAGGAATCTAGACTGTCTCTTATTGACAATATACCCTTGACCCAGGGCTGAGCATGGCTCAGTTCTGTTTACTGTCAAGGGGGGATAAACATTCTTACACCTTTTATAGTCATTGTTACTAAGGCTTTCCCCCCTAACACAGAAAGATGTACAATCATGTTTATGAGCATGGTTCTTCCTACTTCAGCTAAATGCTGGGATAAGCTGTCAGGAAATATAGAGCTACAGAGGTTGGCACTGCAGGTTACACTGTTGTGAGGAAAATATTAAAATTGGGCAAGGAGAGAGATGCATGGGAAGATAAGATATCAAAGTTGAATAGGCATGAAGTCTGGGAATGGTGGTGCTGGGCACTGATATATATCTCGAATAAGATCTTGATTCTGGGATAGAAAATTAGAATCTGCTGTGCCTGAGCAGAAGAAATCAGAGGCAGATCATTACAGTGTGTAACTTATACTGGATCTGTCTTCAGCAATTTTAAATTAATTGATTTATTTTAAACAGCGGTCACTTGAATATGTTCTCTTTTGCAAGCCCAGCATGTTATTCCTACTTACCTTCATTTTGTTCATCTTAGAGATGCAATATCAGGATCAATCTGTATGTGTTTCTGATACACACACACACACACTATGACATACTGTCAGTAACTGCATATTTCAAAGCAAAGCCTGACATTAGTTAGCTGCAACAGAAGCAAGGGGAAATAAAAGGATTTATGAGAAGACAAATTTCAGTTTGTCTGTGGGCATGCTTGCCAAAGCAAAACAGTTTCTTAAGCAGCTAAGGCTTTGGGCAAATTTTGATAGCATTGAAGGGTAAGGAAATAGTCAAGGAAGCAAACAATGTGCTTCTGGCATCCTGCTGGTGATTCAGAAAATTCTGATTCAAAAACAAGAATTATTTTCAAAGGTCCTTTAACGGAGCTGACAAGCTCTTAAGCTGTCAGCCACTCTCCAGAGGCCCTAATGAGCTCCTCCTTGTCAGGTCTTTCTGTCTAAGCAAAGAATTGCTAGTCTCTCTGTCTGCCACCCCACAGTGAATGCACTTACTTTTGCCTATGCCGAGTATAGATTATTATTTAATGCAAACACTTGTTCAGGTTGATCACTATGTTGTTTTTGTCAACCTATGTCAATGTGGTCTTTAATGTGTCAGTGGCTCAATAGCAGCATGTGTATGTAAACAGGTGGTTAGCAGGTGACTTTCTGTTGGAAAACTGCTAGGTATTCCTGAAGAAGTTGCTGCAATTATCTTTGGAACTCAAACTTCCTAAAGCTCTTGTAGGTGGTCAGAATACCTTACATTATTTTCTACAATCATAGCAAGTTGTAATAAGGTGCAATAGAGATGACATCTCAGAGAAAGAATGCTTCTTTAAGTATATTTAATAAATTTCATTATTCTTTCTGTATACTATTCAAAATCTCTGTCCAATTCAACATACAGAGATGCCCATTTTAATTTTAGAATTCACAAATCCCCTTTTAAATGGGCTTCTGTTATTTTCTAGATTAACCTTTCTTATTAATTTTTCTCATGGTCTCTGAGAATATTCGACACTGTTTCTCTCTCCTCCATGTTAAATGGTGCTTTTGTATTTTTAGTTTTACTATTCTTCCTCAGCATAGAATGTTGGTCAAGGCCTTGGCTCTTGGCGTAGTTCAATCTGGGTTTTGAGTTCTGGTCAAATTCTTCTTGGTTCCCTTTCCCTACACCCCCCACTTCTCTATCATCTGATGGAGCATCAGTATTTGGAGTTAGCTCCTACTCTACTACATGATGAAGTTTCCCTTCTTTGATTAAAGTCTCTTCAGATACCTTAATTCTCTTAGTCAGTTTGCCTCATACGTTAGAGAGAGAAGCTACCTTTTCATGAAAAAACTAAAATAACAACAGAAAAAAAATTATCAAACAATGTAACAGTTCTTCAAAGTTTATTTCTATGGTCAAAAAAGGGGGGAAAGAAAAGAAATGAAAGAGAAAGAAAAGGAAGAGAAAGACATAACAAAAGCAATCAATGTCTACATTTTGTAACCTCAAGTGTAATTTCTGGTATGGCCAAATAACCCCTTACTAGAATATCTCTCTGAAAGATAATAATCAAAACTCTGGACAAAATAAAAGATATAATTTTCACACACTGGAAACTAAAGAAAATTGGGCAAATTCTGGGTGGAAGTTGACCCTTGGGTGAATATAATAACATGGGTGAGTGTCCCATTTTTACAGATGGCATAGAAAATGAAAATACAGACATCAGAGAAATGAAAGCTGCTGGGAAAGTGAAGGAGTAACGCAGGCAAGGAGAGAGTCAGAGACAATAAGCTCCAAGTTTTGTATATAAGTTCTGAACAAATCTTAGAATAACTCTTGAACCACACGTTTGTGGAACAGACTTAATGCACTCTAATGAGGACACAGGACCAAGTTAACATTTTAGTCACCAGTCAAAAGACAGAATTTTCAGTTTGACAGTAACAAAATTATTTGCTTGCTTAAATAAAAACAATAAAAATTATTCTTGAATCATTCATTGTGTTCACATAACTTAAAATTACTTGACATACACAGATTTAGGAAAGGATGGGACAGTCTCAAGAGAAAAGATAATAAACCAAAACTAAACTAAAGAATAATCAAATGTTGGAATAAGCAGAATAATGAGTTTAAAGCATCTATTATAGCTATGCATAATAAAGTAAGGGAAAATATACTCACCAGAAAATAGAATAGAAAACTAAGCAGAGAAATTGAAACCTTATCAAAGAACCATATATAAATCCTATAACTGAAAACTTTAAATCTGAAAATATATTAGATAGGCTAACAAGAGAATAAAGAGACAGATAAATGAGTTAATAAACTGTAATATTGAGCAATATGCCTTATTTAATCTGAAGAACAATTGAAAAAAAGAATAGAATCCCAGGTACCTGAGGAACAACATAAAAGGTATAGTATATGTGTAATTGGAGTTCTAAAAGAAAAAAGAGGAAAATGAGTAATAAATATATTTTAAGAAATAATATTTCTTAAAATACATTTATTTTCTGTATCTTCTCCCCCCTTCTCCTCCTCCCTCTCCCCTGTTGCTAACCCTCCATGTGTTCTTCATTTCTATGGTTCTGCTCCTGATCTAGCTGTACTCTTGGTTTGCTTTTGTTTTAGGTGTTGTTGTTAGTAACTGTGAGTTTGCTGTCCTTTCACTGTTCATATTTTTTTATCTTCTTTTTCTTAGATAAGTCCCTTTAGCATTTCATATAATAAGGGCTTGGTGGTGATGAACTCCTTGAACTTGATCTTATCTGAGAAGCACTTTATCTGCCCCTCCATTCTAAATGAAAGCTTTGCTGGATAGAGAAGTCTTGGATGTAGGTCTTTGGATTTCATGACTTGGAATACTTCACATTTTATATAGAGGAACAACAATCAAATTCCATTGATTTCTTAACAAAATCCCCAAAGGCCAGAAGGCAGTGTAGCAACACACTTACAGTGCTAAAATAGATTAAAAAAAAAGAAACTTTAACACAGAATTCTACATACAGAAAAAATACCTAAGTACCTGTCAGAAACAGTGCAAGGTAAAGACATTATCACAGAAAAGAAAATAAAGAGAATCAATTACCAGCAGACATGTGTTCCAAAAGGTGCTAAAGGAAATTCTTTAGAACTAGGGGAAATGACAGCAGATAGAAACTCAGATATTCAGAATATAAGTAAGAGCATTAGAAAAGATCCAGAAAAATACAAAGACTATTTTTTATTCTTAATCTTGAACATATGTATGTTTAAAAGAAATCCTAACACTGTTTACAAGGTATTTGCTGCACAAAGATGTAATGGGTATCACAGTTAAAATATGAAGGACAGGAGAGGGATAAACAAACCTGTATGGTTTAAATTGTCTGCATTTTATGTAGAGTAACACAATATCAACTCTAAGAAGACTGGAAGTTGTAGGTGTTCATTGTAATTCCAAAGTAATTTACTAAAAATAGATCACTAAGAGTTAATGCAAAGAAACATAGCTGAGAGGCCAATAAGTGCATTCAAAGTCTCTTCATATTTGGATTATAAAAATACTTCAAAATACTTCATGCAGTACATTTTAATTATGTT
The DNA here is from genome assembly GCF_014824575.4 of Sturnira hondurensis. Classification (NCBI taxonomy): domain Eukaryota; kingdom Metazoa; phylum Chordata; class Mammalia; order Chiroptera; family Phyllostomidae; genus Sturnira; species Sturnira hondurensis. The sequence continues at coordinate 4,570,941 of NW_028088140.1, read as the reverse complement.
TCTTAAAATTCTGAATCTATACACTACCCTAGAAAAAATATGCCATATAAGAAGGCTTAGGTTGATTGCTATTTACTTTGATTTAAGACCAGAGTATCTTGACAAGAACTTCTGTGGTAGGGTTAAAAAAATCAGTGGTTCAGGATTTTGGTTTTAACTGCTAAAGCCAAAGCCATCTGCTCTTTCCCATGGAAATCTCTTTGACCTTGTTTTCCTTGTCCCATATTTAGTGTGCCCCTGGGAGAATGCTTGTTTCCCTTTATTCTCGTTTACACTCTAGGAGCAAGCCTTGAAACCTGTGGGAGGGACGCGCATCAATATCTCTGGGAAAGTAAACAAATGGGCCTGAAATTCCTGGAACACTGATGTGTTAAGTTTTTATTCTCATAAAAATAGATTAAAACAATAAATTGTGACTGTTACTTTAAGTGAGGTATGACAATTGAGGTTACAGAGCTTTCACCTGTAGGATATATGCCTATCTCATTTAAGAATCATAAAAAGTGCAAAGTGTGCAATTTTTTTGTTTAGGATATTTTAAATATATTTATATCTTTATATAGCCATAGCAATATTTATATATGTAGATTAAGAAGAAGTGCGCTGTTTCTATCTCCCACAAAAATTATAATATGATTTCACCATGAGTAGAAATCATAGTTGGATTTTACCATAAATGGTTGGAGGTTGTAAGTAAATTTCATCTGGGTTTATAATCTGTGTAGAACTCTCTTCCCTTCTTATGGAGTAAGAGGGAAAGGAAGGTCAGAAATGCCTTCCCTTTCCACGGAGTAGTGCCTTGGTGTTTCCTGCAGAGAATTCATTACAGTCTTGGCATATCCCCTCTGTCACCTTCTCCTGCTGCTCCTTTCCCTGTCCCTGAGTGAGATTTTCCTGCTTTGGGTCTCAGTACAATTGAAACAGCTGAAGTGAAAGTAACATCTAAATGCTCTTTGTGCACTGTATTAACCAGGGAATAAATGAACATAAAACCTTTTCAACGTTTTTGTTTTGTGAATTTTATAAAGTGGTTTTAATTCTATCCTTATCCAACATAATTTTCCCTGTGTCTCTTTCTTCATCTCCTGCTTAAAAAAAAATCAAAGAATGCTTTAGAACAGAAATAAGATTTCAGGCCCATTACTTCCATGACTTTGGCTTTGCCAATAGTTTAATCCTCAAAATGAGGGATGTGGTAATGTGTAAGTTATAATCTACGGGAGTATAATGATTCTAAAGTTATGTTAAATAGGATGAAATTTCAGTTATATCCTATTCCTAGTCTCTTTGACCTTGATTAGTTACTTAACTTCTTCAGACTTTGATTTTATAATCTTTAAAATGGGATAGTAATTGTACCCATGTCATAGGTTAAATGTATTAAATAATAAATTACCCAACACAACGCCTACTACATCTTAAGCAATCTGTAAATGTTAGTTGTTCTTATCATCATATTCCTGTCTACTTGACTTTTTCCATCTCAAGAAATTTTCTTTGGTCTTTTTTTCCAATGAAACCAAAGTCACTGTTAGCTCATCTTATCAAATGCCCATTAAAAATGCAGATAGACAGTTCTGTGTTTCATAGCCAGAGGCCTAAATTAGCCATAGCCATCCTGTCCAAAAGAGAGGATAAAAATCAGCAGGTTGAATTCTTTCCAAACTTTAGCTTGTAGCCTAGAGCACTTTGAATTCTCAGCTGCTTCAGCAGAAACCCAAGTTTAATTGATTTGTAAAACAATATAAGCTACTCTCCATTCAATGATGAAAGAATGTAAAAAATGTGTTCTGAAGTGGATTCTTGTGTTTTCCTTGATTTATAAATGTACAAGAAGTAACAAATATGTAAAAAAAAATAAAATGCCATTAATTGCAAGCATTTAACTATTTCTGGTCTCAAAATTTTATAATAGAATTTACTTCTCTAGAATTAAGAAAGAAAATTTTAAATCATTCTAGTCAATGTTTTCTTCAAAACATATTTCTTCAAAACATGTTTAGTGATGTTTCTCACTAAACATCAAGAAAATAGGTACACTGAATCTTGTGGACTGCACAGCTGAGATTTATGGTAATGAATGCTCATTGTCTCTAATAATCTATACTTGTTCAGACAAAGATTCAAGTCACTGGTGGGTAAAAAGGTTGATTGCTCTTTTCCTGAATTAGAAGTCTTAGTAGAAAGTAACAGACACACCTATCAAACTGGTGTGAGAAAAAAGAGAAAGAGAGAGGGAACATCAATAGAAATTTATTATGAAACTTCGCTTCCTCGCACAACCAAAAGAAGGACAACAACCAATTAAAAAACAAAAAACAACCAGAACTGCCAGAAAATCAAACTGCATGGAAGTCTGACAACAAGGAGTTAAAGAAGAAATATTTGTCCAGACTGGTAGGAGGAGGAGAGAGGACACACAGCAAGGTGGCAGCTGGAGGACCCATGTGCGTATCCGCACATGCACGTGCAGATAAGCTGGGAGGACCAAATGGGGAGAGAGACAAACTGCACAACCCAGGATTCCAGCTCGGGGAAATAAAGCCTCAAAACCTCTGGCTGTAAAATCTCTGGGGGTTGTGGTTGAAGAAGAAATTCTCAGTCTCACAGGAGAGTTTGTTGCAGTGGCCCATGGGATGCTAAAATGTACACAAGCCCACCCAGCTGGGAATCAGCCCCTGAAAAGGCACAATCCTCTTGTTGGAAGTGAGGTAAGTGACAGAAAGTGGGATAAGAGTGGAGCAATCCAGCACATAGCATTGTTCCCTCTCTGACCCCTCCCCCACAAACAGCACCACAACACAGGCATGTGGGTTGCCCAGCCCTGGTAAATAACTAAGGCTCTGTCTCTTACAACGTAAGAGGTGTAGAAATACGGCCCAAATGAAAGAACAAATAAAAACTCCAGAAAAAGAACTAAGCAATGAGGAGATAGGTTACTATCAGATGCATAATACAAAACACTGGTAATCAGGATGCTCATAGAAATGGTTGAATATGGTTGCAAAATAGAAAAAAAAGTGAAGGCTATGCAAAGTGAATACAGGAAAATATACAGGGAACCAACAGTGAAGGGAAGGAAACTGGAACTCAAATCAACAATTTAAAACAAAAAGAAGAAATGAACATCCACCAGAACAGACTGAAGAAACAAGAATTCAAAAAAATTAGTAGAGGCTGAGGAATGTCTGGGACAACTTTGAACATTCAAACATCCTAATTATAGGGGTGCCAGAAGTAGAAGAAGAAGAGCAACAAATCAAAAACTTATTTGAACAAACAAAGAATTTCCCCAATCTGGCAAAGGAAATAGACTTCCAGGAAGTCCAGGAAGCTCAGAGTCCCAAAGAAGTTGGACCCAAGGAAGCACACACCAAGGCAAATCGTAAGTACATTAGCCAAGATTAAAGATAAGAAGAGGATCTTAAAAGCAGCAAGATAAAAGGAGACATTTACCTACAAAGGAAGCCCCATAAGCCTCTCAGCTGATTTCTCAAAAGAAATCTTGCAGGCAAGAAGGGGTTGGAAATAAGTATTCCAAGTCATGAAAGGCAAGGACCTACATCCAAGATGGCTCTCACCAGCAAAGCTTTCATTTAGAATTGGAGGGAGAATAAAGTGCTTCCTAGAGAAGATCAAGTTAAAGGAGTTCATCATCAGCAAGCCTTTATTATATGAAATGTTATATGAAATCTAAGAAAAATAAGAAGATAAAAAACTATGAATAGTAAAATGACAACAAACTCACAACTATCAACAACTGAACCTAAAAAACAAAAACAAAAACGAAAGTGAACTAAGCAAACAACTAGAACAGGAACAGAATCACAGAAATGGAGATCACATGGAGGGTTATCAGTGGGGTGGGGAAAGGGGAGAATGGGGAATATAGGTACAAGGAAAAAGAGGCACAATTGGTAGGCACAGAATAGACAGGGGGAGGTTAAAATAGTATAGGAAATGGAGAAGCCAAAGAACTTATATGTAGGACCCATGAACATGAACTAAGGAGAGGGTAAAGGGCAGAAAACACAGGACAACTGTAATAGTATAATCAATAAAATATACTTAAAAATATGAAAATATCTATAAATTAAACTTACACGTTTCCTAATCCTAATGAAAGTATATACTACATGTATAAATTTCTTGAAAACAAATCACATATATTTTAATGAGATAAATATAATAAGATATTCAAAATACTATAAATTTAAAACAAATATTTCACAAAACCTAAAGTCCAGTGGGACTGTGACCACTCAATTATGAATGATTTCTTTGTGATATTAACTTCAATCCTCTTTTCCAGTTTGATTCCAATTCATAATTTCCTCATTTTTTCTTTGTATCTTAAACTGATGTACTTTCGTTTTTCAGTAAAATTTCACTTCCATCCCTTCCATCAGTCACCAGAAGACATTGTTTGGTTATCTGCCCAACTCACAGTTGCTTTTTTCTGGAAATGAACTGTCCTTGCATTTAGCTAGAGAATTTACTCAGAGGCCATGTTTTGCATGTGAAAAGCTGTTTTCCTGGTGAACACCTGTTGGACCTTAGGTGAACATTTGGCTTAGGCTGAACAACTCAGACCACCCCAGAAATTTAGAATTGGGAATGCAAGACAGTCTCTGAGGGGTAGATGAATAAAAATATATTTACATTTTAAAAGATATAGACTTGGGAACACCTGAACACCCAAGAGAACAGAGCAGCAGAGAAAGCCAGCTAGTGAAAGAGAACAATTAAACAGAAATTAAGGTGGATAAAAAATATGGTTTGAGTTCCTGAAAACTTTCTAAAAAATGGTTCTAGTCTCCCTGATAACCAGCTACATTTTTGGCCTAACTATGACATATTCGCTTACTTATTCAATAACTCATTCATTATATGTATTTTGAATCTCCACTAGACATTGTGCTAAATATTCTGTGTACTTTTTCTCACTGAATTTTAGTGAAAAGTCTAAACAATAACCAATCACCAAAGTAGCAAAACAATGGTGAACATTTAATTAACCCTGACAACATCACAGGAAAACTTAAAGACTTGATTCTGGCTACCACTTCAAATTTTCACTTGGAGAAATGAGAGGTGGCTCATTTAGTTAGTTAGTATACAAGAGATTAGTTAGTATACAAGATCAGCAGTCTCCCAAAGCAGCCCCACGTTGCTTCCGAAAGTCATGACTAAGTGAAAGGAATCTCTGGAGGAAGCCACCTCTCATGTTCTAATAAGAAAGTGAGTCTTGTAAAAAATAGCAGTGTAAGAAAATCATTTCACTTCCATTTATCATAAACTATCCAATGAAATGACTATGCAAATAGCAAGCAACATGATGGATTAGGATAATATTAAGGATTTTAGAAAAATTTTAGGTGGTTCTTTGGAAGTGTTTTTGAATAAATAAATGCCACATTGTCTAGCTCAGGCAAAGAAAGACCACAGGATTTATTATAGTATTGAAAGGAAAATAAAAAATGGAGAATTTAATGCTTGGAAAGATTTAATAAGGCTGCCCAAGCATACCAATAGAGGCTCATTTTTAAAGTAAATATTTCCTCATGTGGGAAATCAATAAACAAAAATAAGCAAAGATAAATAAAAACAATGACTTTTAAAAACAAAACAACAGTAAGATAATGGGTTCTACAAAGCCAGTGACTCAATTGTCCCTTTCAAAGAGAGGGAGACTTCAAGTAGTTAATGCTTGAAGCTGGAGTCTAGATTTATGCATATCGTTTATGGCAAATTCTAGAATGTTTATTAGAATTGATGTTTTCTCTGAAAAAAAAAGCAGCAGATCAAAGACATATTTTCTCTAAGTGTGTTAAAATTCTAAGTGTGTTGTAATTCTGTGTTATAATTCTACCAAAGAGTTTCATTCTTTCTTGTGTTATTATTACCCTTTGTCCCAGCTCTAACCATGATGAGATTAAGACATATTTGATGGAGGATAAGCCAAAGGGTTAGCATTTATTCCACAATTGTTGAATTTATTCTACAATTCTCTCATTAGTCAAGTGGGAGTCCGCTTACGGCACAGGCTTCTGGGCAGAGACACTGGAGATTTTGAGCTGAGGTTGCTACAGGGGAAATTTTTTTCCCTTGTAGATTTTTTTCTGAAAGGAGTTTATAGCAGTTTCTAACTCCCAAACTCACTTGGGGAAAGGCCGAACAACTATGATATCTGAACTAAGCAACCATGGTGTTTGTATGGCTGGGGGGTGGGGGGATTCCTTTGCCTTGAGCATGAGAACTTGAAGTACGTTCAAACACCTCATTGATTATAAGGTTGAGGTACAAATATAATTCTGAAAGCAAATGGCTTCTTTGAAATATTTATAATAATTAGGCATGCCCTGGGATTTATTTGCAGAACAATTCAAAATGTAGGACTTGTGTGTTAATCCCCCGTAGGAATTTGATCCACAGGGAATTTTAAAAATTACTCTTCTGACCTAATTTATTCTGAGCTATCACAAGAGATAACACAGGCTGTTATAATATTATTTTATTAAGACATTTAAATCTGCTGTTGAGCCTTTCTTCTGCTATTGAGCCTTTCTATCAATGCTTTTGATGGGCTGAAGAGGTATGATACAAGCAATTAAGGCAATTAAGCTCTCCTAGACACAATGTTTCAAAAAACTATTTACTTACAATTGAGGCAGCATGAAATTTATTTTTCCAATATTGGACAAGTGTTATCAGTAATGGTACTTTTTAAGCAATATATATCTTGAAATAAAAAGTGCCTTCTGATATCCTAATTTTAATAATAAATTTATGCTTAATTCCACTCTGTGAGTTTTTCATTACCATGCATCCCAGACATACAATTAAACTCCTGTCAATAACACATCTTCCGACTGGCACGTGAACCACCTTTGGCAAATCATTCATCTTCTCTGCCAGTGTCCTCATCTTTCTGATAAGGAAATAGACGAGGTTCTCAATGGTTGCTATGCATTCACAATAAACTTGGTTTCAGCTGGTGTGGGGACAACAGGAGAATCTCAATTAAGCTCCTCAGGTGATTTTATTGTGTAGTGAAGGTTTTGAATCACCCAACTGGATAATGCTATTCTTTTAGCTTCTAGATTCAACAACATTTCTTATATAATGGTTGATCATCAACCTTTATTATTGGAGGTGAGAGTTGTAGAGTTTTGCTGTGATGAGATCTTGGAAGTGAGGACCGGAGTTGGACTCTGCTTTACCTATGAGAGTCCCTAGAAGCTTGGGTGGGGTGTTGGTAGAGGGATCTACTGTAAATTAAAGAAATGGGATGGAAGAGCTGACTTGAGAGGATGCTGTGGATTCCAAGGCCTTTTGGGAGCCCAGAGTACAGATCATTGAAAGAAAATGGCAGAATCAGTACCAAATGGTAAGCCTTATACTTTTCAGATGGGAATGACACCTGGAAGAATCTGCTAAATCAAGGGTTTTCCTGAAAATAAGTGAGCTAAAATATCTGAGAAAATACATCATCTGTTTTTTTAATGAAAGAATACAGGCCTGTAACAACAAAGAAAAAATACAGTGCAGTTGGAAGAGAAAGTAAAAGTCGCCCATCTCTGCCAAACTCAACCTGCTGCTTTCCAGAAGCAGCCATTGCTTACACTTCATTGTGAATCCTCGTAAGATGTTTTTTTTTGCATAACAGTCTTACAAAATATTCATGAGATCTATCCATTAATTTGTTTTTAAAAAAGACTAGAATTATCATATCATAGTGTTATTCTGTGACTCTTTCTCCCCTTCATTTAGTATATTGAAAGAACATAGATGTGTGCCAAAGCATGTAAATGTAGCTTGTTCCTGTAAATGCTGTTCAGGAGTTTTGTTAAAAGAGTGTCATTTCTCTCATGGGGGCCATTTTAAATTCTTTTCAGTTCTTTGCACCCATTCAATGTTCAGTAGTGAACCTTGTTGTTCATGTTGGTTCAGGTGGGCTACTATCTCTGTAAAGTACATCTGATGATGTAAAATTAATAAGACAATAGAATTTAAAGTGTAGATAAAAGGTAGATAGATATCCTTTCAAATTGTTATATCAATTAATAAAGCCATGGACACTATTTGGAGTTTCTGTTTTATCATAACTAACAACCTGGGAAATTATCAATGTTTTTTAGTTTAATTATTATTTTCTATCTTTAATTTGCATTTCTGCAATTATCAGTACATATTTTAAAATAAGAAAATTTACAAAGAGACTCCCACTCACCTACCTACCAAAAGAAATTATATAAGTTTTTCTAGTTAGATGGTAATGAAAGAAAACATCTGAAAGAATATATTAGAGGGATTTAGGCAGAATGCAGACATTAATTTGCATTTTCTAATCAGAAATGCATTTATTTTTCTCTTTGTCCTCTGTGGATCTCCAATTTGAATATTCAGCAGGAGAAGGCTGAATACTTAGATTTAACAATAGTTAAACATATTCCTCTCTTATGATTCTGCTCCATCTTTCTAAGGTGAAACATTTCAAACAAAGTAAATTTTAATTTTGAATTCAGATGGCTCACTGCTGAAATCATTATGAACGCAGTGAAAATGGGAAACTTTTCAGAATATTTTACCTCTGTAGACAAATTGGCACTTTCAGAGAATATTGGCAGGATGGGGCCCCACGCTTCACCCCCATTATCTCCCTTTCTCCTCCTCCAGCCTTGTCAAAGCCAAGGTTAATGAATGCCCTATACTGAGGATGGCCCTCAATATGAACTTCCTGGACTGGCTGGCAGGCTCTATGTTTACCAAAATGATTTGTCCTGGAACATTTGTTCTCTCACCAGGCTCTCCTTTGCCCTTTTTTCCTGTCTTCCCCGCTTTATCCTAACAAGCTTTTTGCCATTCTTCTAGCACACGCACACCTCCTTGTTGGAAGGAGCAATGCTCCTCAGCCAGTGCACTCAACATTTGTCTCATGGGACGCTGTCAAGAGGAACCCCACACACACCTGCATCTTATTCCTTCTCTCTTTCTCCCTCCTCCATCTCAGCCCAGGCCTGTGCTATCAGGCTATTTCCCTTTGTCCTACATTAGTTTATCACAAGTCTGGTCCCTTTAGTCAACCGTGAATGTCCAAGAGCTTGCACTTGGATCAGGCCACTGCTCTTGGCGCCAAGCAGAGTGGTATGCATGATGGATTATGAAACCTTTTTCTGGACAAGTTTAGAGTCTCTGGTTCTGCCAGGGCACTGGACCAATGAATGGGAACACGTGTGACAAATTGGAAAATCCTTCATGGGAAATGCTACTGTGACAAACTTAAGACCCAGTGAAAGTGCCTCAGGGGTGAGCTGAAAACAAACCATTTCTTACTTATGTTTTAAATTTAGTGATTGCTTAAGATTTAGCTAACAGAATCCAGACTTGATTCTAAAACACCCATAATGAACTCTGTCTCTGTGTTTGGTTTTATCCATTATCTCTCCGTGAGCTAAATATCTGCTGCTGCTCACAAACAGAAATACCAGTTGGATGAGAGGGCTTCATGCTTTCATCTGTTTTAGATGGGAAACACCATGCCTCCTGTGCATGCCTCTGTCGTTTGGGGACTGGCTGTGCAGAACTCACTTTTATGCTGCAAGCAGGGCTTTCATTCTGCCCAGGTGACACGCTGGGGCTAAGTTTTACACAGATGAGTGCAGCCACCATCTGATTTTCTCCCTCCCTTTTCTTATTACCACAAGACTAAGCCTAGATTTGTTAAGCCAGACATGTTTAATAGGAGATATGAACTTGTACCCAGAGCACTTATCACATTTCTCAACACTCATGAATTATTCAACTTAGTTTTTCCCCCTGTACCCTAAGTACATTCTCCTTTACTCCCTCCCACAAGAAAGGAAGAAGAGCTTTGTCTTTTCTTTTTGTATATTTCCCCTTATTATCATTCTGTTTAAAAATGAATTGTTTGTTAGCATTTTTAGACAGCTTGATACATACGATTCACACCAGAGATGGCTTTGTCCTAATGCTTAAAGTCCAGCACCTCTATTAATCACTACCTTGTGTCACCTAATAATAGGATTAAAGCACTCTAAATCCATTGAATAGTTCTCTTTGGCCCTATTTTGATGCACCATTTAGAGAGAGAATAATATTGCAGCATTTGGCTTCATTCATAGTTGCTATTTATACTTAAAAAAGAAAAAAAACTTAGTATGTAATTGCAAACTTTAACAGGGCATCCTGTGTTTTATTTGGTAACTCTATTCTATGCCTATTACTGTATTATAACATTTGTCTGTGCCCTCCAAACATAAACAGAAGAAAAGAGTTGAATAGGGACCATTGTAATAAAGCCTAAGAAAATTGTAAGCTTTTGGAAGCAAAGGACCCTACTGGTCCTGCTCCCTGTTGTGTCCTCAGAACCTAGAACCTGGAAGTGCTTCACAAGTATTTTTCAGTGAACGAAAACATGACACATATTGAGCAAACAGTTCCTTATGCAAGTCTATGTTTTACCTTGGATACAGTCAAAGTTTCTTTTGAAAGGGCAGGATAGTAAATACGTTAGGCTTTGCCGACTGTACGGTCTCTGTTGCAATGGCTTAGTTTTACATGCATGACAGCAACCGTAGACAATATGTAAATGGGTGAGTATGGCTGTGTTGCATAAAACATTACTTACAAAAACAAGTGAGGGGCTGGATTTGGCCTGTAGGCCAAAGTTTGCTGACATTACCCACCAGTAGACCCAAGTCTTCTGCTGGAATGTGAATGGGATGCTTACCTGTCCCTACTGCTTCTGGGTGGTAGTGGTGGTGGGGACAGTAGAGAGTTGTGATGACAAACAAAAATCTCCTCTCTACCTACAACTCCCTGTCCACCAACAATCCTGAGAGAACATGGGAATCTTCCATCTAATTCACAAACTTGTTAATGGTCTCTGGGAGCCTTACATGAAGGATTGTCATTCAGGTATCAACAATAAACGCTGGTGCCCTGGCCAGCATGGTCCAGTGGACAAAAAGGTCACAGGTTTGATTCCCAGTCAGGGAACATAACTAGGCTGCACGTTCAACCTCCATTTCGGGTACATTGGGGTACAATCAACCTAATGATTTTTCCCTCTCACATCAATGTTTCTCTCTCCTCTCTTCCTTCCTCTCTCTCTAAAAAAGCAATGAAAAAAATGTGCCTCAGGTGAGGATAAAAAAAATAAAAAACAATAGCAAATAGTATCAGAACTCACTTTGTGTTTTTCATTTTTTTTGTTGTTGTTAATAAAAAATTAAATGGAGACCAGCGGGATGGGGGCAAATCTCCTTGAGACTAGTTCATCTCAACAGTTGCTTCCAGAAAGTACAGTTCCTCAGGGGAACGGGCCAATGGCGCACGTGCTAGTCTCTCGGGGCATCAGATAGCAAGTTGCTGTTCTCTGAATATCACCCAGAGCCTCTGGCCTCCAGACAATAGATGTCTAGACACCACAACCTGGAACCTCATGAGACATCTGGAATCAGAAGGAGGTGACTAATGAGTCTGTAGGTCCTGGTTAGTATTTCAAACTCAGGGAATCCAGAGGAAGCTTCTCTCTCAATAATTTGAACTAGCCACAAAGAGAGGGGCCAAACACCATACAGCATTAATTTTGAGAGCTGTGAGAGAGGGGATTCCTACTGCTGGTGACAGTGACTGCAGGCAGGGCACGGAGAAGCCCAATTTGGGGGGAGTGCCAGTTGCAGCCGAGAGCTGGAAGCGTTGTCAGCCTGGTATGTCTGTTATCAGGGGTTCACTGGTGCAACCTATCTGACCAACAAGGAGGGGCATGTCTATGAGCACAGCTGCGGCATTGCCTTGTGCAGATGCAAACCAACCAGGCAGAGGCATCATGGAGGGGGGGGGAGTTTTTCTGGGTGAGAAAGTATGCAGTATCTCCAGCCAGTTTTTTTTTGTGTGTTTTCCTCTTCAAGAATGATTTTTCTCTACTCAGTTGAACTCTTTATTTGTTCAGACAGAAAGCGTTTTCCTCTTTTATAAAAGTCTCTCTCCTTTTACCCTAGGGAAGGACCTGTTTTTCATGTGTTTTTTTATATGTTTGTGATTTCCTCCACTCTTTTATTCATGCTCCTGTCCCTCCATGAACTCCCCATTCCTCCCTCAACTGCTCTTCGTCCTTAGGTATTCAGCCCAGACCCCACTCCTCGACCACGTCTTTCTCTGTGCCTGTGTCTGTCATCGCATCTGTGAAGTTGTGTGATAATTATCTATTTGTGTGAGGTTTTTTGTCACCATCCATAAACATGATGCCTTTTCCATGGGCAGCCTTCAGTAGAATGAATACCGTCTGAAACTAAGTCTCATGGAAGCTAAATGTGACAAAAGCTAGAGAGGTGGGAAGTGGCAGATGGAGGTTTCTGGCCTGGATATTCTCCCCAAACTGCCTTTTCAGATGAACCTACTTTAAAATTTCCGCACTGCCTGGCCATCTGCGGCAGACAGTTCAGTAAGAACAATATTCAGCCCTTTCTCCTGAGTTTTTCGTCTTCTCCCCTATTTGCACTCACCCAGCCAAGGCAACAAACCATCTGGTTCTTTAGAAAAGATTCCCCAGTGGGGTGGATGGCACACATTCCCTGATGCTTCCTGAGTCCTTCTGGCTTTTTCTCATGGGCCTCTCTCCTGGGATGGATCTCTTCTCCTTGTCCCTGTCCCAGGTATCCCATCTCCATAGGCTAATGCCTCTCATTTGATCTCCCTGTGTCCACAAAACCCCAGGAACTAGAGATGCTCTGTTCAGCCCTCTTTTCATTACACAGGGCTGTTAATACAACAGTGTATCATTGAAATGGTCTTAAGTTGACTGACATAAACATAGACATTTGTGTCTCTCTCCACGTCAAGAGAAGTCACATAAGTAGCTTATGATTATTTGTAACTTGCTGGTATTCCTAGCATTGTTGGAGAGAATAGAATTGCGATTCATTTCACACACACACACACACACACACACACACACACCCTTGTATCCCTGACTGCAGAGGACAGCTCCATAGAGTTAGAGTTCGGAAGTATACAGGCTGACACTGATAACAGCTAGAATTTAGGCCAACATCTAATAGAATTTTTTGCAGTCATAGAAATGTTTTATAACTGCGGTGTCCAATACAATAAGTCATTAGCCCCTTGTGGCTCTAGACCTCTTGAAATATGATTAATGTGATAGAGGAAGTGCCATTTTTATGTCATTTGACATATTAAAATTAATTCAAATTTTAATAGTCGCATATGGTTAGCGGCTACTCTATCAGACAAGGCTGACTTAGAGCATTTGCTTTTGTGGTTTCAATATAGGGGTTTACATTACTCTTAGTATTTGATGCTCGAGTGATAACAGACAGAAGACATAAACTTAATTTGATTTTCTTAGACTACCTCTCCATAAGTTTTCCACTTGAGAACAACTTTGACAACTGTTCTTGAGGTGGCTTGAAAGTGTAATAAGCTTTACGAGACAGGGAAATTACTTAGTTCCTGGAAAAGAAAAGGAGTTCCCAAGTATAATCCACGTACTTCAGATATTTTCCACAGACCTTAAAAGTCTGTGTCTTGTAGATGGGGAAGGGTGTTTGTGCTTCATGTGCAAGCTCACTGGAGGCTTTGCCGGGGGATGGGTCCAGGGGCAGAGCCCTGAACTTCAGGTGAGCGCCTCTGCAGCAGGTGACCTGAGCAAGCCACTTAGTGGTAAGTGGTAAGGAATCTCTCCAGGTTCCTGGTTCCCCAGCTGTAGATTAGAAACAACACCTACCCAAGTTACTTTACAGGGTTTCTGAAACTAAATGAGACAAAATAGAAACAAACTCTATAAAATACTATATGGATGATAGCTGTTGATAATTTAATTAATATTACCACTATTCTGTAATTCTTTTGAAGTAATTCATTGTGAGCTTCAACAACAGGGGGAAGAACAACTCTGTTTTCACCTTTTCTTGTAAAATACTTCCAAAAAAGGAAGAAATTGTATACTAAGCATAGTAGGGTTTGCTGTCATATTAACCCACAGAAATATCAGTGTGTGTGTCTCAGTGGGCTTTACAGTTACACAAAGCGATCTTGTTTCGAAAATTTAATCTTACACATGCCATTCCTTTAAGATTTTAAGATTTCCCTTCTCTGTTTTCATAATAAAAGGATAATCTAAAAAAAGCATGATAAGCTTTGGCCTTCATTTCTCATGACTCACTCAGTGTCTTGTTTTGCAATCTCCTGTCCTTTCGCCAGCGCCTCCTAGACAAACTGTGTCTCCAGTCTGGGAAACTTAAAGATTGAAAGAAAATGGAACAAACCACCAGGTTTAGTGAAGATGCCTTACTCACAGTAAGCATTATTGTTCTCACTTATGGAGACAGTAGTAATTTTGGAAGCTTCACTATTACTTTTTGGTTTTACTGCTGTGGGAGTGTTTGTCATGTCACTCTCACATTACGTCAAATTATTCTAAGAGCAGGAGGATATTCACCCCCTTCTTATTTGTCATTCTTGGAGAAAATATAAGTAAATTTTCAGTTAAATTTTATTTAACCAAAGAAGTCTTTTTTAAATAAGGAAGGCAATTTTTAAATTATGGTTCTCTATTCAAGTTTTTTTAAATTTAAATTTCTGACTCGATTTATATTTTCCAATTTTGAGGCTGAAATCAAAACACTCTTTTGACTGACAAAGAGAGTAATAGTTTTTAAAATAATCCAATTGAGTTTATATATTCCTGTGCATATGAAACAATTGACATATAGTTTGTTATATTTGTAAGCATTTAATAATGAAAGTGCTATTTTGTTCTAAAACAATGAATCAGTGGATGCCTTGGAAACCCAAGTTCTGTCATTTTGAGGTGATATTTTTCATACTTTAACATTCTAGCCAAGCCTTTATGTAATTTTATAACCTATGCCATAAATACTTATAGCTGGAAACCTTTCCCTGTGAGTTCTCCGAAGTGCAACACCACGAAGGAATATACCAATATCAGACGAAGCCATTTCTATGTGTTACACGAGTTACGGAGACATGTTAAATCTTTAAGATGTGTGTCGGTTGATCTAAGTCAGAACGTGCATATAAGGTTCTGAGAGCACAAAACTAACATGTGATGCTGCCCCCTTACCTTCAGAGGAAATCTAAAAGGGCAAAATCAGTCAATAAATAGATAACAATGTACACCTGGGGTGAATTTAAAGAAAAGAATAGTTGCTTTGATTATGTTCAGGCATCCCCACCATTAATTTCTGGGGGCAATCTGCAGCTGTGGCTGTTGGAACTGATGCTATGCCAGCTCACGGGGAGCCTCGTGGGTGTAGGACACTAACAAGCACCCCACCTCCGTTAATGCGCAGACATGCTTATGTGGTGTGGGTTATGCTCCTTAGTTCAGACGCAAGAAAACTGGAACGCACAGAAGTTTGAATAANAAATAGATAACAATGTACACCTGAGGTGAATTTAAAGAAAAGAATAGTTGCTTTGATTATGTTCAGGCATCCCCACCATTAATTTCTGGAGGCAAATCTACAGTCGGGGGCAATCTGCAGCTGTGGCTGTTGGAACTGATGCTATGCCAGCTCACGGGGAGCCTCGTGGGTGTAGGACACTAACAAGCACCCCACCTCCGTTAATGCGCAGACATGCTTATGTGGTGTGGGTTATGCTCCTTAGTTCAGACGCAAGAAAACTGGAACGCACAGAAGTTTGAATAAATCAGCAGACAAATCATCTTTAATTTTAACAATCAGAGAAGAAGTTAGATCCCCCCGCCCCCCGCCCCGAGGGAGTCATAATGAAATCTTGTGAAATAAAGCAGCCTTACTAGGCTGCCATCGGAAGGGCTCATGTGGACACAGATCCTCTCACACTATTGCTTTTGCATACCTTCCCTCAGTCCATCCTTCCAGTTAACATTTTACTAGTTTTTCAAGGCTCAATTCAAAACATCACTTCCTTTCCGATCTTCTAGTAAATGTATCTCACTTTTCTTACATTCCCTTGTGTGTTGTTATATTTTTGTCAGAACACTGGCCGTAGTAGATGCGTTAAAAGAATATTTGTTGAGTGCCATGCTGTATGTGGTACAACAGTTAATTGTGGTAAGGTCCAGCTCTCCCTGAACACAGACTCCTTGGCTTATTCATCTCCGTGTCCCTCATGGCCCCTAGCAGAGAGACATGCTCCTAGGTACTTAACAGAGGTTCCACTCTAGCCACTCACTGAGCCACATCCAACAACTTCACCAACAACTTTATCTTTAATAAAATAGATTGCAGACAGATGACACACTCAGGATACTGCCCCATATATTGAAGAGTTGATATTTGGGGATTCTCTACAATTAGAAAATTAGTTATGCTTCAGTTGCTATTGTAAACTGCTTGAGAATGCTGCCAATATTTATTGGGAACATTTTTCCTCTTTTAAGAGTTTTATTTTGATTCATTTAGCAGGGAAATCTTACTATTAACTATTTAACACCTTGTAGTTTCTACTTGCTTTTTATGAGAGAAAGCATTTCAGAGCTTTTGTGGGCTGTAATGGCTAAAGATAAGGAAAATAGAGTTGAAGCACCTAGCAACAAGAGCAATTAGGGCTAGAATGAGTCAAAATTTTATAAAAATATGGACTCTTCAGGGCATCCTGCATACTGCAAACTCACATACATGCACTTGACCATAAGTCGCTAACCTATATATTCCATATATTATAATACAAAGTGATTTAATTATCAAGAATACCTGGAGGGTTGTGGTCTATAACAGGACATGTGGCATTTAATAATTAGAATTGTTCAAATGTTTATGTTAAAGATAATAACTTTTAAGGAAAAATATAAGAACATTGTAAATGTAGGCACATAGTTTTGGCACTGATGTTGTCTGAGGCTGATATCTTGTTGAGAATGGCGTAGGATTTTGACATTTTCTGAAATGCAGACTAACAGGAAGTTACTTGTGGCTGTATTCATCAATGTAGAACATCTCAACTGACAACAAACAGGTGACTAAGCTTGGTGATGGACATGGACACTATATTTTCAGCCATAAAATTATAAACACTTCTTGGCTCAGAACATTCTTCTTTGGCAAACAAGTGTTGGCAAGGATGTGGAGAAAAGGGAACTCTTATATACTCTTGGTGGGAATAAAGATTAGTGCAACCACTGTGGAACACAGTGTGGAGGGACTTTAAAAAATTAAAGTCCCTTAAATATATATATACACCCAAATATATATATATATATGTATATATATATATATATATACATATATATACATATATATACACCCAAAACAGAAATTTGAAAGAACATATGAGCTCCCGTGTTCCTGTGGTGTTGTTTACAGAAGCAAAGATATGGAAGCACCCATGTTCCCATCAACAGACGAGTGAAGGAAAAAGTAGTGATGCACACACACTATGGCATATTGCTCAGCCATAAAAAAGAACGAAATCTTATCATTTGCAACAACATGGATGGCCTTAGAGGGCATTATGCTAAGTGACATAATTCAGATAAAAGCAAATGCCATATGATTTCAATTATAAATGGAATCTAAAAATCAAAATAAACAAACAGAAATAGACTCATAAACAGAGAGAACAGACTGATGATTGCCAAACAGGAGGTAGTTTGTGGTGCTACATGAAAAAGGTGAAAGGATTAAGAAACAAACTGGTAGTTACAGAATAGTCTCAGTGATGCGAAGTACAACAAAGGGAATACAGTCAATAATATTGTGATAACTATGTATGGGGCAAGGTGGGGACTGAATATATCAGGAAGAACATTTTGTCAAGAACATGAATGTCTAATCCCTGTGCTATGCATCTGAAAAAACACAAAATAATATTGAATATGGGTTCTAATTGGAAAATAAAATTTAAAAAATTCTCTGTTGTTACTAATTTTTAATCATTAAGCATAAGCTTTAACTAATAATGATACTCTCTTAAATTTGAATAGAGTTCACACATTCTTCAAAGTATTTTCATCTGGATTTTCTCAGAGGAAATTACATTTATTCGGAGTTCTAATGGTGTAAGGAACTTTGTATGTTATTACTTTTTTATTCACAAAGAAACTCTTTCAGAGAGTTTCTGCTATTTCTGTAGCAAACGTTAGAAAACAAACACACATTTTGAATTTACTTAAATTTACAGTTAATACAGGGCAGAGATGGGATTCAAATGTAAGTTTTTCTGATTTCAAACTTTTTGTGATTTCCCATTGCAAACTGGTAACGAGTATTCCACTGGCTGACTGACCCACAGCCATGGCTCCTGGCAGATTAAAACCCTGAGTTCCCATCTTTTAGCTGTTACCTTAAACTCTAGGTTTTATGCATATACATTAGAAAGTCAAGATTAATTTTTATTGTTTAAAGGTCTCCTTTTTCTTAAAAGGTTAAGTTTGGTTCTGATAAGAAATCTGAGCTAGGTCCCCAGCTGGTGGCTGGATTGACCCCTTGTTCTTTGGTGGCGTTGGTGAGTGAGGCTCCCGTGGCACCTTTACCTCAGCCATTCCCTGGCTCAGCAAGCTCCTCCCTACCTAGAGAGGACTGTGTAGTGGGCAAAGGGAGGACTCCTGAGCTCCTGACAGCTCAGCTTCAGAAAGGAGTAGGTGGAAGCGAAGAACACCAAGATACCTGCAGGAGACTGGATCACTAAATTTCACAGGTATCGTATCACAGAAGTTCACACCACAAACCCAGGGAACTAGAACAGATCAATTTAAGAAGCGGAGGACAACAAGAAGAGTATCACAAACAATGGGAAGACAAAGAAACAATCCCCAAATGAAAGAAAAGGAGGAAGCCTCAGAAAGAATGTTAAATGAAATAGAGGCAAGACAACTATCAGATGTGGAATTCAAAGCACTGGTTATCAGGAAATTCAAAGACCTTACAACGAACTACCAGAAACTACAGGGGAGCTACAATGAACTCTCTGCAGACTATACCAACATGAAAAAATAAATAGAAACCATCAGCAAAGGCCAAGAGGAAATGAAGAATACAATTGCTGAACTGAAGAACACAGTAGAAGGTATGAAAAGTAGGATCCATGAGGCGGAAGACTGCATAAGCGAGCTAGAAGACATGGTAGAAAGAATATCCCAGACAGAGCAAGTAATGAAAAAGAGAATCAGAAAGAATGAGGACTGTTTAAGAGAAATGCAAGACAATATGAAACATAATAATATCTGAATAATAGGAATACCAGAGGAGAAGAAGAAGAACAAGGGATAGAAAACGTACTTGAAAGAGTAATAACGGAACATTTTTCTAATTTGATGAGAGATAAAGTCACACGGATCCAGGAATCGCAGAGTCCCAAGCAGGTGGGACCCAAAGAGGTCTACTGCAAGACACATCATCATTGAAATGGCAAAACTCCAAGACAAAGAAAAAATCCTAAAGGCAGCAAGGGAGAAAAAGGAAGTAACATACAAGGGGGTCCCAATAAGGATGGCTACTGACTTCTCAATGGAAACATTCCAAACAAGAAGAGAATGTCAAGAAATATACCAAGTAATGAGAAACAGAGGCCTACAACCAAGGCTACTGTACCCAGCAAGGCTCTCAATCAAGATAGAAGGCCAAATAAAGAGCTTCCAAGACAAAAGAAGTCTAAAAGAATATGCTTCCACAAAACCAGCTCTATAAGAATTACTAAAAGGGCTGCTTTAAGGAAAGGAAGGAAAAGAGAGAGACAGAGAGGAACACAGGTACATAAATGGCAATGAATAAGTACCTTTCAATAACAATCTTAAACATAAATAGATTAAATGCACCAATTAAGAGACACAGAATAGCTGAATGGATAAGAAAGCATGACCCACACATACGCTGCCTACAAGGGACCCACCTTAGGTCAAAAGACCACCACAGATTAAAAGTGAAAGGATGGAAACAAATGTTCTAAGCAAATGGACAAGAAAAAAAGCTGGGGTAGCAATTCTCATATCAGACAAAATAGACTTCAAAAACAGGGCCATAAAGAGAGACCCAGAAGGTCACTTCATATTGCTCAAGGGAAGAATCCACCAAGAAGACATTAACATCATAAATATATATGCACCCAACTCAGGAGCACCCAAATATATAAAGAAAATCCTAGAGGACCTCAAGAAGATATTGACAGCAACACAATTATAGCAGGGGATTTTAACACCCCACTGTCAAAAATGGACAGATCTTCCAAACAAAAATATCAACAAAGATATTGCAGCATTAAATGACACTCTAGATGAAATGGACCTAATTGATATATATAGAGTCCTTCATCCTAAAGAAGCTAAATACACATTCTTTTCAAATGCACATGGAACATTTTCCAAGATAGATCACATGATAGGACACAAAATGAGACTCAACAAATTTAGGAAAATAGAAATCATACCAAGCATTTTCTCTGATCACAAGGGACTGAAATTGGAAACTAACCCCACAGGAAAAAAACAAAAACACCCAAAATCATGGAGACTGAATGGTATGCTATTAAACAACGAATGGGTCAAGATTGAAATCAGGGAAGAAATAAAAAAGTTTCTGGAAAGAAATGAAAATGAACTCACAACAATCCAAAACTTATGGGACACAGTGAAGGCAGTCCTGAGAGGGAAGTTCATAGCAATACAGGCTTACCTGAAGAAAATAGAAACATTTCAAACAAACAACCTAACCTGATGCCTCCAAGAACTCGAGGAACAACAACAAAGACAGCCCAGAGCAAGTAGAAGGAAGTAAATAACCAAGATCAGAGCAGAATTAAACGACATAGAGACTAAAAGCACAATTCTAAGGATCAATGAATCCAGGAGTTGGTTTTTTGAAAAGATAAACAAAATAGATAAACCTTTAAGTAGGCTCATCAAGAAAAAAAGAGAGAACACCCAAATAAACACAATCAGAAATGAAAGAGGAGAGATTACAACTGATACCACAGAAATAGAAGGGATTGTAAGGAATTACTATGAAGAACTGTATGCCAAGAAATTTGAAAACCTAGGTGAAATGGACAAATTTCTAGAAAAATATAATCTTCCAAAACTCAATGAAGAAGAAGTAGAAAGCCTGAACAGACCAATAACAGCAAATGAAATTGAAGCAGTAATCAAAAAACTCCCATCACACAAAAGCCCCGGACCAGATGGTTTCACAGGAGAATTCTACAAAGCTTTTAAGGAAGAGCTAACCCCTATTCTTCACAGACTATTCCAAAAAATCCAAAATGATGGGAAACTCCCAAACTCTTTTTATGAAGCGAGCATTATCCTAATTCCAAAACCAGATAGAGACACAACAAAGAAAGAAAACTTTAGGCCAATATCACTGATGAACATAGATGCTAAAATCCTCAACAAAATATTGGCAAATCGCATCCAACAATACATCAAAAAGATCATACACCACGACCAAGTGGGATTCATCCCAGGGATGCAAGGATGGTTCAATATCCGCAAATCAGTAAATGTAATACACCACATAAACAAAAGCAAGGACAAAAACCACATGGTCATATCAATAGATGCGGAAAAAGCTTTTGATAAGGTACAACACCCATTTATGATAAAGGTACTCAGCAAAGTGGGAATAGAGGGAGCATTCCTCAATATAATAAAGGCCATATATGAAAGACCTACAGCCAACATCATACTGAATGGGCAAAAACTGAAAGCTTTTCCACTAAGATCAGGAACAAGACAAGGTTGTCCACTTTCACCACTTCTATTTAATATAGTATTGGAAGTTCTAGCCACAGCAATCAGACAAGAAAAGGAAATAAAAGGCATCCAAATCGGAAAGGAGGAAACAAAACTGTCACTGTTTGCAGATGACATGATAGTGTACATGGAAAATCCTATAGACTCTACCAAAAAACTGCTGGAACTAATAAATGAATTTGGCAAAACAGCGGGATACAAAGTCAATATCCAGAAATCAAAGGCATTTCTGTATACTAACAATGAATCAGCAGAAGCAGAAATCAAGAAAAAAATCCCATTCGATATAGCAAAAAGAAAAATAAAATATCTGGGAATAAATCTAACCAAGGAGGTTAAAGACCTGTATGCAGAAAATTACACAACACTGAAGACAGAAATCAAGGAAGACACAAACAAATGGAGACGTATACCGTGTTCATGGATTGGAAGAATTAACATCATCAAAATGTCCATACTACCCAAAGCAATTTACAGATTCAATGCAATACCTATTAAAGTACCAATGGCATATTTCACAGACATAGAACAAACACTTCAAAAATTTATATGGAACCATAAAAGACCCCGAATAGCAGCTGCAATGTTAAGAAAGAAGAACAAAGTAGGAGGGATCACAATACCTGATATCAAACTGTATTACAAGGCCACTGTAATCAAAACAGCCTGGTACTGGCATAAAAACAGGCACATAGACCAATGGAACAGAATAGAGAACCCAGAAATAAACCCAAATCTCTACAGTCAATTAATATTCGACAAAGGGGGCAGTATCATAAAATGGGGTAAAGATAGCCTCTTCAACAAATGGTGTTGGGAGAACTGGACAGCTACATGCAAAAAAATGAAACTCGAGCACCAACTTACATCATACACCAAAATAAATTCAAGGTGGATAAAAGACTTAAATATAAGCCATGACACCATTAAAGTCCTAGAGGAGAACATTGGCAGGAAAATCTCAGATATTTCACGCAGCAACATTTTTACTGATATGTCCCCTAGAGCAAGGACTATAAAGGAAAGAATAAACAAATGGGATCTCATCAAAATAAAAAGCTTCTGCGCAGCTAAAGAAAACAGCATTAAAATAAAAAGACAACCAACTGTATGGGAAAACATATTTGCCAATGATACCTCAGACAAAGGTTTAATCTCCAAAATATACAAAGAACTCACACAGCTCCACTCAAAGAAGACGAGCAACCCAATTAAAAAATGGGCAAAGGACTTGAACAGACACTTTGCCAAGGAGGACATACAGAGGATCCAGAGACACATGAAAAGATGCTCAATATCCCTAGCTACCAGAGAGATGCAAATTAAAACCACAATGAGATACCACTTAACACCAGTCAGAATGGCTACCATAAACAAAGAAACAAACAACAAGTGTTGGAGAGGTTGTGGGGAAAAGGGGACTCTAGTTCACTGTTGGTGGGATTGCAGACTGGTACAACCACTATGGAAAGCAGTATGGAATTTTCTAAGAAAAATAAAAATGGACGTGCCTTTTGACCCAGCAATTCCACTGCTAGGAGTATATCCTAAGAACCCTGAAACACCAATCCAAAAGAACCTATGCACCCCGATGTTCATAGCAGCACAATTTACAATAGCCAAGAGTTGGAAGCAACCTAGATGCCCATCAGTCAATTACTGGATCAAAAAACTATGGTACATTTATACAATGGAATTCTATGCTGCAGAAAGGAAGAAGGAGCTCCTGCCCTTTGCAACACCATGGATGGAACTGGAAAGCATTATGCTGAGTGAAATAAGCCAGGTGGTGAAAGACAAATACCATCTGATATCACCTTTAACAGGAATCTAAACAACAAAACAAACAAGCAAGCAAAATGTAACCAAAGACACTGAAATACAGAACGTGCTGAGAGGGTCCAGACGGGAGAGGGGAGAGAATCACAGGGAAAAAGGGGAAGGACTCACATGAACAAGTATAAAGGACACATTGACAACAACTAAGGTGGGGGGCAGAGATGGGAGGGAGGTCAGGGAGCACTGGGGGGGGGGGGAGCGGGCCAGGGCTGGGAATACAAGAAAGAAAACTGTACTTGAACAAGAGTTAAATAAAAAAAAATTAAAAAAAAAGAAATCTGTTGCCAGGTACTGCTTACCTAACTAGAAATTCCATGCAAACCTGAAGCAAGTGTCTGGGTAATTAACCTCCATGACATAAATACCCCCTTTCTTGTAGCCATGCTATATACTGTAGAAGTTACATTAGGCATCATCTTACTAGCAAGGTAGTATTCCTCTGAAAATCTCCTCCACTTGAAATCCCTAGGTTGCATAAAAGCCAATTTCTGGGCTCCAGTGCCACGCCAACAATAGCTGTCACATGGAGGTAAATAATTTTCAATTATATTGTCATCTCTTGGAGAAACAGGGATTATGTCTTCTTAGCAATTTTTTCCCGAATCTCAGATAGTATGCAAATGTGAAAACATGCATATTCATAGAAATTTGTTAAATAAAATTCTAGAAGCCAGCAGACAAATTTACAACCCATTCTCTGGAATGAAAAATGGCAGACTTCAACTCCAGTTCCATACAAGCACGTTTTAATGATAGCTATTTTATGATCAGAGAAGACTGGAAAGTAGCAGATTTCCTTTAAAGATCTAGTTTCTTCTGTGCTCAGCTCCAGGAGCACAGCCCAGTCCACTTGCTCCTTGGAACTGTGTAAAATTAGAAAATAATCTATTGGGTCCACTGAGGTAATGGAGTTAAAATTAGATAATAGAAACCTTTAAAAAATTTTGCGTTCCAACTTGCAAACAAGACTAAATACAGACCTTTTTATTGTGGAGTCCATGTGTTGTCCCTCTGCAGGTTCAAAGAAATCAAATAGAGGAAATGGGAACATTTACTTGGCTAAACACAGTCCCAGGTAGCGTTTATTCGGTTAGTGCTGCCATTAGTCCTAAATGGTACGTTAGTGCTTGAATGAGTCAGTGTATCTCCAAAAATACCTCACACCCAGGGACTGCCTGGGCCAGGATAAGTAAACATCAACAATATGAGATGATTACAAAGAAATAGCCAAACTCTCAACAATCTCCTCAACAATCCAGGTCGAGAAATCTGGGAGAGATTAGCTCACAGCTTGCTCTGTTGGCAAGGAGACCCGTAGGCGTCAGCCTACAACCAGTGATTCGCCTCACTTGCTTAAGGGCGAGCAATAGACACCTATCCCTTTCAGACCCCAATATGCCCTCCGGGGGCAAGAAGCTGAACCTAGGAAGGGTCACCTATTGTGTCTCTTGCTTCTTTAAAGGTTAGGGTAGCATTTATTCAAAGGTCTTTGTCTTATAATGGATTTCAATGAACAAATTTCTTCATTTGCCTATTTTTGGAGATAACTAAAAATTATATTAAACTTTACATTGAATCTTGATGACTCAATGTTTCAAATGCTAGAAATGTGGTTCAAGAAAAACCGAGATGTATAATTTAGTTTAAAAAAAACTTGACTTTTTATCAAGATGAGATTGACAGATGAGCTAAGTGCAAAAATGAAATTTTCTTGATGAGTGAAAAGTTTTAATACAGGCATGACCAGTTTAACCAACACCCTCATTCTAGAAACCTTTCCTAAAGATAGTCTGCCTGCAGTTATGTAAGTTCCCAAACATCTGTTCCATGCAACAAGAGAAGGTACCTGGGATCTGTACTGTACCAGGGTACATTCTGTTTTATCTTAGAGTGTAGAGAGGCCCTGTCAGACAGGTCCTCCTTTTCGCATATATGTAGATCGCTGCACTCAGAGAAACATTCTGTGGGAGCAGGTATCCCTTATCTTGCACTGCTCGGACTTAGTTTATTTCTGAATAATTTCTCAATGGTTTGCTGAGATTTAAATATTATATCCTCTCTTCAGAAGTGAAGCTATTGAATACACATTCCAGTTTAAGATTTTTTAAAAAAGATTTTTATTTATTTATCTATAGAAGGGAAGGAGAGAGAGAGAGAAATATCAATGTATGGTTGCCTCTCGTGCGTCCCCTGCTGGGAACTGGACTGCAACCCAGGCATGTGCCCTGACTGGAAATCGAACTGCTATCCTTCTGGTTCCCAGGCCTGTGCTCAATCCTCTGAGCTACACCAGCCAGGCCTTAAGATTCTAAATAGAACATTCTTACGCTCGGTTTTAAATATATTCTAGAAGCAAAATTTAAATGTTTCTATAGTTTATCCTTTCAAACAGATTTGTGTATTTTTAAGAAAATATAATTATTCATTCTTAAGAATTAGGAAGGAATAAATTTTTAAAAGCTTTCATAAAAAAAAGACAAAATTATAAGGTAGTTTCTTGTCAGTCAATCTGAGCAGCAAACAGAATGGTTTTAATTAAACTCTATTTGCTGTGCATGTGTATGATATCAATGGTCTTAGTTTTTTGAAAACATGTTTTCCCTTCATAACGCTTCGTTTAAACAGTAAAACCAGCAATATGCACCCAATGACTTTGGTGAGACTAACACTGCATAAAGGGGGGTCTGACAACAAAGGGGACAAAAGCTAGGAAAGAAAAGGAAGTGAAGAATGGACTCCTGTATGTGGTGGATGGTGTTGCCCTTGTCATTAGGATAGAAGCATGCATGACATGTCATATGTTTTATGTCAAACTGGTCAAAGACATTGTTTTAAACTGGCATGGGGTTCATTGGGAATTATTTTACTTCAATTCTTATGCTCCAAATTAAGGTATTATTATTATTATTATTATTATTAGGTTTTTCAAAAGAGGAAAATAGTCCATCTATTTATGACCTCCAGGGAAAGGCAGGGAGGTTTGAAGCACAAGACTCTAAACAGCCATAGGCATAAAATCTGTCATTCAGTGGTGACCTATCTGTTCAGCATTTGATGAAAAGGTAAGTCTACCAAATGCTGGGAAATCATTCAGTTCTGGCTGAAAAATATGTTCAATTAGAAGATTTGAACCCTGGCTGGTGTAGCTCAGTGGATTGAGCACAGGCCTGCGAACCAGAGGATTGCGGTTTGATTCCCAGTCAGGGCACATGCCTGGGTTGCAGGCCAGTTCCCGGCAGGGGGCATACGATACATTGTGTGTCCTCGGCAGAGGCAACCATACATTGATATTTCTCTCCTTCTCTCCTTCCCTTCCCCTCTAAAGATAAATAAATAAAATATTTAAAAAAAAAAAAAGAAGATTTGAACATAGCCCTGGATCAGTTTGACTTAAGCCTGGTTCCTGGTCATCAGGGCCCAATGCTAACTAGCTTTTAAAATTTAAATTTTTTCAAAAGAAGGAAACTTTGACTATGGTAATATTTTAATAAGCTATTTTCTGTACTATTTTAAGCTGTAAAGTTGTATCAGTGTTGACTATTATACAATTTAGTTAATTTTTTTCCTGTACTTACGCATCGGGATATACTGAGAAAGGCATTATTTTAAAAGTGGAATGAATAAATAACCCAACACAAATAATTTATTCTTTTTAGGTTATGATATTTGGAACACAATTTAAAAGGTAGATTTTAAATATTATAAGTGATCAAAATATTTTTTCTTTGTTTCTCTATACTTAATATATTATGTTAGTCAAAGTTTCATCCTCTGAAGTTTTAAAATAAAACTGATACTTATTTTTCTAAATTTTTAAAAGTTACATTTATTGCTCTGCATGTAAAATACAGAATTTTCCAAATGAATTAGCCAAAATATAAAGTAGAGTTTTTTAACGAAAGCTAATACTTACCATTACCATATGACTTTCTTGTAAGCCATCCACTGTTGGGTAATTATAGCTGCTGTTCTCAATACACAAGGTGCAACCAGTACAAGTGTCAGGGTTCAGTCGTTCGTTACAGATAAGCATCTACAGCTGGATGTGCTTTTGAAACTTGTCAGAAAAAATCTTAAAAGCATTGCCTCATTAATTTTTCATTATTTCTCATTGTACTTGTGGTAACGGATAAGTATTGTAGGTGCTCAAAAGAGTATATCCAGAAAGGGAAAAAAAAGCACTTACTAATCTAAGCATAGAGTGGAAATTCTGCACGTTGGTTATGTCTTGATTCATGACTCACATAAAGCAGGGACTTGGGCTCAGGCCTGACTCCAAAACTCATGCTGAACTTTCTAGCTTTCTGCTATTCCTTCTAGAATAACACAGGGAAGGAGCAAAGAAATAAAATCTTCACCTTTCTAAGGTTATATATCCTTTTCTTATCTGTATCTTTCATGCTTTTTTCCCCATCACCCCATCCAATCTGCCTTTATAATATCCTCACCTTTCAGTCTTCCTATTGGTCTGACATGCTACTCTGGTTAACACTTTCCTAAGTACTCTCCTGGCTGTTCTTCAGACAAGAAAACATGGGCGTGGATGGTTCACAATGCGAACTTCACATTCACTTTGACTCAGGGTCGTCTTCTGCACAATGAGCCATGGTGGGCTTCCCCTGTGGTTCCCAGATATTTGGTCAAACATTATCCTAGATGTTTCTGGGAAAGTATTGTTTAGATGAGATTAATATTTAAGTCAACAGACACTGAGTAAATGTCTCTCAAGTCCTAACCCCCACGACCGGAGAAATCAGAGCTGGCACTCCTACAGCCAGAATGCAGGGATTTGAAGCCTGCTTCTAGCACCTGCTACTGCTGTGATCCTGTTCAGTTACTTTATTCACTCACACACACTCACAGACACACACACACACACACACACATGCCACACAAAGTAAAAGAGTATCTGGCAATACTTAGTGTTCAATAATAGCCACCATTATTAGCCATTTTTACTGGTCTATAAGTCCTTTCATTATATAGTCCTTTCACTTACAATATTTCAATTAACCTTCATGAGGATCCTGAGGCCAGGATCAACACCGAAGCCCAGAAAGGTTAATTGACTAATTTAAAATAATAGTTGATGGTAGGTGAAGAACTAGAACCCACGCTCCAGTCTCCAAGTCCAGGGTTCTTTTAGGTACACAAACATAATAACCATTCGCAACACAATAAGTCTTTGATGGCTCATACTTCAGCTTTTGTAATCTTTATAAGATTTTTCTAGGAGACTTTGCTGTTGATTTAGTAGATGTTGTTTTTTTTAACCTATGTGGTTACTAAGAATAATTATTATTTGCTATCTAACCAACTTGATCTAGGAGCAATGTCTGTATTCATAAAAAAACTATTGTAAACTTGGGTAAAGTCTAAAGTCTAAACAGTTTTTACTGTCACTCGCACTTTGAAGTTTTTCTGAGAATGTAGTCTGGGAAGAGGAATAGTTTGTTGCAAAGTTAATTTAGGATTAACGTGCAAATAAAGGCTGCTGCTTCACTTATGTGGAAATGGGCCACTCAGGATATTCTGCAACACTAGTGTGAACTGTGAGTGTGTGGATGTGTATGTATTTGTGGGTCTAATTGTATGGAAATGGAGAGAGAAGTCCTTTTTTTTAAAGCTTCACTAACATATTTCTGTTGGAATGCATTAATCAACATTTCCAACTCAGCTATTTATTTGGGGAGAATGAGTTCAAATGCAGGCCCGACTAACTAATTTGGACTCTTTACTGAGAAAGAAAGTGTGGTTGGTTTTTGTGCTTCCAAGTGTGGAAGTGCAGAAAGATTTTCCTTTCCTTTGTTATCCATGTGACATCCAACGACCTGTTCCTGGCAATTCTCTGTGACCAAATGTGTAGAAAATAAGAGCGGTGAGCAGACAGACAAGAGGGAAAGGGTAAAAGAAGAGAAACTGGGTGGGAGGTGCATTTTGCAAAATAAAAATGGAGTGTCTTTTTTATTTTACTTTAACAACAACAAAGGGTGTTACTTAGAGAAAATATAATTTGAGAGGGGTCAGGAGCCAGCTGACACAGAGCCATCAGCAAATCTGGGCCATTTCTCTTTGAACCAAACGTCTTGTTTTGTTTTCACCAGAAAAAGATGCTATTTGTCATTGAATGCACAACGCATGCCAGGTAAAATTCTAAACATGTCAACCACCTTAGGATTCATTTTTTTAGCAACAATTCTAACAATCCTTTGCTGTGGGTATCTTGGTCTCTAATTTACAGATGAAGTTTAGAAAATTTACATAGTTTTCATAGAGCTAATAAGCTGAAGAACCAGAGTTTGAATACTTTTCTGCTTCACTTGAAAGCTCTTAACCACTGCACTTCTCAGCATCTGTGGAGGATGACATTCATGGGGTATTTGGTGGTTCATTTCGTGTCAAAATGAGTGGGTGTGGTATCCAGATATTTGGTCAAACATTATTGTAGGTGTTTCTGTGAAAATATTTTTAGATGATATTAACATTTAAATCAGTAGGCATTGGGTGAATCAAATTACTTTCTATAACTTAAGTGGGCTTCATCCAATCAGTTGAAGGCCTTAACAGAACAAGAACTGAAGAAAGAATCCTGACAGCAGATGGCCCTCTGACTTGAGTGACAACACTGTTTTTTCCCTGGGTCTCAACTTTGCAGGTCTGCTCTACATATTTTAGATTTTCCAGCCACCACAATCGTGTAAACCAATTTCTTAAAATAAATCTCTCCTTCTGTATAAACACATTCTGTTGGTTCTATTTCTCTGGAAATGGAGAACCCTGACTAACACAAGATGCTTCCTCTTCTCAATTCAGGTCAGTTGGTCAAGAGATGAGCCAGAGCATGTTTGCCTGGGGTGGCTCTGTAGGTCATGAGAGCCTGGTGAGTATGGAGGCCTCCGTGGCCTCCTCAAGGGTGCTGGTATGGTAGCTAAGAGCAAGTGAGTCTCCCTTCTTCCAGTGCAGGGCTACACTTCTTATTCCCTGGTTTGCCAGCATAAGATGTGCCACGTTATTTAGTATTTGGTAAATACGTTTCTGTCGGCGTGGAAATGTATTCAGAAATTAGTTCATAGATGGTATATATGTGATCTATAGCTTCTTATATAAAATCAACATTTTAGGAAAGCCTATTATAGGCCGGGTGCCATGATCAATTTCTGTATCCCAAAAGATACATTATTATTATTATTTCCCCTTCATAAATAACTCTAAGAAAACAAATACGGTCGTTGTAATTTTTGTAGATGAAGGAGCTGAGACTCAGAGATAGTTAGTCCCCTGCATTAAGTAAGTGGAGAAGCTGGGATTTCAACCCAGATCTGTATGGCTTCAAACTCCATCTTTTAAACGACTATGGTTAACACACCTTTTGTACATTATGTTCTCCTGAAAATAAACACAGAAATCTAGAGTATAAAAACTCTATAATACTAGCTTATTTTCAGATGTTAAAATAAATATAACAATATTTATAAATAATTTTCTGCTATTAAAATAATCTTGGGGATCTACTTTCATTATATCATGCTATTCTTTAATTCTACACTTTAACAGTTGAATAAACAGTTGATCTGATTTAGTATAATAACTATCCAAAGCTATTTTATCATAATGATTTTACCTCTTTTTACTCATATTGGATTTAGAAAACTTATAATTCACAATATTATTGTTTTCACTTATTCACTTTTATTCATTTAATAAAATAATAAGGACAGAATCAGATAAAATAAACTCAGCTACACAGAAAAAATAAGTGTTTCTAAATCTGAACCGTTGACAAGTGAATATGCACCAACATTGGAGAATTCAGTGTTTGTTCATTTACCAATTGGTGTACATACTTCCAAAAAGAATGTTAATTATACATAATGAAAGCATATTGACATTTTTTACAGAGATCAACCTGTGAAAGTTAAGGATTTTCTGCTTTTCATATGTTTCTTTTGTTTTTCCTACTTTCCATAATTAAATATCTTTCAGACTTTTGGAATTCATTTTGGCCAGCCCATGGTTCATTACAGAAGTCCATAAAGAAAAGTTAAAATCAGTCAATTAACAGAAGCAGAATATACGACATTTTTAAGTGCTTCTTAATACCTCCAAGTCATGAGCATATTTTTATTTTTATTTTTTAATTGTTGTTCAAGTACATTTTTATAAATATATTTCACATAAAATTTTGTGAGAAAACCAATGGTAGCCTTATAAGCATCTACCAATTTAAATGAGACCATCATGTGTGGAGATTTATGGGTTAACACTAGAGACTTTAATATCTATCTCTAACTCTAGAAAGCAGTATTATTTTTCTATCCTGGGAAATTAGTATGGCTGACCAAACTAAGCCTGAAAAAAATTAAACGAGGTTTAAAGAAGTCAGACTGTGGTGGGCAGACAACTTTAGTACAAGTCTGAAATAAAATAAAAAACATTGGATCTACTCTACTTCTGAATATGGGGACATTTTGCCAAGACATGTGTCATCCTCATTACACTGAGTGCATTAGTGACTGAGAAAAGGGTTGGAAAGTCCCATAGTAGAGTGGCCGCCCAAGACAGCATCTCTGTGACCCTTGCCCCAGGTAACCAGGATATTATCAATTTAGTCCATAAATGATTCAAAGAAGTATAGACAGAGGTGAGAGTCCAAACTAAAAAAATAGTCTTGGTTTATTTTCAATAAGTCTTGACCTCTTTTTCCTTCTTCTTGTTCCCTCCAGAGCTAAAAGAAAATTATCACTCAAAACAAAGAGCTCAATATAAACACCCACATTAATCCAATAATTTGGTGATTATTTCAATTTTGTTAGTTAAAAGAACATTCAAAAATACGGGACAAAGTTAAACATAGTCATGATTTTATATCCACAGCATTTTGTAAACTCAGAGAAATAACTGAATCAAAATGTTTCATTGGTTTAAGTTTAAATTAATTTTATATATTACAGAGGCTCTATGTAATTCTCTGCAAGTTTGTTGGAATGGTGCCAACCAAGTAAATGAGAATTTTTGACAGAAGAGAATGCTGAACTGATACCACATGAGTAAGTGTGTTGAGTTACTATTTGGTGTGTGGTACAAACTTCAGAGCCTTCTGGAAGAAACACGCCTGACCCACATTTGGAAGACTTCTACAACCCATACATAGATCTCCTTTCTGCTGGAAAGTTACAAACATCTATTGGAAAAAGAGTAAAACATATCCTTTTTGATATATCATTTAAAGGAAGAAGTAGTGCAATTGTAAGGCAACAGGATGTGGTGTCTGACTCACACCGCAAGTAGGCCACATGATGTGCATGTTGACATCAGCAGCTGCAGGGACATTGTCACTGGGTTTCACACCAACGGCAGCTGAACTGGCAGCTGAGCCCGCCCCTGTGAGCAGCACTACATGTAGCATCATGCAAGACTGTGGCTCAGCACCTCCCAGGGGTGATAGGGGAAAGCTAACATTGCTCAACAATACTCTATCTCTCTGTGACCTGCCTTTTCCTCTCTTTTCACAACTGTCCTGCTCCGATTTACTCTTGAAGAATGAGAATTGCTGGGATAAGCATGCTCACTATTCAGCTACCTGAAAGATAGGAGCAGCCAGTTTTTTTTGCTTCCTTGTTCCAATGCCCTTGGTAATGATAGACAAGTGTTTCTCGCTCGAATATACAGATGAGCCCAAGCTGCTGTAGCTCAGTGGATTGAGCATGGGCCTGCGAACCAAAAGATCGAGGTTCTATTCCCAGTCAGGGCACATGCCTGGTTGCAGGCCAGTTCCCAGCAGGGGATGCACCAAAAAGCAACCATACATTGATATTTCTCTCCTTCCCTTCCCTTCTAAAGACAAATAAATAAAAGTTAAAAAAAAAGAATATACAGATGAGGCTGGAAGACAGGTATGCTTTTCTTCACCCAGATGAGGCTGGAAGACAGGTGTGCTTTTCTTCACCCTATGGACCCTGAGCTCTTCTCCCTCCCTGACATCCCCAAAGACCAGCTTCAGTTTTTTATGTGCCACAGATCATGTTCCACCTCTTGCAATCATTGTCAGTGTGCAAATCTTATTCTGCTTCTCTGAAACAGGAAATATATCCTACTAATCATTTTATTGTTTGTGGCAGCTATAAAAGGTCCTGAAAATAAATATTTGTTAAACTGAATAAACTTCAAAAGCATTCATATAGAAAACAACAGAAGCATTAACCCANTTCCCTTCTAAAGACAAATAAATAAAAGTTAAAAAAAAAGAATATACAGATGAGGCTGGAAGACAGGTGTGCTTTTCTTCACCCTATGGACCCTGAGCTCTTCTCCCTCCCTGATATCCCCAAAGACCAGCTTCAGTTTTTTATGTGCCACAGATCAGGTTCCACCTCTTGCAATCATTGTCAGTGTGCAAATCGTATTCTGCTTCTCTGAAACAGGAAATATATCCTACTAATCATTTTATTGTTTGTGGCAGCTATAAAAGGTCCTGAAAATAAATATTTGTTAAACTGAATAAACTTCAAAAGCATTCATATAGAAAACAACAGAAGCATTAACCCATTAATGATTTACTGATTAGCTACTATGTTCTAATGTGACATGAGAACTTGAATAATATAAGTGACATGAACTTTAATAATATAAATTCTTTCTCTCAACTAACTCGTGAAGAGGGAGGAAGAGAATACAAACAGGGTGTGGTGGCAGCAGAACAGAATCATCAGTCAAGGTTTCCAGGAGAGACTGGGTTGATATGGGTTCTGAAGGGTGGGCAGTATTTAAATGGCAGAAAAGAGAAAAAGAACGCTCTAGACAAAGTGAGTATTTCTCACAAAACCACAGTCATGGAAGTAATGTTTTAATTAGGAAACTAAGAAAAGTTCAGAGCGACTGAAGCATTGAGAGGAATAGGGAGAAAAGGAAGAAGGGAGGGTGTATTCATTTTCTGTTGCTGCAGGACACAAACTCAGTGGCTAAAAATAACACATATTTACTATCTCAAGGTTTGCGTGGGTTGACTGGGTTTTCTGCTCAGGGGCTCACCAGGCTGAAATTGCAGAGTTAGCTGAGGATATGATCTCATTTGACGCTCAGAAACTCTTCCAAAACTCACATAATTGGCAGAATTCAGTTCTTTGAGTCTTGTGATTTGAGGAAATATTTTTTGTTGGCTGTCAACTGGAGAGCACTCTAAGCTCTTGACCCTCTGGTCCTTGCCCCATAGCCCCGACATAGGTCCTGTCATAGCATTCTAGTTTGCTGCATTTTTGAAGCAAACATGAGAGAATCCATCTGATACTTCACTGTCTCTTAGAACAGTCTACTAATCAGGTCAGGCCCACCCAGAATAGTCTCCTTTTTTATTATTACATTTATTGGGGTAACATTAGTTAATAAGATCACATAGGTTTCAAGTGTACATCTCCATGATACATGTTATGTATATTACATTGTGTGCCTACCACACAAAGTCAAATTATTTTCTGTCACCATATATTTGCCCCCTTTACCTTTACTAAACCCTTACTCCCTTCGCTCTAGTCACTACCACACTGTTGTCCGTGTCTTCTAGTTTTAGTTTTATATTCCACATATGAGTGAAAGCATAAGGTTCTTAGCTTTTTTCTGACAGGCTTATTTTGCAAACCATAATATTTTCATGTACATTCATGTTGTTGCAAATGGCAGTATTTCATCCACTCTTAACGGCTGAGTGGTATTTCATAGTATATATGGAGTGCATCTTTATCCAGTCCTCTCTGTCAAAGGACACTTTGGTTGTCTCCATGTCTTGGTTACTATGAATAATGCTGCAATGAACTTCAGGGTGTATCTACCTTTATGAATAAATATCTTCAAGTTTTTGAGGTAGATGCCTGGAAGAGGGGTTTCTGGGTCATGTGGTAACTTCTTAATTATTTGAGGAACTGCCATACTGTTTTACATAGTGGCTGTACTAGTTTATATTCCCAGCAGCAGTGAATGAGGGTCCCTTTTTCTCCACAACATTTTCAACTCCTGCTATTTCCGGTCTTTCAATAACAAGCCACTCTAATAGGTGTAAAGTGGAATCTCATTGTAGTTTTGATTTGTATTTCCCTAACAGCTAGTGAAGTTGAGCATCTTTTCATATATCTGTTAGCCATTTGTATGCCTTCTTGGGAGAAGTGTCTCTTTCAAGTCCTCTGCCCATTTTTTTCTTTTTTTTTAAACTGATGTTTGAATATAGTTGTCTCCTTTTTCCCACCACCACTTCCCTTAGCCTACCCTCCTCCACCTCTCACTCTCTGCCCATTTTTTATCTTGATTGTTTGTTTGGTGTTGAGTTGCATGATTTTTTAATATATTTTGGATATTAAGCCCTTATCAAATCTATTGTTTGTAAATATCACCTTCTATAAAGTTGGTTGCATTTTTATTCTGTTGTTGTTGGTTTCTTTTGCTGTGCAGAGGCTTGTTTAGTTTGATATAGTCTTACTAATTTGTTTTTGCCTTTTTTTTGCCTTTGAGGTCAAATTCATAAAATGTTCTCTATGACAAAGATCTATAAGTTTAGTACCTATGTTTTCTTCTATGTAATTTATTGTTTCAGATCCATTTTGAAATTAATTTTTGTATATGGGAAAAACCATAATCTAGTTTTGCATGTGGCTTTCCAGTTTTCCTAGTACCATTTATTGAAACAACTTTCTTTTCTCCATTGTGTGTTTTTGCCTTCTTTATCAAAAATTATTTGCCCATATACATGTGATTTTATTTCTGGGCTCTCAATTCTCTTTCATTGGTCTATTTTCCTGTCAATACCATGCTGTTTTGATAATTGTAACTCTAGTATAATTTGAAGTCAGAGAATATGGTATGTCTAGCTTTATTCTTTTTTTTTCATAATTAAGTCTGCTATTTGGGGTCTTTTGTGGTTCTATACAAATCTGATGATTTTTTTGTTCTATTTCTTTAAAAATGACATTGGGATATTGATGGAGATTGCATTAAATCTGTAAATTGCTTTGGGTAACATGAACATTTTAACTATGTTAATTTTTCCAATCCATGAATACAGAATATCTTTCCATTTCATTATATTTTTCAATCTCTTTTAATAATGCTTTGTAGTTTTCAGTGTATAGGTCCTTCACAGGCTTCTTAAATTTATTACTAGGTATTTTATTCTTTTGGTCGGAATTGCAAAAGTAATTATTTTTTCATTTCTTTTACTTAAATTTCATTGTCAGTATACAAGTAAGCAGTGGATTTTGTATATTGATTTTGTGTCCTGCAACTTTACTGTACTTGTTTATTGTTTCTCATAGTTTTTGGTGGCATCTTTAGGGTTTCCTACATACAGAATCATGTCATCAGCAGAAAGTGATACTTTTATTTCTTCCTTCCCAATTTAAATTCCTTTAATTCCCTTTGATTGCCTGATTGCTCTGGTGAGGACTTTCAGAACTATGTGGAATAAGAGTGGTGAGAATGGGCATCCTTGTTTTGTTCTTGATTCTATAAAAAAAACTTTCATTTTTTTACCACTGAGTATGACATAAACTGAGGGTTTGTCATATAAGCTTTTTCTCATGTTGAAGTACCTTCCTTCTATAGCCATTTTATTGAGTTTTAATCATAAATGGATATTATATCTTATTATTTTTGCATCTATTGATAAGATCATATGATTTTTATCTTTTGTTTTGTTAATGTGGTGTATTATTGTACATAAATTGATATGTGTATGTTGAACTATTATTGTGCCCCTGGAATAAATCTCACTTGATCGTGATGTATTATTTTCTTAATGTATAGTTGTATTCAATTTGCTAGTATTTTGTTTGGAATTTTTGTATTCATTTATCATGATATCAGTTTGTAGTTTTCTTTTATTGTGATATTCTTGCCATGTTTTGATATCAGGGGTATGTTGACCTCATAAAATGTGTTGGGAAGTATTGCCTGTTCTTCAATTTTTTGGGAGAGCTTGAAAAGCACAGGTATTAAATCTTTGAATGTTTGGTAGGATACACTAGTTCTGAAGTTTTATTTTCGGGGAGGTTTTTGATGGTCATTTCAATTTCCTCACTGTTAATCAGTCTATTTAGATTTTCCTGTCCTTCATGCTTCAGTCTAGGAAGGCTATATATTTCAAGGAACTTATGCATTTCATCTAAGATTGAATTTGGTGGTATATTCTAGAGTGATCCTTTGCATAGCTGTGATGTCTATGGTAATTTCTGCTCTCATTTATGATTTGGTTTATGAGACTTTAAAATTTTTTTCTTCGTAAATCTAGCCAGGGGTTTGTCAATTTTATTAATCTTTTCAAAGAACTAGCTCTTCATTGTATTAATTTTTATGTAGTCTCTTTATTGTCTGTTTTATTCAATTCTGCTGAAATTTTTATTATTTCCTTTCTTCTGCTGACTTCAGATTGCTTTTGTTCTTCTTTTTCTCATTATTTAAGATTTAATGTTGGTTATTTACTGGGAATTTCTCTTGTTTCTTGAGATAGTCTGTAATGATATAAACTTCCCTCTTATTACTGCCTTTGCTGCATCCCAGAACTTTTGATATGTTGCATTGTCATCCTCATTTTTCTCTATGTATTGTTTAATCTTACCTTTCATTATAATTTTGAGTCAGTCACTTTTTAATAGTATGTTGTTTAATCTCCACGTATTTGTAGATTTTATTTACTCTTTGCAGTTGATTTCTAATTTCAAAGCATTGTGATCAGAAAATATGCTTGGTATGATTTCAGTCTTCTTGAATTAGTTAAAGCTAGTTTTGTGACCCAACATTTGGTCTGTCCTTGAGACTGTTCCATGTACACTGGGGAAAAATGTGTAATCTGATGTTCTGGGATGAAAGGTTTTGTAAATGACAGTTATGTATATTTGGTATAATGCGCCCTTTAAAGCCAATATTTATTTATTTACTTACTTATTTATTTACTGTTTAGCTGATAAGTCTAGAGCTGTCAGTAGAGTATTTAGGTCCCCAACTATGATTGTGTTTTTGTCAGTTTCTTCCTTTAGTTCTGTTAGTAGTTTCTTTATATATTTCAGTGCTCTCTGATTGGGTGCATATATATTAAGAAATGTATTCTCTTGACACAGGTTCCCTTTATCATTATAAAATGTACATCTTTTTCTCCTGTTACCTTTGTTATCTTGAGACNAAATGACAGTTATGTATATTTGGTATAATGTGCCCTTTAAAGCCAATATTTATTTATTTACTTACTTATTTATTTACTGTTTAGCTGATAAGTCTAGAGCTGTCAGTAGAGTATTTAGGTTCCCAACTATGATTGTGTTTTTGTCAGTTTCTTCCTTTAGTTCTGTTAGT
The DNA here is from genome assembly GCF_014824575.4 of Sturnira hondurensis. Lineage (NCBI taxonomy): Eukaryota > Metazoa > Chordata > Mammalia > Chiroptera > Phyllostomidae > Sturnira > Sturnira hondurensis. Next base: position 4,532,036 of record NW_028088140.1, on the reverse strand, counting down.
AGTTTCTTTATATATTTCAGTGCTCTCTGATTGGGTGCATATATATTAAGAAATGTATTCTCTTGACACAGGTTCCCTTTATCATTATAAAATGTACATCTTTTTCTCCTGTTACCTTTGTTATCTTGAGACATATTTTGTCAGATACAAGTATAGCTACACCTGCTTTTCTGTGGATGCTATTTGCTTGGTGAATCATTTTCCATCCTTTCACTTTGAGTCTATCTTTCTCTTTGAAGCTTAGATGTGTTTCTGAGGGCAGCATATGGTTGGATTTTGCTTTTGACTCAATTTTCTAATCTGTGTCTTTTTATTGGTGAATTCAATTCACTTACATTTAGGGTGATGATTGATGTACAAGGATTTCTTATAGCCACTTTGTCTTTTGTTTTCTAGTAGCTCTGTGCCTCCATTCATTCTTTTTCTTTGTGTTTCTATCTGTTGTTTTTCTTTGGTGGTGTTCTATACCTGTTTATTCTGTTTCCTCTTTTTTAAGTTTTGTTTCTCAGTTTGGGTTTTTTATGTGTAGTTACCATTAGGTTTATGAAAAAGTTTCATGTATACAGTAGTCCTTTTTCTTTTGAATGCACCTGAGTTCCATCCTCTTTTGCAAATTCAGACCTTTACCTCCTCCCCTGTTAGGTTTTTGTTGTCACTAAATTCCCCTGATTATGCTGTGTTTGGTGCTCTTACTCATAGTGCTGTTACCTTTTGCTTTTTTTGTTTCAGTTAGAATAGCCACCTTCAGTATTGCCTGCAACGGAGAACTTCTGGTGATAAATTCTCTCATCTCTGTATTTATGAAACAGTCTTTATTCCTCCTGCATAGCTAAAGGATAACTTTGCTGGATTTTTATTCTTGGCTGGTAATTTTTCTTAGGTGTAGTGTGAATCTTTGGTTTCACTCTCTTCTAGCTGTTAGAGTTTCGGCTGAAAAGTCCAGTGATAACCAATGATAATGATAATGAGCATTCCTTTCTAGGTTACTTTCTTCTTTTCCCTGGCTGCCTTGAGAATTATTTCTTTGTTATTAATTTTTGACAGTTTTAATACAATGTACCTTGAAGAAGGCCTTACTGGATTAAGGTAACTAGGTGTCTGTTTGATTTTTGTATTCAAGGATATGGTTCTTCCCCAAACTGTAGAGTTTGAGAAGTCTTCATCCATTATTTGTTTGAATAGACTCTCTGTTCCCTCCAACCTCTCTTCTAGTATGCCTATTACACTTAGATGGCTCTTTCTGATAGAGTCAGATAGTTCTTGTAGAGTTCTCTCATTTTTTTAATGCTCCAGTCTCTCTCTTATTCCCTCATTTTCATTTCTAGATTTCTTTGATATCACTAATCCTTTCCTCCATTTGATCTGCTCTATTTCCTATGCCTGCTAGTTCATTCTTGATCTCTTTTTTCAAGTCCTTCAACTCCAAAATTTCTACTTGGTTCTTTTTTAAAGTTTTAATCTCTTTGGCAAAGTACTCATTTTGTTCATTGATTTATTTTCTGAGCTTATTAAACTGCCTATATATTTTTTCTTGCATCTCATTGAGTTTTTTTTTTTTTCAGAACTGCAATCTTGAATTCTTTGTCATTTAAACCACATATATCCATGTCTTTCAGTTTGTTCTCTGGATATTTTTTATTTCCTTTCTGAGCTGCCTCACCAGCTTAGTCATTCATGGTATTTGATGGATTCCTTCTCTGTTTAGGCATCTACATACAAATGGCATATTGCTAGTAGGTTGACACAAAGAAGTCTTTCTATTATTTTCCAGTAGGTAGCACTGAATCACAAGTTGCTTTTTAAAAAAAAATTTTCAGCTCTCTTGTATTTTGCTGGCTTTTCAGATCTCTGTGGGGTGGTGGGAAATGGGAAAGTGGGTACCGCTCCTCTGATTCAGTTGTTCCAGTCCCAGGCAACCAGCCCTGCAGAAGAATGTTGTGGGTAATGGAGCTCTAAATCTATGAAATCCAGTGTTGTTTCTCATAGGCAGAGGCTGCTGTCAGTGTAGGCACAATGTGTGGGGACAGGGTGGGCTGGCATAACCTGGTAGCCTTCTAAGTTGCTCTGCCCTCCCAGAAATAGTGACCTTCAACCTCTGTAAAGTCCACCTTGTGTTCCTGATCCTTGTACCAGCCACACAGAGTGTGCTGTTTGCTCAGGGGAAAGTGATTCTGTAGTGCCAGTTTTCAGATTTGCAGATAATGTGCTCTGCAACCCAACACCAAGGGTGAAGGAAGGTGAGCAACCTGATTCCTCCCCTTGCTGTAGGGCTGCCATTAATTCCCAGCTGTAGGGCTGTGTCCATGGCTCATCTCAGCCATTCTCCCTGTCACCTACTCCTTTTGCTCCCATTTGCCCACCTTTAGATGTTTCAATGAACAGAGCTTTCAAATGTGTCTGTACGTTGAGCAGGGAATCTTTTGTTGAACTATAGTGGTTCAAATCGTTTAAACTTTAGCACAACAGACAAAGGGGATCTCTTATGCTGCCATTCCTCTGATATCACCAGCAAAGATCTTTTTTTTCTTTGCCAGTGGAATCCATGAACTCTCAGCTACACCATTTTCCAGAAGTTATTAGTGTTCCAGCCATTAATTTCATATTGCCAGCTCCTCAAAACTGAGAGAGTAGGGACCCAGTCACGTCAACACTGGGTCAGTATATAGTTAGAATTGAGAAAGTTGTCTTCTTTAGTGCATGAAGACATTATGTCCACCTGATTCCACGCATCATGTGTGGCTTGAATGATTCACCCTGGCCTCACTTCTCAACTCAGGTCTCTGGCTGCAGTTTTCCTAGTCTCCTTTTTAATTAGCTCAAAGTCAAGTGAAAAGTAAATACAGATTCCATCATATTCACTACCCTTTCCCTCACTCAAAGGGAGGTGTAGTAACAGGGAGCATATGAAGGTTGGAAAGTAGTTGGCTGTCTTAGAATTCTTTCTACAACAGAAGTAGAAAAAATGGCAGAGGAAAAAATGAAAGAATTCAAAACTGTATTTTCTCTAAGTCCTACAACTTACTATCTATCCAGTTTTGAGTGCCTTAGTTGATATAAATTTTTCTATCATAAAATGTAATAACCTTCATAGAGATTGCCTAAGTAATAAATACACTATATAATACAAAGAACTCTGCACACAACTTTGAATATATATGTTTGGTATAAAAAATTTTGTAGGCCATGCTGAGAAGCTCACACTCAATTCTTTAGGGCAGGGAGTAAGAAACTCACCAGAGTCTCTCAGAAGGGGGAAAATACATGATCAGATTTGCTTTTTTCTTTTTTTGCAGTAGGCCTTGGTGTTCAACAGTCTGGCCTCAAGACAGCTACTTATTTGTATTTTAGCTCTCATGGATACTAAGAATTTGATGCTCATTTTTATAAGGTGTATTATAGGAATTTTTAAACATATACGAGTAAATAGAATTGTGTAACATTTCCTTATGTACATATCACCAATCTTCAATAACACCAACACTATTCTATACTTATTCCATCTATACCTCACTCCTCTCCTCACATCCCCCAGCTTTATTATTATTCCTGCTCTTTATACAGTTACTTTAGGGTTAGATTTACATACATTAAAATATGCTAATCTTAACTGTATAATTTTTACTAATTGCTACACCCATATAAGCTATACACCTGTTAAGAGATAAAATATTTGTGTCCCCTCACAAAGTTCTCCCATATTTCTTCCCAATCATTCCCTCTCCCCTTACTCAGAGATGGCCACTGATCCCAATTTTTCCTCATAAATTAGTTTTTGCCAGTTTTAGAACTTTATGCAAATAAAATTCTTTTTTGTGTTTCTTTCTCTTTTTCTTTTTGGCAGCATTAGGTCTGTGAGACACATGCATGTCTTTGAGTATATTTAGTTTGTTCCTCTGTAGTATTACACTGAAAGACTATATCAAAATTTGTTTTTTTAATATATTTTATTGATTATACCATTACAGTTGTTCTATTCCCCCCCTTCATTCCCCTCCACCCTGCACACTCCCTCCCCACCATTCCCCCCTTTAGTTGATGTCCATGTGTCACAAATTCTTTAGATTCTATATTTCCCCTACTATTATTGCCTCCCCCTATCTATTTTCTACTTTCTGTCTATGCTATTTTCTGTACCTTCTCCCCTCTTCTCCTCCTCCCACTCCACTGTTGTTAACCCTCCATGTGTTCTTCATTTCTATGGTTCCACTTCTGATCTAGCTGTCCTCTTAGTTTGCTTTTGTTTTAGGTGTGGTTGTTAATAATTGTGAGTTTGCTGTCCTTTCACTGTTCATATTTTTCATCTTCTTTTCCTTTTATAAGTCCCTTTACCATTTCATATAATAAGGGCTTGGTGATGATGAACTCCATTTGATCTTATCTGAGAAGCACTTTATCTGCCCTTCCATTCTAAATGAAAGCTTTCCTGGATAAAGCGATCTTGGATGTAGATCTTTGGATTTCTTTTCATTTTTTATATACCTGAGCTATTTGTAGTTTGGAGCTATTACAGGTAAATCTTCTACGTAAATTCTCATATTGTCCATTATTATATGGACATGTATTTTCATTTTGGGTGGAGTGGTAAATTCATGTGTTGGATTGCCTAATCAAAGGGCAGGTTTATATTTAAATGTATTGGAAACTGCCAAACTTTTTTGAAGCGCTTTTAGAACTTAATGCTTTTACCAGCAATATGTGAGTTGCAGTTGCTCTGCATCCTCTCCAACACTTGGTGTTGCCATCGTAATTTTAATCATTGTGATGAGTGTGCACTGGTGTGTCATTGTGGTTTTAATTTGTGTGTTCTTGATGACTAACGACATTGGGCAATCACATTAAGATGTGGAATAATATTGCTTAAGAGCATCTGCTTCAATGTCAGACTAACCCTGTTTCAAATCCCTGCCCTGCTTCTTGCCAAGCAAGATTCTTGACTTCTTTACAAAAGGAATATAATTTTAGTGTCTTCATAGATTTGTTGTGATAAGTGAGACAGTACATACAAAGTTCTTAACAAAGTATGTGGCTCAATAAAGAGTGGTTTTACTACTTATTAAGACTGTTTAATAAACTACATTCCACACAGAAATAGTCAAGTAAGTAATTTATTGTTACTTTTAAAAGGTGAAAATTAAAGGAGGGGATCCCTTGTACACACGAAGCTCACAGTCTCAAACACCCCTTTCTCACCTCAACACACAGCATAACTAAACCTTTGTCTGCCCTTGATGATGTCCTGCCACAGCACACCGGAACATTCCAGACCCCTCAGACATGGCTACATGTGTCAACCCATTTTCCTCGTGATCCACAGACCTGGATTCCACGCCTGCAACTTCTTTAATGTATTTCTTCCCAATGTTGCTCTGCAGAAATATGTAATGTCCGGGCTGCTTTCTTTTCTTTTTCTCTTTCCCACTTCTAGTTTCCTCTTTTTATTAGTTTCAATATATTTCATTGAAAAGATTTCTTTTTTTAAATTCAGGAAAAGAGAAGCAAAGTGGCTTTTGGAGGTGGGAGTGAGGGAGGTATAACTTTTTGCCAAACTAAAAAAAGCCCTGCCTGGCGTGGCTCAATGGATTGAGCACCAGCATGTGAAGCAAAGGGTTACCAGTTTGATTCCCAGTCAGGGCACGTGCCTAGGTTGCAGGCCAGGTCTCCAGTAGGGGGTGTGCAAGAGGCAACCACACATTGATGTTTTTCTTCCTCTCTCCCTCTTTTTTCCTCTGTCTAAAAAAATAAATAAATAAAATCTTCAATTTATATTCTAAAACAACAACAACAATGAAAAATATCCCCCCCCCCCATAAAAGAAGGGTCAGCTCTTTTTTGCCAAATATCTCTTTGGTATCTATTAAATTCACTAGCACTGAAGTAGGGGTGCTATTCCCCAAGAAGCTGTTGGTTCTTTCAGAACAACCAGGACATTGGAAGAGGGCATAAATAGTTAAAAAAGTCTCCTGGGTAATTCTGATGTTCTCCTGCCTGCACCTCCTATTTCTTATTGACACTCACTTGTTATAATCAGGAGAGTGGATGAAAGACAGAGCTGGAGCTGTCAGAAATGTAAGAAGCGACTGAAACAAGTGACTAGTGGCTACCAAAATACTAGTAAAGTTCAGAGTAACAGCCTCCATGCATTCAAAACATTGTGAAATGCTTCACAGAAGTAGAGTGGGATGAGGAATAGAAAAAGCAAGTCACTGGAAATGGGAAGTAAGAGGTCATTTGTGCTACTTCTGAAGGGTCTGTTTGTGTGCAGTGTTAGGGGTGGGTAGAGAGGATGGGAGCCAAAGAGTAAATGGGAGATAAGTAAAGTCAAGCCTCTCCTTTAAGAAGTTGAGAAGTGCAGCAGAGAAGAGGGGGAAAAGGGAAAAACGCTTAGATAACTGGGCAAGTTATTTCTCTGGGGCTCTGTTTCTTTCTCTATAAAATGGGGTAATAGTCCATATCCTTTAAGATTTCATGAGAATTAAATAAATTCACAGAGTTTATACTTTTAAAACTATCTTGGGAACATGGAAAGACTTAAAAAATTGTCAACCCGTATTATTAAAGAGGTAGAGCAATCCTTTTTCTCTCCTCCCTAGGTCTCAGGGATCATTAAATTTCCCCTTTTTGTGACCACTCCCTCCCAGTCTACTGGGGTGCCTCCCCCAGATGCCAGATGCTCTGCACTCCAAATTCAAGTTCCAATTGCTCCTCATCTCCGCAGTGCCAAGTTAAAGTGCTCTCATTTTAAAAAGATTGTTTCCCTTTCAAGTATGTAAGGAAAAGAAAAACAACAACAACAACAACAACATAGCTACATACAGCTAGTGAGGAAGTTACAAGAATTCAAAATAGAAATGGTATTAGTTCTCATTGATCTTATTTCAAAATAAATTGGGGCCAGCCCTCAGGGCCTCAATCATCACCCTTTTTCTCTTCTTCATACTTTCTCTCCTCAATATAATTTTTGTTTCTATTTTATGAGGTTTTCCAGCTCGCTATACTTCTTTTCAGTCTTGGGGGCTTGCTTCTTCTTTAGCATGTCTTCTCTTCTTGGCCTTTTAAAATATTGTTTCCATTGTCTGGTTAACCCTATATTTGATGTGGGATACTGAGGAAGTGGGAGAAGAATAAACACATACAGGTGTGAAGATGGAAGAAAACAGTGTGGTATCATGAAAGGAACATTGGTAAGTACCAAAAGATACAACATGTACTGGGCGGTAATGTTGCTTTGGTTCTCCTGATTTAGTTTCTCCATTATTAAATATTATTAAGTAGAGACTAATAACATGAGGAATGAATGAAATCACGTGAAAGAGTCCCAAGGAGTATGAGTCCTGTATGTACTTATCTGCCACGGTCCATTGCTAGGTTTTCCAAAAGGACTAAATCAGTATAATTTATATACTGGAGAATAACTTGGTTGCATCCACCCCAAAGTGGCTTTTGCTTCATAGAAAAAAAATCAGCTTTTTTTCCTGACAGGAGTCACCGAAGTGGAATAAATCTATTTCAAATATTGGCAAATGGAAGTTCTGAGACTGCTATAACAACCTGGTGTAAAAGTGTGTGTTTATGTAAATTAAAATAGTGTCTGCTGATGTGAAAGCCTAAATGATGCATGACGGAACCACAGACCTACCTACAAATGTAAGGCTGGTGAGCAGTGTTTAATCCTAAGTTAGAGCCCCCTTAGTTTCATATATTTTGTAAATTCTACATGATATGTGGATGGAGTGGGATTTTTCTGTATGTCTCAGAGAGCCATAACAGGAAATAGTTAACTGTTTTTATTTTGCTTCACTCCAAGTGTACAAAACTCTAAGGTGCATAATAAACAGTGTTTGTGCTATATCGATGTTGTCATATAGTACCCTTGCTCTGACACCTGCTGCTTGCCTGCCTCAGAGTGGGGCACCCAGCTACCATTGGAAAAGAGACAGAGGAACTTTCTCAGTACTGCTGAGAGAATCTACTTCATACAACTGCCTCCGTCGGTTTTTCTACCATGACACGAGTCCACTGGAAGAATTCCTTGCTTAATGTGCCTTTCTAACAATGGAATTTTCAAAATGGGGAGTGACAGGATTGAACATGGAAGTTGACATCAGCTCCCCTGGGGCCTTTGTTGCCGCCAGTTCTAAAAAGTCATGGTCACATCCACTGTGAACAACCAGCTATGCCAACATCATCAGAAAAGCTTTTGTTCTAAAGACACATGCCTGTTCTGCTCAAGGCTGGAGAACAATTACAGCATTGTGCTTAATTAATGTTTATAGGGTTAATGCCAATTAATTCGTATCTATTTTTTGGCATTATATTTGGCCTTGTTCACTTGTTTTTATATACTTTCATGGGATTTTAAGACATGGGAAAAGCATATTTACATTCTTGCTTTTGGGTTCTATGGTGTGGAAACAATAAATGTCAGCTTGAATCCACTCAAGCCAGTTTTCCCACATCTCCTGAGTCACTTCCATCAGTGAAGCAAAAATCAAATTGCTAGTTTTTCTGTCCACAGTAAACACAGAGTTCTTATAAGCTAGACATATGGTTCAGTGAGAAATTGATTAGGCTAGAGCCTAGGTGACCAAAAGATGATAATTTCTACAGATTTGAACTTTTAACATGAAGGAATAAGGAGCTCTGAGTAATCCCACTGGTGAGTTGAAATGGATGTGTAAATACATTACAATCAGTTAACTTATAGCCACGTAAAGATTTACATTAAAATTTTTTAAAATTTCCCTCTGCAATAGTTAATTTTATGTGTCAACTAAATTGAGCTAAAGGTTGCCCAGATAGCTGGTAAAACGTTATTCCTATGTGTGTCTGTGAGGGTGTTTCTGTAAGAGATTAGTATTTGAATTGATGAACTGAGTAAACCACATGGTTCTCATTAATGCAGGTGAGCACTATCAAGTTTATTGAGGGCCTGAATGGAACAAAAAGGCCGAGAAACGGCAAATTGCCTGTCTGCCTGAACTGAGACATCCACATTCTTCCTGCTCTTGAACTTTGGTACACTTGTATGGGAACTTACACCCTAATATCCCTGGTTCTTCGGCCTTTGCATTTGGATTGGATCTACACCACTGGATTTCCTCGGCTTCCAGCTAACAGGTGGCATATTGTAGGACTTTCACACCATAGCTGCCTGAGCCAATGCCTCATAATGTATTACTCTCTATGTATCTCTGTATCTCCTACTGGTTCTGTTTCTTTGGAGAATCCTGACTAATACACCCTGCAAGTGAAAGCTTTGCTCACACTACACAGAGGCATCATGGCCCATCTTGCACAGAATTCCTGGTACCTAGATGGTGTCAATAGAATGTGAATGATAAACATTGGCTCAAGATATCAGTGTAGAAGCTGCCATACTGTTAAAAGTTTAAAAGTCCTAAATTCAATAGCCATTTCCTCTGTACCAACGATGAAAAACCATGGTATTCATTTATACCTATAGATAACTGATGAGAACTATAGTGGCAAAGTTTCCATTATGAATGGTTTTAAGTAGCTGAATACCTTTTCAATTGCAAATTCTCTTGACAGTTTATCCAAGGTTAGTTAATTTCATATGTGTGTATGCATATATGTATATTCATATATATGTATAATATATTTACTGTATATAAATATATATTATATGTGGTATATATAAAATAAAAGATGTGTAAAATTATGAAATAACAAGAGGGTTAAGTTCTAATAGTCATTTATAAAGGTAAAATAGGACTGAGAATGTGTTGGTTGTTAGATTCAAGTCAACTGTTAGCTACACGAATCCATTATGTCCTAGGATAAAGTAATTGCATTGCACTAATTAGAGAAACTAACCACATATTTCAGTATTTTTCTTCCCCTTACTCTCTGTGTTCACTTCTCCCCATCTAGACCTTAGCTGATGCTTTCCCTCAGCCTTTGGGCTCCCAGTCCAGAATCAGCACTCACAAAGGGATTCTGTGCTGAGGTGTTATTAGGGATGTTGTAAATTCAGTTAGAGAGCCAACTGGGTCTGAGTCACCACTCCACCTCTCCCAAGTCAACATCTTCCTCTGGCTGCAGAGAACAGCAAGCAGCAGTCTTCCCTGGAGAAGGGGAGGAGGAGCCTAGCTCCAGATTGCCTGGAGCTCTTTTAGTTCTGATGACTCAGCAGCTCTGAACTCCTTGTGGTACATGAGTAGTTTTTCAATGTAGTTCTTTGCCTTTTTTGCAAACCTTAAAAAATCAGTCTATCATTTGTATTTGCAGCAGAAAAGATGCATCAAGATGCTCTTTAGTTTCTATGGAAACATAAATTCATCACCCCTTTCAACTTGAGTGTGAGGACGCATCTGTCTTCAGGAGCAAGCACCAGTAGTGGAAAGGGCCTATAACTGAGTTTAAATCTTAGATCACTTATTGGCTGTGTGTCCTTAGCAATGATATCTAATCTCACTACTTCTTTTTCTCAATCAATAGCACATGCCTGCAAGCATTATTTTGAGTTGTTGATGAGGTCAAGTATTAGAAAGTGCTCATCATGGTATTTGGCTTGTAGTTGTCCCCTTTTCTCACCCTGTTCTAGTTTACATTTCTTCCTGGCCCTCCTCCTAATTCAGAAGTGCTAAACAATGGGAAGAAGTTGTTCCATACACTCAAGTTTTGGGGAGATGGTTCTGGGGAGATGGTTTTGGGCAGATGGTTCTGGTACAGTTGTAAACATTGTGAGATATTATGCTTAGTTTCTGTGCCATGATTAGTTTATTACCTTACTCTAAGACATCATGGTTGGTACTAGACTATAAGTTGATTGAGAATCTGGTGAGGGAAATGATGGGATTCCACTATGGGCTCCAGTAGATATTAGGGTGGGGAATACAAAGCAATGGAGCCAGTGAAAGACTGTCTGTGCCTCCACCCCTCCCTCTCCTAGACAACAGCTTCCTATCAGGTGAAGCCACAGAGAGTAGTGGGCAGCAGTTTTCCCCTGGGTCAGCCATCCCAGCCTCAATCCATGTAATTAGCAGCTAGATTGGCCCCAAGCCCAAAGGAGATTCAAGAAACTCATGGGAACAGGAACAGGCTCCACTGCCCCCAGAGCCTTTCTGCTATTCCTGTTTTCTAATGCAATCCTCACTCAGTGAGTCATGAGATTCCTGTTTTCCACTTCCACAACTTGGCTTCCTTTGTGGCTCAGATAAACTCTCTGATGTAATTCTAACCAGTCTTAACAAAGAGCAGCAGGGTAGAATTCCTCAAGTGTCTCTTCCTATATTTAGGTATTGGGCATAACTAAATTGGTATTTCATGTGAGTAGTAGGCATAGAGTTAAGAGTCAGAAAATTGGCCTTCAAATCTAGGCTTCATTGCTTTCTTGGTGTGGTTGGGAACTTGGGCAAGTGTCTTAAACTCTCCAAATGCCTTAACATCTATACTTGTTCCACTGGAAAATTTAGGAAACTGCATTGTAACTTACGGCTCCTTCACTTGGTTTCTCTGTTAGACTGAAAACATCTTGAGAGAAGGTGCTATGTCTACAACAAATAGCACAAATCCTGGAACATGATAGACATGGATGAAATAATTCAAATAAATGAACAAATTAGATGAGATCAATTCCTATGCCTTTTATATTATTTTTACTCTTGATAACGTCACCAACAATTGTGGCATGATATTGAAATGCAAAATGGACTGCTTCTCATTGGTAAGGAGAGTATAAAGTTGACAAAGAATGTGGCACATATACTAAGCACTTCATTGAGGCCAGGTGAAAAGATGATAGCAACATGTCTCAAATCAAATAAGCAGAAGTAGGAGGGATCTAGGAAATTCATTGTAGGTATGTAGGTATTCATTATTCTCTAGAAAATCTTTTAGTTATTTCTGGATGCTTGATATATCCAACATGTTGTTTCCTTCTCATTATTTTATGCAGCTCAGTCTCATAAAACAAAGAGCTAAAATATTTTTATATTTTATAAGATATTACAATTAAGTTCCCATGAAATGTATTGTATAAACTACCAGGAAAGAGAAGGTATAATTTAACTTTGCAAACTAAAATTCAGATATGTATAAGTATTTTTATTAAAAACAAATGGATGCCAGGAAGTGGTATCAAGTCATATTTTCAGTTTATCATAATCATCTTAAGAGAAGGGTGGACACATCTCTTAGAGTGGGTGGACAGCAAATGCCATGAGGGAAAAATAGAAGCAACGGCCTTTCCAACAGAGTCAGAATTATTTTCTTGTAATCCATAATGGGAGCAGAGAGATGTCCAAGAAGAATCGAGGGGGGAGAAAGGAGCCCTGTACACAAAGCTGATGGTTCCTTTAAATGATTTTATCATCATCATCACCATCGTCATCATCACTATTTTTTAGCAGTATGGCTTTGGTTGGTCTTGAAACCTTATTATGACTTCTTATTCTTGTTGAGTAAAAGACACACTTCCTCAACTAGTTTTATTATTTCTGCCTTCATGGAGAAGTTAACAGAGTAAACAAAACTTTTTATCAAACAATATGGCAATTTTCAAAAGCATATAACATCCCTCACAACTTACAGAATAACAAAGGCTTTCCTTGAATACTTTGCACTGTCCGTCTTTGCCTCCATGCTGCACAGCACACCGATCAAGGCCGTGGCAGCTGGATGCTGATGCTCACCTGGGAATGTTATTCAGTGTATGCAAATCCCCCTTCCAGTAGCCCCCAAAAGCCCTTTGGGAAGGCAGTGCTGTAACAAGGCATATTTGAAGAAAGAGGGTCACCCATGGATATTACAGCACATACATGACCATCCAAGATTTGAATATATAATGCTTTTTGTGAAAAATAAGTTAGCAGTCATATAAAACCTGCCATTAATACTTGATGCAAGGAGGTGCTACTAATAAATCTGGAATGAGTGGGTAGTTATTCTAGGCACACTTTTGTGTTTTTCATGGCTATTGTCCTGTCCACAACTATTGCAGAGTTGACTATTCAGGAGGCATAGCAGTAGAGACTCTGCAATAACAGCCAGGGGAAGCTTAGTCTATACTTCGCTGACTGCACAGCAAATACTATTAAAGGCAGGAGAAGCCATTTGTTCATGAATATACATTTGTGCCATGAATATTTATCTCTTTCATGGATTGCAGCTGTTGTGTATTGAAAACTATTAACAGGTTGGAAACCATCCCTTAGAAACCTGTGTCTGTCATTTGTGTACAAAACTGTCTCTGGAAATTTATCTTTTCCCTCTCAGTTTTGTGAGGAATATAGAATACCCCTGGGGCCTATAAATGAGATTAGTCTCTTGGTAGATAGAGAAAATAATTTGGTAAAAGTGGAAGGAAGTTTTCTTTGGTGAATATATATATATATATATATATATATATATTCATATGTGTGTGGGTATATATATATATTCATCATGTGTGTGTATATATACACATGCACACACATATTTAAATCTTTTAATTTAAATTGTTTATGTAATTTTAGAACAAAGGCAGTGTGTTTTCTTTGCCAAGTAGTATTAAAATTTTGATGAATGTTCCATTGTTAACAGAGGTGAAAACATCAGACATCAAATAGTATATAATTGTAGAGGTGTAAAACACAACATGATTTCTATTGCCAGAGATAGGATTCTTAGGCCTGTGACTTAATCTAACTTTTTAGGGTGGAATGAACCTTTTTTTAAACTTCAATCTTGTATTTCCTTGTGTGTTGTATAATCTAGCCACTCTTAACTCTTCCATGTCCCTCAAACAAACTGTGTGTTTGCCTGCCCCAGGACATCTGTCAATTCCTTTTCCATGGTCTGAAATATGTTTCTTTCCAACAATTCTGAGTACCCCTCCAGGTTTCCTCCTAACCTCTTATTCTTCAAGAACCAGCTCAAATATTTATATATTGTGAGGTCGTCTATCACCTACCCCATATTTAGACAATATTCAATATTCCCATCCACTGACCAGTCTTTAAATAGACCCTACCTTAAAAAAAAAAAAAGAAAAACTGTGCCACTCGTTTAGTGTTTTTTTTTTTCATTGCTTTTTAGAGAGAGAAGAAGACAGAAAGAGAAACATCAATGGGAGAGAGAAGCATCAATTGGTCACTCCTGTACTCTCCCGAACTGAGGATCATTTGCCCTGACCCAGTATCATTCACATGTGAACCAGGGTTCACATGTGTTTGCACCTGGGCTGGGTATCAAACCTGCAACCTAGGCATGTGCCCTGACTAGGAATCTACCCATAGCCTTTTGGTTATTGGATGAAGCTCCAACCAACTGAGCCACGCTGGCCAGGGTTGTTCAGTGTTAACGTGCTGCTTGGGAGAATTTTTTTGACCAGTGGTTTAGATCTCTAATATGTTCTGGGCTTACTGACTTTCCATTATTTGTGCTAATGCTAAAGTTTTTTTTGAGAACTCGGTTTTTACTAGATAACTAATCCCATACTAATTTGGGGCTTACAGATTAAATTAGGTCTCAGCTGACATCTTTCCTTCACTATTGGTATCTACCCTTGAAATGTCTTTGTTTTGGATTTTGTCCAAGATCACTGCACTTGAATTAAAATATTTAAGTGATGTTTTAAGAAAATCCCTAATGTTATCCAACCAATTTTAATCAATAAAATTGAAAGCATTATTCACTTGTATTATATTGAATTATTAACAATATTTTTCACACCTTTGTGTTAATGCCTATGGGTCTGAAGACCTATGAACATAGGCATGTCATATATATCTTTTAACTGCAGATCTTTCTGTACATTTGCAGTTGTGTACATCTATTTTTATCATTACCATCATCATCATCGTCATCATTATCGTCATCACAGCCCATTCAGGATGCTAAAGCAAAAATCCCATAGATGGGGTAGCTTATATGCAACACATATTTCTTGTAGTTTTAGAGGCTGGAAAATTCAAAATCACAGGGCCAGCAGATTAAATATCTGATAAAGGTCTGATTTTTGGTTCACAGACATCACCTTTTATGATCTCACATGTCAGAGAGAGGGAGCTCTCCAAGGCCTCTTTTATAAAAGCACCCATTCCTTTCATGAGCACAGAGCTCTCATGACCTAATCACTTCCCAAACACTCGACTTCCTTATGTTGTCACTTTGGGTATTAGGTTTTCAAGAAAAAGAATTTCCAGAAAGGACTAAACTTTCAATCTATAGCATCACCCCTCTCTCTGTCTCCGTTCAGTCTGTGTGTGCACTGAAATGTCTTTATGAATATTGATATTAAGAGGAAATGAGAAAAGTCCAGGCATTCCTTTACTTAGGAACCAATTATTAATTCCTTTTATTTCTCTCACCTTTTCTCTTTTATGTCTAGATTTTATCTGTTTCACTGTTCATTAAAATGTCCTCCAGAGGAAAGTAGATGAGCTCTTAGCATCTAGTGCAATGTACAATGCTCTAGGGATGCTCATTAAGTGTCTGTTGGCAATGCCAATAATGATGACAAAATTCAAATCAGTTAATTGGTTCTGCAACTGTTAGTAATCTCAATGAAACTTGACTATAGGTTTCAGTAAATAGGGACTCTCCTCTTATAAAGAGGAATGCCCAATGTATAGTGCGTGTACCTCTCAATTTCTTTCAGCTTGGAATGAAACAATGGAGTGAGTTTAGACTGGGGAAAAGCAGGGCAAACAAATATGTCTGTGGTGATAGTAAAGTTCTGAGAAGCTCTATCTGCTCAGATTTTTCCTGTACCTGCAGTAGGTGAAGACATCCCTTTTAATCTTCCCTGTTTGGGTTGTAGAAACAAAGAGACACTTCTCTAACTCAGGGAAGGGAATATTTCAGCAAATTCTTGAAAGACCTGTAGAAATAAGCTAAATGGACTAGAGTGTTTGGGGAAAAGCATGCAAGAATACTTTCTTCCTCTTGCCTCATCCAAGAAAGCCTAAGTTCAAAGTCCTGAAAGGGTGGCAGATTATTTATGAGTGCTTAAGAAGAGGAACCAAGAGGGAGCTGAGTGACAAACTTCACCCACTTTACAATGTCCTCTGTTGTGACTTCTCTTTGTAGCCAGAGAAGAACTCTCCATTTTCATATTTCAGGTTTTTTTACTTTGTCAATGATTTTTAATTGTTTTCCGCATTTAATTGCAATAACATTTTTGGTGTTTATTGATGTTAATGGCAAATACAAAGATAAATAAAAATTACTCCTTGGGGTATGGTATGTATACTTCCCTTATAGAGTATTTTCCATTACATTATTGAATAAATACAATATATTATGGGAATACAGGAAAAATTGTCAATCTGTTTGCAAAGTAATGCTACTACTAATAATGTCCCTCCTTTTTTAAATTTTCTTAATTGAATCTTTATTGTATTTTCCATTACCATTTAGTCCCATTATACACCTCTCTCTCCAGCAATCACCACACTATCATCCATGTCCATGAGTCTTTTTTCCTTTCTGCTCATTCCTCCAATCCCTAACCCAATTTCCCAATAGCTGTCATCTGCTCTCCATCTATTAGTCTATCTCTGTTTTGCTTTTTAGTTCAGTTTGTTCATTAGATTCCACATACAAGTGAAATCATATGACATTTGTGTTTGTCTTACTGGCTTATTTCACTTAGCTTAATGCTCTCCAGGTCCATCCATGCTGTTGCAAAGGGTAAAATTTTCTTTTTGCAGCTAAGTAGAATTCCACTGTGTAAATGTCCCATAGTTATTTTATACACTTATCTATTGATGGACATTTGGGCTGCTTCCATATCTTGGTGATTATAAATAATGCTGCAGTGAACATCGAGGTACTTATGTTCTTTCAAATTGATGTTTTGGGTTCCTTCAGGTATATTACCAGAAGCGGGATTGCTAGGTAAAAGGCAGATTCATTTAAAATTTTTTTAGGGATCTCCATACTGCTTTCCATAATGGCTATACCACCCTGCATTCCCACTGACACTGCAAAAGGGTTCTCCTTTTTCCACATCCTGGCCAACACTTTTTTTGTTGATTTATTGATGATAGCCATCCTGACATGTGGGATGGTATCTCGTGGTGGTTTTAATTTGCATCTCTATGGTCATTAGTGAGTAATGATTTTCATATGTCTATTAGCCATCTATATGTCCTCTTTGGTGAAATATCTGTTGAGGTCCTTTGCCCATTTTTAATTTTTTTTGTCTTTTGTGGGTAGAGTTTTGTTAAGTTCTTTAAAATTTTTGCTATTAACCCCTTATCACATATATTGGTGAATCTGTTTTCCCATTCCATGGATTGTCTTTTTATTTTGTTAATGATTTCCTCTGCTGTGCAAAAAACTTTTTAGTTTGATGTAGTCCCATTTGTTTATTTTTTCCTTTGTATCCCTTACCTGGAGAGATAAATCCAATAAAAATTTTTATGAGCAATATCCAAGATTTTGCTGCCTATGTTTTCTTCTATGATTTTTATGATTTCTGGTCTAACATTTCAGTCTTTGATCCCTTTTGAATTTATTCTTGTGTGTGGTATAAGAAGGTGGTGTAGTTTTATTTTTGCACATATCTATCCAATTTTGCCAACACCATTTATTGAATAAACTATCTTTAACCCATTGTATGTGTCTGCTTTCTCTGTTAATTGACCATATAGGCATGGGTATATTTCTGGGCCCTTCATTCTGTTTCACTGATCTATTTTTATGCCAGTACTAGGCTACTTTGGTTACTGTGGCCTTGTAGGATAGTTTTATAGCAGGTAGCAAGATTCCCCCAAGTTTATTCTTCTTTCTCAAGATCACTGTTGCTATGCAGGACCTTTTGTAGTTCCACATAAGTTTTTGAAATATTTGTTCTATTTCTGTAAAATACATCATTAGAATCTCAATAGGAATTGCATTGAATCAATAGATTGTTTTGGGTAGCATGGACATTTTAATGATGTTAATTCTTCCTGTCCATGAACACAGTATTGCTTCCATTTGTATGTATTGTATTCAGTTTCTTCAGTGTCTTGTAATTTTGAATGTATAGGTCTTTTATATCCTTGGTTAAGTCTATTCCAAAGTATTTTATTATTTTTGAAGCAATTGTGAATGGGATTGTTTTCTTAATTTCCTTTTCTTTTGGTTTGCTATTAGTGTGTAAAAACACAACTGTTTTCTGGACATTAACTTTATATCCTGCTACTTTGTGCAATTCATTGATCAGGTCTACTAGCTTCTTGGTGGAATCTTTGGGGTTCACTATGTACCGTATCATGTCCTCTGCAGATATAGACAGTTTTACTTCTTCCTTTCCAATTTGTATGCCTTTTAGTTCTTCTTCTTGTCTTATTGCTGTGGCTAGGATTTCCAGTACTATGTTGAATAAGAGAGGTAAAACTGGACATCCCTGTCTTGGTCCTGATGTTAAGGGGAATGTTCGCAGTTTTTCCCTGTTCAGTATGATGCTGGCAGTGAGTTGTCATATATGACCTTTATTATATTAAGATATCTTTCCTCTATTTCCACTTTGCTGGGAATTTTTATCATAAATTGGTGCTGGATTTTATCAAAACGCTTTTTAAAAAAATATTTTATTTATTTATTTATTTTTAGAGAGAGGGGATGGGAAGGAGTAAGAGTGGGAGAGAAGAAACATCAATGTGTGGTTGCCTCTCATGTGTCCCCCACTGGGGACCTGGCCTGCAACCCAGGCATGTGCCCTGACTGGGAATTGAACCAGCGACCCTTTGCTTCACAGGTCCTTGCTCAGTCCACTGAGCTACACCAGCCAGGGCTCAAAAAGCTTTTTGATAAAAAAGTATCAGTTGATATGATCATGTAGTTTTTATATACTTCATGTTGTTTATGTAGTGAATCACATTTATTGATGTGTGAATGTTGCACCAACCTTGCATTCCCAGAATAAATCCCACTTGGTCATGGTGTGTAATCTTTTTGATGCATTGCTGTACTCAGTTTGCTAATATTTTGTTGAGGATTTTAACATCCATGTTCTTCCAGGATATTAACCTATAATTTTTTTCTGTGTAGTGTCTTTATCTGGTTTTGGAATTAGGATAATGCTGGTTTCATAAAATGTTTTTGTGAGGCTTCCTTCCTTTTGAATTTTGTGAAATAGTTTGAGAAGCAGAGGTTTGAGTTCTTCTGGGAATGTTTGGTAAAATTTACCTGTGAAGCCATCTGGTCTAGGGCATTTGTCTGTTGGGAGGTATTTGGTTATTCAGTTAATTTCATTAGGAGTTATCTGTCTATTCGATTCTCTGATTCTTCCTCATTTATTTTTGGAAGATTGTATGCTTCTAGGAATAAATTCATTTTGTTCATATTGTACAATTTGTTGCCTTATAGTTTTTTTTATATTTTCTTATAATCCATGTATGTTTTTGGTGTCAGTTGTTATTTCTCCTCTTCAATTTCTGAATATATTTATTTGGGTTCTTTGTTTTTTTTTTTGTGATGAGTCTGGATAAAGGTTTGTTAATCTTATTTATCTTCTTAAAGAACCAGCTCTTGGGATAATTGATCTTTTGTATCATTTTTAAGACTCTGTTTCAGGCCCTGGCTGGTGTAGCTCAGTGGATTGAGCACGGGCCTGCGAACCACGCGATCACGGTTCGATCCCCAGTCAGGGCACATGCCTGGGTTGCAGGCCGGTTCCCTGCAGGCCAACTCCCAGCTGGGGACGCACTAAAGGCAACCATACATTGATGTCTCTCTCCCGCTCCCCTTCCCCTCTAAAGATAAATAAATAAATAAATAAAAGACTCTATTTCAGTTATTTCTGCTCTGATCTTTATTATTTCTTTCTTTCTACTCATTTTGGGCTTTGTTTTTTTTGAAGTTCCTGCAAGTATAAAGTTAGATTGTGTATTTGTGATTTTTCTTTTTTCTTGAGATAGGCCTGTAATACTATGAATTTCCCTCTTAAGACTGCTTTTGTTGTGTACCATAGATTTTGGATTGTTATGTTCTCATTTTCATTTGTTTCAAGGTGTCTATTAATTTTTTCTGTGATCTCTTTGTTGGCCCATTCATTGTTTGGTAACATATTATTTAGCTCCCATGTATTTGTGTGTTTTTCAGTTTNTTGATCTTTTGTATCATTTTTAAGACTCTATTTCAGTTATTTCTGCTCTGATCTTTATAATTTCTTTCTTTCTACTCATTTTGGGCTTTGTTTTTTTTTAAAGTTCCTGCAAGTATAAAGTTAGATTGTGTATTTGTGATTTTTCTTTTTTCTTGAGATAGGCCTGTAATACTATGAATTTCCCTCTTAAGACTGCTTTTGTTGTGTACCATAGATTTTGGATTGTTATGTTCTCATTTTCATTTGTTTCAAGGTGTCTATTAATTTTTTCTGTGATCTCTTTGTTGGCCCATTCATTGTTTGGTAACATATTATTTAGCTCCCATGTATTTGTGTGTTTTTCAGTTTTTTTCTTGTGATTGATATCTAGTTTCAAACCATTATGGTCAGAGAAAATGGTTGATAGAATTTTAATCTTCTAAAATTTATTGAAACTAGTTTTGTGTCTTAACATGTGGTCTATGCTAGAAAATGTTCCATGTGAACTTGAAAAGTATGTATATTTTGTCGCTTTGGGGTGAAATGCTCTGAAGATATTAATTAAATTCATTTGGTCTACTGTGTTGTTTAAGGCCATTGTCTCCTTGTTGATTTTCTGCCTGAAAGATTTATCCATTGAAGTCAATAGGTTGTTAAAATCCCCAATTATGACTGTATTTCTGTTGATCTATCCTTTTATGTCCATCAAGATTTGCCTTACATATTTAGGTGCTCCTATGTTGGGGCATAAATGTTTACTAGTGTTATATTCTCTTGTTGGGCCATTCCCTTTGTTATTATGTAGGGCCTTTCTTTTTCTCTTACTATAACCTTTGTTTTAAAGGCTATTTTGTTGGATACAAGTACTGCTACCCCAGTTTTTTTCTTTTCCATTTGCACAAAATGTCTTTCCAACCCTTTATGTTTAATTTGTGTGTATCTTTCGATTTAAAATGGATCTCTTGGAGAAAGCATATATATGGGTTTTGTTTTCTTATTCATTTAGCTACCCTTTGTCTTTTGGTCAGAGCACTTAAGCCATTTACATTTAAGGTGATTATTGATAGATATGTATGTAGTGCCATTTTATTGTTAGATTATTTTCCTGCATTTTTTCCTTTTCTTCTCATTTAAGAAAATCCTTTTACATTTGTTGCACTACTGGTTTAGTATTAACAAACTCATTTAGCTTTTTCTTGAGTGGGAAGCTCCTTATTTCTCCTTTGATTTTAAATGATAGCTTAGCCCAGTAAAGTAGTCTTGGTTGCAGGTTTCTTCAAATAGGCTCTTGATCCCTTGCTCTCTCTTCTTCTTCTGGTATTCCCCTGATGGAGATGTTGTTAAGCTTCATGTTGTTCAAAAATTCTGTTTCCTAAGCTCTCTTTAGTTTTTTAAATTCTTCTTCTTTTTTGGGAGGGTGGGGGTTTGCTGCTTTGCCTGAGTGTTTTTTTCTACCCTGTCTTCCAACACACTAATGTGATTCTCTGGTTCATCTAACCTGCTGTTTGTTCCTTCCAGTGTATTAATTATCTCAGCTATTGCATTCTGTATTTCTGACTGGTACTATTTTATATTTTCTATGTCTCTTTCATGTTTTTTATGTATATTTATAATCATTCCTTCAAACTCTCTACCTGATAATTGCTTGCCTCCATTTCATCTAGTTCTTCTGGAGAAATCTCTGGTTCTTTAATTTGGGGTCTGTTTCTTTGTTTTCCTATTTTGGCTGCTTCTTTGTATTTTTCACCTTGGTTGTTAAATTGATCAGCCACCAAGCCAATCAGTTGTTAATGTAATTGAGCTATAATCAACAGCTGGACAGCATCACAGGGTGGGGCAGAGTAATTCCTCTAGGTGGAGCTATTGCTCCCCCTCAGGTTGATGACACTTGGAGAGGGATGCTTTGCTGGAGAAAGATGGCTTCCGCAGTAGCCATTTCTTCCTGGCAGACAGAAACCCTTCTGCTTTTCATGTTGGATGTTATCTGTTATCTTAGCACTATTGTAAGGATTCCTTTCTGGCTCTGGTGCTGTAGGTCAGGGAACCCAGCTTGGTGTTTAACTTCCCAGGTGGAAAACCCTGGCTGCCGAAATATCCTTCCAGCCATGTGAACCCAGGAAGCCCTCTTGTGCCTTCTCCATATTGCCCACAAGTCTTATTGTGGTGAAGTGGTGTGTTCTGTTTGTCCTTGGTTATAAGGCTTCTCTCCAACTAGAGTTCAGTTGGTTATTCTGGATGATTAGTCTATAATTTAGTTGTAATTCCAGGTTGGTCTGGGGGGAGGTTAGTGTAGCCTCTACTTACTCCTCCACCATCTTTGATTTCATGCCTCTTTTATTTAAAAGTTAAGTCTCATGAGATTGAACCCTTTTCTAAATATGAGATCAATTTTACAAAAAAATATATGGGAATGGTCTGAGATTTTAAGAGAAAATTTAGTCAAGAGAATGTTGTTTATTTTATACCTCCCACAGATTACATGTTAAAATATGTCTTATTTCTTTCAGATGTTCTTTCTATATAAGTCTATTCCTGGTCATTATGTCTCCCTGCCCTATCTACCTCAGTTTGTTTTCATTGCTCATATCCCTTTTTTTTTCTGGTTCAAATTTTCTGTCCTCTAAATTTAAAGAAGCTTTGTGACTTTTAAATTCTTCAAGATTTCTAAAATGCTAACTGCATCCCAAATTTCTTCTTTTATTCCCTTTCCCTAAAAATAAAGATGAAATAAACAAATTAACAAAGAATATGCACACTCAAAACATAAAAAATAATTCCACAGGTTCCATGAAAGAAAATAGTTATAGAGAAGGGGGAAATTTGGGCTGATGTGGGAACTCTAGCAGTCAATTAATAATACTCTTCTCTTCCCTGCCTGAATTTGGAACCATCTAAGAAATGAGATTCTGGACGATCATCAACATATCAGCCTAATTTCTGACAGAGTTCCAGTGGAGGACATGGTTTATGTATGTGGCAAAAGGATTTGCTAATTCTATACCCCAGAAAGATTTCCAAGGTATAGAAATCTCCAGTTTGGTCTCCAGGCAGAGGCAGAAGAATCATGCTCTTCCTGACATGGAAACAGTGACTGGAGGCATATGTGCTGCTGTAAATTTTATAGCAAAATAATAATAATAATAATAATGATAATAATAATAAAATAACAACAATAATAATACAGATTGCTTCTTTCTCAAGGATTGACTGTCTTCCAAAGAGAGTTAGAAGAGGAAACTGAGAAGTGTGTTCCCAGTTCCTTTTTTCAATTTTCCCATCATATAATGAGAAGTGAGAGAGGGCATGAGCAAGAGAGGGAGTAGTGGTCCCTCTATAGACAGACTTTAAGACAGAAAATAGGAAGAGTCCAGGAGTAAACACATAAGGACTTCATTCAGTCCATGTCTAAATTTAATTAGTATACTCTGATTTTCTTTGGGCCTTTGGCAAGCTGCATGCCACTCTGAATTATTTTAGACTTGCTTATGCCTTTCAAAATTATCCTTAGTATACTTCTGAGAACCTGGATCTCAGGAAAAAGTACATTTGCTCCAAGTTTGTTCTTAGTTAAACCAGAATGGGAGTCAGATCAGGGTTCTTTCAAATAGAACCTCTTTTTTAGTTACAAGAATTCAAGGCAACAGAACCTATCAGCTCATCTGCTCCATCCTCATGCCCAGACCAGGGAATATGGGTTACTTGGCCTCTTGAATTCACTGTTTATCAAAAAGGCAAATACATCAGCTTCCTCAGAAATAGATGCAAAGGTCTCATTATGTGTCAGCAGATACACATCCAGAAATATCCCCAGAACATGTGAGGAATGTACTCAGACAAAAGAAATCTGTTCTGAGATTTTTTTTCTCATTAAGCTAATGTATTCCTTAAGAAATTTCTTACCTAGCACTCAACTCATGCCAAATTTTTTAATGTTCATTTATAGACTGACAAAGATATTCTCATAGGTAGGGATTACTTTCCATGTAAAATTTTCAGTAAAAATGAGTTATTTTGCTAATCAAGTTTTTATTTATTTCAATAACTATAACACCTACAACTGAATTTTTTGTTTTATGGACACGATGTTTGCCAAGTTCATTTAGTCCAAACCAAATTTTGCAGACAACATTTTATTTAAAAGTTTTATTTTTGTAAAGTTGCAGTCAATAACAAATTTATGCACAATTTTTAATTTTTATAATTGTTTTTATTAGTAATATTAATTATACATTGATAGAAGAAAGTAGTTTGCATTTATGTCTTAGCTGATTCTTGAGATAGTAAGCAATTCACCTCCTGTTTCAGGATTATTGTATTACAGAGTATTGGACTACTCTATTGCTAACCCAATTTTGTATATTTTTCCATTGTTTTGAGCATTGCATTTTAAAATGCCCTTTCCACTAGGAGAGTAAAAAGCAAATCATCAGGCCAATTGTCAAGTTTTGCTTCATATTTATCAATATTTGGGGAAAAAGATAGGGATGTTTAAAGAAAAAAAGAGGACTCTTTGTTCTCGTTTTTCTCCCAACTTTTCCCTTGTTTTTTTTTTCCTCTCTCCTCTAAATTTTTCAGCCTTATCAATGTTTCTCTGACATCATTTTATTCTTTGGTCACTATTTGATCTCATTGCTTCTGTGCCAGTACTCTTTTGCCTGCTATTTTCTTCACTTTCTCCTTCCTGTTCTTTCTAAATTTCACTCAGTAACCTTCAAGCCTTCGCTCTGAAGCATTTACTCTTTCTCTTCTCTTGCCCTGCTGCCATCTCTTATCAGAGTGTTCAACATCATGATTTAAAAGACTTAAAGACAATGCCCTGGCTGGTGTAGTTCAGTGGGTTGAGCTCGGGCTGCAAACCAAAGGGTCGCCAGTTGGATTCCCAGTCAGAGCACATGCCTGGGTTGCAGGCGAGGTCCCCAGTGGGGGGCCACGTAAAAGGCAACCACACATTGATGTTTCTCTCTCTCTTTCTCCCTCCCTTCCCCTCTCTATAAAAAAATAAATAAATAAAATCTAAAAAAAAAAAAGACTTAGAGACAAAACTCTTACCCTGCCATACAACATTCCACTAGGGTCAAGTTACCATAACTAAAGGACATTGTAAATCTGTGGTTTTTTTAGGCTTTAAAACCAGCTCTGAAAATGGTCCCCTTATCTGGGCTTGATTTTATGATGTAGAGGAATGATATATTATAATCTCAGGAGGAACTTGCCAGATCAAGGAACTTGGAATCAATCATCAGTTTAGATTTACTGGACACTCTTTGGGTACTTGGACCTGTGTTAGCTGATTTCACCATTTATGCCTTGAGATACAGTTCCTGTTTTTTTCTCAGCTATTTCAAATATTGTGGTATGGGGCACTGACTGGTGTGGCTCAGTTGGCTGGGTATCATCCTGCAAAGCAAAGGGTCACTGGTTTGATCCCTGGCCAGGGCATAGTCTATGTTGCAGGTTCAGTCCTCAGTCAGGGCCTGTGTGAGAGGCCACCCGTTGCTGTTTCTTACCCTCTCTTTCTCCTTCCCTCCCCTTCTCTCTAAATATACACTAATAAAATCTTAGAGAAATAAATAAAATATTGTGGTATTGGGCCAAGTTTCTAAAAAGTTTGTTATTGTTTCTATTATTATTTATTATAAACTGGTTTTGCATATTTGCTTGCCTGATAGCTCAGTAGTTTCTAGTATATCCATTGTTTTACAACCTTCTCCACTGTCTAATTTTGGGACACTTATAAATCCTCCCCAAAAAAGATCTCAATGTATATCCATTAGCAATCACTCTTTATTCCTATTTCCCAGCACACAGAAGCTACTAATATTCTACTCCATCTCCTCCTGGATTTAACTATTCAGGACATTTCACATAAATGGAATTGTATAATATATTGTCTTTTGTAAATGGCTTCTTTCGCTTAGCATAATGTATTCAAAACTCATGTTGTAGCATGGATTAATATTTTACTTTTTTCTTATCACTAAATAATATTTTATTACATGAACATGCCATATTTTGTTTATTGATTCATCAGTTGATGGATATTTAGATTGTTATCACATTTTGCTATTTCACAGGGTGGGGCAAAATGTGTTTATGGAAATAATACAATAATTGATAAATAATACCAGGATAAACTGTTTCACATGCTCACAACTGTAAACCTACCTTTGCCCTACCTTATAAATAATGCTACTATAAACATTTGTGAATAAGTTTTTGTGGGAACATGCTTCCATTCCTCTTGGGTATATCTATTACTAGAATGGCCAGTTGTTATGGTAACTCCATGATTGACCATTGAGGAACTTCCAAACAGTTTTCTAAAATGATCTGTAGTATTTTATATCTTAATAAACAGGGCATGAGTGTTCCAGTTTCCCTTCATTCTCATCAACATTTGTAATTGTCTGATTTTTTAGCCATTCTAATGGATATGAAATAGTAACTCATTGTAGTTTTGACTTGCATTTTATAATGACTAATGATGTCAAGCAGATATGTATATTCACATCTGTTGCTCATTTTTAAATTGGATTATGACTCAGTTTAGGTTGTTATAATAAAAATACCATAGATTGGGTAGCTTATAAAAAATGGAAATTTATTTATCACAGTTCTGGATATTGGGAAGTCCAAGAACAAGGTGCTAGTATATCCCATAAGTGGTGAGGGACTGCTTCTAGTTCATAGAGAGCTATCTTCTTGCTGTGAATCACATGGCGAAAGGGTGAGAGAGCTCTTTGGGATACATTTGATAGGGGCACTGACTCCATTTCTTAGGGCTCCACTCTCAGGATCTCATTACCTTAAAGGTTCCACTTCCAAACATCATCACATTGGGCATTAAAATTTAACACATGAATGGAGCAGAGGGGCAGTGCACAAGCATTCACTCTATAGTATTTTGCCCTTTGCCTTCAATATTTATACCTTTGTCACATGCAAAATATATTAATTACATCCCATAACCCCAAAATTCTTAACTTGTTCTAGAATCAACTTTAAGTCTAAGTTCTTATATAAATATCATCTAAACCAGATGTGAGTGGGATTCAAGGTAAGGTTTATTCTGAGACAAATTCCTTTTCAACTGTGAACCCATCATGGTAGGGACAACACTGATCACCTGTGAATTGCCTTTAGGGTCATTCTTCCATTGTCCAATTGCACAGTCCTCATTTCCATCTCAGACTCATCACAGTGGCCTTTTGTTTTAGGAATACTTAAGTATTCTAGGACGACTGAGGCAAGCTCTACAGCATGTACCTAAAAACTCTTCCAGCCTCTACCCATCCCTCAGTTCCAAAGTAAATTCCACATTTTTACATATTTGTTATATTGGCACCCAATTTCTTGGTACCAAATTCTTTTCCAGTCAGTTTGAGCAGCTTTAACAAAAGTACTGTAGACTGGGTGACTTACAAAGAGTAGAAATTTGTTTTTCACAAATTCAGAGACTGTGAAGTACAAGATCTAGGTGCAGGCTGATCTTATGTCCAGAGAAGACATGCTTCTTGGTTCATGGAAGGCATTTTCTTGCTGTGCATCACAGAGTAGAAGGGATGGGAAGGCACTCTGAATTCTCTTTTATAAAGGCAATAAGTCCATTTATGAGGGGAGCTCATGAAGTCATTACATCTCAGGATATGTGCCTCCACATTAGGCAGTAGGATTTAACATACGAATTTGGAGGAAAATGGTAAGTCTATAGAATGTTGTCTTTTTAGTATTGAAGTATTATTGAGTTCTTTCTATGTTTTATATTATAAACTCTTTGTCTTAGATGCCTGGCAAGTTTCTTTTTCATTATGTGGGTTATCTTTTCACTGTGTACATGGTGTTCTCTTTAAGTTTGATGAATTCCAATTTGCCTTTTTTCTTTTGTTGCTTGCGCTCTTCATATTATATGTAAGAAACCATTGCCCAACCTGAGGTCACAAGGATTTACTCCTAAATTATTTTCTTGTTTGATAGTTTTAAGCTCTTCTATTTAGATCTGTGATCCATTTTGAATTACTTTTTATATATGGTGTAAGATAAGGATTTAGCTTCCTTCTTTTGCATGAGGATATCTTGTTTTCCCTGAACTATTTGTTAAAAATACTGTCCTCTGCCCATTGAATCATCTTTTAAAAATATTTTATTTATTTATTTTTAGAGAGAGGGAACCGGAAGAAGAAATAGTGGGATGGAAACATCAATGTGTGGTTGCCTCTCACATGCCCCCTACTGGGGACCTGGCCTGCAACCCAGGCGTGTACCCTGACTGGGAATTGAACCAGCAACCCCTTGCTTCACAGGCCCGCGCTCAATCCACTGAGCTACACCAGTCAGGGCCATTGAATTGTCTTGATACTCTTGTTGCAAGTCCATAAATGTAAAAATTATTATTATTATTATTATTTTTCTAAAAAATATTTTATTTATTTATTTATCTTTAGAGGGGAAGGAGAGAGGGAGAGAAACATCAGTGTATGGTTGCCTTTTGTGCGTCCCCTGCTGGTAGTTAGCCTGCAAGGATCCGGCCTGCAACCCAGGCATATAGCCTGACTGGGAATTGAACCACGATTGTCTGGTTCGCAGGCCCACGCTCAATCCACTGAGCTATGCCAGCCGGGGCTAAAAATTATTTTTTTCTAGACTGTCAGTTCAATTTATTTGATCTATATGTCTAATCTTATGCTGATATTCCATTGTCTGGATTACTGTAAGTTTATAGTAAGTTTTGAAAATGGGAATTGCAAGTTTGCCAACTTTGTTTTTCTTTTTCAAGATTCTTTTAGCTATTATTTTCACCAGGAGACCAGGACCCAATTGGATCTGCCTTGGCATGGTCTAGAATGTGTGGGTTCTTGATTTTGAGCAAGAAAGATTTTGCAACATGAGTCCAGGTGATTTTGAGAGTGTGTTTATTAAAACTGTGGATAGTGAAACAAAAAAAAGGGCTTAAGACAGAAGAGGCAAGACAATAGCAACAGAAGTGAGCCTAGGTGAAATGGCCCTGGCCACTTGGAAACATGAGAAAGGGTTGTTCAGGCCAGGTGCTTTGGCACTTTAGAAAGTCACAGAGACAGAAGAAGTGAACCAGATGGGCTGTGTGAACTCAGGAAACAAGTTACAGAAGCAAAAGAAGGGCTCTTGGAAACAGGTTCAAGGGGGTAGCCTGGGGTAAGCTGCCATTGCCTCCTGCACCCCTGGTTGCAATCTCCTGGAAACTTTTAGAGCTTAAGAAAAAAAAAATCAAAGATTCATGTTTGAGGAAAGAAGAGGGGGAAAGGCAGTATGAGTGTGCTTAAGGGATAAAACACAGTAGGTCTTTTGCCTTACGGTTTTCATTTATTTTCTAAAGGTGGGAATTTTAGGGAAGGTCTGGGGGGGGAGGATCTAAATAGAATAATCATCAGCTTTCCATGTGTGTCTTTTAATATGCTGATTAATCAAAATTAGCTTTTCAGAGCCATTTTCTGATCAATTTCACCTTCAAAGAATGTCACCGGAAAGAAACTGGGACTGAGGAAGGTCTGCTCCAGAATGGTCTGGAATGTGGAAACCATTTGCTACTAAGTTGTTAGGGAGGATAAGGTCTTATGATTTACTATCTGGCTCTTTAACTATCTGTCTCACTTTTCAAATGCCACTTGCCGAGGAATTTTCCTAGCTTGCTACTATCCTGCTTCATTATGAGTTCCTTAAATTTCTGTATGAATCTTAGAATCATCTTGTTAATCACTGCAGGAAAATTGGCTGAAATCTTATAAAGATTTAACTGAAATTTTAGCTCAAATTCAATGTGTTGTTTTATTTATTTAGATCTTTAATTATTCAGTAATAGTTTATAGTCTTTATTGTATATATTATACTTAAACTTTTATTCCTAGATATTTTATAGATTTTGCCATTATAAATGGAATTGTTTCCTGTTTTTGTTTGATTTTTACATTTTTAAATTTTATTTTAATTGTTCTTCAATTTTATTTTTGTACTATTCATGGTTTGTATTTAGAAATACAATTTTTTAAAAAAAAATTCGAGCTTGTACTCAGGAACAATGTTGAACTTGTTTATTTGTTGCAATGGCTTTTTAAATTAAATTTCTTTTTGGATATTTTTTTATACTATCATAGACATGACCATGTCACTTGCCAATGAAAATAGTTTAATGTTTTTCTTTCTAATCTTTATGCTTTTTATTTATTTTCTTTCCCAATTACTCTAGCCATAAATTCTAATGCCAGAATAAATTTTGAATATAGAAGGTATGAATGAACACTCTGGTCCTGTTTCTGATCTTAGAGGGAAAGATTTAGTGTTTCTCAATTAAGTATGTTAGCTATGGGTTTTTCATAGATGCCTTTTATCTACGTAAGAAAATTCTCTGTAATCTTAGTTATTTTTTATTGTTTTGAGCCAAAAAAGTGCTCAATTTTGTCAAATGGTTTTTCTGTCTCGATTGAGATGAACATGTGATTTTTGTCTTATGTTCTATTAATATGTTGCAGTACATTGACTGATTTTCAGATGTCAAACCAACCTTTCATTCCTGAGATAAATTCCACTAGTCATGGACTATAATTATTTTTATATGTTGCTGGGTTTGGTTTGCAAGTATATTATTGAAGTTTTTCACATCTATGTTCACAAGAAATATTGGTCTGCATTTTTTATAATGTGTTTATCTGGTTTTATATCACTATAATACTGACTTCATGGAAAGAACATACTTTTATCCTCTCTTTCATTTTTCATGAAAAGTTTTTGGTATTAATTTTGAAGTGTTTGATTTAGTTTACCTGTGAAGCCATTTGGAACTAGACTTTTATTTGTGAGAAGTTGATCAGTAATTCAATCTATTTACTTGTTATATATTTATTTATATTTTCTGTATCTTCTTAACCTAGTTTTACAAGTTTCCTTATAATAATAATTATTGGAGAGAGCAAAACATGTGATGAGACAATATAATTAAGCCCTCATATAGCAAAAGGGTCAAGAGGAAACCTTTTAAGTACATTTAAATTGTGCCCAGAAGTAGAAATAAAATTACTAATGCAAAACACAAGCAGAGGGTTAGAAGGCATAGTCGAGAGATAGAAAAGGTAGAGAGAACTTCTAGATAGAAAGAATGGCCCTAGTGTGAACACCCCAAGGCAGCAAAGAGCTTCACATGCTTTAGGAACAAAACACAATGAGACGAGGAAGAAAGGTCTCAATGACGCAGAGTAATAGGCCAAGGTGTTAGATTTTGTCTCTAGTGCAATCAATGAGAAGTTGTCTTTGGGTTTTCAGCAGGGAAGTGACAGAACCTGACTGCAATTTTTAAGAATCTCTCTGGCTGCATTTTAAAGTAATGACTTTGGAATGAGGGAAGGGAGGAACTTTATGGTTCAGCATTGTAGCCGAGACAAGATGGTAGCTTAAATATAATGCAATATTATAAAGTATATACATTTAAGATGTAATTATGAATAGAATAAACTTGAAATGGCAAATAAAGTGTTATTAAGGGTCATGCACTAGCTTTTGAATCACAAAAGAATGTGAAGAGAGAAACATATTGTATAGGAGAGCAAGAATACAATTATGTTTAAAATTTCAGTTGGATATACCGGTCTGTACTTAGGAGAGAGGTCTAGAATACACATACATTTAGAATCTGTTGGTATTCAGACAGTATGTAAATTATGAGAGTAAAAGAGGTCAAGAAATTAGAAAACAGAGATGAGAAGAAAAAATGCCCAGGGTGGAACTATGAGAAATTCTAACAATTAGAGTTTAAGTAGGGAAAGAATGAGACAAAAAAGCATCTTGATAAAGAGAGTCTACAGGAATTGGAGAAAAACTAGAAGAAGTGAAATCCTAAATGACAAAAAGAAAATATTCAAAAATGAAAGAATGGTCAATTGTATTGAATTCTGCTGAGAGGTTTAAACATTCTGAGAATTTACTATGTTAAGTCACAGATTAGTCATTCTGACCATGGCAAGAGAAGTTTTGTACTGTGCTCAGAGAAATAGAATGAGAGATGGACAGAAGACAATTTTAAAGTTATTTGGCCATGAAAAAATAAATTCAAAACAGATAAAAAAATTAAATGTTAGATCTGAAACCATAAAAATCTTAGAAGTAAACACAGGCTTGAAAATCATGGCCATTACTCATAGCAACATTTTTTTTTTCTGATACATCTCCTTGGGCAGGGGAAACAAAAGAAAAAAATAAACAAATGGGATTACATCAAAGTAAAAAAGTTTTTGCACAGCAAAGGAAATCAACAAAATGAAAAGACAACCCATGGAATGAGAGAACATACATGCCAATACATCTGATAAGGGGTTAATATCCAAAATTTATGTAGAACTTAACAAAACTCAACCCCCAAAAGGCAAAAAATCCAATTGAAAAATGGGCAAAGGACCTGAATAGACACTTCCTCAAAGAGGATATATAGATGGCCGATAGACAATTGAAAAGATGCTCAACATTACTAATCATCACAGAAATGCAAATTAAAACTACAATGAGATACCATCTCACACCTGTCAGAATGGCCATCACCAATATATCAACAAACAAAAAGTGCTGGTCAGGGTGTGGACAAAGGAGAACATTTTTGCACTGTTGGTAGGAATGCAGATTGGTGTAGCCACTGTGGAAAGCAGTATAGAGATACATCAAAAAATTTAAATGGATATGCCTTTTGACCCAGCAATCCCACTTCTGAGAATATATCTGAAGGAACTCAAAACACTAATTTGAAAGAACATAAACACCCCTATGTTCATTGCAGTGTTATTTAAAATCACCAACATATGGAAGCACCCCAAGTATCCATCAGTAGATGAGTGTAAAAAACAATTACAACTATGGGACATTTACACAATAGAATACAAGTTGACATTAAAGAAAGAAGAAATTTTTACCCTTTGCAACAGCACGGATAAACCTTTATGGGAGAACATTATGTTAAATGAAATAAGCCAGTCAGAGAAAGGCAAATGCCACATGATTTCACTCATATGTGGAATCTAATGAACAAACTGAACTAACAAGGAAAATGGGGACAGACTTGTAGACGGAGAGCAGGATGACAGGTGGGTGAGGTGTATTAGTGGGTGGAGGGATTGAGCAAAATGGAAAAAGGACTCATGGATGTGGACAGCAGTGTGGTGACTGCTGAGGGGAGAGGGTATAAGGGAACTAAATAGTGATGAAAAAATAGAAAAGAAGAAAAGAAAGAAAGAAAGGAAAAAAGAAAGAAAGAAAGAAAGGAAAAAAGAAAGAAAGAAAGAAAGAAAGAAAGAAAGAAAGAAAGAAAGAAAGAGAGAGAGAGAAAGAAAGAAAGAAAGAAAGAAAGAAAGAAAGAAAGAAAGAAAGAAAGAAAGAAAGAAAGAAAGAAAGGAAGGAAGGAAGGAAGGAAGGAAGAAAGGAAGGAAGAAAGAAAGAAAGAGATAATTACCAAGTCATGGGAATTCTCCTCCTCCTTCTCCCCCACTTCTTTCTTCTCCTTCTTTCTTCTCCTCCTTTCTCCTCCTCCTCCTCCTCCAAGGTTTCTAAAGTTGCTAGAGCCTTTTAACAATAAGAAGAAAAATTTAGTGGAAAAAGGAGATAATCTCAAAATCAAGCATAAGGAAATATTACTAAAGAAAATGGGTCCCTAAAAGAGAGGTAGGAATTGGCATTTACAACACAGGTGGAAAGATGGGTTCTAGAAAGGGAGTGGACATTAATCCTATAGTTATAGGAGAAAAAAATGAAAAGATGGGTGCAGACAAGATAGTTTGTAAATTTGGTTGGGGGAAAATGAGAACATCTGCATCTGATGGTGCAACTTGTAGAGTGAGGATAGAAGCTGTTTGGAGAAATGTGGATAAATTGCTGGTGGTATTGAGAGCTCTGTTGACACTGGTAATTATTAATTTTAATGATGTCAATTATCTTAGTTACATAATTTTTTCTAAAATCCAAACTACTTAGTGTACTGGTTCTCAACTAGAGGGCTTATTTCCCCCCAGAATTATATGAGAGTTTTTTTTCTGCTTCTGAACTCAGACCTAATCATTCAGAATTTCTGGATATGAGGGCTGCCATATGTCTTTTTACAATGTCCATATTTTTTTCTGTTTGTTTATAATTCACAGAACAAATGTCTTGATATAACACACAAGGCTCTTCATGATTAGGATGCTTTCTATCTTCCCATCTTCATCTCCAGCTGCTCTTTGCTTTGAACCTCTTTTGTCAATCATAACAAACATTTTATGAGGGCCCCTAATTGTGCAATACCTGCTTACTATTTTACCACGACTGATCTTGAATGGAAAGCCAAACATTTTAATCACTTAATAATAATTAATCTAATATCAGTAGTTATAGAACACAATCAATTTCTTCATTTTTTCCTACATCTCACCCTGGCTAAAGGGCTGGCATGTATTGGTTAGATGCTTTTGTTAAAGGCAGGAGTTAAGGACATGTTAGTTGTGATAAAAGAACACTGAATATTTTGGTAGCTGTGTGCAAGTACAAAATAGAGTCAATGTTTTTCTCTTCTATGTATTCTAAAACACATGAAGGCTAAACTGATTGAAATTGTAGGGAAATGCACAGGAAACCAATAGTGATGGAAAGGAAACTGGGACTCAAATCAAAGGAGTGGACCAGAAGGAAGGAAAAAACGATGAAACAGAAAAATATGAAGTAAAAGGAATTCAAAAAAATGAGGAGAGGCTTAGGAACATCCAGGACATCTTTAAACATTCCAACATCTGAATTATAGGGGTACCAGAAGGGGAAAAGGAACAGCCAAGAGTGGAAACCTTATTTGAACAAATAATAAAGGAGAACTTCCCCAATCTGGCAAAGGTAATAGACTTCCAGGAAATCCAGGAAGCTCAGAAAGTCCCAAAGAAGTCAGACCCAAGAAGGAACACACCAAGGCATATCATAATTACATTACCCAAGATTAAAACAAAGGAGAGAATCCTAGAAGCAGCAAGAGATAAGGGAACAGCCACCTACAAAGGAGTTCCCATCAGACTGTCAGTGAATTTCTCAAAAGAGACCTTACAGGCAAGAAGGGGCTGGAAAGAAGTATTCCAAGTCATGAAATCCAAAGACCTACAGCCAAGATTGCTCTATCTAGCAAAGCTTTCATTTAGAATGGAAGGACAGATAAAGTGCTTCTCAGATAAGATTAAATTCAAGGAGTTCATCATCACAAAGCCCTTATTATATGAAATGTCAAAGGGACTTGTATAAGAAAAAGAACATAAACAATATAAAGAGTGAAAGGACAGCAAACTCACAGTTATTAACAACCACACCTAAAACAAAAGCAAACTATGAGGACAGCTAGATCAGGAGTAGAACCATAGAAATGGAGATCACATGGAGGGTTAGCAACGGGGGAGTGGAAGGGTGGAGAAGGTACAGAGAATAAGTAGCATAGACGGTTGGTAGAAAATAGACAGGGGGAGGGCAAGAATAGTAGGGGAAATATAGAATCTAAAGAACTTGAGACACGTGGTCATAAACTAAGGGAGGGGAATAGTGGGAGAGGGGGTGTGCAGGGTGGAGGGGAAGAAAGGGGGGGAATGAACAACTGTAATGGCATAATCAATAAAATATATTAAAAAATAAAAGAAAAAAGACACATAAAAAATAGAATNACAGCACACTCACAGTTATTAACAACCACACCTAAAACAAAAGCAAACTATGAGGACAGCTAGATCAGGAGTGGAACCATAGAAATGGAGATCACCTGGAGGGTTAGCAACGGGGGAGTGGAAGGGGGGAGAAAGTACAGAGAATAAGTAGCATAGACGGTTGGTAGAAAATAGACAGGGGGAGGGCAAGAATAGTAGGGAAAATATAGAATCTAAAGAACTTGAGACACGTGGTCATAAACTAAGGGAGGGGAATAGTGGGAGAGGGGGTGTGCAGGGTGGAGGGGAAGAAAGGGGGGGATAGAACAACTGTAATGGCATAATCAATAAAATATATTAAAAAATAAAAGAAAAAAGACACATAAAAAATAGAATCAGGGCAGTAGTCAAACAGGAGAAAAAAAACAAGCCAAATGAAAGACAAGAGGACCTGGTCTATAAACATTCAAAACGCCAAAATGCATTGTGTTTCAGAGACAGAAAAAACAAAAGTTTTCATAATAAGAAGAGAGCAATCAAATGGGTCAAATGTTGTAGACACATATCACATAAGAACTGAGAATTATGTATTTATTGTCTTTGGAAATAAAAAGGTTCTTGGTGACCTTTCCAAGAGTAGTTCTAGTGGAGTGAAGGAAAAAGAGTCAGATTACAATAGGGCGAGGAAGCAACTTCTTATTAAGAAGTAAAGATAACAAGTAGCAGGAGTTTCTTCAAAAGAGTCTGGTAATAAAAATGGAGCAGTGGAGGGGAGTATGGAGGTCAAGAGAGGGATTTTGAAACTCAAGATTGGAAAGGTTTAACTCTGTGTATCATAAAAATGTGAATAATATTAGGGTAATATCCAGCAGAGAGAGGAAAAGAAGGACAGGAAAAGAATGAGGTAGAAGACAATTAGGGAAAGAGAGAAAAAAAGAGAAGGAAGAGAAAGACAAGAGAAAGGGGAAGAAGAAGAGAAGGAGGAAGAGGAAGAGGAGGGGAGGAAGAGGAGGAGGAGGGTGAGCAGAAAGATGAAAGATGATTGGTGAAACATGATCTCTGAGGAGAAATGAGAATTTACAGAAAAGAGCACTCTAGATAGAAAAAAAAAAACTCTTTCACTAGGAAAGGAAGGAATGCTAAGAATATATGGGTGGTGAAAAACACTAGACACTGGGAGAGAAATGTGGAAGAACTGCTGATTTCTGGTTTTGCCTTCTTGATCAGATAGAGTACAATGTCTACAGAGTGAGAGAGGAGATATCACACCTGGGATTTGAGGAGTAGAGAAATTTTGTAATATAGTTTTTGAGGGAAAAGTGAAAGGGAACTGGTGATGAACATAAGAAAATACAGCCTAATGGTAGCTGAGACAGGAGACCATGTCTGTAAAATATCTCCATTTATGTGCTTTTACTTTAGCAGCTCTCAGCATCAAGAATTCCTCCTATATATTGTAGATATTTATGTAATATTTTTTTCAATTTCTGTGGTATATAGCAATATTATATCAGTAGATGAAGGCTTTTCAAAATTATGATTGCTTGTTTTGATTCCATCAAACTCACGGCTGGAAGGACTTATCATAAAGCCCACATATAAAATCATCATTAAATAAGTCATCTAAGAATTCCTGCAAAGTGTGCTGTTGAAACAGATGGCACAGCTCTGCAATATAAGCAGCAGTGCCCTCACCAGCTGTTGATTTTGTTTGCAAATTTTAAATCACTATATGATGGCTGTTGGTGCTGATAAGAAGTGTATCTAAAATAATCCCATAAGTTCCACAAATGAGTAAATGTTCTAGGTTTAGAAGAGATTGGGGTCAAAGAAGTACTTTGTTACTGTACATGTTTACACTTCAGAGACACTTAGAAAACATCACACCTATGTTTGGGTGTGCATTAATGTAGGAAAAAAACTTCCACCTATAATATGTGGGAAGGAGTCTGACTATAAAATGTCCCTATTTTGCCATAAAGCCTCTGTCTTCATTTAGGCATCTGTGATATTTTTCTTCTCTGAATGTTCTCGTTCTATTTCCTTTTTTTGATTTTTTTCTATTTTCCCTGAAATTTAGAGGATGTTCAAAGTTATATCCTTGGTCTTTTCCTTGTATATGCTACTACAGGCCTAAACTCTCTCTTGCTTTCC
The DNA here is from genome assembly GCF_014824575.4 of Sturnira hondurensis. Classification (NCBI taxonomy): domain Eukaryota; kingdom Metazoa; phylum Chordata; class Mammalia; order Chiroptera; family Phyllostomidae; genus Sturnira; species Sturnira hondurensis. The sequence goes on along the minus strand of NW_028088140.1, from coordinate 4,494,212 downwards.
CCTCAACTATTGTCTGTATCTGTCATCCAGGGAGAGGGGCCATGGAAAGTTAAGAATACATATCTAAAACTGATGTCTGTATCTGTCATCCAGGGAGAGGAGCCATGGAAAGTTAAGAATACATATCTAAAACTGAGGGTAAAGGTGTTTATAAACACGCACAGAGTTAAGGACATAATGTGCAGCTAGAAGCCATGCCCTCCTTTCTCTTCCCCATTTGACACGTTCTTGGACATCCATGTAAATCCAGCTCTAATACTAGTTAAATGATAATAGCAATAAATGAGTTTTTCTAAAAGTCAAACACTCTTCTGAGTATTTTAGTTTTTGATTTCATATTAAACATAGTATTTTATTTTTTTCTAGTTATATTGAGGTATAATTGGTGTACTGCACTGTATAGTTTAAGGTGTGCAGACTAATGAGTTGATACACACACACGCACACACACACACACACACACATCCACCCCCCCACACATATATATATAATGAAGTGATTTTATAAGATTAGGTAAAAATCCATCATCTCCTATAGATAAAAAACAGAAAAGAAAAAAATTTAAATGTTTTTTTCCTTATAATGAGAACTCAGGATTTACTCTCTTAACAAATTTTAGATATGCCATATAGCAATGTTAATTATAATTATCATGTTGTATATTATAACTCCAGTAATTATTTACCTTAAAACTAGGAATTTTTTACCCTTTGACCACCTTCATCCAATTCTACTACCCACTTACCCTCTGCGTACTGTCACTGTGTTTTGAATATTTTAAATGTGCCTATTTATTTTTATCCAATACAAAAGTTGGTGCCATCATTGTGATTAGTTTTATGCATATATATACTTTTCTTTGTAGATCTTAAACTCTTAAGAAAAAAGAATATATGTCATTTATGTTCTTATTCCTTACCAGTTTTCTTGGCTCTTTCTGCATTAAGTGTGTAATAAGTATGTGTTTGTGGAAGGACTAGATAAAATAATGCACAAAATTTTTAAAAATGAAAGTGATTAACTATATACTTAGAAGTCCTTTGAGGATAAGATTTATTTGTTTCTCTCAAAGTACTAGGCACATGGTAGAAACTTTATACACATTTGTCATTTGATTGGGTAAGACCTTCCAGAGCACTATTTCCACTAGAGAGTGGAAAACTAAGAGCTATATCCTTTAACCCAAAGTCAAAATTTGCTAAGTTCCATCTGCACACCTCCCCACATATTGTGTGTCAGGAATTCATTTGACTCTTTGGGTGGGACTTTACCATAGGTGGTTTGGAGGATGATTGCAGGTTACTGCCTCATTGCCAAAGCTTCAATTGCAGCTATGACTAACTGCTGATGTTCCAGTCTGGGTTTCTTCTCTTCTAGCCATTTACCACTCTGGCACCATGGTGTGATATTCTTTGTATCTATGGAACACAACATGTTATATACATAAAAGATCCCTTAAAACAAGTTGCACTTTAATAAAGAATACTTTGTTTATTCATTTATTTTAAAAGATTGTATTTATTTATTTTGAGAGAGGGGGAAAGGAAAGGAGAAAGAGAAGGAGAGAAACATCAGTGTGTGGGTGCCTCTCAAGCACCCACAACTGAGGACCTGGCCAGCACCCAAGCATGTGTCCTGACTAGGAATCAAACCGGCATCACTCTGGTTCACAGGCCTGCCCTCCATCCACTGAGCTACACCAACCAGGGCTAGCAGAGAACACTTTAAATGGAATAATAATTATAACCAATTGGTGAAAATGTATTCAATTTATCAAAGGGTTAAATTTCTGTTTGTGGATGGCAATGCACTCACACCAGGAGTAGTCACAAAAGTCTACATTGGTTAAAATGGAGAAGTTAAGATATTCAACTAAATGATACAGATTGACTTATTTTATGTTTGTCTGTTATAAAGCCATACAATGAAAGATGTAAGAAGCCTAAGGATGATTTATTGGCCAAACTGACAAAATAAATTTGTGAAGAGATACTATTTATAACTGGAATATTGTTTTACTTTTTTTTTGAAAAGCAATTAAACAATTCTATGCTGATTGGCACAGAGCAAAATACATTTGAAGTGACTTCCAAAAACAAATTGATCTCTAATTTTAGACAAAAATAATAACAAATTCTCAATACAAAAAGAAAATGCTTTTTATTTTGAAAGAGTTTTGATTGAGCTTTGACTATGCAATTCCTACAGTTTCCCCTGGTGGAGCCATACCACGTTCAGGATGTGAATGAATATATTTTCATTTCACCTGCCTTGGTGCCAGAGGCTGTTAAGGAGGTGACCTCCCCTGCATTTGAACCGGAGACAACTTGTCTCTCATGATTCTGTGATTCTGACTGTTAAATTGTTTTCTCAACTTTCTGCTCTATATTTTCTGACCTAGAAAAGGTGAGAGACTTTGTTGATATTGGTTACCCAATGGAACAACAATAAAAAGCCCTGCAACACATCAGACTATCCCCTGCAACTCTTCGGACATGGTGAGGAATAGTTTCCATAATGGAGTACATGAAATAAATTGTAAGTATTTTCTCTATTCCCAAGTATGACAATGTCAGTAGAACAGTGATTTATAGCTTCCTAAGGATTTTTAAGACTACTTGAGTTTTTTATAAACCGTGTCTTCTAGGAATCAGACAAATCTCAATATAAGAGGAAAGAAATAGAAAATTATATTTGCAAGGTCTTTAATGTTGAACTATATATTTTGATTCCCAAAGAAGCATAGATGTATTTGAAGGCATAGATGAAAAGTCTATACCTACCCAAAGAGCAGATCCTATATGTAATTCAATTTCATAATTCACATAAATCTCCAAGAAGTTGTAACTCATTTCTGTATATAAATGAAAAGAACAGCAACATTCAGACAACCAACAGCAACATTCAGATAACATCCCACGCTTTTGAGATTCACCAACTTCACTCTGGAATTTATAAATACACAGCAGGGGCAAATAGATCAGTCATACAGGTAAAGTGATATGGATAGAATGCCTATCATTTCATTGCTTATATAAAAACGAGTATTCTAGAAACTAAATGAAAGAATGTTTAGCTACAAACATTTTCCTACCCAGAATTAATTACTCACCTTTAAACCGCGTAGTGGAATTGTCTAACAATCCTACTAGAAAGCCGTTAGACAACAAGCATGAGAGGAGATAGCTAACAATCAGGTTACTAGAAATTATGATTTCAAGGAAATGGCATTTTATATCCTTTTGACTGGAACAATAAAAAATGTGATAATACCCATTGTTGGAAAGATGTGTATCCGTAATATCTCATTGCACTGTTTGATGAGAATAAAATGGTACAACTGCTTAAAAAAAACAATTTGAAGTTATCTTGTGAAAATGAACATTCACAAATTATATGACCTATTAGTCCCTTCTATATAGAAATTCAAATGACACTTATGTGCAATAAGGGACATGTATGGAAGTGTTTATAGCAACACTGTACATAATAACTAAAAGAAAAGAAAGTAAAATAATTTGTATAAAATAAGTAACCATTAAGAGAAGAATAGATAAAGAGAATCATTCATAAATGTGTTATTTTACACAGTGATGAAAATGAATGAACCACAACTATTTATGACATGGATTAATCACACCTACTATTGATTGACAACAAAATCTTAGAGGTTGTATATGACATGATAGCCTTTTTTGTAAAAAAGTGACATAACAGTTCAATATAAATAACATTGCTTAAGCATATGCTGTATAGAATAAAGCTATTATTTACAAATGAGGGAATAAAAACCAACAGGCTGTAAGATGGATTACTTGGGTTTGACCTATAAGTGAGAGTACAGGATAGGACAAGTACAGAGATATGTGTGAATGATTTTAACTGTTCTAGGTTTTGTTCTGGGTGTTTGTTTCACAGATGTTTATTAATTACTAATAAATACAATTAAAGAAGACCCGTGTTCCTAGTGTGCCATGACCCACAGAGTAATTCAAATCTGTATACCACAGGTATGTTTTAAACTAAGCAAGAGAGCGAAATAAAAATTTAAAAAGCTACTGTTGATTTTATTTAAATTTTTTAGTTGAAGAAATGAAAGGCACAATGATTTTGTATATGTTTATGATGTATAAAGATGAGTGTCTGAATGGGTAATGGTTGTGTTGGAGGATTTAAAATCAGATGTCATAAGGATAAAAAATCACAGCATGCGTGGCATATGGCTAGGCATCTGACCCTTCTAAATAGAGATTTTATTAGGATTTTGTTTTGGATGGGCAGGAATGTTTCCTCTGAGAGATGAGGGTTCTCTAACATAATGGATCATTCTGTCCGCACAGATTAATTTTTCAATGTAATACTATTAAGTTTTTATCTTTCAATAATAATTTTATTTTGTATAACTTTATGGCAGGTCCACTGCAATTCTTTTTATCCCATATGATTTTTTTCTTTCAATCCATTAACTGAATTACCACAGTCAGTGTGAAGGTGACATCATAACTATTATCAATAATAAACAATCAGAATCAGTGGCTACAGAATCAGTGGCTACTAAATAAAAAAAACTGGCCATTTACTTTATGTGACTTATATCATCTTGATCTGGAGAATTTAAATTTGTAAACTCTAAGCTTAGAGCCACATTTTAATAGGCGCTTATGTTCTTCATGAAGTTCAGACCCTCTGGTCTTCCATGTTGAATAATAGGAGAGTCCAGAGTAGTCAAAACTGTGGTTGGAGCAGACGTCAGGTAAAGCGTCACAGGTTTCAGGGTCTGGTCTGTGTTGGAATTTCTGTGGGGAGAAACACTCTACAGACACAGATCAGAGTAAAAAAAATCTCCACATACTTAGCCAAAGTAAGTGCATCAGTAGAAACAGAGCAGCACTTTTTTGTTTCTTTCAGGCTCTTATTACACATTGTAGTATTAAAAAAATCTCTTTATATATATATATTTATTTCTGTTAGTGTTCTTTATACAATATTGGAACTTCAGGGCAGAGGTTATGGCTCACCACTGCATCTCATGTATTTCAGTGCCAGCTCTAAGGCCAGGCAGTAAATATTTGCTAAATGATTGACTAGGCTCCCATTAGGCAATGAGGCTTCTTTAGCAATCAGTCTTCCTAAATGACATTATTTACTTATTGAAAATGTGTTTTCCACATTGGCCTAGATCTCTAATTTACATAGGCCCATTGCCATTCTACTGTGACACAGACCTCTTTCTGAGCACTCTGTAGCTTTTCTGACCTCATTCTCACATCAAGACATGTTGAGAATTGCATCCATTTTCATTCTGCAGCACTGCCTTGCCCTATCCCTAACTCTAAATTGCAATCCTTTGATTCTTTACTATAGATCTAACATGCCCCAGCCTGGTCTGTAATTCCATAAAGTCCTGAGCTTTAGATTATAAATAGGGCTGAATTCAAGTAGAGTCTTGTCTGCCTGTTTACTAGAGTGCTTTTGAGACTGTTAAAACCCCAACAGCCAGGGGACAGATGGAAACTTAATTTATTTCAGGCTTCAGTGCCTGGGGGCAAGGCAGTCTCTCAGTTTCCCATGAGCAGACTACTAAATGTTTTCAACTTTGGTGAGCAGAAAAGACTTTGTGCACAGTTCACATAGAGACTTTTTAAGTGTAGATCATACTCAAATAACAGAGTTACCTGTGAAATACTGAATGAGACCCACCTACCCAGGGAGTTGAGCAATTCTTTGCAATTCAATACTTTAATCCTTAACTCAGGTACACAGAAGCCCTGGCATACATAACAGAAAGTACAGCAAACACTTCAAGTGCCAAATATGATGGGGCATTTGCCTGCTCCCCTCTGCCCCCACCTTCACCAATCCCTATTGGAATAACATGTTTGAAAGTTCTTTCTGTTCCCCTGGAAGCTGTTATTCCTGAGACAAAAACTATAATCAGGGTCAATAGAATTGTTATGCAAGACCGAAACCAGTTATTAGGGAGAATTAAGTTTCAAATTTTAATATGTTAAGTGACTTAGTATGAAAAAAAATTACTGTTTTGTTAACCAGTAGAAAGACAGGTGGCAAATTGAGTGTATCACAAACAACTCAATTTAATTAGTTCAGTAGTTATTTATGAACACCAATCATAAAGGCTTGAACTGGACTATATACATTTTAAATATTGAACAAGAAGAGAATAGGTTCTTGTGTTTAAGAACCCCATAGATTGACTGATTCACATAGGCCAGTGATCAACACAGAGACCAGAATACTGTAAGCATTTAGTAAATTTTGTGGTATTGTTATTGTTGTATTACTATTATAAATGTGACAAATATTATATTACTGGTATGAGTCCAAGTATTATAAGATAGCCTTCATATTATTATGCCTAAGGGAGGCATTCTAGAATAAGCAATGCATGAGTTGATTCCTGAATAGTGATCCTACAAGTAGGAAGCAGAGAAGGTCATTTAGGCAGAGGGAATGCCAAATACACAGCATCCCAGACATAAAATAACTAGTTGAGGGTAAGAAGTGTATAGATCCTTCTTGGCTGACCAGGGCATATTTGACAAGAGAACTGTCCACAGTAGTCCAGTCCAGGCCTAGTTGTCCTGTCTTGGTCTAGACCAGACCAGGAGAGCTTGAGGCAGTGTAGCCAGATATTTGAGACACAGGCAAAGAATGCTGGCAAAATAAGTAGAAAGTGATGCCAGTGGTGAAGTTTGAAGAGCCAGCTGAAGCTGTGGGTGGGTTAATGAGTAATTCAGTAAGAAGCTAACAGAGATTAGATGCAGGTTCAAACAGAGATTATGAAGCACTGCAAAATGCAAGTAAATGATAAAGACTTGAAATAAGGCAGTGGTACTGGAATCAACTGTGAGAGACATTTAAAAAGCAAAATATGTCGCATTTGCTGAACCATGAAATATTCAGAAATTGAGAAGACAAGTATTGAAAATGCTTCAGTGGTGTTCAAGGACAACATTTTGCAGTCTGGGATGTACACTGAACTGAGGTTATAGCTGTGACTAATACACCATTGACCCAATAGCTAGAACATGAGAGTCTGGGAAACAAAGGGTGGAAGTAGCATAACCTCTTTTGTCATCCCTCTAAATGACTAACCCATTTAAGAACTGGTATTTCTCATAATCTTTACCTGAGGTTCTGCCACATTAGAAGTCCAGATTCTCAGTGGAGAATGTTTACTTTAGTGGACATATTAGGGATCCATGGAACTTGAAGGTATCAAATGACTCTTGCTAGTGCCTTTGCAGGCAACAAATCAGGGAAACAATGACCCTGATAATTAATAAAAGTGAGATGTGATTAGTTCCAAAAGACAAAAAATGCTATTGTTATTTGGAAGACTAAAAAATTTGGTAAGATTCAAAAATGCAAAGAAACAAACAAAAAAAGGACCATACATAAAGATTAATAAGGCTCTACCCCTCATACCTAACAGGTGCAAATAGACCAAAAGGTTATGGCTCAAGAAGAAGAACAGCTCAAAGCCCCAGAGCCAATACTTATAAGCGACCAAGAAATAGCCAACCCTTCAGATGCACAGTTCAAAACACTGGTGATCAGGATCCTCACAGAACTGGTTGGTTTTAGCCACAAATTAGAGGAACAAATGAAGGCCAAACTGATTGAAATGAAGAGAAATGCACAGGAAACCAATAGTAATGGAAAGGAAACTGGGACTCAAATCAAGGGAGTGGACCAGAAGGAAGGAAAAAATGACCAAACAGAAAAGAATGCAGAAACAAGAATTCAAAAAAAAATGAGGAGAGGCTTAGGAACCTCCAGGACATCTTTAAACATTCCAACATCTGAATTATAGGGGTATCAGAAGGGGAAGAGGAACAGCAACAAGTGGAAACCTTATGTGAACAAATAATAAAGGAGAACTTCCCCAATCTGGCAAAGGTAATAGACTTTTAGGAAATCCAGGAAGCTTAGAGAGTGCCAAAGAAGTTGGACCCAAGAAGGAACACACCAAGGCACATCAAAAATACATTACCTAAGATTAAAATAAAGAAGAGAATCCTAGAAGCAGCAAGAGATAAGGAGACAGTCACCTACAAAGGAGTTCCCATCAGACTGTCAGCGGATTTCTCAAAAGAGACCTTCCAGGCAAGAAGGGGCTGGAAAGAAGTATTCCAAATCACGAAATCCAAAGACCTACAGCCAATATTGCTCTATCCAGCAAAGCTCTCATTTAGAATGGAAGGGCAGATAAAGCGCTTCCCAGATAAGGTCAAATTCAAGGAGTTCATCATCACCAAGCCCTTATTATATGAAATTTTAAAGGGACTTATCTAAGAAAAAGAAGATAAAAAATATGAACAGTGAAAGGACAGCAAACTCACAGTTATTAACAACCACACCTAAAACAAAAGCAAACTATGAGGACAGCTAGACAAGGAGTGGAACCATAGAAATGGAGATCACATGGAGGGTTAGCAAAAGGGGAGTGGGAGGAGGAGAAGGGGGGAGAAGGTACAGAGAATAAGTAGCATAGACAGTAGGTAGAAAATAGATAAAGGGAGGGTCAGAATAGTAGGGGAAGTATGGAATCTAAAGAACTTGAGACACGTGGTCATAAACTAAAGGGGGGAAATGATGGGGGAATGGGGGAGGGGTGTGCAGGGTGAAGGGAAATGAAGGGGGGAAGTAGGACAACTGTAATGGCATAATCAATAAAATATATTTTAAAAAAGATTAATAGGGACAAATAGCTCCAGAAAGCTAAATATTATATTTTATATGAAAATATTACAGCCCTGGCTAGTGTGGCTCAGTGGATTGAGCATGGGCCTACAAACCAAAGGGTTGCTGGTTGGATTCTCTCTGAGGGCACACGCCTGTGTTGTGGGCCAGTTTCCCAAATGGGGGAGCGTAAGAGGCAACCATATATTGATCTTTCTCTCCCTCTTTCTCCTGTTCCCCTTTCTCTAAAAATAAATAAAATCTTAAAGAAAACATTACCAATACCTTTTAGAAAGTGTCTGTGCTGGATAAATAAGTTATAGCTGTATATAATTTAGTTATATTTTATTGGATTTGGTAATATTGCCTGATAATTTTTAGTAATAATGTAGAAAATAGATAACATCTGGCAGCAAAACTTAGATACTTTTTATTGCCATGTGAAAAATATTTTTGCTGCATATTTGCACATTATTTAGAGTTATGATACCTTAGGTATTCAAAATATGTTTACTATAATGATCAAAATGTAATAAATGAAATTTGGAAGCATTAAATAGATTCTTTATTTGTTTCATGACCTTGTGTTGATTTTCTCCTCACCCCATACAGATTCAGATTCAGATTTCAGGCTAGATATAAAGACAGCCACAGAGTAAACTGGGACAATAGCTTAACTTGCATTGCACAACTTCTTTCTAAATAGTCTATCTGCCTCCATTCTCCAGAGAAAAAAGTAATTTGGCTTAACTGGTGTGCTGACAATCAACATAGTTTTATGACTAAAAGTATGAGTGCTAGAGACAGATGCAACTGGTCATCAAGGTCTAGGCATGACACCAGCTGTGTTACCATGTACAAGTGAACTGACCTCTCTGTGCTTCAGTTCCTTCATTTGACAAAGAGGTTAGTAAGAGGGTTTACCTACCTCTTAGGATTTTTGTGAAGATTACATGAGCTAGTGTAAACAAAATATTAGATGGATTTGAAGAATGTGGTGAACTTTTAGTAACACAAAACCCCTAGTTAATTCAGGAGCATTAGTATATCTCATAGTAACAATTGTTATAACAGTAGTAACTGTTGAAAATAATTTTTAAAAAATCAGGTAAATCATGACTTTTATACAGATATAAAAATGAACATGGGTTAGATTTTATTTAACTCATTGGTCAAATGAAGAAATGATTCTACTTAAAAACAGAATCCAAAGTATGGACACACTTATAGATTAGGAATATCAAAATAAATGTGAAAATGGAGGCCAAACAGGCCTCTTTCATAGTGGAGGAGGGATAACAGTTGAATGAACATACATGTCTATAGACAACATTAATTTTTGCATTGCTATCAGTTTTTATAGCTTACAGAGTTGTAAATAACTTCCATAGAATCAAAAATTTTATTTTTTTAAAAGATTTTGTTTATTTGTCTTTAGAGAGGAAGGGAAGGAGAAAAGGAGAGAAATATCAATGTATGGTTGCCTCTCATGAGTCCCCTGCTGGGAACTGGCCTGCAAACCAGGCATGGGCCCTGACTGGGAATCGAACCGCAATCATGTGGTTTGCAGGTCCTAGCTCAATCCACTGAGCTACATCAGCCAGGGCAGAATCAAACATTTTTAAATGGAGAGGGATGTGCTATATAGACAATGTGTACTTCTTCACTGAAGCATAATTTTTCTCTACATAGTAGTGTAGTGGCAAGTAGCATGTGTGATATAAATGTCACTAAAAGCAGGTTAAATCCTGAAAACCTGAAAAAGAACATAGTATGTATATTGTTTAAAAGGTGCTAATGACCAAGAATGTTGACCAAGCAACCCTGGGTTCTACTTTTACCTTTTTACCATTTGTTGACCTTGTCCAAGTCTTGAGTCTCGTTTTCCTCATCTGTAAAATAGGGGCCTGGAGCAAATATTTTCTAAATTTATCTATCATGAATAGACTAGAAGCAATGACTATTGATGTGATATTAATACAATGTCTCATGTGGATAATCTACTCATGGATAATTGAGAATTGGCTACAAATAAACAATGTGATTAGAATTACTGACCTAAACAATTCCAGCAAATGACAAGTCATAGGGCCTTTGAAATGTAACTGACTTTACATTAACATTTACATATTCAATGAAATGTTAATGTAATTTTGCCAAATGTGCAGTACTTGTCATTACATGTGATGGAGTAGAGATACAAATTTTCAGTGGTTGTAAACTGTCAGAGAAATAGTGATTAAGCCCTGCAATTGGGAGACCACATACCCTTTATTTTAGAAAGTCATTTTTTTCCAGTTTGTGTCAGTTAACGTGGTAAGAGAGTGTGAATGTGAGGCAAAGGATGAGTGTTGAAAGTATGGTTTAAGAACATTCAGCTCAAACTCTGCTTCCATGTTATGATCTGAGTAGCCAACGCCTAGCCGACACCTACCCTACGGCACCACGGGTGCTGCATATGATTCCTGGATGTCATTCCCTCAATTCTGTGCATAAGATCACCTGAGATGTTTAAGCAAATCTTAAAACATAAGTGGTTGGCTTATATAACATATATATAATTTCCTATAAAATAAAAATTTTAGTGAAATATTTTTATAACACTTAAAAATAAGTATTATAAAATATACAAGAAACTGCATGAAATGCACATAGAGCTTAATAGTTTGCAATGTGGCATCTGTCACTCAGACTGAGAAACAGGCTTTTGGTAGTTGCCTAAGAATTCTTCTGTGTGTCCTAATTCAATCCCAGCCCTCTTCTTCCTTCCTAAAGGAAATCTTTTTCCTAGACTTTAATCACTTTCTTTCATTCCTCTACCATTTTATCACCCACCTGTTTGTTCCCAAACACCAGAATTTATTTTGCCTTCTTTTCATTAATATGCCATTTGAGTCTTTTTCAGCCAGACATTTTCAACATCTTCTTTGAAAACATTCTGGTACCTTATTTATAGAAGGACATACATTATTGGATCATGCAGTTTCTCATTGCCTGGATTTTGTGTGAACTGATAGTTAGAAACTTGATTACACACAAGTGTTTTATTGTGGTGAAGGGCAGGTGCTGACACGAGTGGTGATGGTTTATTCCACCAGTGGGCGGCGTGCAATGCCCAGTCAGCTCTGTGTTTGTGATGTTTGGCAGCCATGACTTTCCATGCTCAGCTACATGGATCTAAGAGGGGTGTTTTGGGCTTGATTTTTGACATGAGAGACTCTTTAAAAGCATGCATGAATCAGGGACATATTGAAACTATATGTTATGATACTAAGTTGGGACTGAGATTTAGAAATATTTATTTCTCTAACATTAAGTGCAGTAGGTTAGCCTAGTTATTTCTATTCCACTGTACAACTCTATGGGGAGGCTCTGTATTATCTCAGAGATATTGGGACAGTTCAGTTTAAAATTGCTGACATGTTGTTCTCTGAAATGATATCCATGTTTACAAATGGTCATGGACATTCACAATAAACCTTCTTAGCAAAATCTCTTTCACCAGATCTAACTGGATAACAAATTTAGAGCCAAGTTCTGGAGCAAAAATCAGGTTTTTTATTGTAGTGAGTACTGTCTGGAATAGATTTAATGAATTTTCTGAGCACTTATTTTGTGTAAGGGAAAAGCCAAAACAAATCACAACCAATATCCTTGAGTTAAGAATCTTCCCAGTTGAGGCTTTCAACATAGCTCAAACTATAAATTTCAGAAGAAATGTTTTCTGTGAGCTATTTTCAACAGGATTTTCCTTGATTTAGGTCTAATTCACTAACAGATAGTATTTGACGTCATACTTATTGAGGAATAAAAAGTTATTTATAGCTTTTTGATCTCAAATGTGAAGGTATTCTATATCACAAAGGCTGCAGCATGACTCTGAGGCAAGTTCTCATAACTTTGGTGCTATTGACAATTTGGGCTGGAAAATTCTGCACTGTGGAGGTTGTCCTATACATCGTAGGATGTTTTGAAGCATCTCTGGCCTCCACCTACTAGATGCCAGTAGCACCCTCCTCCGAGTTTCAATGACTAAATATGTTGCCAACAGAGCTAAACGTCCTCTGGTTAAATGGGGTCTTCTTTTTTTGAAAACCACTATTTTAAGAAGAACCTAAGTCATAAATATACTTGGAAAAATAAGGAATCTGCCTGTAGTTTGAATATGAAATACATAATCCATCATTAAATTCCAGCAGAGTTTGATATGGCCACATTCTATAGCATATAGAAGGAAATCGACATAGTTTTGTACACATATATTCATGTTTATAATGTCTCCAAATATTTTTCATCTCCAGTTTTTAATGTGTCCACATAGTTACAGTTTTTGAACACTTTGTGTTTATAGTGTCTTCCTGGTTATATTAGTCACACATTATTTGTTATATAAAATGCAGAAAGAACTCAAGGAAGAAAAAAAATGACCTGTAAACATACCCTACAAACATAGCTGTTATTTGCAGCTGAGGTTTATCACTATTTCTCTGTACCTATTTATCTATGTCATTTACATGTAATGTTATGTTATGTAAATAGATATGGTATGCAAACTATTTGGTGTTGCTCGGATAATTATATAATGCATGTGGCCACATTTCTTTAATCTATTTTCCCACACATTTTTTTTCTTTTAGATATATTTTGAAGTAAATTGTGGACATTATCTTATTATTATCCATAAATAATTGAAATATATTCCTAAAGGCTAAGGGTTTAAAAACTATCTGCCTTACCATTCATCACATAAAAACCTAATAATAATTTTTAAATTACAAAATAGCCAGTTGGTATTGAAAGAAAATGGTGAGTTGAATTCATCTAGTGAATTAAAATTTGTTGAATCTAAATTTGGGGGCTACACTGTATTTTATTGGCAGAATGACTTTTTGCAACTATAGTACTATTACTTGAACAAAGATTCCAGGTTCTGAAGGGCAACATATTTAAAATTGATTTTTTAATTTTCAATTACAATTGACATGCAATATTATATTCATTTTAGGTGTATACTCCAGTGATTAGTCATGATATAACTTGCTAAAAAATCATCCTGATAAATCTTGCACCCTTCTGACCTCATACACAGTTATTAGAATATTATTGATTATATCTACTGTGCTGTACTTTACATCCTCACTATTCTGTAACTACTAATTTTTACTTCTTCCTCTTTTTAATTTTTTAATTCTTGTACTTGGGTGGCACTTTAGATTTTATTAAGGACACTCACCTGTTTTATTTCACTTCATCCTCAAAACAAGCCTGAAGTTAGTACTATTACATTTATTCTCCTTTCAGATGTACAAATTGACATGGAATAATTTGCTCAAACTTCTCACACGAGTCTGCACTAAAACTGGGTCTCAAAGCAGTTTTCCCAGTCAATGAACCAATGTGTACTTCTTAATACCTTTACCTTTTTCACTCACCCTCCCGACCCCCCTCCCATCTATCAACCATCAAAATCCTCTCTGTATCTATGAGTCTGTTTCTCTTCTGCTTGCTCATCATTTTGATTTTTTAGATTCAATTGTTAATAGATGTGTATTTATTGCCATTTTATTGTTCTTTCAAAAAATCTTTCTTGTTTTTGTTTTTAAAAAGAACCCTTTAACATGTCGTGTAATATCAGTTTGGTGATGATGAACTCCTTCAGCTTTTTCCTGTCTGGGAAGCTCTGTATATGCCTCTTGATTCTAAATGATAGCTTCACTGGCTTGAATAATCTTGGTTGTAGGACCTTGGTATTCATCGCTTTGAGTATTTCTTGCCAGTTTCTTTTGGCTTAAAATGTTTATGTTCAGAAATTAGCTGACAGCCTTATAGGAGCACCTTTGTAGGTAAATGACTGCCTTTCTTTTGCTGCTTTTAAGATTTTTTCTCTTTATCTTTAAACTTTTGTACTTTACTTATAACCTGTCCTGGGGTGGACCTTTTGGGTTTCATCTTTTTTGGGATCTTCTGTGCTTCCTAGATTTCTATGTTTCTTTGACCAGATTAGGGAAGTATTTATTATTTTTTTTCAAATAGGTGTTCAATTTCTTGCTCTTGCTCTTCTCCTCTGTTATCTCCATAATCCAAGTGTTGTTACACTATCCTAATTTTTTTATTTAATTATTTTTCAAGTACAACTTTCTGTCTATTACTCCCATTCCATTCCACCCCTCCTGTGCTCCCCCCTCCCTCCCATTTCCACCCTTCTTAGTTGTTGTCCATGTATCCTTTATATTTGTTCCTCTAAATCTCTCCCCTATTTCCCCTGAAATTCCCTCCCCTCTCCCCTCTAGTCGCTGTCCCCCTGTTCTCTATTTCAGTGTCTTTGGTCATATTTTGCTTGCTTGTTTGTTTTGTTGTTTAGCTTCCTGTTAAAGGTGAGATCATATGGTATTTGTCCTTCAACACCTGGCTTATTTCACTCAGCATAATGCTTTCCAGTTCCATCCATGCTGTTGCAAAAGGTAGGAGCTCCTTCTTTCTTTCTGCTGCATAGAATTCCATTGTTTATATGTACCATAGTTTTTTGATCCATTCATTTACTGATGGGCACCTAGGTTGCTTCCAACTCTTGGCTATTGTAAATTGTGCTGCTATGAACATTGGGGTGCATATGTTCTTTGGGACTGGTGTTTTAGGGTTCTTAGGATACAATCCTAGCAGTGGAATTGCTGGGTCAAAAGGCAAGTCCAATTTTAGTTTTCTTAGAAAATTCCATACTGTTTTTCATAATGGTTGCACCAGTCTGCAATCCCACCAACAGTGGACTACAAATAGCAGCCGCAATTTTGAGAAAGAAGAACAAAGTAGGAGGGATCACATTACCTGATATCAAACTGTATTACAAGGCCACTGTAATCAAAATAGCCTGGTACTGGCATAAAAACAGGCACATAGACCAATGGAACAGAACCGAGAGCCCAGATATAAACCCAACTCTCTATAGTCAATTAATATTCGACAAGGTGGGCAGTAACATAAATGGGGTAAAGATAGCCTCTTCAACAAATGGTGTTGGGAGAACTAGACAGCTATGTGCAAAAAAAAAAAAAATGAAACTTGAGCACCAATGTACACTATACAGCAAAATAAATTCAAGGTGGATAAAAGACTTAAATATAAGCCATGACACCATTAAAGTCCTAGAGGAGAGCATTGGCAGGAAAATCTCAGATATTCCACGCAGCAATATTTTTACTGATATGTCCCCTAGAGCAAGGGACATAAAAGAAAGAATAAATAAATGGGATCTCATCAAAATAAAAAGCTTCTGCATGGCTAAAGAAAATAGCATTAAAATAAAAAGACAACCAACTGTATGGGCAAACATATTTGCCAATGATACCTCAGACAAAGGTTTAATCTCCAAAATATACAAAGAACTCACATGACTTCACTCTAAGAAGACAACTATCCTAATTTTTTTAACATTTATTTTCTTTTGCTGGTCTGATTTGGTGTTTTGTTTTCTTTTTCTTCTTTATATTCCAAATCACTGTTTTGATTCTCAGATTCATCTACTCTACTTTTGATTCTTTGTAAATTATTCTTTATTTCAGTTAGTGTAGCCTTCATTTCTGACTACTTCCTTTTTATGGTTTTCATACCTTTTTTTGTAGTTGAAGTTCTCTCTAGTTTCATCTACTCTTCCCTAAGTTCTTGAGCTTATTTATAAACAGTGTTTCAAACTCTGCACCTAGTAGATCGCTTGTCTCCATTTAGTTTAGTTCTTTTTCTGAAGTTTTGTTCTGTTCTTTCATTTGGGACATATTTGTTTATCTCCTTATTTTGATAGCCTTCTCTGTGCTTATTTCTATACATTAGGTGGAGCTGCTATACATTAGTTATAGAAGCTCTATACATTAGGTTTGGTAGAGTGGCCTAATATAGTAGGTATCCTATAGGGTCTTGTGGCACAACCTCCTTGTTTACCTGGCCTGGACACTCTAAATGTGCCCCCTCAACTGTGTGGGCCATGTATACTCTCCTGTTGTAGTTGGGCCTTGATTGCTTTTGGCAAACCAATGGGAGGGGCTTACCTCCAGGCCAATTAGCTGCAAAGACTGGCTGTGACCACTGTGACCACCATGGAGTGAAGATCAGCTGTTTAGGGGACCACCCTGTGAATTAGGATCCACTTCAGCAGACCTCTCAAGCCCCCTGAGTCTGCCCCTTAAGTATGTTACTTGTGGAGGTGGTTTGGTGGTGCTTCCACAGAGTTTGAAGCCGTCTCCTGAGTATGTTGGCTCAGGGGCCTTCCAGGAGGTATAGGCTAAAGTCAGCCACTGCATGTTCTGTCCAGGACTACCTGGCAGAAGCTACAAAGTAATCTGCAGATAGCTGATACTTTCGCTAGGCTTGGAGGTACCCAGGACAGGCCAAGCCTAGGGCCACTTAGTGACAGGGAGAGGTCACATGGAGGTCAGATGCTGCTTATTTGAGAAATTTTAAGAAAGTCTGAAGTTTCAGCCAAGAGAGGCCATTCATATGGAAATGCTATTGGAAATAGCTTTGGTGGGTCTGCAGATTGGTGGGGCAGGACCTCAGGGAATCACTAGGGTGGGAGAACATCACTGGGAAAGTTGATGGAGATGCAGATACCTGCACCTGCCAGCTCTTTAGGGAAAAGGCTCAGTAAAGGGACAGTGGCCTCTGCTATCACTTCTATCTGAGGGAAAGCTGCCCCTCCAGCTTTCAACCTGATTCCAGACAGTTCAGCCCCTTCCCTTATGTCCCTAGTGCCTTTGAAGCTGCTGCCCTAGCATTACCACAAAAGGAATGGGTCTGACTAAGCATGTGTGCAGGCCCTTTAAGAGGAACTTCCTGGGACCTCAGAGCCCTCTGTCTCACACAGATCCTTGCTTGTTTTTACAGCCCGAAGTTATGGGTACTTTTCTTCCCAGCACTGGAACCCTGGGTGGAGGCCCTGCTGGGGAGCCAGGACCACTTTTTCCTCAAGAGAGGTCCTCCACAACCAAGATGTCTCTCTCAATTTTTAATCTGCCACACATGGGTATGGGACAAGCCTGTTCTGCATCAGTGACTCTCCTATCAGTCTTGACTGTGGCTTATATCCTTAGCTGTAAGATGTCCACTCAGCTCAGTTTCAGGAGGTTCTGAATGATGGTTGTTCTGTAGTTTAGCTATAATTGTTATGTGTTTGTGGAGGATGAAAGTATTCTATTTACCTATGAAGTCATCTTGACCATAAGTATGACAATAGGACTTCCAGCCAGGACGGAGGTGTAGGCAGATACACTTCGCCTCCTCACACAACAAAGTGAAGGGCAACAACAGATTTAAAAACAAGAACTGTCAGAAAATCAAGCTTCGTGGAATTCCCACAACGAAGGAATTAAAGAAGAAACTTTCATCTGCACTGGTAGGAGGGGCAGAGATGGGCAGCCTGGGCAGAGAGGTTGCATGGCAAGGCAGCAGCTGGAGGACCAGGGAAAAGCAGGGGAAGCAGTGGCTGGTGGACCGGGCTGTCCCACACTTGCGTGTGGATAAACAGGGAGGAAAAACTGGGGAGTGAGACAGACAGTACAGCCCAGGGTTCCAGCATGGAGAAATAAAGCCTCAAAACCTCTGATTGTAAAAATATGGGGGTGCTGCGGCAGCAGGAGAAACTTCCAGTCTCACAGGAGATTTTGTTGGAGAAATTCACAGGGTCCTAGAATATACATAAGCTCACCCACCATAGAGTCAGCACCAGAAGGGCCCAAACTGCTTGCGGGTAGCAGAGGAAGTGACTGAAAGCCAGCTGAGAGCCAAGCAAGTGCATTTTCCCCTCTTGGACTCCTCCCCCACAGACAGTGCCACAATGCAGCAATGTGGTGAATACCTAAGGCTCCTCCCCTTACTACATAACAGGCATGCTGAGGCCAAAAAAAATATGGCCCTAATGAAAGAACAGATCAAAGCTCCAAAAATAACAAAAATAGAACTAAACGATGAAGAAATAGCCAACCCATCAAATCCAGAGTTCAAAACACTGGTAATCAGGATGCCCATAGAAATGGTTAAGTATGGTTGCAAAATAGAGGAAAAAGTTAAGGCTATGCAAAGTGAAATAAAGCAAAATAAATACAGAAACAACAGTGAAGAAAAGGAAATCAGGACACAAATCAATGATTTGGAGCATAAGGAAGAAATAAACATTCAACTAGAGCAGAATGAAGAAACACGAATTCAGAAAAATGAAAAGAGGCTTTGGAACCCCCAGGACAACTTTAAATGTTCCAACATCCAAATTATAAGGATGCTAAAAGGATAAGAGGAAGAGCAAGAAATTAAAAACTTATTTGAAAAAAATGAGGAGCAAGGACTTCCCTAATCTGGCTAAGAAAATAGGCTCCCAGAAAGTCCAGGGAGCTTAAAGAGTTCCAAAGAAACTGGACCCAATGAAGCACACACCAAGGCACATCATATTACATTACCTAAGATTAAAGGTAAAGAGAAAATTTTAAAAGCAGCAAGAGAAAAGGAGACCGTCACCTCCAAAGGAATTCCCATAGACTATCAGCTGATTTCTCAAAAGAAACCTTGCATGCAAGAAGGGACTGGAAAGAAGTATTCCAAGTCATGAAAGGCAAGGACCTACATCCAAGATGACTCTACCCAGCAAAGCTATCATTTAGAATGGAAGGACAGATAAAATCCTCCCCAGATAAGGTCAAGTTAAAGGAGTTCATCATGACAAAGCCCTTCTTATATTAAATGTAAAGAGACTTACCTAAGAAAAAGAAGATGATCAAAATTATGAACAGTGAAATGACAACAAACTCACAACTATCAACAACTGAACCTAAACACAAAAACAAACTAAGCAAACAACTAGACAGGAACAGAATCACAGAAATGGAGATCACTTGTAGGGTTATCAGCAGGGAGGGGAGGAGGAAGACCTGGGGGGAAAGGTACAGGGAATAAGAAGCATTAATGGCAGGTACAAAATAGACGAGGGGAGGTTCACAATAGTATAGGAAATGGAGAAGCCAAAGAACTTATATGTATGGCCCATGGACATGAACTAATGGGGGGGAATGCTCGTGGGAGTGGGGTTGTATGGTGGAGGGGAATAAAGGGGAGAAAAAATGAGACAACAGTAATATCATAATCAATAAAATGTATTATAAAAATAAAAAGGAAGACATGGGAATATTTTTATATTCTAATTATTGACATAACTGTTTCTTTGACAGAATGAGAGATATTTTAGGCAGAAGTTACTTCTAGGTTTGTTAATTCTCTTGGTGGCCCCCTAGTGGTCAGACAGACTTTGAAAGTATTCTTTGGCTGAGTGTTTAAAAAGTGTATGTGTGTGTGTGTGTGTGTGTGTGTGTGTGTGTGTAATATTGACAGAAGAGGGGAAAAATTCTAAGGGGTGCGATGGAACAAATGCTAATGTATTTCTTTCTACATAGACAGAAATACTCAGAGGTCCACTGAGAGCTGTTCTATTAGCTATCATACAGGCTGCAGTGAAGCCAGAGATCTTAATCCCATGCAGCCCAGTACAGAAACTAGAAGACCATGGCCTGAGCCCTCATAGTCAATTCTCTAGATCAATTTGCATTTTAATTTTCTGTATTATAAACCTAGAAATTATAATAAATGAAATGCCAAACCTCTTAGAATCCTTCTGACTATATAGTTATATAAAATAGAAACTGTAATGTCAATAGCTTCCTCAGAAAGCAAATATTTACATAAGTATTCCAGTTAAATTATGCTGAATTTAAAATGCTTGGAGAGAAAATAAGCATGTTCTTTTCTCTTCTGATGAAATACTTGAAATATTTTTTCAAAAATTAAACTTATAAATATGTATTGTTCAGAAAATGTTACTAAAGTCTACAGTAGTCAATCTGTTCTACTAGATATTGTGGTAAGGATGAGGAGAGGAGATAAGAAGAGAAGAAAACAGCACATGTAATTTGTCTTAAAAGAGTTTATAATTTATAGATGAATAAAGTAAAGTGACCAACTTCAGAAATAAATTTTAATTTGAAAAATAAGTACATTATAAAATAATTGTTTGAACAATAACAGAAAAGTAGGCAATCATGCTTTCATAAGGTTAACCTGTATAAAACAGCTGGTTACATACATACATACACACACACACACACACACATAATCATTTGCATTTGAATTCTCTACCTATTGTGAGAACAAATTAACAGTAACAGTTGTGTTAACCAAGCTAGGTACTTGACATATATTATCTCATTTAATCATTGTATAATAGTATTGGAGTCTAATCAATAAAACAACAAGTGAGCAAAATATAACCAGAGACATTGAAATAAGGAACAAACTGAGAGTAACCAGAGGGGAGATGGGAAGGGAGATAAGGAGGAAGTTAGAGAAAGGGTTATCAGGGAACATGTATAAAGGACACATGGACAAAACCAAAGGGGGGAGGATTGAGGGTGGCAGGAGGGATGGGTGGGGTGGAAGAAAGTAGTAGAGGGAAAATGGAGACAACTGTACTTGAACAAAAATAAAAATAAATAAAAATAAAGTAAAAAATAATAAAATATTAAACTAAGCATAAAAATAGTATGAGAGAAGTATTATTATCATCTTCATTTGACATCAGAGTGAGTGAAGGCACCCAAAGCTCAGGTAATTTGCTCAAAGTGAAGTCAGAAAAAGATGAAATTGGAATTTGCCTTCTTAGCTTGTGCTCTTAGTCTTTCAATTATGTAGAATTTACTTTTGGTGCACCTCCTGGTCTAACTATGGTGATACTCAGGTCCAGAATCATTGTTCTAGAGGCAGATTTTCATCAGAGAAGATTACATTTTGACTTTCTTTACTCCCAGGGTTATGTACTAAAGTAGCAAGGCACTGAGAGTATTCCCATTCCTTCAAGATTTTTAGTAAAGAAAGTACTAAATGTAAGGAGATTTACAAGACATCAAGACTAGCAATAAATTATTGATAATAATTATTTTTATTATTGTAAAAAACACATGAAATCTACACTTTTAAATTTTTAAGTGCACAGTGAATTAGTACAGTAAATCTCTATAAATAGTTTGTCTTGCTTAACTGAAGCTCTATACCCATTTGAACAGCAACTCCCATTTCCTACCCCTCAGCCCTTGGCTACCAACCATCCACTTTCTGTTTTTATGAGTTTGATTACTTTAGATATCTCAAGTAACTGAAATCATGAAGTATTTGTCCTTCTGTGATTGGCTTATATCACTTAACATAATGTTCTCAAGTTTACCATGTAGCATATGCCAAGAGTTCCTTGTTTATTTTAAAGCTGAGTAATACTCCATTGCATGTATACAATACCTTTTCTTTAGTCAATTGTCAATGGGCATTTGGATAATCTCCATTTCTTGGCTATTGGAACAACTGCTGCAATGAACATTGGAGTATAAATATGTCTTGGAGATTTTGTTTCCATTTTTAAAAAATAAATACCCAGAAGTGAAATAGCTGCATGATATAATAGTCTTATGTTTTTTAAATCCTTGCTTGAGGACATGTTTATTGATTTTAGGGAGAGAGGAAGGGAGAGACAGGGGGGTGGGAAATCGATGTGAGAGAGAAATATCTGTCAGTTGCCTCTCATACATGCCCTGACCAAGAACTGAACCTGTAATGTGTTTGCTGTATGAAAGGGGACTCATCCAACCAAGCCACATGCCAGGGCTGATAGTTCTATCTTTAACTCTTAAGAAACCTCCATACTGTATCCCATAGTGGTTTCCTCATTTTACATTTCCACAAACAGTGCACAAGGATTCCAATTTCTCCACATCCTTGCCAACACTTTTTTTCTGTTCTTTTTTAAACAATAGCCATTTTAACAGGCACAAGGTGATTTCATTGTGGTTTTTATTTGCACTTCCCTGATGATTTGTGAGGTAGAAAATCTTCCTACATAACCTTTGGTCATCTTTATATCTTCCTTGGAGAAATGTCTATGCATTTTAAATATCTTTTTTTTAAATCATATTTTAAAGTAAAAGATATTTAAAATGCACTATGAAGGTACACACCTTATATAATACTAGTACTTAAATAGGTTGACATCAATATAATAGAGTCCAGAAATAGACTCAACTATACATGAACACTGAATGCATCTTGAATGTAGTTTTTAACATCAGCCAAAATGGGGACAACTAACTTGCTGGAGAAAGGACAAAAAAAAAAGGGTAATTGTCTTTAAAGCAAATTTTAGGTGCATCAAAAATAGAGAAGTGGAAACTAAAATTATACAAGCACTAAAAAAATGGGGTACTATAAATTTGGGATAGAAAAGCCCTTTTTTAAGCAAGTCAAAGCAAAAAGATATCTTAAATTAAAAATCAACCTATTTGTCTACTTAGTAATTTGCAGTCTTAAAGAAGTGAAAAATGTACCACTGCCAAAGATGAATAACAAAGTGAGGAAATACCAACCTCAAGATAGATAAAGTGAGACTATCCATGATAGGAAAAAAATTGAGTCAAGGCAAAGGACATGCACAAATAACACACCACAGGCAAGGGGCTGTCGTATAAAGAGGTGTTTGGCCTCACTGACACATACAGAAATTCGGTTTTAAAAAAGGAAAATCTCGTGTTTTGGATATCAGGGTGATAAATGCTTTGAAAGCAAAACACATAGTGTTGGGGCCATTGTTAAAAAACAGCCACTCTCAATCACTTTTGGAGAGAGTTTACCTTACAAGAACCCTGGGCAGGCTATTTGGCAATCTCTACCCAATTATGAAATGTTCATATCCTTTGATCTGGTACACTGATTTCTAAGAATGTGTCCCGGGAAACACAGCAAAAGTCCACCAAAAATGTATGGGCCAGAGAATAAAGTCAAAGCATTGTTTAAAATAATGAAAAACTGAGAAGAAACCAAATGTCCATCAAGAACAGAGTATTTAGATAAATTGTGGTTACTGTATCCACTCAACCAAACAGTATATGGCTTCTAAAAGAGTTACATGTCCTCAAATGAAAAGATGAATTCACAATGTATTTTGTATGAAAATAGAATGTATAATTTAACCCTATTTGTATATTGTATAAAATGTTAGCTTGTGCATTAAAACTGTCTGTAAAAATATTTAACTGCCTTCGTGGAAGGATCCGAACTATGGAGGACTTTGTTATTTGTTGCACTTATTTATTGTCCCTCACATTGTACTTTGTTATTTATTTCTTTATTGTTTGGATATTTTCCAGTGAGAATGTATTGTTTTTGGAATCAACACAAATTTTGGAAGAAAAAGAATGGAAATGAAGCCAAAAGCTCTGAGATAACCTGGGACCTGAAGTGAAAGGAGGGGCAGATGTCTGGAGCATTAGAAGCCCCATTCACCCCAGGGCACTGTTTGGTTTACAAGGGCCTCCTCATTTCAGAGACAGGTTTCTAATGAGTCAATTAAGCGAATCCTTCTTCTGATGGTTCAGACCTGTTTCCATTTCCTAGGGACTTGAGACTATTACTTCCACTCAGAGTAATTACTCTAAAGTGATTTTCTTACAACAATGAATTCTTTTTCTTTGAAGCATCAGCTATTCCTAATTGTCAAACGCAAATGATAAGGCTTTGATTTCAAGGTGATTTTGGGACTGCCTTGTTACTAGGCAAATAAGGATTATGATCCAAAGGCAATTATCTTTAACATTACCAAAGACTCAGGAATATCTTGTAACCAAGATTTGGGAGCTCTGCAAAGAAACTGCACTTCCTAAGGGAAGCTGGCCTTGGGGGCTGGAGGAGCTCTGTGGACCCTTGTGGGCCTCCAGAGTGTGTATAACCATCTGGAGTTGTTAGCCGAGGTGTGTTTCTCATTAGAGTCAACTGTGGGGATTCTAGAGTTTTGCAATGTCTTTATTTCTTCTTTGTTGGCCAACAAATATTTAGAAGCTGCAGAACATTACTAGGGTCATCATAAAATTGTAATTTGTTCATTTATAACCAGAAGGGAGAAGAGATCAGTATTGTGGGTACCCTTGCACTCCCTACCAGGCTGCCTAATCTTCCAGAATGGCTCCGGATAGCTGAGCTGAGGATAGCTCTCTTCCTTGCCTGAAAGGCAGGCGAAAGGTGCAGGCCCATGCTTGCCACTGTGGAGATGCCCAGTTGTTGTCCCTACCTGCTTCCTGCCATCTTTTCATAAACTGAGTGTTACATTGACAGATGGTCACCATCTACCGTACAGTGAGCTGCTCCCAGAAAAGCACTGTTGTGTGGTGGGGAGGCCCAGACAACAGACAGGCAGAGGTTGTTTCGAGTCCTGCTTCTCCCACCGGCTGTGTGATTTGGGGTAGGTATTCTATCCCTGGGGTCTTAACTGCTTTGTTTGTAACACGGGCATATTAATACGTGGGTTTTGCAAGCTGTAAATTAATATATTTTGTGAACACTTCTATTGTGTTATTTGACCTTTGATATGTTCCTAGTGTATAACATTTTCCTTTTCCATAATGTATAAAAACAAAAGGAATTTTGGGTCGTGTTTGTATATATTGAAATAAAAATTAAAGAGTTTTTACCAAGTGAGGTAAGACCAGTGCATATTTAAGCAATGTTGAAACAGGTATGACAAAATTGGGATTATTGTTTTTGAAAGATTTGCAGGAACCTTGTGACCAGACTGGTATCAATAGGGTCAATAGGCTAAAAACAGAAGTTTCACGGTCTTTTTCAGACTCCTACTGACCCCCAGATGACTGTGGTTGTCAATCACCTTTTGACCCTCCTATTTCCTCTTCACTTGATATAAAATAAGCCTGAGTCCTGTACTTTCTCAGGATGGTTCTTCAGGACACTAGTTTGCCATCTTCTGGGCTTGCTGGCTTTCTGAATAAAGTCACTTTTCCTTGCCCCAACACCTTGTCACATGACTTACTGACTGTCATGTTGTGAGTGGTACGAATGAACTTGGTCTAGCTTTCTATAATATTCTACATAATTGGAATAGAAGTGGATTTAAAAAATTTACCAATGCATTTATTTAACAAACATTCTTAGAATTTTTATTATGTTTATATAACTAAACTGAACTGAAAACTAGGTGGTGAGAATGATTAAGGTAATAATATATGACCTAAGAAAAGTATGCAAAGAAAATAAAAATGGGACTTTTAAGGGAAAAAAACTTAGCAGAATTAGATAGATTTTGAGAAGAAGAAATAGTTTCTAAGCTGTATTTTAAAGCTCAAATTGAGCTTCAAAGGATAAATATTTGGATAAGGCATTCTCAGGAGGACCTGAGAAAAAAGGGAGAGTGCCAGGGGTGCGAAGGGCTGGTTTGTTCAGAGGCCAGGCCTGGCCCACGGACACCTGACTTGCACAGTTCCACGGGGCTTGCTTTGTTGCTCTGCTGTTGCTGCTTCTAAATTTGCATAACGTGTAACAAGACACCCTACTTTTTATTTCATACTGGGCCTCTAAAATTACGTAGCCTACCCTGATTAGGCTACATACCTGAAAAATGATTAAAATAAGCACCCTGAAATGTTGTAGAATCTTAAATATCTGTGTAAAGAATCTAACGTCTACTTGTCGGGGAATGAAGAGACTTTGAGCAAGGGAGTGACATGACTAGGTCTATGTACTAACCATGCAAACTATGCACATGCTGGGTAGGAAAAGACCGGTGCTAGGGGCAGGGAAGGAAGTGTTTTTGCTGGGATCCCCATAGCCCCCTGTTTGCTTGGAGCTGCACTGTTTTACTGCAGCTATCCCAGGGTAATGATGAATAATGACCTCCTTATGTCCTAGTCTGGATGATAAATTCTATGGTTGCCCAAGTTATTTTGATAGTCAAGGCAAATTGAGTCCTGAATTTAAACAGGATCAGGGAGTGTTCCAAATAGACTGTAGAAAACTAAGAAGAAAAATATGTGGCAAGAATTATCAAATGTTGAGTCTGAATTTCCCTTTTAACATCAGTAATTATGCAAATGCCTATGAGATCGTAGTTGAATTTTGGCTATTGGTGGCTTGAAAAAGTCCATGATGTCGTAAAATTGCTCTGACTTTGGTGTACTCTGAGATAAATAGACATTGTATTAGTCACTAGACATTTGGATACCTGTAGTACAAATTTGAAAGAAATGTTAGTCACCTTGTCTAAAGTCACTGCTTGTGCTTCTAGATTGGCAGACCTCTTGCAAAATCACAGGCATCATTTCATAACAAAGGATCCGTCGCCCAGAGGGGCAGAATCTTGGTTTTGTTGGTAAAGCTCAAATTCTTCATCATGACACCCAAGGAATTTTCCAATCTAGACAAATTTGCCAGAACACAGCTGAATGTCTGCCAGAACAAAAGGTAAAAATGTCTGTGTATGGGAGGATTGGGGTAGGGAGTAAGATGAATATGACTTTGTACTTCCATATAACTTCATTTTGATAAAATAAAAATGAGTTTATCTAATTTGTTCATTGGGCCTCCGTATGAAATTTTCTTTGAGATATTTTTGAAATCCCTCAATGTGGTAGAAAAAAACACTGTAAAATTTCAGGTTCAGATCCCAGCTCTACAATTTACCAGCCCATGAACTGAGCGAGTCCTTGAGGTTTTCTGAGCCTCCCTTTCTTCATTTGTAAAACGGGGTTAATGATGACACTCTGTAGGCTATCACAAGGAATAAAGTAGACACAGTGCACAAAATGCTTTAAAAAGCCTAAATCAGTGGTTCTCAAACTTTAGCATACATGAGAAACACTTTGAAGGCTTGTTAAAGCATAGACTATTGGGCTCTACCCACCAGTGTATCTGATTTGGTGCAATTTGTACTTTAACACGATTCCATGTGTTATGGACTAAACGTTTGTGTCTTCCAGCTTCCCTCTGTCCAAGTTTGTATGCTGAAATCCTATCCCCCAATATGATGGTGTTAGGAGGAGGGCTCTGGGAGGTATTATTAGATCATGAGGGAGGAGCCGTCATGAGTTACATTAGGCCTTTGTGAAAGAGCCCCAGAGTTCTCTCCTCCTCTTTACGCCCCCCTTCTCATTTCTGATAACATGAGAAGTCAGTGGTTTGCAACCTGGAGCAGGGCTCTCACTTGAAACTGACTGTTTGCTACCCTGATCTTGAACTTCCAGCCTCCAGAATTGTGTGAAATAAATGCCTGTTGTTTGTATGTCATCCAGTCTGTGGTGTTTTGTTATAGCTGTCTAAACTGACTAAGACCCCATGGGATTTTCATGCTGCACCTCTGGGGACCACATTTTGAAAACCACTGCTCTTAGTGAATTTAAATCCTAGCAAAGTTAAAAAAAATTACTCCCATCTGCCTAGAGGATAGGTTTCTGGGGGGAGGTTTCACATTATGAAACAAAGGACACATTGACAAAGAAATGCGTGTGATTGAATATTTTACTAAAGAAGGAAAATCTTGGCTATGTAAAGAAAATAATAAAGATTGCAATGAATCATCAATTGGTTTCATGCAAACTAAAACTAAGGATTATGCTTCCAGCTTAATTTCAATTTTATAATGATTTCCTTTAATTACTGGGTGGGACCAAACGTGAAGATCCAATAGTGTGAAATTAATACTGACAACACCGAGCTTGCCTGGGCTCTGCCAGACTAACCAGCATTTACTGCATCCATAAAGGAATGAGGAGATAAAATTAAAAACTGATAGTCAATGGAATTACTTATTTGAAGTTAGTGATTGTGTCAAGCTGTCACTCCCACAGATGGGTTAAGCACAAAAAGACAACCAGATAAATTAAAAACCACTCTATGAAGCCTGTATGCACCTAGTCCACAATCTTGGTAACAATGGAAATCTGAAATCAACTTGGTCATGGCAGATTTGGGTGGCATGTTCAGCATTTCACAGACTCCTAGCATCTTGACAGGTAAAGAGCAAAAAGACCTTAGAGGTCGTGTGAGATTAGATTTCACTTCTTGAGGTACTACACAAAGTTATTTAATCTAAAATGGAAAAAAGATATAAAGTTTTTTTGTTCTTTATTAATCAGTGAGATACAATTTAAAGAAAAAGAAATAGTGCTAAACAGCATATCTGCATCATGTGAAATATAGAAATTACCTTAAAATGCATCAACTTTAGTTCTCTGCACTCTGAATATGCTGTATTATTTCAGGCCAAAGATTTTATTTTAGAGTTTCCTTTTTTCCCCTTTAATTCTTTTTTCTCTTCCCCCCACCTCATTCTTCTCTTTACCACTATTACATTATACTCTAGACTCAGCTCACCCAACAGCTCCCTAAAATTGGCTGGACCACTGATATCTTATTTACCAACTAATTTCTGGGCAAGCTGTGTCTGATTATAGAGGCTTTTGGCTTTAGCAAAAACAAGGCTGCTTTTTCCAGTATTGGTGAAAGGAATTACATCGTCATGGGATATCAGGGTTGAAGGCAGTCTTAGATGAGCTCTCCTAATTCTCCATCAAATTATGGCAGGATGTGGTTCTCTCTTGCCTATGTTCCTTATAGTCTCACTATTGCAAAATACATATTTAAAAAAAATCATATTCATGCATTAAGAATTTGCTGAAAGAGGCATTCAAGATTAGCAATGATCCTTTCTGAAGAGTGTAAAG
The DNA here is from genome assembly GCF_014824575.4 of Sturnira hondurensis. NCBI lineage: Eukaryota > Metazoa > Chordata > Mammalia > Chiroptera > Phyllostomidae > Sturnira > Sturnira hondurensis. Next base: position 4,464,936 of record NW_028088140.1, on the reverse strand, counting down.
GTCTAACATATCCCTTTTAGGATAGAACTTAGCAAAGCATTGAAGCAAGATAAATTCTGGACCCTGAAGAAAAAATAAAAAAAAATAAGAAAGAGATTATGGGACTCTAAGCATGCAACTGAAGATTGACTCTCTGTGGCCTAGAAGTAACCTATGTGGCCATGTTGAGGATCAAGATTAATCTCTTTCTATAATGAACCAGATCTGACCCCCTCCTTTCTAGCCCACAGGGATATAATGGCTAGATTTGATTAAATATGATGGAACTCAAAATCTCACTAGATACGTTTCTAAACCTGGGTCACAGAGCCCACTTTCTCTTTTTGGCCAGGACTCCCAGTGGAAAAAGGAACATAACAATTGGGGTTATTCTTTAAAATTTACTACCAAATATGTGCATCTATGTGCCAATTTATCCTAGCGGTTCTCTGGCTGTCCCTTCCAAGTACCTCAAAAATTGGGGAAAATCATCGAACTCCCAGTTAGGAAGTTTCCCTGGTCAGCTAGAGAATAGCTGATCTGATATGCGGCATATCTCTTCATTAGCCGTGGTAAAGGTACTAACACATGCCGTCCTCATTAAAGCCTCTTGGTGACAGAGCTCTGACTGTGTTCCATATTTTGCACAGTTTTATGGTTGAAATATTTTTTTCCAAATAAAAAACCCTCTTTTTATCTCTCAGAAAGAAGAATTCATCCAGGCTCCTAACATTAAATGACTTTTCTAAGTGCTTTGTGTACCTATTCTATACTGCAGCTAATGCTCCTCAATACTTACTGTTCAAGAACTTTGCATTAAACCTTCACAGTAATGCTAGGTACCATTATTATACCCACTTTATAGATAAGGAAACTCAATACACTTTATTTCCCAAGATTACTTGGGGGTTAAATAGAAGAGATAGTATTTGCAACCAGATGATCTTATTGCCACAGTCCATGGACTTAACCACTAAGCAAAGTACCTTTGATCTGCTGATGGAAAATGCTTTTCTGTGTTCTCTCTATCCTCTGGATATTTCTACTTTTCTAATATAAAAGTGTCACTGGCTCTTTAATTAGACCCAGGACCTATGATACATACAAACATGCAATCTTAATATTTAGGCTTCTTTCTTAATGTCATTCAGTAAGTTAGTTTTAATACAACTAAATACACTTCCTAATGAGGTAAAGGAGAAATGAAAGTCAGTGTGGGATAAACTTAGTAGATAGGCATATTTAAAGTTTACAAGTGGTCCGTTAACAGGTGTTCATTCAATGCAGTTATAAGAAGTTGATCTCAGATGCTAGAGAATGGAACTGTGTATGGAAATCTCAGACGTATCCATCTCAAGCATTTATTTTTCACAGTTTTTTTCCAGCTGGCCTCCCACTTACTGGCAGAAAGATAAGAAACCACAGAAATGGGAAGAAATATTGTAAGCTTTTTAAAAAGCATCTGAACTCAATTGAGGAATACAGATTTAAAAAAAACAACATTTTAAACCTGAACTTTCTGGGTGATCTAATGATAAATTTAAAAGGCCAAAAATTGAGGATAACTTGCTTTTTGTGCAGAGTTCTCTCTCTTTCTCTGGTATATGCTCATTAACATAATTTATGCTTGTTTCTAAAATTCTCAAAATTATTTAAAAGAAGCAATTAGTGCAATTCATTAAAAATGCCATGAAAATGAAAACAGAGGCAACAATCATATGTAACAATCCAGTTAGTAAGTACTTAAAAAATAACAATGATTTGTACTCCAAGCTAAAATAATCACAATTTCAAAAGTAATATCAGAACAACTAAAAGTATTTCTTCAAGGGCAAGTAATTATAAATATTTATAGAAAATATCTATCTATCTGTGTCTTAAACTCAAGAGTTTATTAAGAAACTAAACAATGAACAGAGGTGAAATATAGTTTTTCCCTATAGTTTTTTGTTTTATTAGTTATAGTTATTTCCCTATAGTTTTTTTCCCTATAGTTTTTTATTCACCAGCAGTCCACTGGTTAAGAGGTATAAATACAGAGTGTGTTGTAAATGCATGGAATTTCCCTAGCAAAGAGTTGTCAATTTAGGTTGTACAGGCAACCTTTTCTGTCTTGGAGTTAATGTTGAATTTAGTGAAGATGTTTCAGAATTGCTCTACATTTTTTCTAAAAATTTTGCTTATTTTTAGAAAGAGGCAGAGGGGACGAGGAAGAGGAAGAGAAACATCAAAGTGAGAGGGAAACATCAATTAGTTGCTTCTTGCAGGTACTGGACTAGGGACCCACAACCCAGGAATGTGCCTTCGCTGGCGGTCTTTCGCTTTGGGGAATGACACCCAACCTAGTCACATAGGTCGGGATGAATTACTTTATATTTTCTGTCCAGTGACAGAATACCTCTAAGACAAAAATCAAAGATACACATACGCACAAAATCTAAGGCAAAATCACTAACACTGTAAGACAAAATAACACCTGTACATGTATAATAAAATGTATCATTCCAAATATTAAAAACAAAAATATACCTTAGAGTTGAACTGTGCATCATCAGGTAACATTAGCTGTAAACTCTAGTGGAGATAAAGTGTGCTGAACTGGTGCTGCTGTGTTTGGCTCACTATTCATTAGAAGGAGAGATTGATAAGTAATGTCACCATTGGATGTAAACATCATATCAGAGAGATTAATACTAGATTTTTCTGTGAGACATTTTCCAGAGGGGGGAGAACAAATAAGAGCCCACGACATGAAATTGAGAAGACATCTGTCACAGTGGCCAGACCTCTCGTAGGCTGGGTAATGGTTATGAATCTATTACTGTTGATATATTACATGAAGCAGTGGGAATAGAAAGCTTTTCAAATTACACATAGAGTAATCAACAGCCAAAACAATAGCCCCGTGCTCTCACACCTGCTGTGTACTTCCCATGGGAATTTGTGCATCTCCACGCCTGGAATTATTGGCAAGACAAAGGCATTTTCTTTCACTTTTAGTTTGGCTTTCAAATTATAAAAGAAACCGTTGGCTAATCAATTCTGCGATAGGAACCATGCCGCTAATGGAGGCATCCTCCGCCTCGGGTCCTCAACATCTCAAGGCCGATTGTTAAAGCTTGCTCTTTTGCAATCTCTTTCTCTCTTTGGTCTCTACTACGTAAATCATAGATTTTAAGAAAATTCAAAGAAATTCTAAAGTCTCACAATTTACCTCAAGGAAAGGGAGAGAGGGAGGAAAGAAGAGGAAGAGAGAGAATGAAAGAAACGTGGGACGTTTCTTTAGAATTTTAAATAAAATTTAATATATAAACTTATTTTTCATTGTGAGACTAGAAAAGTAGCTCTTGTGAATCAGACTGTAGGTTTAAAATCTATTTATCCTAAATCATAAGCTATCAAGTGCTGGTTTCTACAGCCACACAGGTAAGTCGGTGGTCTGCATCAACTGTAGACAAAAGATGAAGTGTACAATTTCATGCCCACAGGTATATGGTCCATTCTGGAAAAAGCATAGTTATTAACATTGATTAGAGTTTAATGTAATTGGTTTTCCTGTATCACCTTTAATTTCATTTGCATCCTACCTACACAAAAATGATATTTGGTATCATGTTAGCCTATCGGGCAACTTGATGTGAATTTTGAAAAGGCACCCCTTCCTCAAGATATGTTATTATTATTTGCCATAAATTTGTAATAAACATACAGATATATTCTAACTAACATGTGAAGTGGCCCATAGACCTATGTGGTATATCACTCATACAAGCAAATGCAATTATTTTGATACATTTTGTGTGGTTACTTCCCCACAATTCCAATTGGTTAGTTTTTGGCCATTCCATATTCTGGTGTATTCACCTGCATACATCTTGACCTTGTGTTTTTATCTGACCTGAATATGTCTGACACACCAGTTTGCACCTTACATGCCAGCTTACATGCCAGCAGACTAGGGGGCAGACATCCTGGGCCCGACTTCCTTGCACTTTGGTTCTGACCCCATCCACTTCCTGACTCTTGACTACATCTCTTAGTCAATCCTTGTTTACAACATGTTTTCCATAGAGATCAAGCTGCATTTCAAGTCGTACATACACACACCTCCTCCAAAAACACACGTACAAAAAAGTCAGTTTGTGATGTAAAACTGGAATTAAAAAAGTAAGAAGACCCCCCCTAAAAATTATATATGTCAAGAGATGTATGCAGATATTTCATTGAGAAGCCTAGGGAATGCTCGAGTAAGATCACAATCTTATCCTTAAGCCTGAAATATAAACCAGGCAACTGCTACGAGACAAAGCAGGCTGCACATTAAGAACAAGGATGTTCAGTTTTTACCCTGTGCTCCCTGATGGGACTACGCCCTTGTCACAGAGGTCTGTCCTACTTATTTAGACAGAAATGTCCTTTCTTCAGAGAAAGGACAATTCACCTACCAGTGATTACCTGATGTGATTGTGCCTGTTCTTATCAAGCAGCTGATCTATAACTCAGTGTCTGAGAGAGGCCTTTCATGCAGGATCAGTCATGATTCCTGATTCAAGGCCACTTTGCACTGTTTTAAATTGGGACTGTAAGGTTTTTGCTGCTTTTGTTGCTGCTGTTGTTTTCTTAGCTGTCTCCCACGTGTAAGTTTTAGGTTAATTCTCTAGAACCTGAAAAACTTTAGAAACAATCCCATGGTGTTGTTCAATTTGGAATTTTAATTAATAAAATGCTTTCTCTTGAGTTACTTCTTATCTGTATTCATTATTCTTTGATTTCAGAGGGAAAAACTCATAAAAAGATGTTCTTTGAATATAATTCTATAGTATACAGCTAGGGGTCAATATTTGCTTGGTAAGTAAAAGGTGTACACAGATGAGTACATTTGAAGCGTTATTATTAATCAGGTGGTTGAATTATTAAGGAGACTGATAGAATCCCGGTGGGGATGGTTATATATGCCTTCACTTTCTGTTCTCTAAAAAGATGGTTCTTTGATGCCCATGGACATTGGTTGCAACTGGCCCACTGAATATTTGAAGCTTATTCAAAAAGTCACATGTTGAGGCAAGGCTTCAGTCGTAAAGCCCAGATGGATAAAATACAAAGGATTGTAACTACTTCAAACTTTGAGTCCAGAAATTCAAGGATTCCTGGACCAATTTTCTTAGATGTTGCTTTAACTTTGGGAAGTTCCATCTGGAGTTGGAAATGTCAGGGATAACTCTCAAGAGGAGCTGAGTGGACACGAAGGCACTGCTGCCACCACCAAGACACGATGGAATCCTGGCATAGACAAGTGTCAAGGAAAAACTTTTTCCTGGACAGTTTAAAATGGTACTCCTAGAAACTATTAAAAAGACCCCTGAAATAAACATTTGCCTTCCTGGTTCACTAACAGAGCTGAGAAGGTCAAGCTATTAAATCCAACCTGGGTACTACAATGTGATATCAGTAGATTTTATTCCGCGTAAATTGCCATTATCGCAGTGTTTTGGACATTTTGTAGTTTAGCAGTTTCTAAGACTTTAATGTTATGCTTCACTACCCTAATGCCTTCTTCACTTCTTACCCATAGATCTCAGCTCTATCAGATAAAAACATTTGCATGACAAATATTTTGTAATATACATTTTAATTTTCTAAAATAAAATTACTATGTGACAAAACTACCAATCATGTTTTTTTTAAAAATCAGTGTAGTGTCCTAGTTTAATAATTTTGAGAAATAAAAGGAAAATAATTTTATTACAACACTATGTACAAGTAGCCCTGGGTGAGTGGGTCAGCTGTTTGGAGCATCATTATGCTCTACACCCAAGTTGTGGCGGGTCTGACCCCCAGTCAGGGCACGTACCTAGGCTGCGGTGTTGACCCCTGGCAGACTCCAGTGCTGACCGTAACCTGGCAGTGCTTCTCTCTCCCGTCAATGTCTCTCTCTCTCCCCGCACCCTTCCTCTTTCAAATCAACAAACATATCCTTGAGTGAGGATTAAAATAAATAAATAGATAGACAAATAAATAAATAAAATGTAAAACTAAAATAGAAAATGTATTATTTCATCTTATGTCTGAATTTGAATGTCTGGGAAGATATTTAAAAGTCAAATATCACATTTGCAGAACATTGTTCCCACTGACCAACGCCTTAGCACTCTCATCATCGATATTACCAACAAATGCACTCAATAACATTCTAAAAATCCTCCTAGTTACCAGAACTACTTTTACTGCTAACCATTACCTTACCATTTTTAGAAGGAAATGAAACCATAATTCCAAAAAAAGTTTAGTTTATAATAAAACAATTCAGTTAACAAAATTTGTTATATATATTTAATAGTTTACTAATGTTGTATCATTATCTTTTAAAATTCTGTTAATAATTCTCAGCTCTTCAAAATACACAGAAAATTGTTCCCTTTTTAAAGTTATATTTTTGATTATGCTATCACAATTATTCCCATTTTTTTCCCTTAGCCCTCATCAACCCAGCACCCCCTACTCCCTTGGGCAATCCTACCACCATTGTTTAGGTCTATGGATCATGTGTGTAAATTCTTGGCTACTCCATTTCCTATCCTGTACTTTACAGTCAAATGGTAATTCTTAATGCCGTCTCTTCTTTACCCATTCCTGTATATCCCCATCCCATCTAATAACCATCAAACACTCTCCATATCCATGATCCCACATCTGTTCTTCTTGTTTGCTTAGTTGGTTTCTAAGATTCATTTTTTACAGCCCTGGCTTGTGTAGCTCAGTGGATTGAGTGCGGGCCTGTGAACCAGAGGATCGCAGTTCGATTCCCAGTCAGGGCACATACCTGGGTTGCAGGCCAGTTCCTGGCAGGGGACACACGGTACATTGTGTGTTTCCGGCAGAGGCAACCATATACTGATATTTCTCTGCCTCTCTCCTTCCCTTCCCCTCTAAAAATAAATAAATAAAAATTTTTAAAAAGATTCGTTTTTGATAGAGATGTATTTCTTGCCATTTTATTGTTCATAGTTTTGATCTTCTTTTTCTTAAATAAGTTCCATTGACATTTCATAAAGCAGTGGTTTGATGATGTAGAACCCCTCTAGGATTTTCTTGTCTGGGAAGCTCTTTATCTGCTCCTTAATTCTAAATGAGAGCTTGGCTGGGTAGAGCAATCTTAGCTATAGGTCCCTGCTTTTCATGACTTTGAAGATTTCTTGCCAATCCCTTCTAGCCTGCAAGGTCTTTTTTGAGAAATCAGCTGACAGCCTTATGGGAACTCCTTTGTAGGTAACTAACTGCTTTTCTCTTATTGTTTTTAAGATTCTCTCTTTATCTTTAGCCTTTGGCATGTTAATTATTATGTGTCTTAGAGTGGGCCTCTTTGCATCTACCTTGTTTGGGACTCTGTGTGCTTCCTGGACTTGCATGTCTATTTCCTTTACCAAGTTAGGGAAGTTTTCTTTCATTATGTTAATATAAACAGCAATGGTAGTGTAGAGAGGCAGTGACATTACTGCTAAAGCATTGATTTTGGACCTAGATTCCTTACTTTCTAGCTGTGCTACCATGGGTAAATTATGCATCTAGTTTGAGCTTCAGTTTCTTTTTGTAAAATGGTGCAATAATAGTATCTCCCTCATAAATGGAATCAAACTGTAAGGAGATTCACATGTGAAGTACCTTAGAGAGTGCCTAACACAAAATGAATATTCAGTAAATATTAAGTTCTGCCAATTTTTATTTTTAGAAAAAGTCTTGGAGGGAAAAAGAGATAAGATCTTAGTGTAGTATACTTTAGGCCAGTCTGAGACCACTCTGGTTGGGGTACCTACCATATGATTGTATAACGTATGATTTTGTCTATTTAAGATTTTGCATCTACATAGCATGTGAGTGTAAAACAGGGAGAAGTGCGTATGAAGGGTGGTCTCTCTGTTGGTAAATCTCTTTTCAGGAAGATTCAGGGGTCCCTCTACTTATTTGCAATAGGACCAGAGTCTGAAAGGGACTATTGCTGAGAAAGGGGCAGAGACCAAATGTCTAGTCTAATAGAGAATGCTAATCTTTGATATGATGTGGTAAAAATAGCTCTCCTGTCCAAGATTTTTTCACCAAAAGGCTAGGTTTCATGATTCATAATCTTATGTTTCATGTAGCTATTTAGAAAACAGCTTCCACCTAAAAAATCTGTGCCTTCAAATGAATTATTCTGGGACAAGGCAGAGATCAATAGACCAGTTCACATGGTTCACATAATAAAAGATGAACAACTTTGGGTTTCAGCTAAATTAAACCATGTGGTTTTTATTTTTATGTCTGCATACCTTAATGTGATAACTCCTATAGACTTTATTTAGAAAAATTAGTTATTTATCAGTGGACATGAAATTACTTGAAGTTGATATAAAACCAAGTAGCAAAAATATTTTACATTTAAACTCCAATCAAATCAGTTTAATTTGTATGCAACCAAAGTACCAAAGACTGTGCACTGAATGTACAAGCTTTGCCTGACATCAAAGACACTCTAGAGATCAAAACAGAATCAAGTTCTGAGGAAGCAATTCTCATATTCTCCTTGTTAATATGCATGTTTTTGTTTTCTCTTTTGGTGTGGGTCATTTCAAGGCAATATCAAAGTCTGTGGACAGCATCGACATTAGAATGACTCCATCTTAACCTCAGAGGTAAAAACGGTGGTTAATGAAAATGTGGCAAGGCTCACATCTGAGGGAGAGTTTGCAACTGGAATCTGCAAACCTGAAGCTGTGCTGAGAATGAAGGGCCTCTGTACTCTTTCAGGCCCCCTCTTGCACATGAGTGCAAATTGCTGCCACAAGTTTGGATTTATGTTGCAACATTTCCTCTTTTCTTCCATTTTTGTCTGCGCTTAACTTGAAGGTCATTGCTTATCTTTGTTAAGCCCGCCTATGTGAAAGGACGTTGGCTTTTTCCATGTTCTGTCATCTGTAGGGTGGCTTTGTCTTGGTGTTCTTGCTTTGTTTTTCCAGGGAAGAAAAATTGGAACCAATCAAACTATAGGATCCTGATGGGTTAAATCAGGTCAGGGTCAGTTAAGCAGTGCTAACACTTTTATAGATCACTTCTGTGGCAAAGATTGAAAGGAGTATGGAAAATAGCACAACGGGATTGAATTCACATGACAAAAGGAAATTATACAAAGTTTAATCCATTCCCATTAGTCTCAAGATTGTAATCTCCTTGACGCAGAGGCTAGGAAAGGTTTTTTCCCCTACAATATGCATCATCAAGTTGCTTTAGAAGTGGTGCTGTGGGCTGTAGGGAGGCGGCACAAGTTATATAACATGCAATTTAAGATAATGGCCTTTGAAAAGGAGAAATTAATATAAACAGACGGGGCCAACAAAGCTTCAGTTGTCTAGAAGGTAGTTTCAATCACCACTGACATTAAACAATATTACCCCCACTGAGTCTACACTATGTTTATTATCATTTAATTTCTCACCCAAATCGGCTCTTTCTTATCATGATGTCTCAGAGACTGCAAGCTCTGTTATGACTGCAAGTGGTAGAAAAATGCATTCATCTTAATGAGTTACAAGATAAAGAAACTGAGCTCTCTATCTTAACCTTTGTGGCTTTAAATATTCTACAAAAACATTAGCAAAAATGGAAGCTATAGCATTTCCATAATTATCACAGCTCTGCCTTTGTTCTTATAAAGATAGAATCCATACTTCAACTTGGAGTGCTTAATAATAGCAGCTGTCTTGTCTGTTCAACTGCGGTGTTAGGCCTTCCATAATTATTCATCTTCACTCACTCGATAGTGAGTGTTTCCTTGAAATATCTCAGGCACATCAGAAGATAGAATTTTAAAATCCTTTTAAGTGTTCTGCTATACATAACAATATTGAATTATGCATTAATAAACCAAATTTAATTGACTTAGAGGTGCATAAGCCCTAATTAACACTAAGCCTCAATACTAAAAACTGATTGCCACAAATCATCAGACACACAGAGATGTAGGCATAATGATTGGGCCATTAATGTACGAAGCTCTGCTGTCTGTTGGTCCCTAAAACTGCACACTTTGCTTTGTTCCCCTTGCTCTTCTTTTTCTCCTATTCACTCTCTGGTTTTCCTTTTCCTTATCTCTTATTTTTTTAAAAACAATTTACTTTGGAATACTTTTATATTTACAGAAGTGTGGCGTGGGGAATACAGAGACTCTACCTTTCACTTGGGCCTCTTTTTTTCCCCCCCTAAAGCTTATTAATGGGTGGCTGAAAGATATAGGGAAAACAAAAACCTATCCACAGAAAATGCAAATGGTACTCCATCTTTCTGGTACACATCAAGCTAATTACAATAATAAATAAAATATGAATATTGGGAATAAACAGGATAAATCATTCTCCATTATTAAGTCTGAGTGAACAGGCTGTTTCATAGTGAGAGATAATGTATGTACAAAAATGTACCGCCAACATAGCAGTGTGCTTTTTTATGATCGGTAAAAATTATGTTTCTGAGTGTTTACGTGTGCCAAGAGAGTGGTTCAAGAGATGAGAAAGGTCGTTTTATGGGCAAGGGTTTGGAGATGCTGGAGAGGATAATTGAGAGAGGGAGGTTTTATGATACAGCAGAGTGCAGCCAGAAGGTGTGTGCGTGCGCTCACGTGTGTGTGGTGGGGGCAGGGACAGCACGAGTGCAGATAGGTAAGCAGTTCTAGGATACTCTCAGAGTATTCATGCTAGAATTTGTAGACTTTTTAATGTTCTTTCATGTAAGAGGACATGTTCCAGGGATGATGCTGAGCTTAGGCCTCGCATTGTACATTATATGCTAAGTTTAGTCTATAAAATTGATCCTAATTTTTTAAAAAAGTTATTTTCTATTTTGTGCAATTATAAACATAATGCACAATTTTATTTTATAAGTGAAAAATAAAATAAAATTTATTAAGTTGTATAAATGTTTGCTATTAGATAACACTTTTAAAAGACTTTATTTATTTATTTTTAGAGAGAGGGGAAGGGAAGTAGAAAGAGAGGGAGAGACACATCAATGTGCGTTTGCCTCTCACACACCCCTCACTGGGGACCTGGCTCACAACCCAGGCATGGGAATTAAACCAGTGACCCTTTGGTTCGCAAGCTGGCACTCAATCCACTAAGCCACACCAGCCGGGGAGCCATTATATAAAATTTAAAAAATAATTCATAATGGCGGTGAGAAGAAATAACCTATCTTAAAGGGCCATTGTGTATGATTTTATTATCAACTTATTTTGTTAATTTTTTCCTAAATTATACTATATAATTGTTCTGAATTCTGTTTGGTGGTTGTATTTTATTTTTCTTTTAAGTCAATTTTATTTTAACATAAAATTGGGGCTCCAGATAGCCCACACAGAATACCATATATTTCTCTAAACCATATAAAATATTGTAGACCTGGCTGGTGTAGCTCAGTGGATTGAGCATAGGCCTGCAAACCAGAGGATAGCGGTTCAGTTCCCAGTCAGGGCACATGCTTGGGTTGCAGGCAGGTTCCCTGCAGGCCAATTCCCTGCAGGGGACGCATGAAAGACAACCATACATTGATGTTTCTCTCCCTCTCTCCTTCCCATCTAAAGATAAATAAATAAAATCTAAAAAAATATATTGTAGAAAATGTCTCTCACTGTGCAAAGAGAAACACCTAGACATAACCACTAGAAAGCATTAATGATATGGTTTCTAAGGTAGAAGATTTCTACAGACTCCCAAATACATGTTCTTCTTTGTCCTTCATTAAAGAACAGGAACTGTTTTATAGTTGCAATCTAAGAACTCTTGATGCCAACTATAACTCTTTTCTCACCCACACCATTTTCACTTACAGCTATAGCTTTTCTTTTCTTTCACAGTATCTATACCCATACTTCTTAAAGCTTATCAACCTTAACTTTATAAATGCAACACCTCGTACCATATTTAGTCAAAATATTTATTGACTAAAAAAAATAGTTTCTATTGTCAGGAGGGTGTATTAGTCAGTGTTCTTCAGAGAAACAGAATCGATAGGATATAATAGATATTTAGAAAAAGAAGATATTATGAGGGACTGTACTGCATGATTATTGAGGTGGGAAACTTCCATGATATGCCCTTGGCAAGCTGTAGGCCCAGGATAGCCAGTGGTACAGCCCCCTCCATGCCCAAATAATTGTAAACCAGGGGGGCCAATGGTGTGAGCCCCAGTCTGAGTCTGAGGACCCAAGAACCAGAAGTGCCAGCATCCAAGGACAGGAGAAGGTGTTTTTCCCAGCTCAAGTAGAGAGAGCAAATTCACCTTTTCTCCAACTGCGTATTCTACTCAGGCCCTGAGCAGATTGTATGATGACCACCTACCCTGGTCTGTGTGATCTTCTTTACTCAGTCTACCAAGGCAAATGCAAATCTACTCTGTAAGTACTCTCACAGTCACATCCAGAAATAATGTTTTGCCAGCATTCTGGGTATCTCTTAGCCCAGTCAAAGTGACCTGCGAAGTTAACCAGTGCCATAAATTCAGTGTTAAGCGTTGTCTGGAGAAACTGAAGCACTGTGGCAGCCTGTTCAAGGTTGCCAGAGTTGCCAAACTACTCCAAGAAGAAAGACTGGTCAGAACATCAGCCATGGTCCCACTCATAGCTATGCCTACAAAACATTTAAGAAATAGCAGTTACGTGCTTCTTACAAGTAAGTCTTCAGAAAGACACCTAGGACATAACAAAACCTACTTTTCTGGATTTTAGGAACCAGCCTCAAGTCTACTAGATGCTTGGAAGGAGGCATCACAGTGGCCATCTCAGTAGTTTGTTAGTAGCTATAGTGCATAACTTGTCCACGTAAACTCACTTATGTGAATATGTGAAATAAACATCACATGGCATTTTTAGGGAGAGAAGAGCGTATCATGAAAGAGCACGTCATCTAGAACAAGGTGTTGCAACTGCCAAAGTCTGGAAGCCTCTGGCTTATCAGGTTAAACTCTACTGCAACTTCAAGGTAGGAACAGATTAAAATTAAATTAAATAAGATAAATTGAAACAAAAAGATAAGAGTACATGAAATAAAGCAAAATAAAATAAAATAAAATAAGGCAATTTATACTACCTAATATAACTCAGGTCAAAAACACAACAATTTACTGAGAATCTGTGACTCTCCTAGTTTATAAGCCCCAGGAACATTTTAGAAAAATATTCAACCAGTGGTTCAAGATACTCATTTAGATTTAATAAATATCTATTTAGTGCTTATGATGTGCCAAGAACTATATGAGATGCTGGAGCTAAAATATTGGGTAAGACAACAAGTTTATAGAACTTATCTCACAGGAAAGCAAGATCATTAAACATAAATTATAAAGTAGGTGATTTTAGTTATGACAGAAATACTGGATTGGGTGGAAAAACATCGGAAGTGTGTACATTTGGGGTGTTAGGGAGAATCTCCCAAGCAAAGTGAGAGCTAAGCTGTGAACTAGACTATAGATGAAGTCTAGTAAGGCTGTGACAGCAGTATGATAGAGGGGAGAAAAAAAATCCAGGTAAAAAAAACAGCATGTGTAAACACTGTGGAGGCTGGGAGATGTGTATCTTTGACCTACATTTTTAGATACATAATGGCAACAGATGAGACTGGAGAGCTTATTCGGTCTTTATTTTCCATGTATTCTGTGGGAACCTAATAAGCGGTATAAAAAATAGTCAAATAAATTTAGCAAATGTGGGTCATCCCTCAGGACTTCTTAGAACCTCTGCTATGTTAATGAAAAAATCAAATAGGATTTAGGGAGCAGTATGTGATTTTTTGGTACATGTCCACTGAATTGTACCTATAGCGACCTTTTTTTAGTAAGTTATTGGTATGCATGTTCAACTCTGTGCAAAGTTCACAGTAGACAGGAACCATCTACCTTCCATAATGACTTTCACTTCACTCTTAAAGGAGTGTTTTTGTATACTGGGTGCACATTTTTAACACTTTGATGTATTCCACTACTCCAGATGCTTCTTTTATTTGGCAGCAAAAGCTACCCCACCACAAAATGAATGCATGAGTAAATAAATTTATAAATAAATGAGAGTACAGGCAGCATAATCCAAGAGCTGTATATCATCTTGACAGAAAATCAATTTACAGTGGGTCTGGAAATTTTTGTTTACTTCCAGATAATTCCAGTTTCTGTTGTCATCGGGATGGTGAAAAGAGAGCTGTGCCAGTTTCTCATCTCAGAAAACCCTTATGGGCCATGACAAGTTATTTGCAATTGCATTCATTCAAATTCTAATTCTGCCCAAACACAGTTGACAGGCTGCAGACAGGCAAGTGATAGGAAGTACAAATACATTCAATATATGATTATTTATTGATCTGCAAAGTGCATTCTATTTCGATTAGTACAAGAACAAAGACATGAATGTGTTGTAAGCTCATAATAATCGGGAACAGTAAGGACAAGAACATCTCCCTGGCATGTGTCAGAGTTTAAATGTTATTACTAGAAGAGTAAGACATTTTTTATTTTAATTTCTTTTAAAACATGGATGTTTAAAAGTTATTGGTTTTTGTTTTTATACCTATATACATATTCAAGAAGCTCCTTTAAAAATATTCATTACCACCTCAGCCACTGTACAGGTACTTTATTATTAGTGTTTAAAATGCATGAATTAAAATTAAAAACATACTCACTTAAAAATTAGTGTTTTTAATTTAAATTAGCAAAATGTCCATTCAATTCTTCCACTTATTTTGAAAGTGGAGACCTACACTGTGTTTTAAGCACAGCTGTCCTTGGATGGTTGTTGAAATAGCTCTGCCTGTGACACATGGCTGAATGGTGCCATCGTGGTCCAGGCTGTGAGGCAGAACTCCAGCAGTGTCTCATATTCTCATAGGTAGGTACAGTACCCTACCCACTTACATCTACAAGAACAAATTAAAATAACCTATGTGTCCTTATTTACCATTAGATCAGTCCCAAACATGAAAATGTTCAAGAAAGCTTACACGACAAGCTTATTCTGGGTCTCCATGCCTAAATATTCTCTTCTAGTAAGTCTGAATTAGGTTCCAAGACTTTTTATTTCTAGCAGCATTTTAGGTGGTTCTAAAACAAATGTTCCTTCAGCTTAGAGATTTTGTCTAGGCATTCCAGTACCTGGTACCTATTGGGTGCTTAAAAATCTTCTTTTAAACCAAACTGAATGCAAAAAAACTAAAATGTGATTGGGTATGAATATGGCTGTGTTAGTCTGAACAGGCTGGATTATGCACCAGGAAGAAACGCCACTGAAGTCTCAGTTGTTAACAGGACTATTTATCATTTTTATGGTCCTGGCCTCTCTCCAAGGGCAATTAGTGTCCATGAAGAACACTCAGGAATCCAGGCTGAAAAACACATTAGCATTATAGCACTTCAGCTTGTAGCTGCATACTCTGGCTGTAGTATGACTTTTGAATTCACCATAGAAGGGAAAGGGCATATGGAATGGTTTCCCCTACCAAGTGGGGTTCTGCCTTGGAATTAATGCAGTCAGTTTATGCCCAGTCCAGTAGCCAGCATGCTATCCACGAACTGAAAAGTGGTTGGAGTGCGTGACATGCTGATGTCCTCAGAAAGAGGGGACAACTGATTGTGATAAGCAATCATCACAATCAGTGATGAACATCTAGGAATAGGCTATCAAAGTCATTACTTTATCTATTTTTTGACTTTTTTAGTAATGCTCAAATACCATTCATGGACTCTTCTACTTCAGCATATCTGACATTGTCCCCAAATGTAACACAACATATACATTGTATTTATTGAAGAGTCAATGAATGTCAAGATCACAAAATGAGCATATCTTTATAGATATCCCCACATGATATAAAATATTGAGGCCTGAGTTCTAGAGGGTTGAAACTGTATTTAGAAACTTTAACACAGCAGAAAAGATCTCCAAGAGCATGCCATTTGTAGTTAGATACTTACAAAACACTTGTAGATTTAACCCAAATGATTGCTAATTCTTCCATGGTTGAGGTTAGTATTGTATGGATTGGAAACTATCTGATACGTTTGCAATATATCCAAAGAAAAAGTAGAAAAGGGCTCCTGTGTAATCACTTCTACATAGGAATAGAATAGAGATCCATTAGACAGTTAAAACTAGTAACACCCAGAAGAGTCAGAAAGTCAAGCTGTAACAGAGGTCTGATGACCAAGGATTTAAAGAAGACACATTCATCCAGGTAGGTAAGAGGGACAGAGCCATAGAGTTGGGCAGAGATGCAGCGTGGTGCAGAGAGATGGCAGTGGTGGCAGAATGGGTGGTCACACATTCATGAGTGTTGGATAAAAATAGGGAAGGATACCTTGGGAGTGAGCAATCCCAGCCCCAGGCAAGACTGCATAGCTCAGTGTCCCAGCACAAGGAAGATAAATCTCCATAATATCTGGCTGTAAAAACCAATGGGGGTTGGGGTAGAGAAAGAAATTGCTGGATTTTCAGAAGACTCTGCTTAAAGGATCCACACAAAGTTTAGACATATGCAGACCCACCACCTCTGGGATTAAGCATGACAAAAAGAGCTGGAAGGGCATCATTGCAAAGGGCAGGTGCCAGATAAATCTCCATAAGCCAGGCAGCAGCATTTTCCCCTTTCTGAGACCACCCCCAACACAGAACCACAAAGCCTTGAAGTGGGTGGCCCTGAGCTGGTAATTACCTAAGGTTCTGCCCCACATAATTGCAGGTGCCTTTTCTAGAATAGACAGTGCTACTAAGACAGGGAGTCAAAGCAGCTCTACCTGATACATAGAAACAAACACAGGGAGGCTGCCAAAATGCGGAGACAAAGAAATACGGCCCAAGTTAAAGAACAGAACAAAACCCCCCAAAAGAATTAAATGAAATAGATATAAACAACCTATCAGATGCAGAGTTCAAAACACTGGTGATCAGGATGCTCAAAGAACTCACTGATCACGGTAACAAAATAAAAAAGACCCAGGAACAAATGTAGGTTACACTAAGTGAAATACAGAAAACTTTATGGGGAGACAACACTGGAGGAGATGAAGCCAGGATTCAAATCAATGATTTGGAACATAAAGAAGAAATAAGCCTTCAGTCAGAACAGAAAGAAGAAAAAAGAATTCCAAAAAATGAGGATAGAATAATGAGCCTCTGGAACGCCTCCAAATGTACCAAAATCCGAATCATAAGCGTTTTAGAAAGAAAAGAGGAAGACCAAAAATTGAAACCTTGTTTGAAAAAAATAATGAATGAGAGCTTCCCTAATTTGGTGAATGAAACAGATATACAAGTCCAGAAAGCACAGAGAATCCCAAATAAGATGGACACAAAGAAGACCACACCAACATGCATCATAATCAAAATGCCAAAGGTTAAAGATAAAGAGAGAATCTTTAAAGCAGCAAGAGATAATCAGAAAGTTAACTACAAAGGAGTTCCCATAAGACTGTCAGCTGATTTCTCAAAAGAAACCTTGCTGGCAACAAGAGACTGGAAAAAAGTATTTAAAGTGATATAAAGCAGGGACACACAACCTAGATTACTCTCTTCAGAAAAGCTATTATTTAGAATTGAAGGGCATATAAAGTGCTTCCCAGACAAAGTTAAGCTAAAGGAGTCCACTGTCACCAAGCCATTATTATATGAAATGTTAAAGGGGTTTATTTTAAAAAAAAGAAGATCAAAACTATGAACATTAAGATGGCAACCAATTCACAGCTATCGCCAAATGAATTTTAAATAACAAACTAAGCAAACAAGCAGAACAGGAACAGAATCATAGATGTGGAGATCATTTGGAGGGTATTCAGCTGGGTGGGGGAAGAGGGACAATGGGGGGAATGATACACAGATTAAGAAGCATAATTGGTAGGTACAAAATAGACAGGGGGATGTTAAGAATAGTACAGGAAATGGAGAAACTGAAGAATTTATATGCACAATCCATGGACATGAACTAAGTTAAGACAGATTACTGGAGTGAATGGGGGTACTGGGTGGAGGTGGGGCAAAGGGGGAAAGATTGAGGTAACTGTAATAGCATAATCAATAAAATACACTAAAAATAATTAAAAAATACAAACCAATAGTTAAACTAGTTGTTAAAGATCAGTCAAAAGGCTGAATGTGGGAGGAGGGGGTGGGCAGGGGGAAATAGTGGGGAAAAGTGGGGACACTTGTAATTGAACAACAATAAAAATAAATAAAAACCCTAAAAAAATCTAGAAAAAAGATCCATGGTGGTAGCAGAGTAGGTGGAGTTATAATCATCTCATCCCAGGACCAAATAAAATTACAACTAAAATATGGAGCAAGCAACCTGGATAACTAAGTGAAGACAAGCTGAAGGGAAGTCTTATAACCAAGGCTATATAGAAGAAGTGTCATCAAGACTGTTAGGAAGGGCAGAGATGTGGAAAAGGCTGGTCCTACTCCCACGGGTGGCAGCTGAGATTCCAGAGTGTTATCTCAACTGATGGGGTTCCCCCTTAGAAATGTGAGATATCTACCCTAATCCAGACTCCTCAGGCCAAAGCACCAGACCTGAGAAGTTATCCAAATAACGTTCTGCCAACCCAAGGAAGACAGGAGTCTGCTGGAGACACAGATGCCCCCTTTAAGGGCCAACACATGAATTCTCATTTGCAACCCCTTATCCTGGACTCTGGTAGAAGGAAGGCAGAGCTGGCTAGAGTCTTGTGAGAGAGACTGAGGTTTTTGGCTCTGAGGATAGAGCTCAAGGGACAGCCACCAGGATCCCTTTGCTGAATCACTCTCCCACACCACAGACACCACCTTTCTTAGAGATGGCATCTTTCCCTTCCATATGGCATCGGCCTGCAGGAAAGCAATAGCCCCACCCTCAGTTTCCCTGCTGACCTACTGTGCAGAACTTGGGTACTGCTGAAGAGTTATCTGTCTGGGTTGCATTATGAAGGTCTGGGAGAACTCAGGGGGTATCAGTGACTGACTTGTGTCAATTTGGGGCAGGAATCATTCCCCCCACTTCACTTTGAGTCTGAATAGTGACTTCCTCTCACAGGACATTCATGACCCCTTTCTCCTGGCTCCCAGCAGCTCCACTCTACCAACTCCTGGTAGTGCCATCCTGATGAGGTCTGTAGAAAATGCAGAACAGATTGAGGTGTGTGGCTCTGGGGCAAATACCATTTCTCTTTCCTTTCCCTCAAGCCTTTTGGGCATCTCCCTCTCATAGGAGATCCACTAGTCCCATCTGTCCAACTCCAAGTGACCCTGCCTTGCTGAGATTGAGCTCCTGTCAATCCCATATGGGACTGACTGAGTTGGTTGGCTCTAGAGTCTAGACCAAGAGCTGGGTCTAGTCTGCTGAAGGAAGAAAAGAGTGCTCAAGGAAGTTAATGAGAACCACAAAGGAGAAAAAAAATGGCATAAAAGCCATGAAAAAGAACCAGTTAGAAATAAAGAATATAATATCTGAAATGAAAACTACACTAGAAGGAAGAATAGACTAGTAGGTTAAATAAACAGAGGATTAAATCAGCAATTGGGAAGACAAGGTAGCAAAAAGCACCCAATCAAAGCAGCATAAAGAAAAATATTTTTTAAAATGAGGATAGTTTAAGAGACCTTTGAGAAATCATAAAGATTTTTATTTAAGATTTTATTTATTTATTTTCATAGAAAAGGGAAGAGAGGGAGAAAAAGAGAGAGAGAAACATTGAGGTATGGCTGCCTCTTGCACATCCCATACTGAGGACCTGGCCCACGACCCAGGAATTTGCCCTGACTGGGATTTGGACCAGTGTGCTGACTGGGATCAAACTGGTGACACTTTGGTTCACAGGCCTGCACTCAATCCACTGAGCCACACCAGCCAGGGTGGAAAACATGAAATTTAACAGCATCTGCATCATAGTGGTATCAGGAGGGGAAGAGGAAGAGCAAGGAATTGAGAGCCTGTTTGAAGGAATAATGACTGAAAATTTCCCTAACCTGGTGAAGGAAAAAGACACACAAGTCCAAGAAGCACTGAGAGTCCCAACAAGATGAACCCAAAGAGGCCCAGACTGAGGCATATTATAATTTAATGGTGAAAGTTAAAGACAGAGAAAATCTTCAAAGCAGCAAAGAAAGACTGTCAGCTGATTTCTCAACAGAAATATTTCAGGCTAGAAGGAATTAGCATGAAATATTCAAAGTGAGGAAAAGCGTGACCCTACAACCAAGACAGGTTTTACCAGCAAAGCTACCATTTAAGATTGAAGGAGAAATGAAAAATTTCCCAGACAAGAAAAAGCTAAAGGAGCTCATTACCTGAAAACCAGTATTATATGAAATGTTAAAGTGTTTACGTGAAAAAGACAAGGAGGAGAAGGAGGAAGAGGAGGATGCGGAGAAGGAGGAGGAAGAAGAAGAAGAAGAAGAAGAAGAAGATCAGCCGCAATGTTAAAAGACTAAAATGACAATAAGTACATGTCTATCAATAATCACTTTAATTGTAAAGGGCTTATATGCTCCAATCAAAAGAAATATGGTAGAAGAATGGATAAGAAAACAAGAACCATATATATACTGCGTACAAGAGACCCATCTCAGAACAGAAGAGACATACAGACTAAAACTAAAGAGATGAGGGGGATATTTCATGAAAACAGAATAAAAACAGAGCTGGGGAAACAATACTTATTTCTGGCAAAATAGACATTAAAACATACATTATAACAAGAGACAAAGAAGGACACTACATAATGATAAAGGAAACAATCCAACAAGAGGATATAACTTTTATAAACATTTATGTACCCAACATAGGAGCACCTAATTATATAAGGCAAACTTTAAAAGACATAAAGCGAGAGATTGACAGTAATACAGTCATAGTAGAGGGTTCTAAAACCCCATTGACATCAATGGATATATCCTCCAGACATAAAATCAACAAGGATAAGATGACCTTAAATGACACACTAGATCAGATGTACTTAATTGATAGCTCCAGAGTAGTTCACCTTGAAGCAGCAGAATATACATTCTTTTGAAGTGCATGTGAAACATTTTCTAAGATAGACTGCATGTTAGGACACAAAACAAGTATTGATAATTTTAAAAATATTGAAATCATGTCAAGCATCTTCTCTGACTACAATGGAATGAAACTAGAAATCAATCACAAGAAAAAAATAACCCTAAAAATATACAAAGACATGAAGTCTAAATAATATATTGCTAAACAACTAATGAGTTAACAATAAGATCAGGAAAAAATCAAAAGATACCTTGAAACAAATACAAATGAGAATATATCAACCCAAAATCTATGGGACAGAGTGATAGCAGTTCTATGAGGAAAAGGCATAGATAGCATTACACATGGCTATGGCTTTTGCTCTTATCTCAAGAAACAAGAAAGATCTCAAGAAAAAGGAGAGAAGCACAAAATCTTACCCCTTGTGACAACATGGATAGACCTGGAGAGTATTGTGCTAAGTGAAATAAGCCCATCAGGGAAAGACAAGTGTTATATGGTTTCATTTGTATGTGAATTCTAACGAACAAAATAAACTAACAAACAAAATAGAAGTAGACTCATAGATACAGGGAAGAGACTGATCACTGTCAGAGGGGGTTGAGAGGGTGGGGGGAAAGGTGAAGGAATTAAAACAAAAAACTTCGTAGACACAGATGACAGTATGGTGATTACTAGAGGAAAGGGAAGTAGGGGAGATAAAGGAGGCAAAGAGGGGGTTAAATGGTGATGGAAGGAGACACAACTTGGAGTGGTGAACACAATACAATATACAGATGATATACTATAGAATGTATACCTTAAATTTATAGAATATTATTAACCAATGTTACCCCATAAAGTTGAATAAAAATAAAAAAATACAAATTAAATCAATAAATATCTAAAACCCACAAGTTTTTTCTTACTATATGAAGATTATAACAACTAATTATTCACTCAGCTTAAAACAATATGTTCCCCACCAACCAGAGTTTTAAGTAAATGATTAAAAATATTTAAGTGTTACAAATGCCACATATATTCTTAAAATTCAAACAAATTAAAGAGGACAGTTGAAAATCTCTTCTCACCTTCTCTTTTCCAAATCCCAGATATTGAAATCTTATTTCTTCATTTATAACCTTCCAACCTTTTCATATATTTATGCAAATATGCACCTACAAGCAAGCACTAGCACTTATATTGTTACCCACTTATGTATAAACATATATTGGTCACATCAAATAAAATGAAAATAGTGGAGGATCAATATTTCCCTACTTTTATTGCTGGTACCAAAGCATCTAAAACTGACATAAATGCTGCCCTGGATGGTGTTGCTCAGTGGGCTGACAACTGGCCTAAAAAGCAAAGGGTCGCCTGTTTAATTCCCAGTCAAGGCACATGCTTGGGTAACAGGCCAGGTCCCCAGTAGGGGATGAGCAAGAGGCACACATTGATATTTCTCTCCCTTTCTCCCTCCCCTCCCTTCTCTCCAGAAGTAAATAAATAAAATATTAAAAAAATAAAAACAATATAGATATTTATTTGATCACCAAATAAATATAAGATCTTAAGTTAACAATACATCTTAAACAGTTCCTCATGTAAGTTTCATTCGTTTTAATGGCAGTAGAGTATTCCATAATGCAAATACACCATGATACTTCAAATTATCTTCTATTGATGGATACTGAAATTTTTTCAATTACAAACACTTGAGAAATAAACATTCTCATACATGAAATTTGTTCTCTCAGGTGAATATCTATAGAGGATAGATTCTTGGAAATTGAATGTTTAACTCACAGTCATGAATGTTTTAAATTTTGATAGACACAAGTAAAATGATTCTTTACCTTTTTGGGAGAAATCACAGAACACTTAACAATCTGATGAAAGTCAATGTATCAGCTGCCAGTAAATTATACAAACGTCCGAATAATTGCAGAAGTGTCTGGGCATAACTCCTATGTTAATAACCCTGGCTTTCAAGTGTTACATTAACTATCGAGGTTGATTTTTTTGTCATAAATAATCTACAGTTTTAGTTGCAACATGATCTGCCAACTTTCCTTCAGAAAAACAGATGGTCTTTGAAAGGAGAATTACATCTAATTTCTGTCATGCAAACTTTAAGCTCAGTTTATCCAATTTCAAAAGGAAATATTTCAGTTTCAATACAGTAGTATGACCATAAGAACTCCCACACTCCGTCATATTAAAATCCTGAGTTAAGCCATAATTTTCTTATTTCTGTTCTTGAATTTCCCTAACTGCTCCAGTCACAATGATATTAGCAATATTTTTAAGAAAAGGAGAAGACAGTCTGTTTTCAGTGAGATTGCATCAGGTTGGACTAACTTTTGCCCAGCCCAAATGTGAATATTTCACTGAGTCATGAAGGAGAACTCCAAGTGAAGACAGTTACTAATAGTGAGGAGGATGCTTGGTCAGCAGCCGGGCAGAACCCAATCTCCCAGTGACCAATGGGGAACTCAGAAATTACTGTTTTGTAATTCTGAGTCAAAACAGGAAACAGTAAGGTGCCTGGGACACCAGCATCAGTCCATCCCCTCCACATGCATACCCAGTTTCTTCTGTTCTCTAAGCTAGTTAATTTTTCTTAAAGGAACAAAAAATTAGTTTAATTAGTAGTCCTTTTCCAGTTTCAGAGAGAACAAGACTGAGTTAGGAAGCTCAGAGAGTGCCAAAGAAGTTGGACCCAAGAAGGAACACACCAAGGCACATCATAATTACATTAGCCAAGACTAAAATGAAGGAGAGAATCCTAGAAGCAGCAAGGGATAAGGGGACAGTCACCTACAAAGGAGTACCCATCAGACTGTCAGCGGATTTCTCAAAAGAGACCTTACAGGCAAGAAGGGGCTGGAAAGAAGTATTCCAAGTCATGAAATCCAAAGACCTACAGCCAAGATTGCTTTATCCAGCAAAACTTTCATTTAGAATGGAAGGACAGATAAAGTGCTTCTCAGACAAGGTCAAGTTCAAGGAGTTCATCATCAACAAGCCCTTATTATATGAAATGCTAAAGGGACTTATATAAGAAAGAGATGATGAAAAATATCAACAGTGAAAGGACAGCAAACACACAGTTATTAACAACCACACCTAAAACAAAAGCAAACCAAGAGGACAGCTAGATCAGGAGTGGAACCATAGAAATGAAGAACACATGGAGGGTTAGAAACAGGGGGGTGGGAGGAGGAGAAGGGGGGAGAAGGCACAGAAAATGGCATAGATGGTAGGTAGAAAATAGATAGGGGGGAGGGCGAGAATAGTGGGGGAAATATAGAATCTAAAGAAGTTGAAACACGTGGTTATAAACTAAGGGGGGAGAAGGGTGAGGGAGGGAGTGTGCAGGTGGAGGGGAATGAAGGGGGGAATAGAACAACTGTAATGGTATAATCAATAAACTATATTAAAAAAAAGACTGAGTTAGAATAAGGGTTGTAAGTTTCAGGGGCCTTCAGGAGGAAAGATGAATTTCATTAAAGGACTGTGACAGATTTACATAAGGAAAAAAGTGCTCTTGATTTACTCAGGTGTAAGTGACAGAAGCCTTTCTTCATTCACCTGTGAACGAGGAACATTTGGATATTGCAGAGAACCAACACTGACATCTTCACGCAGTGGAATCTCTTGGCTGGGCTCATTTCCTGGCTCCTGTGTTTGCACAGCACAGTTTCAAAGACAGTGTGAAGCCAACACGCTTAAAATTCTTGGTCTCTATCAAAACAAATCTGCCATTTCCTGCTTGTCTTTCAGTGAAGATCAATTACAGTGATGAATTTGAAACTTAATAAAGAATAAAACCTATGCCTGTGTATAGATCATTCCTAAGAACTAACACTCGCCTATTTTATAGTAGATGCTATAGTACAAAAACCTTGAAATCCACAATTAATTGAGTAAAAATTTTATGAGGCTTGAGTTTTTACTAAAGAGAAAATGTGTGTGATTTCTCTCTTTATTGCCCTTTAAGAAATCAAATTGAAGTTCAACTCAGGAGCAAACAGATAAATGCTAATAAAATGTCTAACCTAGACCCTTATTATGCAAAATATGTTTTTGGCAAAAATAGCAGCAGCATCATAGGAGAGCTGACTAGAAATGTCGAATCTAGAGATCTATTTGAGAACCACCCATTGTTGATATACATTTTTAGAAGATTCCCAGGTAATTTGGGACATTTTACATACATTAAAGTTGAAGAAACACTGATCCAGGCCACCACTGTGAAGTTACCTAGAAACACATAATGGTTCATCCCTTATAATACACCATTTTGTGATTAATGCTAGCTACCAGGTGTATTTATAGCCCTCAAAATTATAGCACTCCAAGTTAATTCTCTGAACAGGACAGGTATGGAAGAAATGCCCTTGGGGAAATCTAATCAGAATGTGAAATAGACAACCAAGTTCTTCATAGCTGTGTTAAGATGCGTGTGCAGGAAACATTACTGCGTAAAGACCAGATAAGGCCAGGAGTAGAACTCAACTAGAACCAGAAGTTTTAGTTGCCTCAAAAAAGGGGCTCAAAATAATAAAAAAATAGACTCACTTTATTTTCTCTCAATATATTTATGTTGCTAATTTGGTTTAATTGCTATTAAAATTATTAATCTTTAATAACTTTTATAAATTTAGTCACAAAATAATACAATGATTTTGTTGTTGTTTTTCTTTCTAAATAGAGGCTCTAAAAAAGTAATACTAAAACTTCTTTCATATAGTCAATACATATTATTCAATATCAGTTTACTACTTTAGGTATTTGAGATACAAGCAGTGTAAAAAAAGAAAGTCTACCTTTATGGGTCTTACATTCTTGTGTGTAAACATGGCAATACATATAAAAAATAATAGTAAGTTATACAGCAGGTTGGAAGTGGTGAATGCCATAAATAGCAGGTTTGCGAGTGAGCGAGGGTTGCAATTTTCAATAGGAAGGTCAGCCATGAAGGCCCTGGTGGGACAACGCTTGAAAGAAGTGAGAAAAGCAGGAGAGAGCAAGAAAGGCCCATTTTCTTGACTAGTGGATAAATGCCAATTACTTCCATGTATTCACTATTTTCTACATTTAAGGAAGAGCAAGGGAGAAAAGCACTCTTTTAATAACTTGTAATGTGATGGAGCATCCTCTGCTTTGACAATAGAGGACCTTGCTGTATGATTTTGTTTATCATTCTTCCAGGTGAGTCATACTCAGCCGGTGGTGAACTCAGATTTTATTTTACAGCTGCACCTCATACACAAAAGTAAGAATTTTATTTTAAATGTAATTACATCTACAAATTGAATACATGACAATAACTTTATTATGTGCTTACAATGTATGAAACTTTTTGATTTAGGAAGGAGATAAAAAGAAAGCTGGGTGCGAGGAATCAATCTCCGTGATTAGAGAGCTGTGCTGATGATGCAGGCAAGAATGGAAACCAAAGTCATAACTTTCTACCAGAGTGCTCCCCCCAATCTGTGCTCAGGGCATTCCGCTAGACACCTGTAATCTCTAATTTTTGTACAGGTTTATTTATAGAATGGACTATGCTAATTTATTACTATAGACTTCAAACAGTGTCAACAAACACATAACAACAATATACCACATAGACAGCTAAGTAACCATTTCATGACAGCTTAATACTTAAACCAAAATGAGACTTTAAGGTACTAAAATAATTGTATTCACAATAAATTTTTATCAGTTTTTTTAACCTACATCTACTATCATGTCACATACGTGTAATTATTTTCACTGATTGAATCCTTCCTATGGGTTAGAGACAGTATTGTGTATTCCAATATATATAATTCCAAGTGTGTATATATATATATATACTATATATATATTATATATATAAAGTGTGTATATATATTATATATATAATATATATATATTCCAAATATATAATTGCATTTCATCTTCATTTTAGAGATGAAAGCTTAGACCTGCACAGGTTAAGTAGGATCTGTGTTCTTAAGTTCCACAAAGAATGGTGTGTCTTAATCCCTTGTTGAGAGCCCAAGAAATTTCTAAGGAGATTTTCTAAGGAATTTCTAAGCTTTTTAAGGAACTACTTATGTTACTCAGTGCAGGAAAGTTAAGAAATAACCCATCAGAATGAGGTAACTCTAAGGGGTGGAGGAGGAGTGACTGTCTTGGACGACGAGAGCTGGGAAGCCAGGACAATACCAATTCTGCCTCTGGAAAGAGGGTTCAGAAACCAACCACATCATGTGTGAATACAGATCTGCCATTGCTGCGTGCCAAGCCCCCAGCAGAGGACCTGGACTGTCTGGGTGACATCTATATAAATTCATCCTTGCTGGGAGGCAGTGGCAAAAATTTCCTCTCTCAGGGTCTGAAATGAATCTTAATCTCCCTGGTGATCATAAGTAGCTGGCAAACTGAGATGAAAAAGGAGACTAAAAAATCAAACAGTACTATGTGTAGTTTTAAGTACAAGAAGCTATTGCTAACGGAGACCCTGAGTCATCAAGAATACATTTAAGGAACTAGAGACGTGTGCAGTGAATGAGAAAGCCTTTCATTTAAATTGTTACACTAAACGTCTGGGCACTCGATCTGGCATGTTTTGTGAGCCCTTTTGGAGGATGCACTTTATGTGGAATTCTCTTTTCCTGACAACCCGAGATAGATCAGGCATAGCTGTGATAATGCTCATCTCCATGCATTATAATGAGGCTGCCATGGCAACTCTAAAAGTCAATTTTAAAATGTGCAATTTTAAAAGTTCATTTCTTACAAAAAGATTAGCACAGCTGTAACACTCATGATAATCTAATGAGACTTGAAAAGAACACTTGGGCAAAAATAAAAGGGACTGCTCAGATTTCCCAATTGCCCAGCTCTTCGGAGAATGACGTGGTCTACCCATGACTTCCCTAATCAATGAAACAAGGGGACCTTAGGTCAGAAACTTAATTAAATTTTGATGTGTATAACCCAGCAGTAGAATTCATTCAGCTCCCACTTAGCTCAGGATGCTTGCTAAGTAGATCACAGAAACACTTGCATAGAAAATTTTATGTACTTGTCATTTTCATAATTTAAGGAGCTAAGTATAATAAATGTCCTAGGATTAGTTTTTTTAGGAAAGGTTGACTGTACCTTTTATGGCTGGTCACAGAAATCCAGATTGAAAAGGAAACAAACAGGACACATGGGAATTGGGTGTATTACCAAAGTAAAACCCTCCATCCTCAGCCCCATCCACCAGCAGCTTTATGAGGGGAAAAAACATAAATCAGCGCTAAAGGCCTCTGTACCTTGTTATGGCAAACATTTATCTTCTTTTTCTAAGGGACATTGTAACTTTGTAAAGCTAATTGTTTTCTGGAGTCTAAGTCATGTGGGGCTGATGTAGAGAGATGGCATGCTTAAGAAGCTCTTGTTATCGTGGGACTTCATGAGAACCGGAAGCATACACTCCTGGAGGCGTGATCTGATGAGTTCTTAAAGTGGCATCTTTAGTTGGAAGGTATATTTCAGCATTTTCCTTGAAGGAAGGCTTACAACTTAGGATCAAGGCCCTGGCTACAAATTCAAATAGGTCAAATTTAATAAATCTTCATTAAAAGAAGGCTTCTGCTAATAAAAAAGAAAATCTATGTGTAGCATTTCACATTGCTCAGAAAACAGTCCTATAAAATTTAGGTAGTAATTAAACTCACAACTGCTTTTCAAAAAACTAAGCTACATGGTCCAGGAGTCACAGAATTTCATTTCCCCACTTAGCCTTGCTTTATAAAACCCTCAAAAGTGATTTTATCATCAGTTTTACCAATTTAGTTAAAACAAAGGACAGCAAAATTCTTAGACTGATATCATCCACCATTCATACACGCATGACTGCCTCTGTAGTCAGTTGAACTAGTTGAACATCTTGTGGAGAAACCAATAGAAATATTTTAAGTCAACTGTTTTGACTTCATGTCAAACCAGCCTTGCCATCAAAATGTTATTTTGGCCCTCTCAACGATTTTAAGACATGCTGGTAGCAGTGGGACCAATTTCCTTGAAGCTAATTATGTAGCACATAGTGAAAGTGAACTTGAGAATCAAATTAGATCAGACAGTCTGATAGACTTACAGATCTATTTGGTTGTCAAAGGACCAAGAATGCTAGCTCAGGCTTCTACCCTGAGAATCCTGGAAGAATGCATTCTACCTCACACATGTGTGACGAGTCTTTTGAGGGTGTCCTAGTTTCTCTGTGTGCTCCCCGACTTCCATAATGTGAACATGGACCCTATGGAAAGTCCTGTTTGGCAGGTGGAAGCAAGAACCAATGAAGTCAGGGCCATCGCCATTTCTGTGCCTCATTTAATACAGAATTTGATAATGGTGGAGAAACTTTATCCCAAGATTTTATAATTAATGATAATTATCTGGTTCTAGATTGTGGTTTAAGCACTGGGCCACAGACTTCCTACTTTGTGAGAGCTCACTGGTAAGTGAACAGATCACTGCTAAAGTGATGGAAACAGACCCTCTTTTTACTCAGCTACTCACATTCATCCATCACCTGGCACCTCGCTTTTCCATTCAGTCTGAAGCTTATCCAAATTTTATACTTATTTACCTTTGACCAAACCATTGCCTACTCAATTTTATCAAGAGATCTTACAACTTATCCTATCTACTAAAAAGAAAAAACAGACGTGCATATCATAGATTTCCTTAATTTCTGCCTCCTGCACCTCAAAATTTATATCTTGGACTAACTTGATTCAGTTCCTTTCCTTTGATGCTATCCCTGTCCTTGCAAGACTATTACTCATTTTTAAAGTGTTGTCCCTCATGCCTATGATCCAGATGACTTGTAATCCATGGACATGGCTGGCTGTTCCACATTTCAGTGCTGCTCTGCACTCTCCCACTCAGCCTAGAGCATTCTTTCACATTTCCCCTGAAGGAACCCTATTAGTCAAATTTACAAACCCATTTTCTGCTTCTTCTACATCCTTCTTCCTCTCTTACCTTTCTTTCATGTATCTTTGATTTCTTTGCCTCCACTGAGTTGAGCCTTCAAATTGGTGTAAGTCATCCTAATGACAAAAGTGAAAAAAAAAAAGCTCTTTAATGTCATTCAGTCATCAAATTAATACAACCTTCTCTTTCCTTTATATCTTTGAAAGATGTATGCTCATTAGCTCTACTTTCTTTAAAAATATATTACTTAAGTCTTTCAAATTATAAAATGAATATAGAAATGTTGAGGAAATTCTTAAAAGTTGTAAGAAAAGAAATAAAACCCACTCACAATCCAACCACATAGAGAAAAATGCTGAGATGATAGAAAGCAGTATATTATTGGCTTCAGTGAGTAGCCCGCAGAGTTAGACTCAAGGTTTAAGTCCTAGGTCCATCACACATCAGGTGTGCGATATTAGCCATGTAACTTTAGCTCTTTGTGCCTGCATTTCTTTGGGGGCAAAATATACAACTGCAGCCCCTTGGGGAGTTGCTGTGAAAATTAATGCAAGTACATACAAGAGACATAATAAGTTGCATTAGTAAATAAGCAATAAATGTTCGTATTTTTTAATAGTTGATGTGTATATTGCTAGTCTTTGCACATATCCTTAATTTGATTTTTATTCAAGAGCTTGCCATTCAAGTCATTTAACAACTTGGTTTTCTCACTGACAGTATTGTGTGTCTCAGTTTCCTAAGCTTTTATTTACCTTATAGACACCAATGCTGCATTTAAGACACTTGGTCAAAAGCAAACAAGGATCTCTAACAATGCCATGAGCTTGTCCCCAGTTCTCATTCTTGCTGAGGTTTTTAACACTATACACCTTCCCTTATTGGAATTCCTTTCTTCCCTCCAGTGGCACTATTATCCTTTTGTACACTTCCACATGTCCTCATCTCCTATGAGATGTGTGCCTTCTGCTGTGAAACCACCAAACACTGTCGGTCCTTCTCCAGGGCACCAAAGGCAGGGTTCTTATTTCATGCTCTACTTTTTCCCTTACATATATCATATACCCTTCAAACCTAAGATTTTCAAAACTGATCTTGTTTTCTTAAAACAAAAATATGACTCCATTGTTTATCTAATAAATTAATGGTATTACAACCTACACAGCCAGATACGTTTTTTTAAAACTGTTTCATTTCCCTTGAGGCTGTCCTCACTCAAAGTACCTTACTTTTCATAAAACGTATTTACATCCTCCACACTTCAGAACCCACATCCCAAATCTGTTCTTACTCACACAGTTCTTGTTTCAACTGGTACTGAAATCTACCTGGCTTCCCCAGCCACAAATATCGGAGTTGTCCTCAATTCCTAACCCTGCTACTTCTTCCACACCTGCAACCATGACTTCCTGCCACTGTGACCTCCTTCCTGCCAGTTTTTGTCTCAGGCCCTCCACTTCCCTGCCTACATTATTGAAATGGCCTCTGGTCATAGTTTGAATACTGTTTTACATGAATGCATGTCCACTTGGAACCTCAGGATTTGCCTTTATTTGGAAATAGGGTCTTGGAAAATGTGCAAAAGTAAGAATTGACACGAGGTCATACTACTGGATTAGGGTGAAAGTGTCCAATAAGAGACAGAAAGACACATAGAGATACAAACAAGGAAGAAGTCCATGCAAAATGGAGGCAGAGATGGGAGTAAGGCTGCCACATGCAAAGAAATGTCAGGAGCCACTAGACTCTGGAGGAAGCAGGGAAGGACCGTGCCCTAGAGACTTCAGAGGGAATGTGGCCCTACTGACACCTTGATTCTGAAGCGATAAAGCTTATGGTAATTTGTTATGGCACTACTGGGAAACTAATATATCTCCCACACAGTTTTCTCGTAAATCCATCCTCTGTGCTTCTGCTGGAACAATCAGGCCCATCCCATGTCTCTGATTAATGTTTTCCACTAAAATAAAAACAAGACTCTTCCCAACCTGGCTTCTCTTCCTTGATTTGTACTCTAGTGCAAGGGACCACCTGTGACCCTGGAACACAAGTTCTGTTCACGTCTGAGTGGCCTCCTGAATTCTGCTTCTCTGCTTGGAATTTCCTTACCAACCTCCCTTCCTCATACTGTTGCTCATCTATCACGACCTAGGCCAGGCATTACCTCCTCTGCACGGTCCTTCTGGACTCTCCTCTGTCAAGTTATGTCTTGCATTTTCCTTGGTTTCACTGCAACTGTTTGTTTATGTCTTTTTATTCACCTTCATAGTCTCCTTTTCTTGGCAGACGACCAAACACCTAGCAGATCTGAATATATGTTTGTTGAATGAAAGAATTCCTTCTCCCTAATAAATCATACATAATTAAATGTATACCAATTTTAGTACAGAAAAATAATTTTTGGGTTTTTCTTCCCATTTTGTTCCCCAATATTGCTTTTTTCTTTGGTTCAAAAGTTCAACCTTGTCTCCTGAATGGTTTTCCTGCCCCCATTGGCCTATATTTCTATTTTATTTCTCCTTTTGCCATTAATGAAATCTTTCTAAAATGCATCAATGATCATGTCGTTTCTTCAGGTGGATATGTCAGCAACTTCCCATTAGCTTTGGGAAAGCCCAAGCATTACACTGGGACTTACAAAGTTGTTATAATCTCTCTCCATCATAAACACAGTACCACAACTTCACTAGATTTCCTACAAACCCTCAAACCCTCATCTATGTGTGTGTTTTCATATATCTGGTTTTCAGCTTTTTCCTCCCAGTGGAGTTCTCTTCCTGCTCAATGGGACTCAAGCATTATGTCCCCTTTGAGATTCCCCTCAGCCCCTGGAAAGGGCATGAGCTAGAGCCTTAAACTTTTTCTTGTCTTCCTTCACAACTCTACCCCAACCACATGAAAACTCAGCACAGCAGAGCATAGTTGATTGTGTATATTTCTATCTCTCTCTTTCCTGACCTATCCCCACCCAGATTATGAGAACATAACCTG
Organism: Sturnira hondurensis; assembly: GCF_014824575.4. Lineage (NCBI taxonomy): Eukaryota > Metazoa > Chordata > Mammalia > Chiroptera > Phyllostomidae > Sturnira > Sturnira hondurensis. The sequence goes on along the minus strand of NW_028088140.1, from coordinate 4,431,964 downwards.
GTACTTTATTCATAGTGCCAATTTGTAGCACACCGTCTCACAAGGAGCAACGTGCTCAGTAGTATTGATTTACAGTTAGCTAACTATTTTTCTTATTAAAGAGTTTTCTATTTTATTTTCAGCCATACATATAAATATATAAACCTATAAATAGCAGAGGTATAATGGTTAATTTTATGTGTCAATTGAGCAAGGCCACAATACCCAGATATCTGGTCAAAATTATTATAGATGCTTGTGTGAAGGTATTTGCAAAATGAAATTAACATTTAAATTAGTAGACTTTCAGTAAATAGATTATTCTTTATCATGTGGGTGAGTATCACTCAATCAGTTCAAGGGTTTAGTAGAAAAAAGATTGACTTCCCCCGAGGAAGAGGAGATTCTGCTAGGATAAAGCCTTTGGACATGGACTGCAACCCTTTCCTGAATCCCTAGTGTGCTGGCCCACTCCAAAGATTTTGGATGTGACAGCCTCCACAGACTCGTGAACCAATAAATCTTTACATATGCAATTCCTATTGGTTCTATTTATCTGAAGAAACCTGGCAAGTATAATAGTTAATATGTACATTTCACCTGAAACATTTCATTGCTTCTCTCCACACAGAAGTTTCTAAAATAGAATAACACAAAAGTGTTATAGGTAACATTCAGGAGTTTATATTTGGAAATGGTTTTGTGTGTGTGTGTGTGTGTGTAGGTGTGTGTGCGACTGAGCAGCCTTGGAATCGCCCTGAGTCTGAATTTGAATTCTGGCTCTAGCGGCTGGGAGAGTATGGTCGAGTTACTTAGTCTTCTTCAGCTTTCTGTGATTTTCTTTTAGAAGAAGATTACCCTACCAACCTGGTATGATTGGTCTTGTGAGCATGACATAAATAAAAGCATGTAATGTGCGTAAAACAGTGGCTGGTAAGTGCTTGAAGAATGTCGACTGTCATGATACGAAGGCTTCTGTCCGCCTGATTGCTTCAGTTCACTCACTTCCCTGTGTTAATTTACCGCTGAGAAAAAATATGGACTATGTTTTTCTTTGGATTGAAGTCCCAAAATTGATACCCAATAATGTATGCACTACTATACAACTCAATTGTTAATTTTGGGGGATGGCTTATGTTACTTGATGTAGTGTTATGATATGTATATTTCCAAAGTGGTATTTATGATTGCTAATTGATTAAACAAAACTGTCTGCTTTGATTCTAGGATCCAAGAACTGTGGAAATTTCAAATATACTGGTAAAAATCAAATATATTTTTATTTACTAAAGCTATAATCAAGACAGCTGCATTAATTATTACTTAAGGGAATAAAAATGTTGTTTTTGAGTCTGCTAACTTTTCTCCCTGCCTGCCAAAAGAGGTTGTTAGAGTTCTGTGTTGAGGTGTAACATATGCAAATGCGTATGCAATTAGAGCCAACTCTGGGTTTTCTTACTCATGAAAGAAAACAGTAATTCAATAAAAATCTCAAGTAAATTTTGTTTGGTCCAGAATTGTACCACATGTTTTAGGAAGGATTTGGTGGACTTATTGTAAGTATGTATGCATGTTTTAACTCTTCATAAAAAACAAGACTAAATTTAATCTTTATTTTTTAGCATATTTCTATTTATTATTAAAGAAAGTATTTCAGAATTATGTTAATAAGATAATGTTGTCAGTCAGGAAAAGGAATGTTTGTATGTGTGTTTCACACAGGAATCCCATAAGACATTGCTGTTGCCTTATTACTTTCTGTTTTCCACCCATCATATTGGATTCCTCTTGCCATTTCTTGATAAAGCATCATTTCCCTAAGGCATATACTAGTGTTGAAAGAAAACATTCCTTTTCTCCCCCTTTGACTATGTGAAAGATTGATGATGGAGATACTTTCCATCTTCTGTCGTGCAGTTCTCTCTTTAGATCATTACTAATAATCTGGCAATCAAATGCACTTGAAAGATGTAGATGAAACAATTTTTATTCTTTTCATCAGTGGCAAAAGAATTTCTGATTTAAAAGCGGATCAAGAAACATACACACACTTAATTTAAATATATTAATAACTGTATAAAGGACATATAGGTATAACTGATAAAATTAACATAAGGTGATATAAACTAGAAGGAGCCTTATTCCTGAAGTCATTTAAGTTATCTCCTGTCTTCCAATCAGGCTTCATTAATTTAAATCAATACAGGTTGATGAGTGTTTATCTCTTTCTTGCAAATTTCCAGGAAGAAAGATGCCTCATTTGAGGGGTAATCATTATATATACATACACACTCATGTATACATATGTATATATATATAAAAGCTCAAATTAAGTTTTAACTTGATTTGACCTTCTATCGAATATTTGCTTCTTTTTGATTTCTCATAGCACAATCTCACTATCATTCTGTGAAATCAGAATTGTTATCTACATTTTATAGAAAAAAAAGTAAGTTGTAGACTTTCCTACATCTCAGAGATTTAAATTGACCCCCAAGAAAAGTTTTTATTTTTTGTTTTACTTAATGCCAGAGTCAATACAAGTTATTTTTTAAATATAAATAATTTCTTACAAAACGATTATGAGCAAATGAAAATCTTAATGTCTTAATGTGGCATTATTTCTCTCTCACATCTTATCTTTTCCGCCAAAACTACTTTAATTTTTTTAAACTGCTTATAATCATACTTCCCCTGATGCAATGTGGTAGGCCTTCATCGTCAGCATTTCTTCGTGTTTGCAATCGCTATTAGGCTCGCTAACTAATGTAGATTCACCTGGTGAATTTTAAGAGCTTCCAAAGGACATGAGAAACAAACCCACAAAGGCTTTGAAAGCCTAGCCTTCTCCATAGTTGTCTGGGTAATTGTCTGACATCTGTGGTCAGCTTAGTTTGGCTGCCTCCCAGAGCCTGGAATGGGAAACATTCCCTGATAGTTCCATCAAGCCCTTCTTATCAATTACCCATGTCTTACCTTTACGTACATTCTTCATCCTTCATGTCCCTGCCTTTTATCTCCAGCCCAATCTTACCCCAACTCTCCATCTTTTCTTCTGACCTAATATTAATACTTTGGGGTCTGAAATGGCATAATTTCATTAAACCCATTCCCCTGGGACTGGTAAGTAAAGCCCTATCTTGTCTCTTAATGCCCACTCCTCAACCAAGCCTTTCCTTTAACATTCTGAAGCCCCCCTTTCTCCTTCCCTGCAATAGGAGTTTCCCTGAACGTGTTCAACAGATGCTCCTTCTCAATGCCATCTTTTCAGAGGCCCGAAAAGTGCTATCCATTGTGGAGCCTAGCGTACATGCTTGAATATACAAACATAGCAATACCTCTTTTCTTTATTGACTTGCAATGAAATCTGTGCCTCTATTAAATAAAACACTTCACCCCACCCCCCCAGTTTTAGGCCGCCCATGTGCTGAGACATTTGTGTCTCCTTTAAATGCTTCAGAACTCCCCAAGTTTCCCTCCAACAGTATTTTCACAGATAACATGCTGCCAAAACCCAATCAAACACTTTCCAAATCTTCTTGACAGCATTATTGATGACAGATGGTAAGCCTCCGCATTTCACCGAACTGTAGGGCAGTATTAGAAATAACATTGCCTCTATGTGATTATGGAGGAGGACAGCGTATGTAATTCCTGTTCAACTCTTGACCCAAGCAAGAACATAAACATTCAGAAGAGTTCCAAAATACCAGAAGAGCTATAATTGCACATGGATTTATGTGAACTGTTTACTTACTGGTCCCTTCGCCGAGGGGGAATTATTTATTTGTTTTTCTTTTCAGACGAATCCTATGTGTCAGTCTACTATATTTATAATGTTCATTCTCAGAGCTTACCAAGAAAGGCAGCTAATTTTCCATGAGTGAAAATGCTCTGAAAATAGATGTACTTGGGCCTTGAAAAAGCAATTTCTCAGAAGTCTGTTGTGATTTCCAGTTAGGAATTTTTTAACCAGAAATGAAATAATATGTTATGTTTCAAACTTACTGTTTGGTTTTCTGTAAATATTAGTCCTTGATCTGTAAGTATTGTAAAGATAATTAATATTATACAAAATATGTTTCTAGTATAACTACTTATGTAAAAAACTTAAAATTGGTATGGAAGTTATAAATTGGAATGAGTCTCTCAGGCACCAAAATACACTGTCATGACAAATGGCTTACCATGATGCTCGGAATGGCTGTCCTATTTCCAGCTTCCTAAGTGCCTCCAAATAGTACCGTCCTGGATATGAACTCTCTGAAGGCAGAGATTATGGTTGTCCCATTCACTTTTGAATCCTTAATTGACAAGTATAGAATCTGTTCCCGTAATTTAGTAGATGTCAGTAAATGTACGATGACTCTGGATGAATAAAAAGGTGGATGAACAGATGGATTTATATAGTGCTCAAGCATATTCCAATGTTTAACTTTTCTTAAAGAATAAGCATGAAAGCACACATAATGGGTAAAAGTCTGGCTCTAGCTCTCATTATAGTTACCAGTTTTAAAAAAGCAGGAAGTTAAAAAAAATCTAGTACCTCAATTTCCTCTTCTCTAAAATGGCAGGAGCGATACTTTGTACGACGCAAGAATGCAGAAGCAGTGCTGTGATGGTGCTAAGCCCTTTGCCTGGGGACAGGTTTTTTTATATTGGGACCTTGCTCAAGTTATAGCACCTGGGGCTTATTAAGCACTGAAAACACGTGTTAGTTATTTTTATTATGTAATACTGAATCCAGAAAAGTCAGCATTCATGCTGCCTATTTCTACCAGAAACAATAAGCAGAGCTGAAAATTGGACCTTTATGGGCACTTTATTCAGATGCTGGTGATCTGAGAAGATGGCGGGTTATGTACCCTTAAAAGCTGTCTTCTAATTTCATCTCAAGCCGACCTTTTAATAGGGCAGGTAAGGGCTAGGTAAGTGGTTTGGAAGAAGATTAATCAGATACAAGATGCAATCCAGTGTTGATTTTCCTAGTATTTCTTTATCTGCTGATCAACAATTCTTTTTTTTTTTAATTTCTGAAATATATTACCTATTTATTTCAAAGGACCTTCTGAGTTCTCACACAGTAGGTAACATAACAATATTAAAATTATTTTAAACAATTTGTACATTGAGATAAATTAATGGGGGTGGAAAATCCTTTCTCATTCTGTTAACATTTATTGTTACCCTTCTATTACATGTTTTTCAGATTTACCATTTCCTAGGTGAACTTAAGTGTGAGATGATTGGTCTCTCATTTGTGTATAGGACATTCATAAAGACCCCTCTTTTGTTCCTCATTAGCCTCATTTAGAGAAATAGTATCTGTAACTTTTTGATAATCTTGTATATGGTGAGAAAGTTATTGAGAAAGCCAGACTGTGAACAACATTCTAGGCATGATATATATTTTTAATTAAACGATCAGCAGTTCTTTATCTGCTCACAGACATTTGTCCCCTCCTTGGAATGCAATGGCTCAGATGCCTTCTCCAACACTTGCAGACTCCTGGGGTGACGAGGTGGAGTTGCTGTGGACCTCCTGAAGTCCTGTAGGTCAAGCATTCCACTTCCTGGAATACCAGTTTTCCATGTGCATTAATCACTTCAGACTATCAACTGAAGATAAAATCTTTTATTCTTGAGTTACCCTCTTACCTTATCAACACAACTTTTTCTTTCTTGGACCAAACGAGGTTTTTGTTTTGCTATTGTTTCTCACTGTAATTAGTTTAAGAAATCAGTAATTGTCATTTAAAAGTTGTAAAATATGACTTCATCAATCAAACTGCAAATAAGAGATAAAGGGCTTTGGGGATAGGAGAGGCGATGGAAAAATAACCCTTCCATATAATAGGGATTTACAGAAAAAAAAAGTTAACTTATTTCTTCTATCCACCTATTCACCTCCTCCTTTCATTCATTTATTCAATAGTATGTACTGAGCCCTGGCCCTCTGACAGGCACTACTTTAGGTGCAGCAACTATAGACACAGTTAGCGAATCAGTGAAAGTCACAGCCCTCAGCAGTGCTCAGAGCCATGCATGTTTTGTGTACTGCTTGTGTGCATGTATAGAAAATAATGATAAAAAATCAAGTATATACATAGTTGATTAAGTTCATTTAGTAATTTACATTAAAGAGGAAATAGCTGAGAGAGGGAATTTTAAGTTTGGTGGTATAATTTTCCCAGAGTAGACAAGGGAATCCTCAGTTATAGTGGATTTAGAATAAAGGTGTAACAGGAATGAAGGAGTGAATTATGCTGGTTTCTTTGCAAAGGACAGCCAGAATAGAGAAGCGATTAGAGAAGCCTTGACAAGGAACACTAGCTAGTTCGTACATTCCAGTGACATCAAGGATGCCAGTCTTTTTGCAAATAAGCTCCTCAGGAGGAAAGTGGTAGGAGATGAAGTCAGAAAAGTAGGTGGAGTAGCTTATATTGTGTAGGGCCTTGTAGGCCAATGGAATGATTTTGTTTTCCATTATGAATCTGAAGATTTTTAGCAGAAGGAAATAATCTCATCAACATTTTAACAATGCTATTTCAGTCACTGTTTTGAGAATATACACAGGTAAAAACAGAGTCAGGAGACTTTTAAAGTAGTCTAATTAAGAAATGACTTTTCCTGGCTGGTGTAGCTCAGTGGATTGAGCTCAGGCTTGGGAACCAAAGGATCGCAGTTCAATTCCCAGTCAGGGCACATGCCTGGGTTGCAGGCCAGTTCCCAGCAGGGGCCAGTTCCCAGCAGGGGATGCACGAGAAGCAACCATACATTGATGTTTCTCTTCCTCTCTCCTTCCCTTCCCCTCTAAAGATAAATAAATAAATAAAAATATTAAAAAAAAAGAAATGACTTGCTCTTGGACCATATCACAGTGAAGATTGTCAAAAGTGGACAAATTCTGAAGCTATTTCAAAACTAAAGTCAAGGAGATTTATTGACAAATAGATTGAGGAAGGAGATTGAGGAAGGAAAGTGCAGAAAGCCACTTGAAAAATCTAGAGCCATTGGGGAGGGCTGAAGGAGGTAGGGCAGAGGTAGGTGGCCTGTCTGAGAGCAGTGGGGACATTGGGGAGGTAACCAGATCTATGCATCTAAAGTGCAGGGCAGCAGCCTGGACTGCAGTTTCACAACCGGAAGTCATCACTCTACAGAGAACTTGAAAAGCTACCATAAAATTTACTTTAAAAACACCTTTTTGAGTAAAGAAACTCAGTAAGCAAAAATGTAATTATTAATTGGAAAAATATCTTCAATTTGTAACACAAGTATATAGTTTCCTAAAATGAGAAAAATACTAATAATCAACAACTCAACAAAAATAATAAAAATAGCTCCAAGCACATGAGCAAGATACTTAAATTCACTCACAATGACAAATTTGCAATGAAAACCACAGTGAGACAGTGTATCAAGGACTTTGACCATAAACATTTTAGCAAGGCATTAGGGGAACAGGAACTTCCATTTACTGGTGAAAAAAAAATGCAAAGTGTAGTTCTAAGGGAATCTGCACAATTACTAAGTAGTATATGTGTAGGGATATTGATTCTGGCAGTATTTAAAATAGCAAAAACCTAGAAACTACCTATATGTCCATCCATCGTGAACTGGTTCAACAAATCATAATATGTTTACATAAGAAAGTACCAATCTTTTACAAAATGGGATGAGGAAGATTTCTGCATACTGACATGAGGTGACGCCCGAGTATTTGCCTAAGCTATTAAAAAAATGAGGAAAATTCTTCCTCTCTTATAGGGAGGGAGAGAGCAGAAAAGGTTGAGGAATCAGGATAAAGACAAAATTTGCAACATGCAAGTGTACTGCATTATGTTTTTGTTTTGAAATCATTCAATGTTTTACAAAATTTAAAAAATAAAATAAAATAAAAAATCATTAACAGTTGAATGAAGATAAAACAAACAATTTTAACTTTATACAGCATGTAGAATAATAACCATATAGAAAATAAAATGATGATTTTATCTGTTTTAAAATGGAGTATTTTAAACCTATGACCTTAATCAAATGGATTCTAAAGATAAACGCCTATTTTTAAAATATTTGACCAATTTCACCAGACTTGTCCTTAGTTCTTTATTATTGTTATTTTGAACATACTGTTAATTTTGTAGAAATCAATATTTTTATACATGAAAAAATTATAAAGTCAAAGAAATTAATTTAAAACCTGTAATTTGAAATGTGATCTGGCAAACACTGTAAAATCATCATTAATTCTAATTTTTCTAATATAGTTATATATATTAAATATATCTATTTTATATTTACTTATATTTTTATATATGGTGTTTAGCTCTGTCCACAAAAAAGCCCCGGAAGTGACGACTACAACTACTATGGTCACCCAACACAGGACTGCAGTGTCTAAATCCTATTTACTTAAAAAAAAGCATTTTATTAAAAAGATTAACCCCTGTTGGTGATGTAACTTGCGAATTATTTTCATTTTAAGTTTTGTTTTTGCACTATTTTTGTTATGTGATTTTATTATTCTTACATATTTACATGTATTATTTCTATGATTTCTGATTTTGATTTACAATTAAATAGGCTTTCCCCCCTAAATTTATAAAATAATTTATTTATTCATGTTTTAGTTTAATACATCTATGGTTTTACTTCTGGTATTCCAATTTTACACATTTGGAGAATATTCTGGTCTAGGACTAGAGGTATGGGTCCAGTTGTCCCTCTTTTTTCCAACTGGCTGCCCATGGTATTGCCTTAATACCATGTATTTTTAATCCCTCTATCTGAAAATGCCACATTTATTGTATGTTAATTCCTGGTTCTGGACTAGATATTTGGATCTAGTTCTGGAGTTTATATTCTGTTCATATTGCTCTATTAGTGAATCTATTATTTCATTATAAAAGTTTTATAATATGACTTAATATCTGTTAGGATTAGCACTAATAATTTATCTACAATTTTTCATGGTTTTCTAAAATATTTCTACTTTTTAAATTTTCTAAAATGTATTTTAGAATGGCTTTCCAAAACAAACCGATCAACAGCAATGACAATGACAAACAGTCCCCCAAATTAAAATACCCTAAAACAGAAAAAAAATGAACTGTCATTCCTTTTGTCAAATATACTTTTGTGTCAAGTATGCTTTTGTTCTAAAATTTTTCTCACAAAGATCTGAGCATTTCTTCTTAAGGATTTCTAGCAGCCATTAGTGCTGCAGACCACCAGGGCTCAGTGGTGTAAAACCACCTTTTTACGCTCATGGGGGCTGTGGTCAGGAATTTAGAGAGGACAGAATGGCCCGGGTCTCCGTCTTTCTGTGATGTCCGTTGTAAGGACTTGAAGACTGGAGGTGAATCAAAAACAGGGGTATCTCAATGGCCAGGGGCAGGAATTATCTGGAAGTAACCATCGTTCACAGGTCTAGCAGTGGATGCTGACTGTTGTCAAGAATCTCAGCTGGGGCTGTCACTTAAAGATCCATATGTGGCCTTGCTGCGTAAGCTGGGGGTCCTGGACATCTTACATGGTGCGCAGGACATCAAAGACAAGTGTTCCACAAGGACTAGATGGTAGCGGTATGAATTTGGCCATCCTGGCTTCATAAGTCGCCCAGCATCGCTTCCACCATAATCACAAGCCCATCCAGTTTCTAGGGGAGAAACAGGGATCCCACCTCTTCATCTGTGTGTCCAAGTCACATTTTAAGAATATGTGGATAGAAAATTAAAACGAATGAAGTCATTTTTAGAAAACACAATGTGCCAAAGTATTTTTCTTTGACTTTTTTGTTACCTTTATAAATGGATCTTTTATTTTATATCCCAAATGGTTAATATTTCATGAATACTTCTGATTTTTCTACATTACTTCTAGCCATAGAACTGGGATAGGCTGAGCCCCTGTTAAACAGATGGGCATGCTCTTCAGTTATTATTATTGTTTTTTTATGTTATACTACATTTAATTAAAATGTTATTGTTGCCCTGGACCAGTTGTTCAGTTGATTAGTGAGACACCCTGAGACACCAAGTTTGTGGGTTCAATCCCCAGTCAGGGCCCATACAACAATTAACCAATGAATTCATGAATAAGTGAACAACAAAAATCAGTATTTCCATCTTTCTCTCTGTCTCTGTCTTTCTCTCTCTCCATCTCCCTCTGTCCCCCTTTCCCTTCTTCTAAATAAAATGTCTTGTTACATTTCCAACTTTTCTTTTTTAAAAAATATGTTTTATTGATTATGCTGTTACGATTGTCCCAAATTTTTCCCCTTTGCCCTCCTCTGCTGTGCACCCTCCTCCCCTTGAGCAATCCCCTCCCCTTTAGTTTATGTCCCTGGATCATACATATAAGTTCTTTGGCTTCATAATTCCTTATACTATTCTTGACATCCCCCTGTCTATTTTGTACCTACCAATTATGCTTCTTAATCCTTGTATCTTCTTCCCTCCCTCCCTCCCTTCCTCCTCCCAGCTGATAACCCTCCCTGTGATCTCCATATCTATGGTTCTGTCCCTGTTCTGGTTGTTTGTTTAGTTTGTTTTTTAAGATTCAGTGTTGATAGTTGTGAACTCACAGTTATTAACAACCACACCTAAAACAAAAGCAAACCAAGAGGACAGCTAGATCAGGAGTGGAACCATAGAAATGAAGAACACATGGAGGGTTAGCAATAGGGGGGTGGGAGGGGGAGAAGGGGGGAGAAGGCACAGAAAATGGCATAGATGGTAGGTAGAAAATAGATGGGGGGGAGGGCAAGAATAGTAGGGGAAATATAGAATCTAAAGAACTTGAGACACGTGGTCATAAACTAAAGGGGGGAATGGTGGGGGAGGGGTGTGCAGGGTGGAGAGGAATGAAGGGGAAAATAGAACAACTGTAATGGTATAATCAATAAAATATATTTTATTATTGTTATTTTGAGCCTCTTCTAGATACATTTAGTTTCTTTCAGGCACTCCCCCAAGAGCTCTGCTCTGCGCGTGTGCCGGTCATACCAACTCACCTCGGGGAACCTGGAAAGCAAAGAAATCTATCCACTCTGCATCTCCATGAAGAACCAGCCCCACAGAAGCCAGACGCAGGAAGCCGTTCCAGAAGCCAACTCTTCCTTGGTGCGTGCTCTCCAGATGCATCCAGCGCTCTCCCTTTATCCTTTCCCTTCACTTTTGTTTTCAATGAGCCCTTCAAAAACTCTGTTTCCTATCCCGAAGGAAGGGGAGAACCCCTTTGCCAGTGTACAACCTTATTGAATTCTGTCAGTTAATTTTTTTCCATGTTTGATTCTCTTGGGTTAGCAATTACACAATCAGAAACTAGCAAAGGAAGAGTTTCACCTTTCTCATTTTATTTATTTTTTATTTTTTTTTACTCTAACTTCATATTCTTGCAGAGTTTTGTTGGCTATGAGCCTTAGTATAATGTTATATGTAATGGGACTGTGCACATCCTTGCCTCTTTCCTGACTGTAGCAAAAATCCTCTGTGTTTTCATTAATTAAAATTGTGAAATTGAAATGAGAATATATTCTCTATGGTCTCCTCTTTTTAAAGTTGCACTATGGAATTCAATATATAGTCATAACTATTACATTTTCATTATTTATTGCAATCTTACCTATTATAAAGTGTCTTTCTTTTCTTCCTTTCTCCATCACTCCCTCTCTTCCTTCTTTTTTCCTTTTTCTTCCTATTTTTTTCTGTTTTTCTTTTTTTTTTAAAGATTTTATTCATTTATCTTTAGAGGGAAAGGGAAGGAGAGAAGGAGAGAAACATCAATGTGTGGTTGCCTCTCATGGGTCCCCTGCTGGGAACTGGCCTGCAACCCAGGCATGTGCCCTGACTGGGAACCGAACCACGATTGTGTGGTTCGCAGGCCTGTGCTCAACCCACTGAGCTATACCAGCCAGGGCTTTTCTGTTTTTCTTAATACCTTTCACAATCTAATTCCTACTTAGTTGGATATTAAGAGTACCAAATCTGATTTTCTTTTATGGCTTAGACTTTCTTCCCTTTAACTTCATGCCGCTGTTTCTCCATTGTCTTCTGGCATGAAAAGACACTGTAGGAAAAGTCGTCACTCTTCCAGCCTGTCCAGGCTTCTGTAACAAAATATCAGAGACTGGGTAGCTTATAAACAACAGAAATTTATTGTGCATAGTTCTGGAGACTAGAAATCTAAAATTAGGTTGCCAGCATGGTGGGGTAAAGCCCCTCTTCCATTTGCAGACTTCCTTGTTTTATGCTCACGGGGTGAAGGAGCTAAGGATTTCTCTGGAGCCACTTAAAAAATTAACTAATTAATTTTAATCCTCACCTGAGGATATGTTTATTGATTTTAAAGAGAAAGGGAGGGGAGAGACAGAAAAAGAGAAACACTGGTTGGTTGCCTCACATATGTGCCCCAACCAGGGATGAAACCTGAGACTTTTTTATGTATGGGATGATGTCTGTTTTATAAAGGCATAAATTCCATTAGTGAGGGCTCCACATTCAGGACCTAATCATTTCCCAAAGTTTCACCCCCTAAAATCATCATGTGGAATGTTAGAATTTAACATGTAAATTTGGGGAGGAGGACAAAAAATGCCATAGCAGATACTAACTTTCTACTTTTTCCCATAAGAATATTGATGTTTTTGCTTACCCAGTGAATTTTGTCTTTACCTTTAAAACTCAATAATTTTATTAGGATATGAGTTAGGGCAAGTTTGTCTTGCTACACAGATTTAATATATAGATTTGCATCTTATAGTTAAAATAATTTTTAAATGATATTTTAAAATATTAATTCTCTTCCATTGTTTCTCTTTCTTGGAACCCTCAATTTTGTATGTGCTAAATATCCTTTACCTGTATTCTATATCCATCATTTAATATGTTTTTGTTTCCATCTCCTTTTTTGTTTCTTTTTCTTGTACTTGTCAGAAATTTTACTATAGTTTCTACATCATCCTTCTCTTTAATTTTTCAGATAATTTTGTACTTTTCCCCCTGAGTTTTGCCAATTCATTTTTATGTTTCCCAGTTTTCTAGCCATCACCTCTTACTGTCTGATTATATTATCCAGAACTCTTCTATTTCTGCTTTGTGATCTTCCTTCCTTAAAATTGTTTCAATATCATTTTTGCACTTATCTAGGTGTATAACGTAGTGGCTACACAATCATATACTTTACAAAGTGTTCCCCCAATAATTCCCGTGCCCACCTGGCACCATACAGAGTTATTGCAATATAATTTACTATATTCTTTTTGCTATGCTTCACATCCCGGGGACTATTTTGTAACTGCCAGTTTGTGCTTCTTAATCCTTTCATCTCTGTCAGCCAGTTCCCCAGCCCCCAATTCACTCTCTGTGTCTGTCTATACTGATTTTGTTTGTTCCTTTATTTTGTTTGTTTCTTTATTTTGTTCTTTAGATTCCACATATAAATGAAATCATATAGCATTTGTCTTTCTCTGTTTATGGTATTTGTTTTTCTTTGTTTGACTCTCTAGGTCCATCCATGTTGTCTGAAATGATAAGATTGCATTCTTTTTTACGCCCAAGTAATATACATGTATACCCAAAATAATAATTTGAAAGAATATATGCACCCCTCTATTTATTGAAATATTATTTATAATAACCAAGAGGTGGAAGCAGCCCAAGTGCCCAGGTGAATGGATAAAAACGAAAAGCTGTGGTGCATATATATAATGTGATCTTCCTTTATAGCTGCAAATAATCCACTTATTTAAAAAAGTTATTGAAACATTGGATTATAATTTTTATCTGCTGTATAGTAAGATACTTTTGGTGAGCATTCCTTTCTCTATAATTTTCCACATTTTTTTCTTATACTATTTTCGGTCTTTTTCTCTTTCTTTCTTAGTTCTCATATATAAATGAAAGCAAATTGTCCCTGTAAGTGAGTATGTGGTAAAGTAGGATGGGCAGGAATAGCTTCCCTGATTCATTTGTATGGTACCGCCACTGGTATGGCAATGGGCCAATTCAGAACAGCTATCTCAGCCAACCATTAAAGATCTAGAGAATAAAAGAAAAATATTCAGAAATGAGTTTCTGTTGCCAATCAACTTGAGGTTGATTGTATCTTCCTGTATAGTGTGGCATTATATGTAGACATTCTTCCCTTGCCTCTTGAAACCTAACTTGGCTCTGCAGGCCTTTCCCTTCCAGCCCTGTATCTCCTCGGCTTATTCTGCTGGCTACTGCTACCCAGGGGCACAGGGCTTGCTTTCCAAGGTGACCCACTTACTGTTAGAGAATGAATTTTTACTGACTTTTTAAAAATTCTCACCAAAGGATATGCTTTATTGACTTTATATGCTTTAGAGAGAGGAAGTGAGAGAGTGAGAGATTGGTTGCCTCCTGTGCGCACCCGACTGTGGATTGAACCAGGAACCTAGGTATGTACCCTAACCACGGATCGAATCCACAACAGTTTGGTGTATGGGACAACACTCTAACCAACTGAGCCACCCAGCCATATCTTTACTGATGTTTTAGAAATATATTCTCCTTTGCTCTTGTTTGGGCAGTTTTGAAGCCTTCTGTCCCTAGTTTTCGTGCCTGATTATCTTTCAATGCTGTGCAAAGCTGGTGCCCCAGGGTGTGCGACCCTCACCTATTGGAAACCAGACACTTGCTTTGCTGTTGGTTCCTGGGACTGGCGTCTGCAGAGCCAGCACCACTGCGGCGGCTGCTCTGGGGCCTGCCCTCCTGGCTGTGCTGCGCTTGGTGGTTTTTGGCAGCACACACATAGAGTAGTTTGAAGTTTGCGTGGTTTTCTCTGTTTCCTATTTTAAATGCAAATGGGGTTTGTGATTTGTGTTCCTGTTTTTTCACTATCGTGTTGCTCTATTTCTAGAAAAAGCAGAAAGATTCAGAATTAAGCTGCCACCAAGTTCTTACAGAATTATAATTAGTATAATTATTTTTGTCATAGTGAAAATATGAAAGATATTCCCATTTAAGTCAGGTAAATAAAGAATGGATTTTTCATGTGGGAATAGGAGACTCTCCGAAATGAATCTCTGAGCAGAGTGTATTTATCTCCCACTGGTGAGTTTTCAAGATGTGCTCTTGAAAAGAGCATAATTGTGAGAGGGCAGCTCAGTAAACTTGTTAGACAAGCCAATCTGTGCAGAGAGTCTGTCATTCCCCCACAAATGAAACTGGGGAGAGGGGGAAAATCAGATTTTCATGTTACAGAAATGATGTTCTTTATTTTAATCGACAGAATTGGATTAGACCCCAGCATCAGCATGCATTTGCCATTGTTTTCTTTTTATATTAACTACAGGAGACTCATTAGAATTTCATGGCTGTAATTGTTTCTGGGTTACATCCTCAATTAATGACTGTAATTGAAAGAGATCGGATAGGACTGGGATGACGTGACTATAATTTAAGTGTAAGATGTCTGGGTCTCTATTTACAATGCATTTGTTATTTTTTTCTCCTGCTGCGGAGGAGTATTTACGAGGGGCAGAAATAAATGCATTTCAAACAGCAATGTCTCAATCAAAACAATGTGCATATTGTGTGCTGGGTGTTGTTTTTCTGGGGGCTGTTTTGTAACTCTGCAGCCCTCAGCAGACTGCATGTGCATAAAAGAGCTTTCACTCAGATCTTCTGGGAGGGCTTGGGGGAGGGAGAACATGCGTCAACAAAGGGGACGTGAAAAAGAAGGCTATCTCTATCCTCCTTTATGTCCTGTGTTATAACAACTTTTCAAAATCCAGCATCCCAGTCGGCACTTGCCACGGAGTCCCTAATCAGTTTTAGATTATGTCATGGGGAAAGAAAAAAGGACCCCCTCAACCCCCTAATTATGGCTTCTCTCTGCTTTCTTCTCAGTATATTTCCCCCCCAAAGTAGATATTAACCTTATTAGCTCTTTGAGCAGTACATCGCTGATTAGCTACACACGGGTTTTGACAGCAGCTGTGAGGGGCAGCTCACCAATTACCTGGAATTTACTAGACTTGCTTCAGACTCTGGGAACACAGAAGTCTGTAGATTAGAGCTGGTGGCTTCAGGGAGACCTGCTCTTTCTGCATCCAAGGTCAGGCACAGGCTGTGTAGCTAGTATGTGTCTGTTTCAATAACAATGACCTTTCTCTTGTGGGTCTATTGATCTGGAGGAAATGGCAGAGAATGTTCCTCCCTCCATTTTGAAGGTGTGATAGATGAGCTGGGGAAGCCAAGACGGGAGGCTGGCCAAACCACCATGGAAAGAAAAGAGAAAGTGGAATAATATACAAGAAGGAATAAAAAGTTGGAAGACAGAGAGGATTCATAGGTTACTTCACAGTAATAATAACTTGACAAATATGAACCTCTTTTCATAACTCTTGTGCTGAACTGAGAAGTATTCTCTATGTCATCTCTACTTCAGAAACACAAGAGTGCTTGCTAAAATAAAGAGTGTCCGAGCTCACCACAGACCTACAAAAATAAAAATTTCTGGGTGTGTTCCCAGAAAGCTGCATTTTCCCAAGATCCAAGGTGATTCTGACAGGCAGAGTTTGAGAACAGCAGGGGAGGAGGCAGTGGGAAGTACAAGAAATGAAATGGTTGTGGCAGGCCGGAGAAGGTGCCTGGGAGACAGCGTACCGAGGTCAGATTCAAGGGGCGGGTGTCCAGCAGCCTCAGGTAAGGGGCTGTGAAGCAGAGGACTCCATTTTCTTTTTATAAGCTATGTATCTAATTAGTGGCAGAGCCATGGTTTTTACTTCAAAGTCCAAGACTCTTTACTTTGTGCCTTGCTTAAGTCAAAAGAGTTAGGAAAGTGTTAGGATTTGAATGGCAGATTACAGGTAAAAGGCAATATGTCTTGGGATTCAGGTTTTGAATTTGTTACATGTTGAGATAAGAACACCTTTCAGGAAAGTGGCATGAAAGCAAAACATGTTCCTTTTTTTTGACCTCCTATTCTGAACTCATCTTTTGTTTGTGTTCTGCATGAATATTTTTGTACACAGTTGCATATTGACTATAAAATTATATATTCAACTATTCTTGTTAAATTGACACATTTTAAAAATTTGTAATTGTTATAACATCACAAAACATCATCTTGATATGCTAAGGCATTCTGGCACACATTAACAAATACTCAACTAATATTTATTAAGAAATCTATCTTATCCTAGAGTAACTCTGCCAATGGCACTACACATCCTGAACTTTGGACATGTGCTTTCAACAATTTTATCTTCGGCTCCAGATTGATTCCTCTTTCCGCTGCACCCTTGCAAACTGTTGTCTAGAAACTGGATACATACATAACCTTAAGCCTTTGTGTTTGCCAGGCTGGCTTGCTTGCTCAGTATTGCTTTCCTAGTGACATAGACTTGGTCTCCCTCTCTCTTCAGTATTCACCTGTTCCTCTCTTCATTGTGCTGCTGAGCTTCTCCTTATTTCTGGCTGAATTTTTACCCAGGGAATTTGGAGCTTTGCCTTTAGTTGTTCTAACAAACTCTCTTTCCTCTTCACCTACTGAATGTGCGCGCCGAATGAATAGCCTTCAATCCTAACGCCTTTTATTGACATGGTGTCAGTAAAATGTTTGATTGATAGATAAAGTAATAAATGAGTTTAGGCCACTGAGTAATATATTTTAGGTGGTTTTTAAGTGTTAAGATGACAGGCATTGAAAATGAACAAATAAATATGATACTGATGCTGATTTCTTCTATGAAGAAAATAAAACAGAATAAAGTATTAGAGAGGGAGAGTCTAGAAGGTTCTTGCTCTCTATACAGAATGGATAGGGAAGATTTCTTTGAGAGAGAAAGAGTTGAATAATGAGAAGGAGCCATCAAAGAGATGATGTAAGAGTGTACAATGGAGAAGTGTGGAAAGACCCAAAATGGGGCTAAGTTCCCAGCTTTGGAGGAAACAGAAAAGAAGGCCCAAGGAGGAAAGTGGGAGGAGGAGAGAGGAAAGAGGTTTGCAAGACCAGTGTCTGATGATCTTACAGGCCACAGCAAGTAGTGTGAAGTATACTTTAACTGCCGAGGAAGCCACCGGAGGGGGTTCCAAAGTGAGGACCCCGATTTAGCCTCCCCATCCAGGTTCAGAGGAGACTTACTTCATGCCCCTCAGCTGCCTTTGGATGTGACATTCTTCTGCCTGGATTTCTCTCTCTAACTACCCTCGTTTTTCTAGTTCATCTTGCTCCTTTTAGACTCTGGACTCCTATGGTAAAGAAACATAATTAATTTAGCTTAGTTTCATGTTTCTCAAACTTAATTGCCCACAAACTTTTTACATGAAATGCCTATTACCCACTATGGGAAAGCATTCTAGACATTTAAGGTACCCAAGTCCTTTTCTCTATAGCTGTAAAATAGATGTAGTTGTTTTCTATTGCTTACCTTTTGTATTACAGTTATTTCTGTTTTTATAAATCTATATATATTCTATTATATGTATATATGCATTATACACACAAACCAAAGGTCTATCCAGAAAGTATCCAGACAACTTTGTTGAAGAAGATACAAGATACAAGAAACATTGTACACAGGACAATGACACCTCAGTCTTCTTCAAAATAGGCACATTGGGACCTCACACAGTTCTCCCAATCACCATCAGCTGCCACCATTGTATTTTCCTGAATCTCATCGATGGTCTAAAATCTCTTTCCTTTCAAAGATGATTTTAGTTATGAGAAAACCAGAAATTGCAGGCCTTCACTTCTGAGCTGTAGGGTGGCTGAGTCCCCTGGGTGATTTGATGTTACACCAAAATACTCTGCCCAGGATGTGATTCATGACTGGGTGTGTTGTCATGATGAAGCTGCCAATCACCAGTTGCCCATAGCTGCAGACTTCTGAATCATTTGAGTGGATTCTGAGGAGGAATGTTCAAGCTTAACACAAAATTTGATGCAGATTCACTGCTCTACCTGCTCAGTCATTTTGAATGTGATGGCCACACAGTGCACATACTCACTCAATGGATCTACCATCCCCTACTGATTACTACAGTGAAGTTGTTATTGTTCATGCATGCAGATTCTAGTCCACTTTCTTTGGCTGCCAGGTTACATGGATGTCATGCAAACTGCTATTTTAACAGTGGTTGGACTTTTTCCAGACAGACCCTTGTATATATTCTATTTTACATGCATGTATATATATATATATATATATATATATATATATATATATATGTAATTTTAAAGAATTGGCTCACACTATTATGGAGGCTCACAAGTCTAAAATCTATGGGCTAGAAACCCAGAGAGTAACCAATATTGCAGTTCAAGTTCAAAGGCCTTCTGTTGCAGAATTCCCTCTTTTCCTTTGGAGATCACTCTTTTCTTCTATTCAGACCTCCAGCTGATTGAATGTGGTCTACCCACATTAGAGAGGGCAGTCTGCTTTACTCAAAGGTTGCTGGTTTAAATGTTAATCTCATTCAAAACATCCTCACAGACATATCAAAATAATGTTTGACTACATATCTAAGCACAGTGACCTAGAAATTGACACATAAAATTAATCATCATAGTTTTCCTATAAGACATGAGAAAGATAAAAAGTAAATTTTCCCATTTTAAGAAGGAGTTCTGTGTGTATTTCATCACAGGTAAATATGAAGATATGTACTTTTAGTACTGACAGTAAAACAACCATGAAGTCAACAATATCCTCCTAATAATGGCCAAATTTATTAAATGCTTTCCTGAAATAAATGTTAAAAGTGCAGTAATCAGACTGGAAGAGTGAAGTGAGCAAGATTAGACCAAGGGTAAGAACAAAGGGTAGGTCAGTATAATAAGAATAGAAAGGAAAAAATTGATAGGAATTTACTGATGAGATTTCTTAGTAAAAAGGAGTAGAGACAGCTAATGGTAACCTGTTTTGTTAATGCAGGATAGGATGATGATTTTGCTTTTTTTGTTTGATTGTTTGTTCAGAGGCTTTAATTGATCAGTACTTCATGCAAATGGATATGGTAGGTGAATCTCAACAGCATGCTGCAAGCTTATAATTATTTAAATGCACAAAGTCATAAAATATGTGGAAATCAAAATAACATAAAAAGCCAATAATTCTGATTTTGTTTCCCAGCATTCTAGGGTTTTACCCACATTCATGATAGAAAGACCCTTTGACCTTGAAATCAAACAGAGAATATGGTGTGGTAATTTAGTCACACATTCATCATTTAATTGTTTTAAAGATGATCTAGGCAAATGTACAACATGGAATCATGTGCATTTTCAGTGTGCAGTCCAATTCTATTTATGTCTTGCCTGATGAATTCAGAATTTCAAATCATTCTATTTAATAGCAAATGTATTAAAGTCAGTTTAATAGCAGTGTTTTGGAGAATTAAACATAAAAAATTTATCTGAGTACCACCTTTCCATTCCGAAAATCTAGAGTGCTTGGAAAGTGAACACACTAGACACAAAATATCTCCTAAATTGGGTTTCTGTATTTCCTGAGTTTGAAACCATATGCTAATCCACAAAAGACCCTTTCTTTTTCTCTCTCCCAGCCTTCTCCTGCCTCAGCACACACTTATGACATCAATAACTAAAGACAGCAGCTGCCAACCAGAGTCTTGAAGCATCATTGGGGAGAGTGGCCCTTGAGAATATTGGCTCTTCACTCAGAGGAGAAATTCACAGCAGAAGAGACCATCCATTACTTCCCATTGAGCCGAGTCCTAATTGTAATGTGGCCACACAGCCCACTTCGTACATATCTCAACAATGTCTCATTTAAAGGTGTCAGGAAAATGGCCCAATGGCAAATTTTGTCACAAAAGAAATATAAGGGTAAGTGCATATGATGGCCTAGAAAAATCTATTGCCACTTGTAAGTTGTATGATCTAGAGCAAGATATTAATATTTCTGTGCTTCTATTCTTTCATCAGTGAAATTGATACAACTATTGTTATTGAGGTTGTATTATGTGCTATGTATTTTTCATACTTTATCTCTCTTGATCTTCACAATAACATTATGAAGTAGGCATAATTGTACATCTTCTCATTTTTTAGAGAAGACATAACTGATGCTCAAAGATTTCATGCCTTACCAGGGACTCATAAGCATGGAGGCTCATAAGCATTTGAGAGCAAGGCCTCCCTAAAGCTTGCCCTTCATTATAGCACTGATCCTCAATATTCTAATTAGCATCTACCTCAAAGGTTGTTCCTGGGGTAAATTTATATAACTCCTGCAAAACATGTAGCACAAATACCTGCAAATAAATGTTACCTTTAGCACCTGGATACATCAGAAGCAAGAATAAAGTCTTCCTAGGTTAAACTTTTTATTGGTCCCCTTCCATCATTCCTCTCACCCTCCTTGAGTACAAGTGAATTCAATCAGTACCACCTAATGGGTATCCGTCCAGGTAGTTGAAACCTCTTCATTGTTTCCATGCATTCCATGAATGAATAGGTTGTCTCTACAGTTTCAGCTGTTTTTAAGCAATAGGTTTTTGGGTAGAAGCTCAGAGTCAATTCTTAGTTCTTCCATTGGATTTCGAGTGAAACACCTCAGAAGTTCCATTTTCTCACTTCTGAAAGGAAATAATAAAGAAGACTTTGAGAGTTTAATATAAGAAGTCTACTTGGGAGTACTCTTGGGTTTGACACCTGTGGAGAAGGACAAGAAAGCAGGATTGAGCAGAGGGGAAAGGTGGCTTTAATCAGTCTCAGACAAGGTCTCAACTGACCCTGTGAGTAACTATAAAGGAAAATGATCCTTCAGAGTTGTTTAAAGTCAAGGAAAGGGACTGAGTCTTTGCAACCTACAACAACCAATCTTGAATGCAGGCTGCCCCTGGAATAAGACATGACTTTAGGTGAGCTCTCTTTTTAAAAAACCCTCACCTAAGGATACATTTTTATTGATTTGAGAGGGAAAGAAAGAGAGAGAATAAGAGAGAAACATTGATCAGTCGCCTCCTGTACATGCCCTGAAAGGGATCACTCCTGCAATCTAGGTATGCACTCTGACTGAGGATCAAATCCTCAACATTTTGGTGTACAGGACAATGCTCCAACTAACTGAGCCATCCAGCCAGCATGAACTAACTTTCTTTAGACAAGAACAAGTTCCAGAATGGACTGACAGCCAGAAGCACTTGCAGCCACTAGGGAATTACGACCCTCAGTCTTTAAAGTGGCCTTGGGCAGTATATTATAGGATCCACTGTAAATAGTGATGGACATGTTTTACCAAATCTATTTATGAATCTCATGTACGTTCTCTTGATTAATGATCATGCAGAATCAGGCAAGTCATTGCCTCACAAGTATCTGTCTGCATTAAGACAGAAATAGCTCATTATATTGTGTTGAACCTTATATTAAGCTGAAATCTGATTTCAACTTCCTCAATTCTTGCAGAGAGAAGATTCTGAGGAAACTGCTTAAAAAGCTCAATGGGGAATTGGAACAAAATGAGAAGTACAATACTTGGAAATTATAAATGTTTTCTGGAGGAATAACTTGTTGAGTGAAATGCACAATCTATGTAGCTAATCGCTGCTGATAGCACCAGTTTTTACTCATAGTCATAGTTTTCAGCCCCTGAGTAAGAATAATGCCAAATACTTATTGAGTATTCACGGCATGCTGGACACTGTTCTAAGCGCGTCATATTGAGTTAACTATTTTTATATCACAATAAGCCTTTAGAATGGGCTTTATAACCATATTATAAAACACATTTTGTAAATAAGAAAACAGGCTCAGAGAGGTTCAAATGTACATCTAAAGTCACATGCCTAGCAAATAGTGAAAACTCTCCTACATCTCAGAATGGAAATGATAGTAACAGAAATTGGCACCTAAAATTTTAATCCTTACTCATCTTCCTAACATTTCTTCTCCTCTTTGCCATAATTATTAGTTTCCTAGGGCTTCCCTAATAAACTAGCACTGACTGGGGGACTTAAAACAACAGAAATTTATTCTGTCACTGTCTTGGGGACCAGAAGTCTAAAATCAAGATATTAGCAAGGTTGGTTCTTCCTGGAAAGCTCTGAGGGAGAGTGTGTTCCGTGCATTTCTCTTAACTTCTGGTGTTACCAGCAATCCTTAGCTTGTAGACACACATCCCAGTCTCTGCTTTTATGGTCACATGGTATTTTCCCTGTGTTTCTATTTCTATGTCTTTTCTTTTCTTATAAGGACACTAGTCAGGATTAAGAGTCACTTTAATAGAGAACGACCTCATTTTAACTTGATTGTATCTGTGAAGACCTTATTTCCAAATAAGGTCATATTCATAGGTAAGAGTTAGGATTTCAACATATCCTACTGGAGAATGCATTTCAACCCATATCACCACATAATTTTCAAGAAGATTAATTCTCAGGGGAAGCACTAATTCTATCAATGTAAATTTCTTATATATCTAAAATATGTCTAGCATTGTACTAACCACTGGGAGTACAGTGGTTAAAAGACATACCCATTAGCAGGCAGATAAAGTATTTATTAAACATTTACCATTTATCAAGCAAAGCCCAAGAATTGAGAATCCAGTAACAAGCAGAATAGAGTCTGTTCTCAAGGAGTTTATCTTTAAGTGTAATGACATAGATAATAAACACATAACAAATATGATCATTTCTGATACCAAAATATGTCATGAAATAAATTAGTAAGAAAATATGAGAAAGAGTGACTGGAACAGGATGAGCAACTTTAAAGAGTCAGGCAGGTTCTCCTGGGAGGGTGAAATTTGAGACGGCACTTGAGCGACTAGAAGGGAGAAGTCATGCAAAGAATGGTCTTGGAGCAAAGAATCTAAGCAGAAGGGCATCCAAGGGCGCACACCCTGAGTGGGAGTATCTGTAGAGTGTTTAGGAAAGAGAATGAAAATCATTTTCTTTATAGCACATGAACTAAGGGAAAAACCAAAAGAAACATGTTAGACAAGTAGGTGGTTAAGGAGTTTGGCTTTTATCATTCATTCTTATTGGAAATTACTTAAGGGATTTTTTTAAGGACAATGATTTGAATGTGAGGTTTAGAAACATCTTTCTGGCTGCTTTCTCTAGGGTAGACTATAGAGGGATAAAACAGTATCAGGGAGACCACTTATGCAACTACTTACTGTATGAATTCAAACAAAAGACAATGAGAACTTGGAGCAGGGTGGTAGCGGTGAAGTTCGTGAAGAGGAGTTGGAACAGAGATAGATATATTTTAGAAGGAGAGAAGATGAGACTGTCTCATGAATGGAAAAAAGAAGTCAAGTATGATACTTCTCCAACAAAGAACTCACACTGTAATGGGAGGGGTCACAGAAAGAGATATTTCCGATTCATTGTAGTAGGTGCTAATATAAGTCCAAATGGATTCTCCAAAACTATTTGGGGAAACTTGAAGGGAAGTTTCTTTCAAGACTGGTAAGCTTGTATCTTTCAGAGCTGATAGTTTGTCCTATTCTATTTCAAAGACTGGCATGCCTATGAGAAACAGGTTACACATGGTGTTTTGCACACTGAGCACCCACATCAAAACACTATATGTTTTGATGAAAACTCCTGTTTCACATTTTCTGAAATATAATTAGCATGTGTTAGAGTATTGGGAAACCATTTAATGAATGGAGGGTGAGTTAGAATCAGAACATGAGCTTGACCCTGACATTCTCTCTCTGATTCTAGAGGAATAAAACTTGAGGCAGTAGGCTGTTGGTTTTGAAAGAAATCTCATGTGAGGACAAAATAGGCAGACACAGTTCCCTTGGGGCCAGTCTCTCAAGATACTGTGTGCTCAAGCACCCTGAGTCTTCAGTGTGCCAACAAAAGTTCTCTCAAAATTTGACCTACTCTTCCTTGGAGAGCACAAAAACTCAGAATGGAACTTCATGACTTCCTAAGCCCCTAAGTCCCATTTCCCTAGACAGAATCATTTGTATCAGTACATAACAAACTATCACTAGCATAACCTTTACAATTATAATTGCTCTGTATTAATCATTATTAAGGGAGAAACACTACTGCTAAATCAGGCACAAAGATTTAATACCTAAACAGGTATTAAATACCTAATACCTAATACCTTTAATACCTAAACAGGTTGTAACTTTGTATATATTCTGCCTTGTGCTTATCTCATTTTTGTCTCTCCAATATTGAAGATTTTACCTTAACCCAGAATACTAGGTTATTTTGTCACTCTTTTGGGCTTCTGATCACTCATTCATGGGTTGTTTCTCTTGAGGAACTTTCCCTTTTATAATTTCTCTCCTAGCACTGGTGTGCTGCCAAGACAGCACTATTTCATCAAATCTATAAACTAGACTAACATACATTTGGTAGGTATCTGATTTAGGGCTTACTTTCTGTGATAAATCTTTATGAAAATACAGTAAGTCTTTCAAACAAGCCATGGCCTCTTGGAACTCTGCCTGAAACACAAGTGGTTATTATCATTTGGGAGAGTGCGGTAACTTCACGATTCATCTGCCTAGTCATAGATTAAGAAGCAAGACATGAATCAATGTTTTCATAATCAAGAGTGCTTTTCTGTAAAATAAAACTTTGAAATAAAATATTCAGTATAAATATTGATGGGATTAAGTTGTAAGTGGAAGATCTCAGAAAAAAGACAAAGTGGAGCAAGATTTAAGCAAATACAATTGAGTAGGCACAGATTAGTGCATTTACTCTCAGCCATATATCTGTCCAAAATGTATCCAGCCATGCAATATGAAAAGTAGAGACATTTATTGAAGAAGATCCAAGATATAAGAAACATTGTACCTAGAACTGTGATGCCTCAGTCCCCTTCAAAGTAGGCACGTTGAGACCTCACACAGTTCTCCCAATCACCATCAGCTCCCATTTCATATTTTCCTGAATCTCATTGATGGTTCTAAATCTCTTGTTCTTCAAAGGTTATTTTAGTTGTGGGAAAAGCCAGAAGTCACAGGGCACTAAATGTGAGGTGTCATGGGGCTGAATCACCTGAATAATTTGCTGTTTTGCAAAAAAACTCTGCATGAGACATGATGCATGAGCAGGGGCAGTGTCATAATGAAGCTACCAATCACCAGTTGCCCATAGCTACAAACTTCTGAATCATCCAAATAGTTTCCATAAAACGAATGTTCATTTTGAATGCTAGAGCCACCGAGTACACATGTTGACTCAACAGTGTCTAGTGACCCCACTGACTAGTCCAATGAAGTCATCACTGTTCACATATATGTATTCCAGTCTACTCTTCTTGGCTTCCAGGTTACATGGATGTCATGCAAACCATTCTCGTTGTATTAACAATAGCTGGACTTTTTCTGGACAGACATTTTATGTATATGGTATATGCATGTATACATCATGGATCAAAAGCAGGTTCATAGTTGTTTGTGTGGAAAATAATACAATAGTTAATAAATAATAATACTAGAGTAAACTGTGTTTTGCTTACTCATGACTCTAAACCTACTTTTGCTGCACCTACATATATAAACACATATATACACACAGCCATATATATGATCGTATATAATATGTAGGTATGTAAAATCTAACTTCTGAAATTATCTCAGAATTAATTTCTATATCATGACTTTTACTCTTGAAGTCCATAAATCTTTCAGTGTTGTGCTCAGAATCTAGTAGTACTGGAAAGCTTAATGTATATCTACTTTGGGCTGACTTTTATATGGGTACTTAACCCTAATTATATAAAAAGTGGTTAGCAATTTTATGATCTCAGTTCTCCCATTAAGCCATCAAATACCTGCTGATGGCCACCGTATTTTCATTTGATAAGGGTAACAGAAACAAATCTCTTTGTGTCATTTTCTCTTAATTTGTATGGAGAAAAGGAAATTAAGGTGTGTCAATTCTCCTTCTTTAGACTGATTTAAGAAAACTTTGTGAGTTCCTGGTGTTTTCCCACTTGGTTGATTTCTGCTTTTACTTTCTACTTCTACAAAAGTGTCATTAATTTTTCTATAATTACTTAAACCAATGCTTAAAACACTGCCCCTTAATTTTAAAGATACTCTGCTGCCATGAAAGTTTTAACACATCTTAAGGAAATCTTAGACTGATTATTATTTTTTAATTTTATTTTTATTTGCTTTTAGAGAGAAAGGAAGAGAGGAAGAGAATCATCAGTGTGTGGTTGCCTCTCATGCACCCCCTACTGGGTACCCGGCCTGCAACCCAGGCATGTGCCCTGACGGGGAATTGAACTGGTGACCCTTTGGTTCACAGTCCGGCACTCAAACCACTGAGCCACACCAGTCAGGGCTAGAGCAATTATTTTAAGGGATACCATAGGATCTTTGCCCCAAAACAGTAACTAGTTTTCCCAATGGACGTAATTATTCCTTACAGTACAGTTCAGAATAAAAATTAAGACCATGAGTTTAGAGCATAGATAGTAATATACTCTAGATTATCCTAAGTTTTGGTGAGTACAAGGAGAAATACAAGCAAAATCAAGTAAAAAAATATGAGTAATATGCATTTTAAATGTGACCTGAAAGCCTACTCTGAGACCTTACATTTTCTAAAAGTGGAAGAAATTCCACAAAAGCTTGTATAGGAATGAAAATAATCTGAATATTCAAGATTTACTTCTAGGGAAACAATTAATGACTTAACAGAATGTTGGAGGTGACTGTAGCCAATCAGAACAACCAGGTTTCCCTAGAATATCAGATTGCAACACAGTGCATAGTTACATCCAAATGTAGGCATCAGCCCTCATGCCCCACATGTCTCCTTAAAAGCAAAAGATATGAGCTAGAAGAATGACGACGAGGTAGCATGGGAAGGTCATCTAAACAAATCAAAACTGATTAAGCAACCATCATTAAAAATAAATTATTCTTGTCTTGTGACTGTGCACTTCTCTGTTAAATGATTTCCTAGATATTCTATCATTTCTAATCTTTTTCTGCTGGTGCTGGTGCTTGATGTTTTTTTATAGTAAATGAGAGGAAAGCAAGAGAAAATGACCTTGAGTGTTAAGTGATCTGATAAAACCTTGAAGAAGAAAACTGTGTGAGAAATGTTTATCTCCGCATTGCTGTGCCCTCTTATCCACTGCTGTGTATTAACTGCTAAGTAATACTGTGATTTTGAGGTTTATAGAAAAAAATATACTTGGTCATTCAAATAACCAAAATATACACAAGAAATATACATTTTTTCATGTATATTTATTGGGTTTTAGTCCAAGGTTTCTGTCTCATAGCTCACAAATTCTCTGAAGTTTTATAAGTGTTGAGAATAACAAAGGTGTCTTTTGTTATGTTAATGAGGTGACTTTTGGATCCAGCCTAGGGATAAGGGCTAGTTGCCAGCATAACCGACCTTGTGAATAGAGGGTTAGAATTTTCAGTCTCCCTGCCCCCAGGGAATGGAGAGGGGCTGGAGATTGAATCAATTTCCAGTGGTCAAAGATTTAATCAACCATACCTAAATAACTAAGCCTTCATAAAACCCCCAAAGGACAGGTGATTCAGTGAGCTCCCAGGTTGGCGGACACGTGGAAATTCAGGAAGAGTGAAGCATCTGGAGAGAGCATAGAAGTTCTACGCCCTCTCCCCATACCTTGCCCTACCCATCTCTGTTTGCTGGCAGTTCCTGAGTTATATCCTTTATAACATACCAGTAATATAGTCAGTAGATAGGTTTCCCGAAGTTGGTAAGCTGTTTTAGTAAATTAATCTAACCTGAGGAGAGGGTTTTGCTAACCTCAGCCAGAAGTACAGTTAACTATCTGGACTTGGGATTAGCAACCTAGGTTGGAGGAGTTGTTGAGACCACATAGTTGTACCCAGTTGGTCAGAAGCACAGTTAACAGCCTGGGCTTGTGACTAGCATCTGAAGAGAAGGGTGGTCTTGGGAATTGAGCCCATTACCTGTGGACTGTGATGCTATCTCCAGGTAGATCTGTCAGAATTGAGAATTTCTGGACTCTGATGAGAATTGCTTGTTGGTTTGGGGGGATGGCTCCACACACAAGTTGAAATTGGGTCCGGGGGCTCATTTTAAACACATAAAATAAAACATCAGTACTCTAAATACAGTTCATACTCATGACAAATATTAAAAATTAATATAGTTTTTATATATTGTTTTAAAAATAGGTCTGTATATGTCATTAGTGTATAATTGAATCATTCAGAAATTTGAGGAAAATACAGCAAATTTATATAAATTAAAATATTTTTTCTAACAAAAGTCACTTTTTAAAAAGATTTTTTAAAGCTTTTTATTTATTTATCTCTGGGCGGGGGGGAGAGAAAGAAATATCAATGTGTGGTTGCCTCTTGCATGTTCTCTACTGGGGAACTGGCCCACAACCCAGGCATGTGCCTTGACTGGGAATCGAACCGCGATCTTTTGCTTCACAGGCCGGTGTTCAATCCACTGAGCTACACTGGCCAGGGCAAAAAAGTCACTTTTAAGTAATTTAACATTCCTGATTGCTGGGTGACATTATCTTTTCAATAATAATTAGCTAAAAATCCAGTCATTGTAATTGTATCATAAAAAATTCGTTGTAGTTGGAATTTAGAATGAATTCCCTCTGTTGCAAGTTTTATCCTTCCTATGGAATTACTCTGACCTGGACCATTATAAATAATTGTAAGAGGCAGAATTAAAATTATATTGTCTTCTGATGTTCCAGGGCATTAAATATTACTACTTGGTTCTTCTGACGTTTTTTGAAATTTGCATTTGCTTCAATACTTAGGTAGTCTCTACCATTTGTATGAGGAACAGTGTGCACCTTCTTACATGTCATAGAACACTGACAGCAAAGGTGAGAAGTATAGCTCATCATGATAATACTCAAATGTGGAGAAGTGTTAGATAAATTGTACAATAATTAAGGAAAATAATTGTGTGTTCTGCCAGTCATATGAATTTAAAAAATAGCTTTATTTTCTAACATTGTAAAATACAATTTTCATAACTATTTTTATTTTATTTACCTGTATTTTACATCAGTGTATGTGTTCATTTATTGAAATATATGTGGGGTTTATTATGCAAATCAAGAAAAAAGAAGCAGTTTTGTTGCAATATAGAAGAAAATGAGTGGAGGGGAATAGCATAGCTTATTTTCCTTCAAACTTTTTGCTTTTATTATTGTTTTGATCATTTAGTATTAGGGAAGCTATTTTGATGGAAGACTGGAAATCTATGTATATAACACATTTTGTTTTGGTGCCTACATACCAAAAATTAACAACAAAAAAGAGAAAAAAATGGCAGTTCTCGCCACTTATGCTGAGAAACCAATAATGTTGTGGCTTTGATAACATTGAGAGGCAGCCTTCTTCATGCAAACAGTGTTTGGCATGAAGCAAGGAACAGGCTCTTTACATGACTTGTTGGGCATCATTCTTCAAAAGGGATATCCAGAACAGAAGCAGAATGTGGTAGGTGCTACATGTGTATTGTGGCTGCTAATTTGGGTTGCAAACAGACTTTAGTATTCCTTGTGGGGTGTCTCAAAGAACCTGGGGTTCTGCATGCATAAGTGAGAGCAATTATAAGAATATTGGTTTATTGATTTCATTGTAGGTTTATTGGTAGCCAACAGATGATGTGGCCTGATTTTAGGAGTTGTTCATTTTAGCCTATCTTAGCAGGGTATGTGATTTGTTTTTTGTCCTCACCTGAAGATATTTTTTTTTCTTTCATTGCGAGAGAGAGAGAGAGAGAGAGAGAGAGAGAGAGAGAGAGAGATACAGTGATGTGAGAGAAATGTTGATTGGTTGCCTTCTTGTATGCACCCCAACTGGGACTGAACCTGTAACCTGGATCCTGCCCTGACCAGGAATCTTAACTCATGGCCCTTTGGTTCACTGGATGATGCTCCAACCAACCAGAATAGCCTATCTTAGTTTTAATTGAAGGCTCTAAACATAGTCAGAATAAAGCCAAAATCCCAAAATATTGTGTTAGGACATTTGTTGTTAGCTATTTCAGTGATGTGACATGAAAAGGTTTGTTTCCCACTCAGGTGAAATTTAATGTAGGTCAGATGTCTTCCATTTTGAGTTATGCAACATGGAGCCATGGCTTTTCTGTTTATTGCAGCAGCAGAAGAAGAAGAATAAAGGAATAAAGGAGGGACCCTCTCCTTTATCAAAATCTGTATTAGTCAGGGTTCTCCATTGTTGGCAACTGTCCTACCTGTTTTCAGGATCTACAACCCTGCTGATAGGCAAAAAGGCCCTACGGCTAGGGGACCTTGAATCATAAGCCACCAGGGAGATAAAACTTATCCTCCTGGCAGGGACCCAGCCTGTCTACTTTACTTCACCCTGCTTGGCCCCTGGAGGATGGCTGGATAGTCAATAATGGGTAAGAGTCCTCAAGGGAGGGATGACCTAAAACAGGCACAGTCATGAAGGGGCCATCGGGGAAGGACTTAGGGGATTGTGGAGGAGGGACAAAAGACCCTAACCCCTCGGCTTTATCATAGCCTGAGTCCTCCTTCTATCTGGAAAAAGTCTCCTAATATCTTACCTGCTTTGCTTCCCCTGCCTGATTCAGACCTGAAACAATGCTGAAAGGGGGTTCAGTTCTATGCCAAAACCAGCAGTCCCCTCAGGGGAGTGATCAGGCCTAAGAAAGAATGCGTAAAGTCCTGTGAAACCTGCTTTGCTAAGAATGCGCTCAATTTAAATTTAAGGGTTCAAGCACAAAATAAGTTTGTTTCCTAAGGTTTTACAGCCAATTGGCATCACCCTGTCTACCAGACCCTGATTCAAAAGGACCCTTGTGATCCCAGAAATGTTATCTGTAAAACATACCTCCTTTCATTGATATGCATCCCTATGCAAGCTAAACTCAATAAAAGCCCATTGAGAGAGAAGCTCAAGACCTTTCTCCTCTGAGGACTGGCCAGCCTTTTCTCTCCAAGAAGATCATGTCTTAGTAGACTTATTCTCATCTACAGTGGCTGGGAGAGCTCTGCTGGACAAAGCTCCCCCATTTTCCAGAGAAACAGAATCAACAGAATCAGTACAATATAGGTAGATCAATGGAGAGACAAATTATCTATCATCTATCTACATATCTACCTACCTATCATCTATCTATTTTATAAAAAAAGATTTATTATAAAGAATTGGCTCATGTGGTTATAAAGGTGAGAAAACTCACAAATATGCAAACAGGATCAGCAAGCTGCAGCCCAGGAGAGCCAATGGTCTAGTTCAAGTCCAAAGGCAGAAAAACATAGATGTCCCAGTCTGAAGGTAGTCAGGCAAGAATTCTTCCTTACTCAGGGGAAGGTTAGCCTTTGTGTTCCATGTAAACCTTTAACTGATTAGATAAAGCCCACTCACATTAGAAAGAGCAATCTGCTTTTCTCAGTTATGTACCAATTTAAATGTTAATCTTACCTAAAATACCCTTTCAAATATTGCCAAATATTTGTCAATATCCAGATATTGCCAAATATCTGGGCACCTTGTGGCCTAGTCAAGTTCACCTATAAAGTCAACCATCCCAAGTGTATCTCTGGTCACTGGGAACCCATACACATCTCCTTAACCCATACCTAATCATCAAATAAAGACAATATGAAGGCCGTCATTCCACATAACATAACACAGCTACCCTGCAGAGAAATGCACTAACACTTTCCCAGAAGAGTAGTTAAAGTCCTTGAGTGATGTTTATTCTTCTTCTTGGTATCCTGTAACTTAGTACTATGACAGAAAATTGACAATACTTGAATAATATTTTATAAAACCAATCAATGCCATATGTTACATAACAAGGATCTAAGAGGGAACAAAGTAAAAATATTTTCTTAAAATTATACACACAAAAATATATTTCCAAGAAAGTTAGGAGAAAATACTCATGACAATCATAGTTCTTGTTTCTGTAATGAATCACATACCACTGTACCCCATTTCTGTAGCTAGCACTTACAACTACCTCCTTTCATTACTTATTCTGTATTTCCTTTGCCTTCTACAAGCACCTCAGTTGATCATTATGTGGTGATTCAAATCCTCCTTCCTGAAGGAGTGGCAGGGGATGCTAGGAAATAAGGAGGAGCATTTATTTGGTGATCCCTAAACATCTTCACTGTGGTAGCTGAACTCTGAAAAGTGAAAAACATTTATGAATGCCCTGATTGGTGTGGCTCAGTGGATTGAGCACTGGCTTGTGGACTGAAAAGGTTACCAGTGTGATTCCTGGTCAGGGCACATGCCTGGGTTGCAGGCCAGGCGTCTAGTTGGAAGCGTGTGAGAGGCAACCTATCTATGTTTCTGTCTCACATGTTTCTTTGCTTCTCTTTTTCCCCTCTCCAAATAAATAAATAAATTTTTAAAAAAGAAAGAAAAAGATGTGAAAATCAATTTACCAAATCATGAAAAGAAAACAGACACTTGTACTTTTGGACCATATTTGGGGATCAATCCTATGTTCTCTACCTAAGTAAAATACAAAAACAAAAACAAACAAGAAAAGAACTATTGTTTTTATGCCACAGTTCAAATGACTCTCTTATTGATTTTTGCTCCTTACACTGATGACAAATACACATGGTTATTTTCTTAGGAATTCTCGGCATTTTCACAATAAAGTCTGTACTAACTGTGAAATGATCCAGGCTATTTATTAAGCAAGCCAAAAGTCCACAGTAAATTCAGCCATCACGTAGTCATTTTTGAAGTATAGTCAAGCCTCTTTACCAAATAGTCCTCTTCTAGGATAAGCATTGTTTGGAATTAAATAAACAAAAAATGTACTACATGGACTTATTCTATTATTTACCCACAGAGTATGGTGATGCTATGTTTCCTTCCTACCCAAAACAGCTATCATACAGAAATAAAATTGTAGAATATTGTAGAAAACAGGTGCATTTCTATCCTTCAAGACTCGTTCTTCCATAAGTCTTGTGCTATGTTCAAGACTAAGCCAAAGACTAGGTGTATTTGAAGATTTTTAATCTCCCTCCACCATCATCATCATCATTATCATTATCATCATCATCATCAAGTTTACTGAAAAGCCACGGTTGAGAGGGAATGAGTGGAAATCCCAGAAGGGGAAAAATTGAGAGGCACGCTGACAAAAGTACTGCTGCTAACATGACAAAAATTAAGGGGGGGGGGGTTGCTATCAATCACTTGTATGGTTTCCTGGGTCTTTCTTTATTCTTCTATTCCCCAGTAGTTTGACCATAACAGTTAAAATCCAGATCTGCACTCTTTACATGATGTTAAAATTAATAGCTTTAGTCAACTAATGAGAAAATTAAAGTTTTGTTTGTCATCGTATGACTAAAACAGCAGACAATCTCTGGCTTAACAATTTTCTACTAAGTTTTTTTACAATCAAGGGCACCTGGCTTGACCCAATTAATACACAGAATGAGGTTCTCCCCATCACAACTTATTCCAATAGAATGTGTCTAGTGGGTAGTATTAAGTAAGCTGCCTGGTTCTTCATCATTTCATATTTTTAAATAAGCAAGCTCAGGGTTATATATTTATTTTGCATGTGGGAGGATAAACAGAATATGTGTGTATGTGTATGTGTTGGTATGAATGTTTGTATGTATAAAGTCTAATGTGAAACAATATTTAAAATTAATTTGACATTAGATGCAATCAAATCCCTAATTCAGTTATTTTTTTAGTTTTCATGCTTATTTTGCTTTGTCTTGACTCACAGTCTTATCTTTAAGCTTTGTTCTGAAAAAGATGTTGTTGCTATCACTGTTTTGTGATAACACAAACTTTTAGTCCACATGTTTGTTGTATGAACATTTCATCTCATACTATATTTATCTGCTTTGATGTTTCTGACTCTTCGATAGGATTTCTTGTGTTATTTTCTTCTCTTAGATCAAAGAAATGTCACAGAGCACCGGGGCTTATATCTTAGTGTACAGAAAATTCAAGGGTATGAAGCTTAGGAAAATGTAAAAGGAACATCTGAGTAATGCAACTTTGCATAGCCAGGTGTTTCTTGCCAATTTATGTTACTACATAGGGATAATGTGAGACCAGGTTTAGAGGTCACAAAACACTTCCTTGGTATAAAATATAGTTTACAAAGAACATTTCTACAGGGTGTGGTGAAAGTAAGTTTACAGGTGTGAGTACACAGAATATAGAGCTTATTCTTATATTATTATTTATTAAATATTGTATTATTTTCCATATGAACAAATGTAAACTTAACTTTTCTCCACTCTGTACATATCAGCTCATATTAGAGTCATAGCAACTCTAAAGGAAGGTGGCACAGATATCATTGTAATTTATCAATCATAAAATCAGGAGACAAAGATTTGAAACAACTACTATTCTAGCAGTTTATACATGATTAGACAGCATTTAATCCAGTGTGTTTCAAACAGTGCCAGTCCAGGGTTCCACAGTTGGTAATGAGTTCTTGAGTAAGAATTGAGACTCAAAAATTAGAGACATCAGATATGTTGATGAGATTCAAAAGCCTAGAGTACGATCATACAGTGGTGGCCAGAGTGATCTGGTAATAAGATGCGAATGGTTCAGATAGGCAGAAGAATCTTGGGTCTTGGAAGTATGTTAGGAATCTGTGAACTGAGAGTGTGCAAAGTAATTGAATCATGTTGGTGTAAAGGTACAGAGTCAAAATAGACAATGTTGCCCATCTATAGACAATTTCTGGACTTTGAAAGAAAGAACTTGGCCCCCAGATTGACTTGTCAAATCAATGTTTGACCTAGAACTGAGTCCCAGAACTCTAAAAGATAAAAATTAGCAAGAGAGTAATAATTGTGACTGAGGGAAGGAATTTGTAGAAAGTCACAGGCACTGCTGGATCATATACAATTTAATACTAAGATGGCAACAGGCACTGGCAGAGTGCTACATCAATGGTCACTCAGCTGTGGCCTTGGGGAGTTGACTTACATGGGCAGATTCTCAGTTAAATAGAGAATGTTGGACTGAGGAGGGAATTAAAATACTTGGAGCTATAAAGTCTTTTTTTCAAAGGATGCCACACATGGTTACTCAGTCTGTAAAAGAGATAGACGTGAACTTGATTTGGTTGAAGCTCGATAGGCGTCCAAGTCTCCTGCCCTCTGCCAGTTACCCTGACAGTTGTCCCTGAATCACATTTCAGAATCCTGCATGCTCTACAGATCATTGTTTAGAAACCACTAGATTAGATGATTTCTAACCATACTTCCACTGTTAAAAAATACTAAAAGACCATGGTTCTAGATGTAGGCTTTTGCACTTGCTAATGAAGGTGGAAGGGGTATGTCATTGCTCTAGTGTATGATGTTTGTCTATGGCTTCATATAGAACTCCTTTACAGGGAAGAAGATCCCAGGCCCCATCTGGCTTTTACTGGGCTGCTCTTAAGTTTGGGGATATAACAAAGAAATGAGGGTTAAACAGGCAGAAGTATATGACAATGCTATAATTCTCTGTCAGGGTCAGGGGGTTCACTCTCTCCCAGGGAGGCCCAACACTGTCCTCCAGGAAGCCCAAGGACGTGGACATTAGCAGCAGAAGCTGCATCTGCTGTCACGTCACATATGGTTTTCTGTACGTGGAGAAGCTGAGTAGAGTATAAAGAGTGTGGCAAAACAGGGTGACTGCAGGATCTTGACCATATCATTTGGCATAGTGGTTGGCAAGGCATTTACTATGCCCCCTGAAGAGTCAGGAGACCTAGATTTGTAGCCCCAGTTTGCTAATTCTTAGGTCTTTGATCTTGGGCATGTTAGGGTGGTTGGAGGAGTAAATGCGGTAAGTGGCAGCCCTAGTGGTATTGTTAAGCAATATAAATGGTAACAAAATGCTTAATCAATCTTTTTCTGGGAGTGAAGCATCTTTTATTTCTATCCAGAAAGCTTTGGTATCTCTCTAGAGGTAGACACATTCTGGAGTGGATGTAGCAGTAGAGTCTCAGGGGCTTTCTTAGGCTCAATCTCAAAGGGTTCTGTAGGAGTTACTTTGTCACCTACTTTTGTGTAGGTGCAGTAGAGGGAATGAAGGTAAGATTGATTACTTGCTACATGCTTTAGGGGCAGGCATGGGATCACACTCTCTAACACTGTTGAAGACAAAACACTTTTCCCTGAGATAAAAATATTACAAGGAAAGGGTAGTGATTTTTTTCTCCTGATACAATGGTTGACATGGGGCCATAGAGAGCACACGTTTTCATGGTGCATCAACATTCCCTCGATTCTGCTGTTACTGTCAGGAAATATATAATTGACCTTTCCTCATCGTGAGGCTTATCATTTGCATGACTTCTCATTTGCATGACTTCAGCTTTCATTAATGAGGTATTTGGTTGAGGTAGGAAAACTGAACTTTGAGGGAAACACACAATGAGTCATCCATACATACTGTGGAATCTTAGAATATTTTCTAGCAAAATATGATGGGGTTCTTCCAAATATGTTCCAGCGGAGTCTGGGACACTGAGGTTGATTGGGTTATTTGTTCTGTGATGTTCCCCAGGGTTATATTGTTGAGAGTTTGCCATTAAATGGTCTAATTGTGTCAGTGGATGGGGCCTTTTTGATTTGCATAATTTCCTCAAGGGACTGAAGCTGCTAATTTGGTGATTAATTATCCATATTACACATTGTTTATTTGACCATGCCCAGATTAATTTCTTTTCCCAGCAAATCACATTTAGATATGAATTTGCATATCTTGATTATATTTTAATGCCTTGGCTATCATTGTTTCTTCCCTGGACATCTCATCAGATTACAGAAGAGCGCTCAAGCGGAGAATGATGGAATGTCTTAAATGACATTGCACGCCAGTGGACAGATAGTGCACATGACTTCTTCTTAACGCAGAATGTATTCTTTCATAATCAAGTGACTTGTCATGTAAAATATATTTTGTATTTTTACCATTTCCATCTAATCAATGAATCTCAAAAATTATTAACATTTCAAATGTCCCAATATTATGTTTACCTCTTTATATGTCAAAATATTTTATTTCTTTTTATCTATAATTGTGTATGTTGTTGTCAAATACTTTCAAGCTGGCTTAGTGTTTAAGGTCTCTACTTAGTTAATCTCTCATCCGATTTTTTCCTAGCCTTGTAAACCACTAGGATTCTGAGAACACTATACCACAGTTCCATTATAGCTGGGGACTGAGTCATGATTTGCCTTTTATTTAACATAGGTAATGAAGTGGCTTTACTGTCATTACTATGATTGCAAAAGTAGATAATAATTAATATTCATAGCTATATTTTATTAAGCACTAAATAGGGCCCAGATAGTGTTAAGAATTTACTTGCTTCATCTACTTGAGCTGTTAAACTGCCTTATAAAAATGAGTTTTAGAGACAGGCAAAAAGAAATTTGTTCAGGGTAAGATAATTAGGAAATAGTGTAGACAAAATTAGAAGCTATGTAATAATAAAGCCTATGCTTTTAACCAGCTGATAGATATAGAATGCTCAGTGATAAATACTCTTAACCAAAATGAATAAATGTTCTTAATCAATAGTGAATGAATGATTTTAATTAACTGAATGGGCACAGAGCATGAATGTATTAATGTTCTTAATCGGCATTGAATGAATACTCTTCCCTAACTGTAAGAACATAGAAAACTGAGTGAAAGAATGAATAAATTAATGAATGAATGATAGAATAGTGTTCACCTACACCAGAGATGCAATAGTATAAAGACACTCGATTTCAACCCCTCATCCAAACATCAAGGTAGGAACACACAGGGCCAGGCCCAAAGCTTCACTGGCTGTGGTCAGACTGCTGGGGTGAAGCGCCGGTGTTGCTCACCTGTCCCTCAATGCAGCCCTTCCCATACACGCCACCCCCGTCCTGGGTGGAACACAGAAATTTGTTATTCAAGAAATCTGAGTAAAAATAGCCTCTAGCCAGTGTTTTTATTTAAAAAAATTTAATTTAAATTATTTTATTCTTGTTCAATTACCGTTGTCTGTATTTTCTTCCCCACCCTGCCTCCAAACCCACCTCCCTCCCTTGATTCCACCCCCCTTGTTTTTTTCCATGTGTCCTTTATAGTAGTAGTTCCTGATAACCTTTCTCCCCACTGTCCCTTCCCCCCTCCTCTCTGGCTATTGTTAGATTGTTCTTAATTTCAATGACTCTGATTATATTTTGTTTGCTCTTTTCTTTTGTTGACTTACAAGTAAGGAATAGCAACCACTAAAGAACTTTGCTGGTTCATATGGGGAGGAACTTTTTGATACACTAGACTATGGCTCTCTTGTTTTCAGAAAAGGTATGCTTTGGGCACATGAAGGTTGTTTCCCACATGCTGGTCCCTGACAAGACAGTGTGAGGTCTGCTTGAGCTCACCTCAGAGCTTGTGCGCTTAACCACTTCACCAGGGCAGTTTGCACCGTGTCCCAGCTATGTCGGGTGTTGTTGCAAACTGCTTAACTTCTCTGTACTTTGGTTTCGTCATTTATAAAATGAAAATAATAATATTGGGTATATTTTAGTATAGTTAACGTGTTAATTATATAACGATTATATTACATAAAATTAATATGTGTATATATTTAAAATAATAAAATAGTTTAATATATTAATAATAATATCATAGAATTCTTCTAATAAAAATGTAACTGTTTAGCAACTATTTGGGCCTTTGCAAAGTACTAAAAATGCTAGGTATTATTATTGTCACCAGAACTCTTACATTTTTGTTGAGTACTTGTGCTGACCTGTAGCTCTCCCATTTTGTTCTCCAGTAGCCAGTTTAAAAAAATCAGCTTCACCCTCTCTAGTGTCGGCTCTTTGTGGAATTCATTACTCCTTTCCACCAAGTAAAAAAATAATTCTGGAGTTGATCTGGTCATTCATTAAAGCCATCTCTGAAAAAAATTGGGTTTATGTATCAAACACCTTTTAACCATTCTCAGGCTACATCTGTTTGGCCTTCCAAATACTCTCATCATTTATCATGACTTCTCTTCACCCAACATGCTCCAGATATGCTCAGCTTCCTTATATCAGCTGTGCTCATCCTTCTGACCTCCCAGCACCCAGTGCTGGCCAGCATAGCTGCAGGTTGTCACAAAATTCTGATGTATCCTCTACACTTTTCTTACTGTGTAACTTTATTTAAGCCTCATAGCTACTTAGCAATTTCTATACATTCCCCAATGCAAGAGTCAGAGTGACTATTTTAATTATAAGTTACTTACGGCATTTGTGTGACATTTAGTATATTATGCTTTGTGCAGGGTATGTGTGTGTGTGTGTGTGTGTGTGTGTGTGTAGTTCTTAACTTTATGCCTTAGAGATCAGTCCTAAGTTTTAACAAGTTTTTGTAACCCCTATCATATCTAGTAAACTTAGATTCATTTATTTAACAAATATTTATTGAATAAATTCTATTAAGGACTCCATTTATTTATTTTTAGAGAGAAGCGAAAGGAGGGAGAAAGGGAGAGAAACATTGATTTGTGAGAAAAACATCAATCGCCTGCTTCTTTCACACCCCCAACAGGGGACCTGGCCAGCAGCCCAGGCACACGCCCCGACCAGGAATCAAACTGGCGACCTTTCTGCTTGCGGGACTGAACCACGCCAGTCAGGGTTTATTGAATAAATTCTCTGTGTTAGACACCTTCTGAACAGAGGGGATTCAGAAGTACCCCAAATGAGCATGCTTACTTTTCTCATAGAACTTACAGTCTATCAGGGGACAGACAAAAATACACAAACAGATAAGTAACCAGGATAACCATAGATACTAACTACGTTATTTCTCCCCTTATGACTGTGGTTTCTTCTCTGAGAAACGGTGACAATGAGATCTTTTCTGTTTGCCTTTTGGAGCTGCTTTAGGGATGACATGATATATCTGGCAATGCTTATGTGCCCTACCATACTACTACCTTTAATGACAATAAAAGTGAAAGGGATCCTTGATTGGCTGTCAGGGGACCTTCATTCTAGCCACAGTTTAGACATAAATTAGGTTGCATCAATTATTCTTCCTTACCCTCTGTCTCACTTGTAAAATGAAGGAGTCACCCTGGGTGGTTATAAAGGCTCCCTCCAGCCTGGTATGGTGTTTTTCTAAGATCTATGACGTTGCTGTTCATATCCAGAGGCCCCAGTTGATCCGCCAAAGTATGCAGAATATCTTTGAGAAGACACCGTAGATGTCTTCTGGGAAGAGTTTATTTTAATAACTATTAGGGCAACAGGAACACTGTGTTTTTTATTAACTTTGTCTGTTTGCTGGTGATGATAGTATCTTCTGAATATAAATTGCACAATGTAGTATAATAAAGCACAGTTCAGAATTGTTTTCATAATAGTGCATGCCATAGTACTCGGCCATAAAATAAGAATGGAAAAGTACATCCTGTTCTGTAAGCTCATAATTTTCAGCTGTCTGAAAACTGGGTCTAAAAATGAAATTAATAAGAAACAAACATTTCACAGCATGCATGTGCAGCCTAAAAAATATGTTCTTTCTAGAAAAGAAGCAGGGATGTCATTCTTCTGGAATTTGATAACCTAGTAAAATATTTGTACTTTTTAAATTTTGAAATTTGCTGATAATGATCACTGTCACATTTATTTATTCACTTACTTTTTTATAATTCTCTTAAGGAGCATTTGGCTAGCAGTCAATATATGCTCAGTTCTACTCTCAGGTTAGGTGATATATAGGTTTATCACACACACAAAAAAGGTGGTCCCAGAAGCTTGGAAGACATTAAGGCTAAGTGAATAAATGTCTAGCTAAAGTTGAATACCTTTAATTTGGGCTTCACCTTCTGTAGGATTAGTTTAAAATTGGTTTGTTCTAGCAGCAGTGTTCAATTATTCTTGAGAAATAATTTGTTAACAAAGCCATATGAGAGATAAATGGTCCAAACTGGATACAGAATGCAGTTTGACAATGACTTCTCTTGGTATGACAATGTAGTTCTTTTAATCATCTTCTCTGTCATTGGGACTAAAATTATGGCTTGATTTTTCATGAATTAGATAATTTAATGATGGTATTAATAATATTATTATTTATTATACATTTAATATGTGCCATGGGCTTCATTCTTTCATTATCTAACCATCATTTTACCATATTCTTGGAAAAAAAAGGCAAAGTCCTTGCCTTCAGAACGCTCCTGCAGAGGCTCACAGTTGCGATGGCGTGAGATCAATCCTGAGAAGGGCAACACGGAAAACGCACGAACTATAACCAGCCGAGCCTTCGAAAGGTTAAGTGGACAAATCTACACGG
The DNA here is from genome assembly GCF_014824575.4 of Sturnira hondurensis. Classification (NCBI taxonomy): domain Eukaryota; kingdom Metazoa; phylum Chordata; class Mammalia; order Chiroptera; family Phyllostomidae; genus Sturnira; species Sturnira hondurensis. Next base: position 4,389,705 of record NW_028088140.1, on the reverse strand, counting down.
TATGTCCTGACTACTTAAACTGTGTTAACTAGAAATGACAGACTGCATTATACAGACAGAGAAACTGAAGCCAGAAATGATAAATGACTAGACTAAGGTCATCCAGCTGGAATTTTAACCCTTGGTTTCAAGGCACTTGCTCTATCGGCTTGACCAGAGGTTGCCATCCCTCTCTTTTTCTAAGATGCACGTGTGCTGATGGCCATGGGGAAAGTGATTAAGAGAATGTTATTAGATCAATAATAAAAAAACAGAGATACAATGACAACAACTATATATGAGTGTGCACACTTGCATGCACACATATGCACACACACAAATATATATATAAATTTACACACATATATTCACACATACACATACGCATTCAACTTCTTTTGAGTCAAGGGAATCATCATTATGCCAGAAGCAGCATAATGTAAGAGGAAGAAAATGGGCTTTGGAAGCCAAGTGACAGGATCTAAGTAGCATGTCCAATGCATGCAAAGTAAAACTGGCCACTGCTTCCTTAGAGTGACTCCCTCCATATCCGTAGAATGACATTCATATCAATAAATTAATATTTACTTTCTTCACATAGTGAATGTTACACATTCAATAAAGTGCTTGTAAGTCACTATACATATGAAATGTTCTATAAATACTAGTTTATTTTAAAGATGGTGATTTGTAAGAAATTATCACATGCCACTGTTAATCTATCAACCTCTATGTTCAGAGTCCAATCTAAAGGAGTTTGAGGCAGCAGTAGACATACTAAAAATTAAATGAATAATTACATTTCTCTTGCTACAGTATTTTTTGAGATTCTTTTTATACTAATATGTAGATTAATATTAATAAATAACACTTTTTTATACAAAAGGCAACCTCTATATTGCTAGATTCAATGGTCATGGCTCAGGTTCACCTTACTTATCACTTGACAAAGTGGTGATTCTCTGCCAGGAAACATATTTGCCGTGTTTTCCTACCTTATCATCTCCCTGTCCTCACAACAATGTGCCTGTAATCAGGCTATGGACCTCTTCTCTTCTCAAATTGTACTAACTTCTTTGTGGGTTACTTTCTCTGATGACTTTTCCATTTATATCTTGAACAGTTATTTCTCCATCAAAGACTTTGTTTCTCAGCTTGAAATTTAGGTATCCAATGACTGATTTGGGATCTCCTCTTGGATGTAAAAAAGGTATCTCAAGTTTAATAACACAAACTGACCTAATGATATCACTACTGTTCATTCCTGCTTGTCCGTCAATCTGCCTTCATTTAAAGTAATGAAACAGCATTTCTTTAATTGTCAGGCTAACAACTTTGATGTAATGCTTGACCCATTTTTCCCCTCCAATGAGACACGTGNTCTCCCTGTCCTCACAACAATGTGCCTGGAATCAGGCTACGGACCTCTTCTCTTCTCAAATTGTACTAACCTCTTTGTGAGTTACTTTCTCTGATGACTTTTCCATTTATACCTTGAACATTTATTTCTCCATCAAAGACTTTGTTTCTCAGCTTGAAATTTAGGTATCCAATGACTGATTTGGGATCTCCTCTTGGATGTAAAAAAGGTATCTCAAGTTTAATAACACAAACTGACCTAATGATATCACTACTGTTCATTCCTGCTTGTCCGTCAATCTGCCTTCATTTAAAGTAATGAAACAGCATTTCTTTAATTGTCAGGCTAACAACTTTGATGTAATGCTTGACCCATTTTTCCCCTCCAATGAGACACCTGACTCATTGCCATATTTGTTTGACTTTGCTTTTGTAATCTGACCAGTTCTCAATTCCAGTGCTGCCATCAAAACTACACTCACATTGTGTCTAGATTATACAAGAATCTACCTGTCTTTGCTTCTACCTTCTCCTATTCTCAACACAGCTGCCTAAGCAATTCTGTTAGAATGTAAGTCAGTGGAGGTCAACTGTTTGCTTGAAACTTCCCAATGATTTTCCATTCCATGTATAAGGAAAGCCAAAGTTCTAACAACAATCTACATGACTTTCATGATCTGCAGCACCCCTCACCCATCTATCTCTGACCTCCTTTTTAAAAAAATATCAATTTTCTCTACTTTCGTTCACTGGTCCTTGAAGCCACAGGCACATTTCAGGGAGACCCCTGACTCACTGTTTCCTCTGCCCAGGACGATTTTCCTGTGCTGCAGGGAGACCTGGTGGTGGCTGGCACTATGTGTAATGGAGAACTGGAAGGAGTTTAACACAACATGAAGATACATGATTTGATGGCAATTTAAATAGGAAATGCAAGAGAAGTTGGAAATCACAAATGCCACCTAGGTTTGTGGCATTTACTGAGATAAAAACACATGGGGATGGTGAAATTTGTGGAATGTTGAACTTCCAAGTTCATTTCAGACATGTTTGTTTTGATGTTAGATACCCAGAGAGTAATGATAAATGGACAGTTGTTAGATGTTAATGAAGTTCAGAAGAAAAATAGACTATAGATAAAAAGAACTGAAGATATAACCATATGAAAAGGAGACAACTGCTACATGTACCTCTCAGGTACCAGACCCATCAGGAAAATATAGGGAAGGCAAGAGAAGAAGGTCTGTCAGGTATGGCAGATATTAGGTTGGGTGCCACCTAATCCTTTTGCAGGTTTATTGCATGGAGTCATATCAACACACACACTCAAGCACAAGGCAGCAGGCTGTATCCGGGTCTAATTCTCAGTACCTCTCAAGGTCTGAGGTCCTTAGCTCAGGACCATTGATTTTTGCTGACAATAAACTTGGAGTAACCAGGATGACACACAGCACCATGCACATGGTGGGAGGGTGCTCTATATAGTTCTCGTGGACAGAATCAATTAATTAATGAAAAGGATTTTTCCCCCTCAGAATTGAGATTCAGTACACTTTCCAATGTCCTCTGAGTATTTGAAAACATTGAGTGGAATATGAAGGCCCACAACTTACAACATACATGGTTCCTGGACAGTGGATGCAAGTCCAAGGAACCATTTGATGAGTGAGGGCATCACCTCTTTTGAGGTCAACAGCTCATCTCAAAATCTTGAATTATGCCAACCCATTCTCTTTCTGAAGAAGACAAAACATACACATCTTATAAATAGTTTCCTTGGTGCCTATTGCCCCTTTTCTTCAGTATGTAAAATGTTTTAACTAGTTCATATCCACATGGATTCAGTAGGCCTTATTCTGCATTTATGCAATCTAAACTTCCCCAGTATGTTAATCAGTCTTTCTCTTTTTAAATTATATTTTATTGATTATGCTATTATACTTGTCCTGATTTTTCCCCATTTGCTCCCTTCCACCCAGCATTCCCCCCACTCCTTCAGGCAATGATCCCAGAGTTGTTCATGTCCAGGTGTCATGCATGTAAGTTCTTTGGCTACTTCATTTCCTACACTGTACTTTACATCCCTGTGACTATTCTGTAACTACCTATTTCTATTTCTTAATCCTCTTACCTCTTCATTCATGCCCCAACCTCCCCCACCCATTTTGCAACCATCAAAATGCTTTCCATATTCATGATTCTGTCTCCATCCTTCTTGTTTGCTTAGTTTGTTTTAAGATTAAATTGTGAATAAATATGCATTTTGTCATTTTTATTGTTTATAGTTTTGACCTTCTTATTTTTCTTAAATAAGTTCCTTTAACATTTCATATAATAATAGTTTAGTGGTAATGAACTCCTTTCTCTTTTTCTTGTCTAGAAAGCTTTTTATCTGACCTTCAATTGTAAATGATAGCTTTGCTGGGCAGAACAATCTTGGCTTTAGTCACTGCTTTTCATGACTTTGAATGTTTCTTGCCAGTCCTTTTAGCCTGCAAAGTTTTTTTGGGAAATCAGCTGACAGTATTATAGGAACCCCTCTAGAGATAACTAACTTCTTTTCTCTCGCTGCCTTTAAAATTTTCTCTTCATCTTTAACCTTTGGCATTTAAATTATGATATGTCTTAGAGTGGGCCTCTTTGTATCCATCTTGTTTGGGATCCTGTGCTTCCTAGATTTGCATGTCTGTTTCCTTCACCAAATTAAGGACGTTTCCTTTCATTATTCTTTCAAACAGATTTCTAATATCCTGTTCTTTCTCTTCTCTTTCTGGAACCCCTATGAAGTGAATGTTGGATTGCTTAGTCCCTCAGGCTGCTTACACTACCTTTGCTTTTTGGATTATCTTTTCTTCTTGTTGTTCTGATTGGTTGTTTTTTCTTCCTTATGTCCCAAATCATTGATTTTTTTTCTTGGCTTCATCCACTCTACTGTTGTTTCCCTGTAAGTTGTTCTTTATTTCAATTAGTGTATCTTTGTTTCTGATTGGCTCTTTTTTTATGCTGTTAAGGTCCTCACTAAGTTTTTTGAGCATCATAACCAGTGTTTTAAACTCTGGATCTGATAGATTGCTTATCTCCATTTCATTTAGCTCTTTTTCTGGAGTTTTGATCTGTCCTTTCATTTGGGCCATGTTTCTTTGTCTCCTCATTTTACCAGCCCCCCTGTGTTTATTTCTATATATTAGATAGAGCTGCTTTGACTCCGTGTCTTGGTAGTGTGATCTAATGTAGTAGGTGTTCTGTAGGGTTCAATGACATAGCCACCCCTATCACCCAAGCTGGGTACTCAAAATATGTCCTTCATGTGGGTTGGGTACACCCTCCTCTTATAGTTGAGACTTGATTGCTGTTGGCAGATGAATGGGAGGGGTTTACTCAGGCCAGTCAGCTGCAAGGGTTGGCTATGACCACTTACCACAAACCTCCACCCTCTGTGGAGGATCAGCTGTGCAATGGCAGTGTGGCAGTGCTCCTAAATGGTCTGTAGCTGCCCACTGGGTATATAGGCACTGGGGTTTCCTGAGTGGTGCAGGCCAAGGTAAGCCCCAACTGTATTTTGCCCTGGGCCACCCCTCATATGCTATAAAGCAATCTGAGATGGATGCTATTTGTGCTGGGTTTGGAGATTCCAGGGTGAAGCCAAGCTATAAATTTAGGCTGCTAGCCTGGGGCTCACTGAGGCCAGCTGTTGATTGTTTGAGAGGATTTAAGAAGTTGTGCAGTATGAGTCAAGGCCAGCTTTCATATAGAAAAGCAGCTTGGGTGGGCCTGTAAGTTGGGTGAGATGGAGTCTCTGGGGATCTCCAGGAGGCTCTAACAGTATTAGCCAGGTTGATTGTCTGCCAGCTCTGTGGGGGGATGGCCCAGAAAAGGGACAATGGCTTGTGCTTGCCTTGATGCCAGGCACAATCAGCTTCCTCCTATACCCCGCCAGTGTTTCTCAAGCCACCTACCCAGCGCCAGAGCCCAGAAGGACTGAGTCTGAGTAGGATAGTTCATGTGTGGATTCTTTAAAAGGAACTGCCTGGGGCTCCAGAAGTTTCTCCCACCAACTCAGTCCCTGCTTGTTTTTTCAGCCAGATGTTGTGGGGACTTATCTTCCTGATACAGGGACTCTGGGCTTGGAGGCCTGGTGTGAGGCTGGGAGTCCTCACTGCACTTTTAAAAAGATTTTATTTATTTATTTATTATTTTGAGAGGGGAAGGGAGGGAGAAAGAGAGGGAGAGGAACGTCAATGTGTGGTTGCCTCTAGTGCATCCAAAGCCTGGGGACCTGGCCTACAACCCAGGCATGTGCCCTGATTGGGAATCAATCCAGAGACCCTTTGGTTTATAGGCTGGCATTCAATCTACTGAGCCACACCAGCCAGGGCTCTCTCCTGAATTTTTATCCACCACACAGAGGGTGTGGGATCAGCCTGTTCCATGTCTGTGTCTAGATGCATTATTCTGAAGAAATTCTATTTCAGCTGGTAGTATTTTAAAAGGGTAGGGAACTCTTAAATTAAAAATAGTTATTCAGCCCTGGCTGGTGTGCCTCAGTGGACTGAGTGCCAATTTGTGAACCAAAGCATCACCAGTTGGATTTCCAGTCAGATCACATGCTTAGGTTGCAGGTCAGGGCCCTGGTAGGGGGCACTCAAGAGGCAACTACGCATTAATATTTCTTTCCCTCTCTTTCTCCCTCCCTTCCACATTGTAAAAATAATAAATTTAAAAAATCTTAAAAGAAAATAAAATATTAAAAATAGTTATTCAGTGGTAAAGTGTTAATACTAACATCTTAGTTTGGAAAAAGCAGATTAGTGAGTTGAAATGTGGACTCTTTTATCTTTATTATATTTTTTCCATTACCATTTAGTTTCCTTATACCCCCTCCATTCCCAATCAGCACACTGTTGTCCATGCCCATGAGTCCTTTTTCTTTTTGTTTAATATTTCATGTAAATTTTCAAATGGTATTATTATTTATATCTTCCTCATGGAAAGATAAGTACCTGGTAACGTGCCCTATTCATACCTCAGCTTTATACAACAGAATCCTAGTTCTGGATTGTCATATATATACATTGTAGACCATATTTTAAAGACAATATCAAATTATTGTAATTATTTATTCTTACTTACTTCCCTAATATATTGTCACATCTTCCTAGAATACTTACTTTTGCTTTTAATGAAATACTTCCTCTGAGATTCCTTTTAAATTTTACCTTTCTGTTGCAAAACTTTTGAGGTCTTATATACCTGTAACTAAATATATGACACACTCACATTTTTAAGAAGTTAGACAAATAAAAAATGCTATGTTGTATTTTTTCTTTGAAAATTATAGCCTTATTTTATTTTAATCTCAATTTTATTTTTCCATTACCATTTAGTCCCCTTATATGCCTTCCCCCAGCTATTGTCCATGTCCATGAATTCTTTTTCCTTTTTGCTCAATCCTTCCACGTCCTACCCTGCCTCCACCACCCCACTAGCTGTCATCTGCTCTCCATCTATGAGTCTGTCTTTGTTTCACTTGTTAGTTCAGTTTGTTCATCAGATTCCACATGAGTGAAATCATATGGTATTGGTCTTTCTCTGACTGGCTTATTTCACTTAGTATAATGTTCTCTAGGTCCATGCATGATGTTGCAGAAGATAAATTTTCTTCTTTTTAATAGCTGAGTAGAATTCCATTGTGTAAATGCCCCATAGTTATTTTATACACTCATCTATTGATGGACACTTGAGCTGCTTCCATATCTTGGTGATTGTAAATAACACTGCAGTGAACATAGGGGTGCTTATGTTCTTTTGAATTAGTGTTTTGGGTTCCTTCAGATATGTGCCCAGGAGTGGGATCACTGAGTCAAAAGGCAGATCCACTTTTAATTTTTTGAGGTATCTCCATACTGCTTTCCATAGTGGCTGCACCAGCCTGCATTTCCACCAGCAGTGCAAAGGGTTCCACATCCTCACCAGCAGTTGTTTTTTGTTGACTTATTGGTGGTAGCCATTCTGAGAAGTGTGAGATGGTTTCTTATTATGGTTTTAATTTGCTTTGTAGAAGTTTCTTAGGAAATGTCTAGATAGGGCTTGATCACTGGATAGGGAAGATAGGTAACCTTACACATGACTAGTACAGAAAATATAGAAGGAAACTGATTCTGAGGAAATTGTAGACAGAAGAAATTCAGTTTCAGAGGCAAATTCTAAAGACGAAGGTCTCCAGAAATGTAAGTAGAATGGAGACTACAAGATTTGCTACATTCCTAATTTATCTTTCAATCTTTAGCAAAATTTATTATGTACTCATTACTTGTTAAGCCAGAAGTGTATATAGATGAAAAAATTATACTTGTCCAGGACAGAGTGCACATAGATAAATAATTTTAATACAATAAGGAGTATGGATTATACATTTGGTTATCTTCAGAACACATTCAAAAACTGTAAATGATTTAGTTCTGAAAGGTGGCTTATACCTTGATCTGATTCTTTGTTGCTTTATAGCACATATGTATACAAACATGTATAAAGATACACAATTGTGTGCATTGATATACAGTATGTTAGGGTCTCATGATGCCTAGGGACAATTAAGAAAGACCCTTTGGAAATAGGATATCTGTCACTCTATAACCTGGTTCTAAAACCTATTAATTGTGTGATATTATAATAAGCTACCTAATTTCCCTGAGCTTTCACTTCTTCACATATGAAAAAAGATATTTGCATCTATCCCAGAGCCTTGTAAAGATTACATAAGATAATACTGGGTAAGCAGTGGTCCCATGGCTGAGCCAGGGGGTGTGCAAGAAATATTAACTATTAACTATGGAAGCAACCTAGGTGTTCCCCAATAGATAAATGGATAAAAAATGGGATGTGTGTGTGTGCACTGGACTATTACTCAGCCATGAAAAAAATGAAATCTTGCTATTTGTGATAACTTAGATAAAGGGTACTATGCTAAGCAAAGTAAGTCATAGAAAAATGAATACTGTATCATTTCACATATGTGTCAAATCTAAAAAACTAAACAAAAAAAACATAAAACAAACAGATTCATAAATATAGAAAAACTGATAATTGTCAGAGGGTTGGGTAATGAGGGTAAGAGTGAAAACAGGAAGGGCACTAAGAAGTAGAAAGTTAATATAACTAAGTCCTAGGGATGGAAAGTTACAGCATAGGGAATGTAGTCAGAATCACATTAACTTTGTATGGTAACAGATTGTTAGTGGGTGTTTTGTGTTAGTAGATCACTTTGTAAGATGTATACATGTGAACTCTCAGTATGAAATATATCTGAAGCCAATATTGTATGTCAACTACACTTTAATTAAAAGGAGCTTTATATTCCAGAGTGAAAACTAGATATAAGGCCAAAAATATTAGCTATTACTTTCATTTTGTTATTGTTTTTATTTTTCATAACAGTAGCAGCAGTTTTATAAAATTAGGGTAACTGAAAGATAATGTAGTGGCTATTATCCTTTTGTCTATCTTAGAGGAAACTTTCATTGAAATATTTTGGTGGCACTTAATAAGTGCCAGCAGTGATCTAATTGTTATGCAAGTGTCAATTCATTTAATAAGCATAACAATGAGATAGAAACTATTATTATTATACAGTATCACATGCACTCAGAGGGACACTTCTAACTATTGAATAGGAGGAAAGGAAATTTTTAGATGATCAGTACTGACAGGATAATTATTTAGTAAATAATTCATTCTCTCTTTCATTAAAAAGTGAATTTGGATTATACTACAACTTCCTAACTTTCCTTCTGTTAGTATATTATAGACATCTTCTTGCCCTGGATGGTGTGACTCGGTGGACTGAGTGGTGGCCTGAGAACAAAAAGGTCATCAATTCGATTCCCCGTCAGGGCACACACTTGGGTAGTGGGCCAGGTCCCCAGTTAGGTGTGGGTGTGTGAGAGGCAGCCGTTGGATGTATCTCTCCTACACTGATGTTCCTCCCCCCTTCTCTTTCCCTTTCCTTCTTTTTAAGAATAAATAAATGAAACCCTAAAAATATTCTATAGACATGTTTTTTATGTCATTACCTACAAAGCCATTGCATTCTTTTCACAGTTGATGAACTTTCAGTTTTGCAAGGTGAAGACATGGGTGGAGGTGACGGCTGCACAGCAACATGGGTTCCCTGAACGCCACCGTACTGCACACTTAACAAGGGTTAAGTAGTGAATTTTGTGCTTTGTGTATTTTATTACAACAAAGAATTGGAAAAAATAAAGTTTATAGAATTTCAAGGCTGTGCTAGATTTTGTTTAAACTATCCCCATCGAAAGATATTTAGATCATTTCAAAATCTTGTTTAATAAGCAATACTACAATGACTATCGAAATAATTTTTGACACAGTTTTCTGTGGAGTATGACAAATGATGGCCACCACTTTTTGAGCACCGACTCTGTGCCAGACACCATGCTAAGCATGTCGTGTCGATAATCTCATTTGAGCCCCACACGAACTGTGTGAAGTTCATCCTCCCTGCCCACTCTGTCTGGGTTGTGCAGATTGTCCTTGCACTGGGGCACCTGCCAAAGTGGCAACTTGAGGCTAGCATCCAGTTTGAACTTGTTACCAACACTTGGACTACATTTTTTTTAGCAGAAGGAAGGAATGATTTATTCTAAAATGCCTAAAGGCACATTCTGATTTCTCAACCTTGTGTCCCTAAGCTGCTTTTATCCAGAGGGAAAAATTTGTTCTAATATGTACCAAGGCATTTTATGGACCAGTGGTGGTCCTGAAGGCCCCCCTGACTAGTCAGTTACAGAGCCAGAGTTGAATTCAGGAGGTCTCACGTAAGAACCCTACAGTGGACTGCTAGGACCCGTGCCTCCTGTACAAGTATGTTCCCAGGAATGCAACTGCTAAGTTAAAGGGTAGACACATCATAGATATTGAGTTTTTTCTCAAAAGAATGTTATCTACTACTTTTGACCAACAGTTTCTTAAAGTGACTCTTTGGCTCTTTCTTCACAGACTAGGTAATCCTGGCTAGCACAATTCCTTTTTTACATTTGGTAGGTTTTTATTATAATGCAAAAAGTTACCAGACACCTGTACATTTTTTTTCCTGGAAAAAGTCATTGTCGTTATTTTACTCAATCCAAGGTAACTGATACTTTTCTGTTATTCGACTTTTTCTCCTAAAAAGAAAAATGAATGCTTTAAAAATCTTGGAAAATTGATGTTGGGATGGCACTGATTTTGTTTTGCCTGAGCTATTTGATTTGATTTCTGAAAATATCATAGGTCTACTGACATGCTTGATGAAGAGATTTGGTTATACAAAGGCAGACTGCTTTTGGATGGTATTTTGAAGTTTGTGAGAGCAGATATAGTTAGTCACTGAAGTATTTTACTATATCTATACTTTAAAGTATTTTAAAAGGCCTTTGATCCATCACTAGGCCACGTCCCTTGGTATGAACATAATCAGTTTTATTAGAGTATTTGCCAACTACAGCTGTATCTACAGTGTATGTGCTTCACACTGAACTACTTCAAAGCCTGTGTTAACAGGATCATCAAGGCCTCCCAGTCCAAGTGCACTTGTAAATTGCTGGTGTGTCCTTTTATCTTTCAAGATCTTCTGATGTGGAGAATGGGTAAAAGTTTGGAGTCATTTTTAGAGACATTTAAAATTTCATACACGTAGATCGAGATTTTATTTTTATTTCTTTAATTTAAATGTGTTTTCATTAGACCAGTCCAAACTTTATCGCTCATTTTAATGTATCCCATGAATTCAAATTTTAATTTTGTTTACCATCTTTTGATGCTCAGTGAACATGTAGCCTCAAAGAAAGAATTAGATCTCACTCTCAGTTCAACAGAGTGATTTGGAAAAGGTAGAAAAGCAGATGCCAGTCGAAGCCACTCTCTCCTAGAAATCTATTCTGGGTACCTCTTCCCTCCACCCCCAAACTTCTCCTTTTCTCTTTGCCATTTAAAAACTAATTAAAATGGAAGGAACAGGATGTCTGACACTTTCAAAAAGCATTGTTCACACTGCTAATGCAATCACAATTTACAATCACAATTTAAATAATAGCTAACACTTTTTAAGGGGTACTATTTGCCAGGTACAATAGCAAGTATTTTCCATGCATTGACCTCTTCCGTCCTATGCATCCTACTTGGAAGGTGAGAAAACTGAGGCAGAGACAGAATTTCATTAAAGCCTAAAATTAAACAGATTTGAACCAAGTACCTTGGTGCATTTCTCCTAACCATTATGTTATACTGCAAAGAGAAGAAAGTTTGTTCTAAGTAACACAGGGTTCACTTCTGACTCTATTTTTAGGATGTGAGTATAATTAAGTGGCATGAGTTTATTTGCTGTGCCTCTTTTCCACCACACGACTCCTAGGCCTAAGACTCATTTCTGCCTGTGAAGTTTCAGTAAAATGAAGGCGAGCTAATGCCTCAAGAGACTACACCATGGGTCCAATTACAGTTTGGTAATAAAAGCACTTTGCAGAAATTAGATATAATCAACCCATTTTAAATAAGAAGATTTTTTAATTGATAAAAAGTGGGAAGAGAAAGAATACTCAAGAATTCTGCTAGAATCTATCAGTACTAGCACAAGAATAAAACCTAATAAGTACCAAAGACACACTGAAGGAAGATAAATTCCTTTCAGTGAACTTTTTCTAAGAAACTCCTCACTCACTTTATGTAAAATCTTCCTAGTTAACCTCTAATAGTGATGGTAGTAATGGAGGAGGTACTGGTTGAGTAGCGCCTAAAGCAGTAGTGTAGGCACGGAGTTTAAATCAGAGAAATATGACACTAAAAACTATTTTTTGTGATAGTTTTTGTGATCTTAGGGAAGTTAATTTCTTCCACTACTCATTTCTTTAACTATAAAATGAGCATAATAATATCTATCTCACAAGATAGTTGGGAATAAGTGAGATAATTAATATAATCACCTAGAATGTTCTCGACACATAGTAGGTCCTTAATATTGTAATAAATATGTTTTTCCCTTTTTCTTTTCTTCTTATTTTCTTCTCCATACCACCTTTTCCTTTTCTCTTTGTCATTCAATTTCTTCAATTAGAATGGAAGCTGTAGGGTGTTTTACAGTTTCCATAAGTATCCTTCACTCTTTAATATGGGCACTTTGCTGCCCCTGTCTCTGGCACCAAATACTCCCAGCACTTAAAAAAATAATTTCTGAGTGCATTTTGCAGGCCTGATATGATCTGTCTAGGCTTATTTAAGAATTTCCTTCTAACAAATGCATTTAGTTTCAAATATATATCTTTCCAATATATATCATTATGGAAACCAACATTTACAAATTCGGTAGTAAAAGCAGAATGTATTAAATCCTTCTAGGTCTAAGATTCTCATTCTTACGTGTTTTCATTAGGAAATTGCTTTAAGACATTTGTACTTTTTTTTTTTCTGAGCTTCACCCAGGAGGGCAGTGCTTGTTTTTTGTGGACACTGAGTTAAGGTGGGCATTGGGGGCTAGGTATGTCCAGTCATCACAGTTTTTACTAACAAGGAAAAGTTTTCATCAACTCTTAGGTTTGTTAATATTTTTTTTACAAAACATAAAGCAAATGATACAGTAGGACAAATGAAGAATGTCAGCTCAATTCTTATTGGGAACAATGCCACTCAAGGCACAGCAATCTGATTCAGGCTGCATCCTGCATCAGGTCCAGAGATGGAGATTGCATCAGTGAGAGCCCAGTGATTGCAGTTCACAAAAACTGATTCCAGCTACTGCATGCAGCGGAAAAGAAAAGGTATCGGTTAGCTGAATGAGGAGAAGAGCAATGAGAAGGGCATTTAGGAGGGTGGTGAGAAGACTGGAGCATCACACTTCTAGGAAGACTAGACTTGAGGAATTTCTGTGGGTCTAGCTAACAATAACTACTCAGAATGAATGCATTTCAACTAGTCATTTTTTCTGCCCTTATATCATGCTTCTCAAGATTCAAAGTCTCAAAAGAGAAAATCTGATTGAAGTTGTTGGGTTAGGGGTGTAGGGTGTGGACATGTTGAATCAGAGTCCCACCATTAATGTGTAACATAGAGGCAAGATAATTCCTTAAAGTACCAAAGGAAGAAATGGAAAGGGAGTGAGTGCAAGGCAAGCACAAATCAGAAAAACAAAATTTCGTTATGGAAGACAGTAAACCCTTCCCAGCAATGATTCAATTATTTGGAGACATATTTTTATGGAAAGTCTTATACAAATTTTATAACAATTTTCCAAAAGTAAAGTATTATTTTGATTTAATGTAGAATGATGTATAATAAAACTTACTGAATAAGCAATGAATTTTTTTAGCCACTTTTAGCCATGGTAGGAATAAAAATTCATTTTATAATCCTGGCTCTGCCACCCACCAGCTGTGTGACTTTGGGTCAATAACATCATTTTTCTGTAAATCCGATTTCTTACCTACTTAAAATGAAAAAAAAAAAAAAAACTGGACACAGATCTCTGTCAGGTGTCAATTATAGCCTAAGAATTATCCCTGGAACACACTTGCTTTTCAATCCTAACCCAAACTGATAATGTGACTGGTTTATTGTCATGCTTTCAAGCTTTTGGCCATATTGAGCTGGATTAGCTTTTCTTGGTTAATTCATCTTGTTCCAATAAAAAAAGAAATTCTATAATTATTCTTGGCAAGCGTCCAAAAATATGCCTTCCTGTCCAGTCCTAATTAATAATGTGTGACTTGTTAAAAGCAGATTTTGTTCATTTGAAGGTTTTAATAACACCCAGTTTCAATCTAGTTCTCTTGGGAAAATATTTAGCATGCATTTAATTTGCTTGACACATACAACTAATTAATTTGTCTAAAGCAAATTATTATATAAATCATAAACAAAAAGTGAAAATTGAAATCGTGCCAAAATTAAAGCTTGAGGAACTTTATGCTTAATTAGCTTCAAGTTTTTTTTAAATTCCTATTTCCATTAAACAATGAACATAGATTAATGTGTGTCATTTCGAAATAAGAAACTCACACATAAAAATGGTGTTATTTATGTATTTTCAGAATTTGAAAGAGCTTTCAAAAATGTTATTTTTAAAAAAATACATGTCTAAATGACACAGACAAATAATGATGAACGGGGTGACACACGACAGACCTCGAGGCTGCACTTGCCAGCCCGAACCTAGGGGTGCAGAGAAGCAGGAAGGAGCTTGAGGAAATCTAAGTAAACTGCTTGCCTGTCACACATTAAATATTCAATACCTTTCATTTCTTGGTAGGAGTATTAATTTATTATAAAAAATCTTGGGAAACCGAACCTAGTTATACCCTAGCGTAAAGTTGGAGAGTCCCCTAAAGTGGAAGAGGACCAGATTCAATGAGAGGCAGAGAGGTGCAAAGAGACTTCTAATTATGATGTTATCCAACTCACTGCCTGACGCCAGTATTGACTTGGAAAGATCATTGCCCAGCCAGTAATTAATGAGAGATAGAAAAGTAGTAATATCATTTCAGCTTGAAGATAGAATGGTATGATAATATATAGCATCTAGCTGAGGTGAGATGCAGATAACAAGAAAGGCTGGAAGACTGTCATTTACTATTTCTGTCCCCCATTTTTCCTAAGCCCGAACCGAAGGTGAGAAAATTATATCCCAGTAAAATAATATTGGTAAAGGTACAAGGAGTTTCCTGGTGTGGGAAAGTTTGTAAAGGAGCTCTACCTCAAGGCATTTTCATTCATTCCCAAGTCCTAAACTTATGGGAGGCTGATAAGTAAGATGTCAGCTGCTTTAGCTACTTCTCCCATATTCGTAATCAGCCCAGTGGCTGAGGTGTCCAAGGGAAAGCTAACCACAGGGAAGTATAATAACCTAACTGAGGAAAGACAATCTCTCAAAAAGAAAGACAACACATTCAACAGCTTGCATGAGGAGAAGCAGGATTACCTGACCAAATGGAAAAAGAATTTTTAAAAATAAATTATTTTGCCCTGGCTGGTGTGGTTCAGTGGACTGAGTGCGGACCTGTGAACCAAAGAATCGCGGTTCGATTCCCAGTCAGGGCACGTGCCTGGGTTGCAGGCCAATTCCCAGCAGGGGATGCAGAGAGGCAACCATACATTGATATTTCTCTCCCTCTTTTCTTCCCTTCCCCTCTAGAGATAAATAAATAAAATCTTAAAAATAAATAAATAAATAAATTATTTTCAAGCAGATAAAGATATTTGTATAGCAGGAGTAGCAATTATAAAAAAGTTAAATTAAAATACTGGTATAAGATAAATAATAATTTGAACAAACAGCTCAATGAATATGTTGAACAACAGAAAGAAGATACCCAAAGAATAAATTAATGAATTGAAAGATGAGATTTAGAAACGTTTAATAACTCTTAGAAAGGGATCAGTAAGGGAAAGAGAGATAGAAAATAAAAATGGAGATTTCAGACATACAGGCTAGAAGAAGTCTCAGCAGATGTACAATAGATTTTCCCTGAGAGAGAAAAAATAAGCAATGAATAAACAGGAGGGAATAGCTGAAGAAATAACTTACCCAATTCATTCAGATTAAAGGAAGGAAATTACTTTGACAGAAAGAGAATGTCAACAAAAGAATGAACAGAATAATATAAAACTAACAAAAAAACCTTAAAATCATTAATGTGAATTTTAAGAATATCAATTCTTTGAAGGGGGAATGAGAGCCTCTAAAAGCTTATAGACAAAAAAAATAGATTACTTTCATAGATACAAGATTTAGATTGATATCAGACTTCTTAGAGATTTTAAAATGATACACACTACTCCAAAAAAACATACAGATGGCCAATAGACATATGAAAAGATGCTCAACATCATTAATCATTAGAGAAATTCAAATTAAAACCACAGTGAGATACCATCTCACACCTGTCAGAATGGCTGTCACCAATAAATTGACAAAAAACAAGTGCTGGTGAGGATGTGGAACCCCCTTGCATTGCTGGTGGGAATGCAGATTGGTGCAGCCACTATGGAAAGCAGTATGGAGATATCTCAAAAAATTAAAATAGATCTGCCTTTTGACCCAGTGATCCCACTCCTAAGAATATATCTGAAGGAACCCAAAATACTAATTCAAAAGAATATAAGCACCTCTATGTCCATTGCAGCATTATTTACAATTGCCAAGATATGTGAGCAGCTCAAGTGTCCATCAACAGATAAGTGGATAAAACAACTATGGGGCATTTACACAATGGAATTCTACTCAGCCATTAAAAAAGGAAGAAAATTTACTCTCTGCATCAGCATGGATGGACCTGGGGAATGTTATGCTAAGTGAAATAAGCCAGAGAAAAACAAATACCATATGACTTCACTCATATGTGGAATCTGGTGAACAAACTGAACTAACAAGTGAAACAAAGACAGACTCATAGATGGAGAGCAGGATGACAGCTAGTGGGGTGGTGGAGGCAGGGTAGGACATGGAGGGATTTGGCAAAAAGGAAAAAGAATTCATGGACATGGACAGCAGTGGGGGAAGGCATGTAAGGGGACTAAATAGTATTGGAAAAACTACAATAAATATTAAAACAAAATAAATAAAATAAGAATATAATATTTTCAAAGAAAATAAAAACTGTAACATAGCATTTTTATTTGTCTAACTTCGTAAAATGTGAGTGTGTCATATATTTAGTTTCAGGTATGTAAGACCTTGAAAGTTTTACAACAGAAAGATTTTTTTTTCACTGAGGCTTTATTTCTTGAATTATAGACCCATGTGATATAGAAACTTCAACCTTGTACACAATACAGGCTTTCAGTATTTCTTACTGAAAACTTCATGATGTCATGTGCACTATCACTACTTATCCAGAATAAGTTTAGAACATTCCAGAAGGAAAGGAAAGCTCAACATGGCAGAGGCGTGAGAGGCAGTATCATAAGTGTAGAAGGTACTATAGGGCATTTAGGGGCATTAGAGCAGCAGTAGATTATCTGAATTTGGTGTTACCTTCACAGAAAGATAAATTTTAAAAGGAATCTCAGAGGAAGTATTTCATTAAAACAAAAATAAGTTTATAGGAAGATGTGACAATATATTAGGAAAGTAAGTAAATAATTTAGCATAATTTAATATTTTCTTTAAAGTGTATATATATATGACAATCTAGAACTAAAATTCTATTGTACAAGCCTGAGGTATGAATAGGGCACATTACTAGGTACTTGTCTTCTCCATGAAGAAAATATAAATAATAATACCTTTAGAAAATTGGTATGAAATATTAAATAAACATGTCTAAAAGGAAGTCTAATTTTAAAAACTATAAAAATGATGTAACTTTTAAATGAATGAAAACTAAAAAATGGAGAAAAATAAATAAAACAGTGTTGAATATGTAACATGAAATAAAGTGGCTAAAGACAGGCATAATATAGCTATAATTGCAATAAACGTAAGTAAGTTAAATTTATTGATCAGGAGTTTCTCAGATTGGAAAATTTATTGTCAATCTCATAATTTCAGTTGCCGGAGAAACAGACTTAGGCAGTGATCATTGTGCAAGAGGTTTATTGGCAGTTTCTTTATTTAATTTTTTTTAAATTTATTTTTAGAGCAAGGGGAAGAGAAGGAGAAAGAGAGAGAAACATCAGTGTGGGTTTGGCTCTCAAGCCCCCCCGACTGGGGACCTGGCCTGCAACCCAGGCATGTGCCCTGACTGAGAATCAATCCAGAGACCCTTTGGTTTGTGGGCTGGCATTCAATCTACTGAGCCACACCAGCCAGGGTCCTTCACTGCATCTTTAACAGCAGCTACCACTTGTAAGAATTTGAAGTAATCTAGTGTAATCCACCATTGGTCTATTTTTGTGTAATGACCAGACTATTTTGGGAAATATCATTAGAATCATCATCTCTGCATCATTTAGTTCTTTAAGGGAAGCACCAATCTCTGTCAATGTCCAGGATATAACATCATTTTGCATTTAGTATTTTAACCAGATTGAGGAGGGTGGTATTCAGAATTGTCTTAAGCTTTCTCTGCTCTGAATAACTCTTACCTCACAGACCAAGAACCAATGCATCAGTTCTGCCAACTAGCAAGCATGCCCATTCTAATTATTCATCCGATGGCTAAGGAAATGACCACTGGGTGGATCCATGATGTCAACACACCTACTAGTGAGTTGAACCTAGACCAGATCCTGTTAGTTAGTCTCCAAACACCCTCAATCTAACAGAGGCATAATTATGTTTTCAAGTTCCCAAATACAGTATCAACTCAGATCCTGTGTTCAACATTTTCAAATGTCTTGGTAGTCTGAGTATTCATCTTTTCACAGGGTCAATGACCATGCATCAATGACCATGATTTTCTTTGGAGAAAGCCCAAGGAAATAATTTATTATAATGTCCACTTGTAATGGTGTTACAGAATTCTCTTTAGCCTCTTCTTTAGCCATTGGGTTCTGTATCTAAAATCTAGCAGCAAGGGGTCACACTTTTTATCGAAATGGATGTCCCCAGCTTCCTGATCATCTGTCTGTGAATTATTTTGATTGTATAGATTGAGCAAGAACCTTGTAGGTTGCCTGTCTATCTTGCTTCTAGGACACTGTGTTCTATATAATTATCCCCATACCTCTCTGTAGGCCAGCACTGCCCCAGTTTTCTGGCTGCCATTCAGACTTTGTTGCTTATTCCCATAATTGTAGCCACCTGCCTTCTCTTACTTAAGTACCACCAGCTGGTCTCTATTATTTTGAGATCTTCTTTCCCATTGATACGAGTTCTGTAACAGCATCTTCCACCACCAGATGGCAAGCTTCTCAGTGATGTTGGTGTCCCTCTCCTTAGTGTCTTCCTTAGAGCTTGGGAAATTCTGTCTCTGTGTTTTCCGATGGAGCATTGTTGGATGGTAGGTTTCCTAGCTGTCCTACTTATCACTGGGAAAAGCTGTAAGCTAAAGGAACTTTTCATGGATATAGGTTGAGAAATAGCCAGGGATTTCTAGTGAATAAAAAGAGCAGTGTTGAAAAAAATGATGTAAACAAATTAATTTGGAAAATGATAGATATTATTCTGTTCAATAGATTAGTTCTATATCTTTCTTTATTTAATATATGCACAACTGACTTTAGAAATGATGCTAACAGAAAATTGAAACAATTAGAAGATACTTATCAACTTCACAGTAGAATTCTTATTAATGCTAAGCCCAAATATTTCTTACAAGTTACTTTTGTGAGTTATTAAAATCTTTTCATTTATCCTATGAAGAAGAAACTATTGACCCCATTTTAAACTCCCCACTTAAAAGTAAGACTACAGTTTCTGGGATGTTTTACCTCGTGTTCACTTATCCCAAGGTCACAATGACTTTTTCTATATTTTCTTCTAGAGGTTTTATAGTTTTTGGTTTCACATTTAAGTCTATGGTCCATGTTGAGTTAATTTTTGTGTGTAGTATGATATACGGATCAAATTTTATTATAATTTTTTACATATGAAAATCTAAGTATTTCAATATCATGTGTTGAAAAGGCAATTCTTTTCCATGGAATATTCTTTATGAAAATTAAAAAAACATGTTATGTGAAGGTCTATTTCTGGACCCTATTTTTTTCACTTGAGTTATTTGTTTATCTTCATGCCAATATCATATTATTTTAAACCTATTTATTCCTTGAGGGTTTTTTAAAGATCTTATTTATTTTTAGAGAGAGGGGAAGGGAAGGAGAAAGAGAGGGAGCAAAACATCAGTGTGTGGTTGCCTCTCATACCCTGCTACTGGGGACCTAGCCTGCAATCCAGGCATATTCCCTGACTGGGAATCAAACAAGCACCCCTTTGGTTTTCAGGCCCACGCTCAATCCACTGAGCTACATCAGCCAGGGCTCCTTGAGTTATTTTATTTCCTTTCCTTACCTATTGCTCTAGCTAACACTTCTGGTGCAGTGTTGATTAGAAATGGCAAGAATACACACATCCTTGCCTTGTTCCTGATATTAGGAAGTAAGATCAATCTTTTGCAGTGAAGAATGATACTAGGTTTAAGTTAATTATATATCCCCTTTATTAAATTTAAAAAGTTTCTATTCATAGTTTCATGAGTTTTTTAAAAATTTATTTAATTATTTTTCAAGTACAGTTTTTGGTCTATTACTCCCATCCCATCCCATTCCACCCTTCGTGCCCCCCTCCCTCCCATTTCCACCCTTCTCAGTTGTTGTCCATGTATCCTTTATATATGTTCCTCTAAATCCCTCCCCTATTTCCCCTGAAATTCCCTCCCCTCATGAGTTTTGTTAAAATAAAGAATAGATACTGGATTTCATCAAATTATTTTTTCTATGTGTAGTTAGATGGTCATATATATATATATATTCTTTTTTAGTATGTTGATATGATGAATTACATGGTTTTGTTTTCAAGCATTAAACTAATCTTGTACTTTTGAGATAACCCTTCTTTGTCATGATGTATTATCCTTCTAATATAATGTTTAATTCAGTTTGCTAACATTTTATTAGGAATTTTTGTATCTTTGCTCACTAGAGATATATGTCTGCATTTTTCTTATAATATCTTTACCTGATTTTGATACTGGAATAATACTTGCTACATGAAGGAGAGGGAAAATGTTTCTCCTCTGTAATTGTCTGGCAGAATTTGCATAGAATTTGTATTATTTCTTTCTTATGTGTTTGGTAGACTTAATCAGTGAAGCTATCTGGGCCTAGAGCATTCTTTTTTGGTTAGATTTTACCTTGAATTCAATTTGTTCAATAAATATAGCACTATTCAGGTTATCTGAGAAGATTCAAATCACTCTATAATACTACCCACCTGATAGTCTTGCTTCTGAAAAAAACTTTGAAAAAAGGAGAATTCTGCATCATTAAAGACTTGTAAAGGATAAAGGAAAGAGAAGGTGAGAAGAACAGAACAGCTCATTGCAACAATAAGTTTTAAAATTTTACTTATGAATTATAGCAGTGAAAAAAAGCATTTCAAGGTGTTTTCTTAATCTGAATATTACCTGAGTTTATAAGGTTGATTTTTATCAGATTTCACTAATTTATAGATGTCATATAAAGTTTATAGAGATGGATATTAAATTATTAGTAATATATCATATTTCATATTGGCAGTGATATAATTGAGATAATATAGATGTTGAGAAATAAAATCCATTTATTCATGCATTTATTCACAAACTCATTTACATATTCATTGGTTTGGTTTTTTAATGCATTCATAAACTATTAATTCCCAAATATTATTTACTTAAGGTTTTTTATGTGCTAGGCACTACTTGAAGCCTTGGAAATTTCGCTATGAACAATAAAGATTAGCATAAGTAAATAAGTAAGAACATTTTAGGTGATCATGATGAATATTATGTTAAAAATAAAGCCAGATAATGTAAACAAAAATGACTCAAGGGCTGCTTTAAACTGAAGATCAAAAGGGTATGAATAAGGAGATGGAATTTAAGCTGGCGAGAAGGAACTTGTCAAGAATACATTTAAAGGGCAAATAATTTATGAAAAGGAAACAACTCATGAATAAAACAACATGGTGGGATGAGCTGGGCTCATCTGAGGGTCTTTGAGGTCAGTAGAGCTGGAACAGATTGAGGGAAATGCAATCAGTGGAAGATGAAACAAGAGAAGTAGGAAGGATCTACATGTAAGGTACTTTAGGAATTTCATGGTGGGTGTCATGCAGAAAGGTGACATGTGATTTATGTATTTAAAAGATCACCCCATAGGCTATGTGCAGAACAAACTGGAACAGAGTGGAAATGAGGAGATCAGTAAAAAAAAAAAAATGGTAGTTAGGACTAGAGTTATGGTAACAGAAATGGAGAAATGTGAATGGGTATGTGTTACACTTTGGATGTAGACAGCACACGCTTTTGGGTTAGAATAAGGAGTTGGGAACATTTCCCAGCAGTTGACTTGCAGATATTTTGGCCTAAGCAACTGTGTGTGGTGCTGTTTAGACCTGAGGGGAAAAAAATTTTGAGGGAATGGAAATTAAGATATATTTTGGATGTCTTGAGTTTGGAGTAGCTAATTAATATCCCAGTGGAAATGTCAAACAGTCATTAATATATATATAAACTCAGAGTTTAGAAGGATGACATTTATTAACTCATTCACTCATTCACTCATTCCACAAAAACTTAAGAGATTATTATATTTTAGATAACTGCTAATAATAGTGATGTTAATACATAGAAGAAGTAAGATTATTCCTGACTTTAAAAAGTTTGTCTTCTAGAGCAGGAGACAGACACATAAACACATCATTACTACCCAGCACAGTAAGTAATATAACAAAGAATGAACAGAGCACTGTACATGTCAGATGAGGGAACAATCATTTCTGCTTGAGAGAATTAGTAGAGGAATTGCTGAAATTTAACAGTAGATAGTATTTTCTTTTAGTAAAAAAAAAAGGATGCCAAATTACTAGAGTAAAGTTTCTGAAAATAAGCTCATAAATATACATGAGATCTTTGAAAGCTAAGCTTAATATCGTTAGGGAGATACCACAAGGAATTACTCCCAAATACAAACAGAGACAAACAGAAGAATCCACATAGACTGAAAGGTGAATATTTTGTAATTGTTGCATTTTGTCTAATTCATTTTATCACCTTTTTTGAATGACATATTATTCAATGAGTAATTTGATGAATATCAATTTTCTTTCCATATTCTTGAATAGTGTCTAGGTAGGTGAGAATTTTTCAAGGTATATTTTAAAAAATAACAATAAGTGCCTACATTCTCTAAGCAGTTTCATGGCAACATGCATATTCCATGTTATTTTCAAATGCTGGCTGATATTATCAGTTATTCCACTTAATTAAGAACCTTGTCCTGTTTTTGTCCTGCCTCTGTTTCTTCACGCTTCACACATGGTCTTGAAAGCAGCAGGAAAACTAGAAACCAAAGTTGCATTTCTTTTTGCACCATCCTGCAAATTGTGAATGTAAAAGGAAAGACAGAAGATTAGGTAATTTTTCCCAGTTGGAAAGGTTACATATTCCCAATAAAGAGTTAAGAAATAAGGAAGCTGTAGATGGAAGAAGCAAGAGTGCTACATTTGTCAGGAGTCTGATCCCTCTTTAGGTGGATGGTCTAAGACAGGGGTGTCAAACTCATTTTCACCGGGGTCCACATCAGCCTCCCAGTTGCCTCCAAAGGGCCAAATGTAATTTTAGGACTGTATAAATGTAACTACTTCTACATTCAGCCCTTTGAAGGCAACTGCAAGGCTGATGTGGCCCCCGGTGAAAATGAGTTTGACACCCGTGGTCTATAAGACCTAAAATTAAAGCCCAGTATTGTTTGTTGTCTTGACTTTTGTTCAAACACCAAGAACCTCATATGGCCTAATTGCATCCCCACTCCACCCCGTTGTTAAAATCTCCTAGCCAAACAACCCTCCTTTCAAGTGGACCAAGTAAAGTTCCTGCTTATTCCTGAGTGGTGGGTTTCAGTTCCCTGCCAGTCTATGGTACTATTCAAACAACCAATTACTCTTCCTGAAGAACTGAGGTTCATCCCACCCTCTTGATACCACAAACCTTCCACAAACCTTGGCTGTTCACTTTGCTCCTGAGTGCACCCCTCCATGCATTTCTACATTGCATGAGCTGTTCTCGTTTCCTGGGCTGTGAGAAAATATGACTGATATACTGTAGTTGATCTCACCTGTCTGCTGTCAGGTGTTGTGTGTTTTGCCATAATCCTGTGATAGGGATCTCTTCCTCATAAATGTGGTGAAAAGCAAGTGATTAAAACAAGTTGGTATGAGGACACACACAGCTCTTTGCTATGGACAGACAGGAACAGAGTACTTTAAGAACCCGACAGGTATGCTCTTACTCCAAGAAGTCTGGGTTAACGGCAGCTAATTTTCAATGTAACCACAAGAAGTAGTTTGCCTTCTTTACTATCCTAATGTTCCCGAAGTGTTTTTGAAACTCCGTGTTATAAATCCACAGCTCATGCTTTCTTCCTGTCTCCTTGCTTTTACTATCTTTTACTGCACATTTTGGGTTGATCTCTACCTGGATCCGCGTCTTAATTCTCTGTTCTACGTGAGTTATTCCCTTTTCTAATTACACTTTCCTTAATGAGGATCTTTCCAGGGTACACAGAAGGCCTCACGCCCTGTGCTCTGATGCATGTTTTGAAGCAGGACTTCAGCAAAGCAGATCCTTTCCACCCTCTCTTGGTCTTTGGGTTCTACAATTATAATCCCTCAAATTTCTATTGAAGTCTATTCTTTGGTTGTCAACTCTTGCCAAATTCAGTAGCAGGCTTGCGTGTGGTCTCATTATTTTTTGGGGGGTGGCATTATTCATTGTTAACTTATCAGGCAACTTTCCCTCCAAAGCTATAAAAGCTTCACCATAAATTCAAGCATAAATGATAGGTATTAGATTTTCCCCCATATCTTGGATTAACACAGTGAGTTAAAAATTGACTAACATCTATTATCCACACTGATATGTCTGTGAACATTTACACAACAGGCTGTGACCCATTAGCAATTGCCATCAGTCTCCAAGCACATGGAGTTTTTCAGGATTAAGTGTCTATGACATCAGCTTTGTAGCTATTATTCATTTTATGCATGTAGCCACTCTGTAGCCACACACATGCACCTATATGCGCACTTGTGCATACCCCGTTTTCCCAATACAGTTGATTACTTGTTTGTTCCATCTTCTTTTTACCCCACGGCAAAAACAGTCTATTCCCATTCGACTCTAATGGAAAATGTTCTCCTGAGTGAGAGAGAGCTCTTGGTTATCCAATGAACTAAAGCTGCAGTGATAACACATTCAGAGTTGTCAGGGAGGAGGAGATTGATTTCTGCAAATGGAATGAAATGGCAGCTGAAAGTGATAGCTTCGAAACTATCTCCCCCTTCTGCTTGACATCGATCTTTCCTCCATGTGCCAGCTCATTATCTGGTGGGCAGAGGGGAACTGCAACTTGACGTAATTCGTGGCAGTTTTACAAGGGAGAGTGGAAGAGCGGACTGTCTGGTACAATGGTCTGATTGACGGAGGTTTGTAGCCCACAAATGATGGTATGATATACTCATACGAAAAGAAAAGTGTTTATTTGTGGACTAAAGTTACATTAAATAGCTAGAGATCATGTTATAAATGGTAAGAAAACCCACAATACACAATTCTAGTCTAGGCTAGTATTTAAAAGACTAGATTGCATTAACATGGCATTCCCCTGCTCCTGCTTTGGTCTGCTGTGAAGCTTGAAGACAATTTAATTTCATTTCGAGTCTTTGTAGTGCTTTGGTGCCTTTCCAAGGGCAGATTAAAGACGAGTCATTGGCTGTGGACTGCATCACAGTTACCCAAGTTAGGACTTGGTAATTGGTACAAAAGGATGAATACATTTACTCTGGGAGGTTCTGAGATCAAACAAGTCTAGTAAAATTCTTTTAAGTGGATCCTTCACCTCATTTAAAAAAGAATGTCTGTAAGCCCATCAATTTACTTTGAATGGTTCTTTTGACCTTCTGGAGAGATTGACGTGTACATTTATTTTTGATAATGAGTGGATGCTGCCCTCTGTTACACGTGTGTCTGTCAAAGTGTGCTCTCGGTGCCTAGGAATTGTGCATCTCAGGTTTTTTACATTAATATTGGAGATTATTCAGCTTTAATGGAACAAAAATCCTGTGGGACATGGAACAAAGAACTCCCTGCTTCCAGGTAGAGTGCACTAAATTGTACATCAAAACACACTGTAGCATAGGCACTCTGAGCCCACAGGTTCAGTTGTTAAGAAATAAGTAATTCTCCTGTCATCTTGATGTAAATTTTAGCTAAGCACAACTCACATCTTCCCCTCAGTTTTCAACCATTCGGTGACTTCTATGCCCCATTTCTTCGATCCTTACTCTCACCACATAACACCATCCCTGAGACATGAAAAAGATAAAGACCATAATAAGCCAAAATCCTCACATATTCTCTCCTCTCTCATTCTGTTAACATAAACTTCTTGAAGAGGGGATCACACTACCTTCCACTTACTTGTCCTCTCCTCACTTATTCTCTACCCATCTTCTAGCTGCACTGTTGTATTAAATTCAGTTCGTTTCTGTTTGCTCCAGGGACTCCTCCACCTGTGCTTGCTTAAGGTAGAGATGAGGGAAGATTTATGCTTAGCTGCAAGGATTCTTGAGTCACACAGCACGTGGAGCTGGAAGATTCACCCTGCCCCCCTCACTGCTGGCTTCTCTGCCATGTCTTTTGTTATGCCTGCTGTATCCACTCTGTTACCATTTTACTTCTAATTTTCTAGACAGGCTTCAGGATACAGATACTCATTACCTGGTATTTAGATAGCAACTGCCTAATTGAGATATGCTAATTATGGATGGACTTAAATTATATAATAGAAATATTTTCTATAATTTGCATTTACCATTAATTCCCAACAATACTTCCTCTTCTTTAAAACAATTCCACTTACATCTAAATCAAACTATCTATAGACATCAAAGCCCCAGAGAGGGGTTAAGATGGCGACAGAGTAACATGGAGGGAACCCAGCTCCTGTGCGTCTGGTGGAAAATCCGGGCAGATCTACTGAAGAACAGCATAATCAACCAACAGTTCCCCAACATTTATGAAAATAGGAGACCAGAGAGTGTGACAGAGGAACCAGACAGCTGCAGGTCGGCGAGGACTCCAGAAGGCGAGTGAGGATGAAAGCGCTGCGGGCTGCGCCCGGGCGCACCCAGGTCTGGCGAATTCCGGCGGAGCGTGAGTACCGACCAGAATTGGCACATAATGGGGGCCGGCACCATCAATGGGAAACAGAAGCCCCATCTGAATCCAGGGCCGGGGTGCCTGTGACGGAGTGGACGCCGGAGGCCCAGCACCTGGTTGGTCAGCCACAGACTCCGTGGGAGAGAACTGACTCCCCCCTCCCCGTCTAGGCAGACAGGTTAATACCGGGTAGAGACCTGTGGGCTTAAGTTAACGTAAAGGGTGGCAACTGCGGACTCTGTGGTCACCAGCCTGCCAGCCCACCAGCCCCGGGGGATTTAAGAAGGACACTGTTGTTGCTGGTCTTTTGGGATTGGGCTGGGCTGAGAGGCAGGCTTTGTGGAGAAGTCTCTATTGGAAAAGTGAACTGAGGGGCTCTAAGACCGAAGCGTGCCTCCAACCACCCAGCAGCCATCCAGGGGAGGGGTGGGAACGCCTGGGTCCCTCCATGGGACTGAGAAGGATGGTGCCGGATACCGCGGGACACAAGCAGCCTCCCTCGGGTGTGCGCGACCACAGACCAATTGGTAGCCTGCTCTCGGGCGGCTGTATACCTGCCCTCAGAGAGGCCGCAACCAGAAAAACTGGTTTGAACAGTTTGAAACCAACAAAGGAAGGGTGCTTCTTTTTTTTTTTTCCTTCTCTAGTGTGTGTGTGTGTGTGTGTGTGTGTGTTTCCCTTCCCCCTTTTTTCTCTCTCAACTTCTTTTGTAATTAATCTTATATCTTGTAAACTGTATTGTTGCTCTTTCTTTCAATACTCTGTCCTTCATTTCTTTTCCTTTTTGTCCGGTTTTAGTCCTTCTGTTCTTCTCAAATTTTCCGCTTATTCCCATTTTCTCCTGACTTTTGTGTGTGTGTGTGTGTGTATGTGTGTGTGTGTGTATGTGTTGGATTATTTGTTTGTTGCTTAGTTTTCTTTTAGGTGTATTATTATTATTTTTGCATTATTCTTACTCCTTTTTTATTTTAAGAATATCTTTGTATCCCTCCTCTTTCTGTACAGGTTTCTTAGTCCTGGCTGGGTATATTGTACTACTTGACAGGTTCCCACTGCTCTTTCCTCCACAGTGTTTTGCTGATTTTCTATACTTCTCTTGCTTTCCTTTGCTATACTACCCAAGCTCTATGACCCCCATTTAGACAGATCACATAGAATCTATCACGTGAGTATTGCTCTAATATTATTATAAATAAGAGCTGTTCTGTACAACAGTAATACTTTATAACACATCTCTTGGACCTTAGACCAACTTACAGGTGCCTGAATTCTATTACTCTATTTACTGACACGCTACACTCAGTTAATAACCTGTACTGTCACCTTACCTCAAATCTGACCACCCGAAACCACACTGCTTTCTAGATACAACTCACAAGCCCACCCCTTCTTCACAAGACACTTAACTTATGCCCACCCTTTCCTAAAAGTGGCAAGATGGGTTGAAGAACACGGTTAACTCTATTCATAGCCTAAAGATTGTCTATTTCTTCTCTGCCCACTGTGTCTGTAATAACATAAAATAATCTTCTGCTCTCATAAACCATTTTGCCTCCCCCCAACTGATCAAACACGTACAATGAAGAAAGGAGTAGGTGGAAGTGGAGAACAACAAGATACCTGCAGAAGACTGCACCGGTGACTTTCACAGGTATCCTACCACAGAAGTTCACACCATAAACCCAGCGAACCAGAACAGATCAATTTAAGAAGCTGAGGCCAACAAGAAGAGTATCACAAACAATGGGAAGACAAAGGAACAATCCCCAAATGAAAGAAAAGGAGGAAGCCTCAGAAAGAATGTTAGATGAAATAGAGGCAAGTCAACCATCAGATGTGGAATTCAAATCACTGGTTATCAGGAAATTCAAAGAGCTTACAATGAGCTACGAGAAACTAGAGGGGAGCTACAATGAACTCTCTGCAAACTATACCAACATGAAAAAGGAAATAGAAACCATCAGTAAAGGCCAAGAGGAAATGAAGAATACAATTTCTGAACTGAAGAACACAGTAGAAGGTATGAAGAATAGAATCGATATGGCGGAAGATCGCATAAGTGAGATTGAAGACAGGTTAGAAAAAATCTCCCAGACGGAACAAGTAAGGGAAAAGAGAATCAGAAAAAATGAAGAGAATTTAAGAGAAATGCAAGACAACATGAAACGTAATAATATCCGAATAATAGGAATTCCAGAAGGAGAGGAAGAGGAACAAGGGATAGAAAACCTACTTGAAAGAGTAATAACGGAAAATTTTCCTAAGTTGAGGAGAGATAAAGTCGCACGGATCCAGGAATCACAGAGAGTCCCCAGCAGGTGGAACCCAAAGAGGCCTACTGCAAGACACATCATCATTAAAATGGCAAACCTCCAAGACAAAGAGAAAATCCTAAAGGCAGCAAGGGAGAAAAAAGAAGTGACATACAAGGGGGTCCCAATAAGGCTGGCTACTGACTTCTCAATGGAAACATTCCAAGCAAGAAGAGAATGGCAAGAAATATTCCAAGTAATGAGAAACAGAGGCCTACAACCAAGGCTACTGTACCCAGCAAGGCTCTCAATCAAGATAGAAGGCCAAATAAAGAGCTTCCAAGACAAAAGAAGTCTAAAAGAATACGCTTCCACCAAACCAGCTCTACAAGAATTACTAAAAGGGCTGCTTTAAGGAAAGGAAGGAAAAGAGAGAGACAGAGAGGAACACAGGTACATAAATGGCAATGAATAAGTACCTTTCAATAATAACCTTAAATGTAAATGGATTAAATGCACCAATTAAAAGACACAGAATAGCTGAATGGATAAGAAAGCATGACCCACACATATGCTGCCTACAAGAGACCCACCTCAGGTCAAAAGACCATCACAGACTAAAGGTGAAAGGATGGAAACAAATTTTCCAAGCAAATGGACAAGAAAAAAAAGCCGGGGTAGCAATTCTCATATCAGACAAAATAGACTTCAAAAACAGGGCCATAAAGAGAGACCCAGAAGGTCACTTCATATTGCTCAAGGGAAGAATCCACCAAGAAGACATTAACATCGTAAATATATATGCACCCAACATAGGAGCACCCAAATATATAAAGAAAATCCTAGAGGACCTCAAAAATGATATTGACAGCAACACAATTATAGTAGGGGATTTTAACACCCCACTGTCAAAAATGGACAGATCTTCCAAACAAAATATCAACAAAGATATTGCAGCATTAAATGACACTCTAGATGAAATGGACCTCATTGATATATATAGAGCCCTTCACCCTAAAGAAGCTAAATACACATTCTTTTCAAATGCACACGGAACATTTTCCAAGATAGACCACATGATAGGACACAAAACGAGACTCAACAAATTTAGGAAAATAGAAATCATACCAAGCATTTTCTCTGATCACAAGGGACTGAAATTGGAAACTAACCCCACAGGAAGAAACCAAAAACACACAAAATCATGGAGATTGAATGGTATGCTATTAAACAACGAATGGGTCAAGATAGAAATCAGGGAAGAAATAAAAAAGTTTCTGGAAACAAATGAAAATGAACTCACCACAACCCAAAACTTATGGGACACGGCCAAGGCAGTCCTGAGAGGGAAGTTCATAGCAATACAGGCTTACCTAAAGAAAATAGAAACATTTCAAACAAACAACCTAACCCGACGCCTCCAAGAACTTGAGGAACAACAACAGAGACAGCCCAGAGCAAGTACAAGGAAGGAAATAACCAAGATCAGAGCAGAATTAAATGACATAGAGACTAAAAGCACAATTCTAAAGATCAATGAATCCAGGAGTTGGTTTTTTGAAAAGATAAACAAAATAGATAAACCTTTAAGTAGGCTCATCAAGAAAAAAAGAGAGAGGACCCAAATAAACACAATCAGAAATGAAAGAGGAGAGATTACAACTGATACCACAGAAATAGAAGAGATTGTAAGGAATTACTATGCAGAGCTGTATGCCAAGAAATTTGAAAACCTAGATGAAATGGACAAATTTCTAGAAAAATATAATCTTCCAAAACTCAATGAAAAAGAAGCAGAAAACCTGAACAGGTCAATAACAGCAGCGGAAATTGAAGAAGTAATCAAAAAACTCCCATCGCACAAAAGCCCTGGACCAGATGGTTTCACAGGAGAATTCTACAAAGCTTTTAAGGAAGAACTAACCCCGATTCTTCACAGACTATTTCAAAAAATCCAAAAGGAGGGAAAACTCCCCAACTCTTTTTATGAAGCCAGCATCATCCTAATTCCAAAACCAGATAGAGACACAACAAAGAAAGAAAACTTCAGGCCAATATCGCTGATGAACATAGATGCTAAAATCCTCAATAAAATATTGGCAAATCGCATCCAACAATACATCAAAAAGATCATACACCATGACCAAGTGGGATTCATCCCAGGGATGCAAGGATGGTTCAATATTCGTAAATCAGTAAATGTAATACACCACATAAACAAAAGCAAACACAAAAACCACATGATCATATCAATAGATGCGGAAAAAGCTTTTGATAAGGTACAACACCCATTTATGATAAAGGTACTCAGCAAAGTGGGAATAGAGGGAGCATTCCTCAATATAATAAAGGCCATATATGAAAAACCTACAGCCAACATCATACTCAATGGACAAAAACTAAAAGCTTTTCCACTAAGATCGGGAACAAGACAAGGTTGTCCACTTTCACCACTTCTATTCAATATAGTATTGGAAGTTCTAGCCACAGCAATCAGACAAGAAAAGGAAATAAAAGGCATCCAAATTGGAAAGGAGGAAACAAAACTGTCATTGTTTGCAGATGACATGATAGTGTACATGGAAAATCCTATAGACTCTACCAAAAAACTGCTCGAACTAATAAATGAATTTGGCAAAACAGCGGGTTACAAAGTCAATATCCAGAAATCAAAGGCATTTTTGTATACTAACAATGAAACAGCAGAAGCAGAAATCAAGAAAAAAATCCCATTCGATATAGCAAAAAGAAAAATAAAATATCTGGGAATAAACCTAACCAAGGAGGTTAAAGACTTGTATGCAGAAAATTACACAACACTGAAGACAGAAATCAAGGAAGACACAAACAAATGGAAACATATACCGTGTTCATGGATTGGAAGAATTAACATCATCAAAATGTCCATACTACCCAAAGCAATTTACAGATTTAATGCAATACCTATTAAAGTGCCGATGGCATATTTCACAGACATAGAACAAACACTTCAAAAATTTATATGGAACTACAAAAGACCACGAATAGCAGCTGCAATTTTGAGAAAGAAGAGCAAAGTAGGAGGGATTACAATACCTGATATCAAACTGTACTACAAGGCCACTGTAATCAAAACAGCCTGGTACTGGCATAAAAACAGGCACATAGACCAATGGAATAGAACAGAGAGCCCAGAAATAAACCCAAACCTCTACAGTCAATTAATATTCGACAAAGGGGGCAGTAACATAAAATGGAGTAAAGATAGCCTCTTCAACAAATGGTGTTGGGAAAACTGGACAGCCACATGCAAAAAAATGAAACTCGAGCACCAACTTACACCATACACCAAAATAAATTCAAGGTGGATAAAAGACTTAAATATAAGCTGGGAAACCATTACAGCCCTGGAGGAGAGCATTGGCAGGAAAATCTCAGATATTACACGCAGCAATGTTTTTACTGATATGTCCCCTAGAACAAGGGGACATAATGGAAAGAATAAACAAATGGGACCTCATCAAACTTAAAAGCTTCTGCATGGCCAAGGAAAACAGTATCAACATAAAAAGAGAAGCAACAGTTTGGGAAAACATATTTGCCAATGACACCTCAGACAAAGGTTTAATCTCCAAAATATACAAAGAACTCACATGACTCCACTCAAAGAAGAGGAGCAACCCAATTAAAAAATGGGGAAAGGACTTGAACAGACATTTCTCCAAGGAGGACATACAGACGATCCAGAGATACATGAAAAGGTGCTGGATATCACTAGCTATCAGAGAGATGCAAATCAAAACTACAGTGAGATACCACTTAACACTAGTCAGAATGGCTACCATAAACAAAGAAACAAACAACAAGTCTTGGAGAGGTTGTGGGGAAAAGGGAACCCTAGTTCACTGTTGGTGGGATTGCAGATTGGTACAACCACTATGGAAAACAGTATGGAATTTTCTAAGAAAGCTAAAAATGGACGTGCCTTTTGACCCAGCAATTCCACTGCTAGGAGTATATCCTAAGAACCCTGAAACACCAATCCAAAAGAACCTATGCACCCCAATGTTCATAGCAGCACAATTTACAATAGCCAAGAGTTGGAAGCAACCTAAATGCCCATCGGTAAATGACTGGATAAAAAAACTATGGTACATTTACACAATGGAATTCTATGTTTCAGAAAGGAAGAAGGAGCTCCTACCCTTCGCAACATCATGGATGGAACTGGAAAGCATTATGCTGAGTGAAATAAGCCAGGCGGTGAAAGACAAATACCATATGATCTCACCTTTAACAGGAATCTAAACAACAAAACAAACAAGCAAGCAAAATGTAACCAAAGACACTGAAATACCGAACGTGCTGAGAGGGTCCAGATGGGAGAGGGGAGAGAATCACAGGGGAAAAGGGGAAGGACTCACATGAACAAGTATAAAGGACACATGGACAATAACTAAGGTGGGGGGCAGAGATGGGAGGGAGGTGGGGAGCACTAGGGGGGGCAGGGCTGGGAATACAAGAAAGAAAACTGTACTTGAACGAGTTAAATAAAAATTTAAAAAATAAAATAAAATAAATCAAACTATCTATGAAGTATACTATTTCACTTCTCCGTTCCCCTCTATATTAAGTCATTTTTCTATATTAAATCATGACTTGGGTCAATAGCTCTTGGTACATTCTTCTGAGTTCCCGTAAATCCTTTTAATAATTTTCTGTTATTAAAAAAGTAAATATAATCGCATAGAGCAGGAGTCACAGAATAATTTTGTGGTAAAGTGAAAGGCATTTCTTAAGTGAAACGGAATTGGGAGTCACATAAGAGCTTTGGTTGGGCAGTTTAGTGGCGGAGGAGTTGTAATCAACAACAGAAATCACCGTGAAAAGCATTTGTGACTTTCATTGTCATGTTAGAGATGTGAGCTACTACCACAGCCTTTGAAATTTTGCTAATGAGGCCAAACAACGGTGTAAAGAGATGATGCATATGAAAAAGGAAGACGAACCAACCTGTTGAGAATTGAGTGAGGGTTAGCATAGAACACCTAAATTCAAGTTATTCCTCTAGCACTCATAGCTCTCTGATAACTCAGTCCCTCTACATTGGACTCTATGAGTTGGGAAGAATTCCACCTATCTATTTCTTGTTGTTGGAAAGTTCTCTGTGGACAGTACCATTACATATGTGTAAAGGATTATTTAGACTGTCTTGCATCCAATAAACAGCTTATCTGTTGGCTCTATTGAGTTGATTTCATTTTGTGCTAAAATATAATTCCCTGGTGGACCAAGCAGATAAATTACATGCTGCCTGAGGTAAATTATTCTTGTAATGTTAAGGGCTACTTGACCTCCTCAACTTTTAGTTTTTTCATCTGTATTGTGAACAATAATAATACCTCCCTCATGAGGGAGCTGTAAGGATGAATGGAGGTAATGCATGCATGTGGTTGGCACAGAGTAAGCACACAACATCTCCTTCTACCTTTCTGGTCTCATTTCTAGTAACCCTTTCTTATGCACCCTGTGAACCTTTCATACTGCAGCATGTTTATGTCGTGGAGTGCCATGCTCTCTCATGCCGCCATACTTCTAGACAAGCTCTTTCCTTTCCCAAGAACATATTCCCTCCTGCCCACATTCTTCTTGGGAAAAAAAGTCTATGTCTATAAAGACAATTCATTTCTCCTTCAGGTACTTTCACTTTCAACTATCAGCCAAATAAGTACAAACTAGATTTCTCTGAATCTATTGTATCTCTAGAATAATAACGTTCATTCCAAACAGCACATTTTTCACTATGGTTTTTAAAAATGGCAGGCAAGGCAGGAAATCACACAACATCTGGCAATACTCTTTTCTTTTTCTGATTTTCTGGAATATTTGTTTTATAGTGCTAATGTTTGAAAGTATATACAAAATCACTGTTAAAAATTAAGTAATACTTAAAAATTATTACTAGACATACACCACTATAAAATTCTAGATGTGTAAAGTTCCAGAATATTGAAAAATTCTTCTAGTTTGAAGCATTCAACCTTATTTTTCTTCTTTATTGTACCATCTTAACTATTTTTAAATGTAGAGTTCAGTGGAAGTTAAATACATTGATGTTGTTCAACAAATCTCCAGAACTTTTCACCTTGCAAAACCAAGATTCTATAACTATTAAGTAATAACCACCCATTTCTCTCTCTCCCCAACCTCTGGCAACCACCATTCTGTTTTCTGCCTCTATGAATTTGACTATTCTAGGTATCTCCTATGTAAGTAGAGTCATGGTAGCATTTGTCTTTTTGTGACTAGCTTATTTTATTTAGCATAATGTTCTCAAGGTTCGTCCATGCTGCATGTAACAGAATTCCCTCCCTTTTTAAAGCGGAGTAATATCCCATGCATATGTATGTTTACACACATTTTATTTATTTTTTATCTACTCATCTGTTGATGGACACTAGAATGCTTCCATTTACTGACTATTGTGAATATGCTGCTATAACAGTGGCTATGTAGATACCTTTTAGAGACTCTGCTTTTGATTCTTTGGGGCATATTACCTGAAGTGGAATAACTACAGCATATGGTTCTTTATTTTTAATTTATTTAGGGATTGTCACATGGTTTTCCATAGCAACTGAGCCATTTTACATTTCTACCAGCAGTGAACAAGGGTGCCAATTTCTCCACATCCTCAGCATTACTTGCTATTTTTCTTTTTTTGTGTGTGTGTGTGTGTGTGTGTGTGTGTGTGTGTCTTACAGTAGCTATCCTACTGGGTAGGATAGGATAGCTACTGTAGGATACCACTGATTCTCCTTATAGATTTTTATTTTTTATTTTTTTATGAAGCCCTGGTTCTCTAGCCACAAAGTGACAATCCAAAAACACAGAGGGGTTTTTTTTGTGCTGATGTAATCTTCTGGGCCTCAGAAAACCAAAGATTAGCAGATGCTTTGACTTCTGGGCTACCAAACTCAAATATCCAGCCATACCCTTCACCTCAGAATTTTTGTCCTATCTTAGTTTGGGCTTACACTAAGTTAATTCATTAGACTGAAGACCCTGTTCAATGTTTCTGCCTTTTATGAAACATCAGTTACTTCCTTGGGCAAAAGTAATGAATCCCTTCACTTATTTTTGCCAAGATACTCTGTATGTGACTTGAGTTAATACATATGACATAATAATTGTTTGCTTATGTTACATTATGCCTCTGAAGCAGACACAGCATACCGAATTACCATTCCCCTCTTTCTTCCTACTAAAAGAACTGTGATTATACTTTGAATAGCCTGATTTCAGCTGAAAATCTATATTCCCCAGACTCTCTGGCAGCTACTCACATGAAACAGTTCTGGTCTATGAGAACAGTGTGGAACATTGGTATTTTCTGAGTAAGTTTTGGTTTCCTAATGTGGGCGTATTAGGAATGTAAGTGAGAGGGGAGGCGTGGAGCAGCCATTTTGAAGTCATGCAGCGACCATGAAAATAAAATCTATGTATGAAGGATGATGCACAAAAAGATAAAAGGAAGGTATAGTGACATTATGAAACTTCTGTACCACACCAGTTGTGCATATGTTTTTTATAATATGACAAAATATCAAACTTTTGTAAAGCCAGTGCTTTCTGAATTATTTATATCACAAAATATATAAACCTTGACTTTCTAGGAAAAGTCAAGTCAGACAAAGATGAATATTCAAATTCTCTGCTCTCAAGTGGAGGAATGAGGCAGGCACTGAGGGAGGGCAGATCATTATCTTGTCACACCTGCAGCCATTGACGAACTAGAAATGTGCTAGCTATGTAGCACACCTGTTGGAAATCGCTGACTAAGCAGTGGCAGTCATACTGTTTTTTTCAGAAAGCTGAACATAATTTCTTACTAATAGAGTTTCTCTAGCTGGACAATGAAGTTTTAGAGAGCCAAATTACACATTATTTGTTTTTAATCCAGTATCATGCTAAAAACATAGTTGTTACTCAATAAATATTTGTTGGATAAATGAGAAGCACCCACTGTTCTGTTACCGTATACAGTCAGTGGGAGAGCATGCAGCTGCAGCAGTGTGAGCACAGCCTTTCTGGCCACTTTGGAGGGGTGGGCAGCGCAGGGGCTGTGCAGAGAACACGGTACACCAGAATCCAGGGGTGCCCTATGGACTCCAACGGGCTGCCCCAATATGTAGGCTGGTGCCACACCCAGCCTCTGGAAGCGAGCTGAGGGCTGTGGCTTCTCCAGGCTTCCTGATGGCAGGTCCTGCAGCCCCGCCCCTCCTCACTGACCCTGATAGGGGGTGGGGGGAGCGATTTCCCCCATTGGCCAAGGTGGCTAAGGGGGAAGTTCTTACACTTTGGAGTATGCCAAAGGTTAGAAAGATGAATGGATAGGCCTGAGCACACAAAAAGCTAACAAGATAATTGACTAGAAAAACCAAAGCCCTCTCTATTTCTGTAAGAACTCAGGGCTTGAGCGGGAAGGGGAGACGGTCCATGAGACGGGAGTCCACCATTCTCCGGAGCGTTGGCACCTGAATAATTCTCTTTCATTTTGCACCAGCACCTGTCTCACGAGTTTGGCTTTCCTCGCAGCAGGCAGAGGAACCCGAATTTTTGGCTACAGTTCCAGACTGGCTTCCTCACAGCTCTGGATCATGCTCTTTCTAACTTAAAGCCTTGGTTCAGGTTCTTCTGGTCTGGAAACATTTTTTGACTCATCTCCACATAGCTAAATCCGATCCAGTCTTCAAAGTCACTTCTTCTATGGAAGGTCTCTCATCATTTTGGCTCAGATCACACCATGTTATCCCCTTCCCTGTATTCTAGTACCGTTGCTGGAGAAAGGTTTACTGTAGCTCCCATACTGCAGTCATACATGTGCCCTCCAACGGACCATCTGCTTTTCATGTGGTCACACACTGACAGAATATTATAATTTAGATGGTCTTTTTCTAACAGTTGATAACAAAGCTACATAAGAAAATTTATCAGATAAAACTAAACAATATAAATATTAAATTTTTAATGTTCTTTTCCTGAGATGAGTTCAGTGGTGGTTTCTTAAAATATGAGTCTAGTAAATGTGGGTTAACTATACTAAATTGGTCAGGATGCCCCTAGAGTAAGCACTGAGATTTTTCAGAGCCCCAAACTCTTACAAGTGCATTTAAAGGGAGCATCATCTGTCCCAGTATTTTCACTACAACTCTGACATAAAATTGGGCTTTTAAAGTTCTTTGTATGAGAAAGCGGGGCTTTTATTTTCTGGAACAATTTTCTGCTGTCCAGTACATCAATCTTAAGTACTGCAGATAAAAGTTCACATTTCTGGAAACATTGAAGAGTTTCCCACTGAACTATAAGAACCTACCAGTATTCCTGTTGACACAATCAAATTTTTTGTTGCTCACTCTGAAACTTCTTTTGATTGTTTCCTTCTGTTCTTCAGTATTTTGAAGAGAGAGAATATTCACCAAACATTTTCTTCAGGTGTGTTTGACTGTACTTTCATATCAATAATTTGCATTTGTGTACATGTATTTAGTAAACTGAGCATTGATTAAACTATCTGGTATACCACCTTTCTAC
The DNA here is from genome assembly GCF_014824575.4 of Sturnira hondurensis. Classification (NCBI taxonomy): domain Eukaryota; kingdom Metazoa; phylum Chordata; class Mammalia; order Chiroptera; family Phyllostomidae; genus Sturnira; species Sturnira hondurensis. The sequence goes on along the minus strand of NW_028088140.1, from coordinate 4,350,695 downwards.
TGCTTCCTTTCAGCTAACTTTGGGGAATTACTCAGACCTCAGTTTGATTCTATCAGAAAAAATATCACCAAATAGCATAGTACCTTTTTATATCCTTTAAAATACAATATTTTAAAGTTCAATGTTTGAACACTTCTAGAATTGCCACTTATGAAGACTTTTATTTTTTGAAGAAATATCATATGTAGTAATCCCTTTAAAATCTCTGCCAATATATAGAGTAGAATTGGTGGAGATAGTGAGGAATAGGCAGATTTGAAACTTAGACCAAAAGTCTCTACTCTGTTTCTTAAAATTTGTGTGACTTTGGGTTGCAACTAAGTCAGTTTGAACCTTTGTTTTTTTTTATCTGTAGAATAAAGATAATTCTAAACTTACCTACTGCACAGTTGTAAAAAAATCACAGTATATTAAATGTGGTTTGTAAACTAACCAGCTACAGGTATTTTAAAATCCAGCTACAGGTATTAGTTATCCAGTAACCACTCGTTTCCCTATGAAAGGGAATAATGTTTTTTGTATTAGCAAAGTAATTCACTATTTTAATTGTTTTTCTATTCTTACTTATGTGGTTCATTTATTCTTTAGATATTTCTGTGTTGATTTACTTGGATAAACTATCTATGGATAGTTTTCTACCCAATTGAAATATGTCTTCCATATTCTCTCTACTCAGCAGAGGAAAGAAGTGCCCGCCTGCCTTGTTGAAAGTGATATAATGCTGACATAATGGCCATTATTATAAGGAAACATTCACATTTACCTTCAAGCTTTTGTATTCTATGATTAACCATTTTTGCTGAGCATTGCAACACCCGGGGCTTATTGATGGAATTAATTTGGGGTTGTACTGTTTGATAGTCCTTTGGCTGCTCATATCAGATAGCTTTCAATCTTGAAGAAGAAGTAATTACAATAAAATATCTTCAAAACTGAAGTCAGTTATCACTGGCTAGATATAGTCTATTGCCCCCAATAATTTGCTTCTGGCTGATTTAGGATACTTTATTTTGAAGGGTTGGTTCACAGTGCTATAGAAGTCCATTAAAGGGAAGCTTTTGGGGCTTATCTAGCAGGTAATGTATACTTCCACAGGCATTCAATGCGCAGCTGTTTTGAATTCAGAGCCATAGACTCTTGCAGGTATGGCTTTTCAGTTGTAAAGTGCTTAAACAGATGGGACATTGTTATTAGCATGGATAATATATTTTCGTTGTATTAGGGGTGAAAGTGATTTTCCAGATAATGGCTTACACAAATGTTTGTGGAATCTGTCCAGTTCATCCACCAAAAAATGCAGCCTGGCTTTCAGGAGCAATTCCAGCTTTACTGAATGTTTTTGATTAAATATTTAACTCCTGTGAATTTCTTACCACGTTTTAAAGAACCTCTCTTAGTTTCCTTTTGGAGTCATTGTTCTTGCATTATTTAATTTAAAAGTGGCTTCTGGCTAATCCAGAAACCCATTTTAAACTAAATAGTTACATGTTTTACTATATATTAGATGGTTCTTTTTTGCTACTTTTTAAAAAAATTAATTGATTGGGGTAACACTAGTTTTCAAAACCATAAAATTTCAGGTACCTCATCTGCACACTGCCTCGTGTGCCTATCACCCCAGGCAAAGTCTCTTTCCATCCCCATTTCCCATCCCCACTTTTGCCCACTTCCCCCCTAGCCCTCACCATCCTTTCCCTCTGGCTGTCACATTGTTGTCTGTAACTATGTGCCACATATCTATGCTTGTATTTGTTTTTTGGCTGATCTCTTTACCTTCTTTAATCCAGTCCCCCTCTCCCTCCTCCTCTCTGACAGCTGTCAGTCTGTTCCATGCATTCATGTCTCTGGTTTCATTTTTGTCAGTTTATTTTGTTCATTAGATTCCACATATTATGAGATCATATGGTATTTGTCTATCTCTGACTGGCTTATTTTATTTAGCATAATAATCCCCTGGTCCAACCATGCTGTTGCAAAAAGTGTAATTTCTTTCTTCATTTTATTTATTTTAATCCTCATCCAAGGACATATTTTTATTGATTTTAGAGAGAGAGGAAGGGAGCATGCATATGAGAGAGAAACATTGATCAGTTGCCTCCCTTATGGACACACCCTGGCCAGGTGTCAAACCTGCAACCTTGGTATATGTCCTGATCAGGAATCAAAGCCACAAATTTTGGCATATGGGGACGCACTCCAAACAACTGAACCATCCAGCCAGGGCAAGATTTCCTTCCTTTTATAGCCATGTATACATGTTGACAGATTTTTTATCCGCCCATTTACTGATGGGCATTTGGGCTGTTTTCAGATTTTGGCTATCATAAATAATGCTTCATGGAACACGGGTGTTTATAGTCTTCTGAATCAATGATTCTAGATTCTTAGAATATATTCTTATAAGTGGGATCACTAGGTCAAAAGGTAGTTCCATTTTTAATTTTTTGAGGAAACTCCATGTTGCTTTCCACAGTGGCTGCACTAACCCCACCCACAGTGCACAAGGGTTCCATTGTCTCCGCCTCCTCACCAATACTTGTTGGTTGTGGATTTATTGATGGTAGTCTGTTGGGTAGATGTGATGTGATCTCCTTGTGGTTTTAATTTGTATCTCTATTATGATTAGTGTCGTTAAGCATTTTTTTCGAAGGTCTATTGGCCACCTTTGGAAAAACATCTACTTAGGTCCTTTGCCTATTTTTTAATGGAATTGTCTTCTTGGTGTTGAGTTGTGTAAGTTCTTTATGTATAAGATGTATCATTGACAAATACGTCCTCTCCCACAGTGGGTTCCCTTTTCATGTTGTTTCTTTGGCTATGCGAAGGCTTTTCAGTTTGATATAGTCCCACTTGTTAATTTTTTCTTTGTTTCCTTTGCCCTATGAGACATCTCTGCTATGAGAGATGTCTGAAATTTTACTGCCTGTTTTCTTTTAGGATTTTTATGGTTTTGTGACTTACATTTGTCTTTTATTCATTTTGAGTTTATTCTTGTGTGTGGTATAAGTTGATGGTCTAGTTTCTTTTTTTTTTGCATGTACTGGTCTAATTTTCCCAATGGCATTTATGTGATTCATTTCATATAAGGTTTTATATTTCACTTTTATGTTTCCACACATACCATGGGGTGCAGGTTAAAGGCTTGTTTGATACTTATTAGATGATATAATATAGCAAGGACCCAAAGTCAACTGGGTTGTTCATTCCTCAAGCCAAATATTGGCCACAGAATAGCAATATCATCTATTTATTCCACCAGGAAGTATATCTTACATAGCAGTTACTGAGCCAGGTGCTAGGCACACAAAAATAGCAAAGAGATCATTCATGCCAAGGAAATGACTAGTATTTTAAAAGTCTAATTCAACTTGCTGTACTCAGAGAATATAACATTTATGAGCTGTGTGGCCTAGGTAAGTAACATGCTGTCCCAGCCCCAATTTCCCCGTTAAAGTATACATCCACAGTCGTTGGAAGAGCTAAACAAGATATGGCTATGTGGTACAAACAGAAGCTCTAAATAGTAAAGAAAAAATAGTTTTGATAACTTGAAATTCATAATGTTTGGACAACACTTACAACCTTCCCCAAATTTCTCAACTGAAAATATCTTAGCAACTAATATTAAAAGTATTATTTTTTTGTTTCTCAAGTCCTTTAAGCCTCCACAATTGCCAAGTTCCTCTATTGTTATCAATCTCTGTGAGAAATAGGATGGTCATGACAGCAGCCCTTAGTTTGGCAGGCTGTTCCTGCCCTGACATTTTCTTTGTCTCTGGATTCTTGACCCAGTTGTGAAACCTGTGCCATCAGTACCAACACCCTGTCACCCCCACAAAAAAATAACCCCTAAAAATAGCTGTATGAGTTTCCCCTGGCTGCTGTGACTAGCTGCCACAAACTTAGTAGCTCAGAGCACATCATTTCATGTATAGTTCTGGAGGTCAGAAGTCTGAGGTAGGTCAGCAGAGTTCCTTCCGAAGGCTCTAGAGCAGTGGCATCCAACCTTTTGGCGTCTCTGGGACACACTAGGAAAAGAGTTGCCTTGGACCACACATCAAATACATAAACACTAATGAAACCAACCTTAAAGAGGTTGGTTTAAACACTAATGAAATGTACTTAAAGAGGTTTTAAGTACATTTACGATTTTGTGTTGGGCTGCATTCATAGTTATCCTGGGCTGTATGTAGCCCATGGGCCATGGGTCGGACACCCCTACAGAGAATCCAGTTCCTTGCCTTTGCTAGATTTGAGAGTGGACCTGCATTCCTTGGTTCCTGGCTCCACTTTACTTCAACCGTTGCTTCTCTGATACTGATTCTCCTGCATCCTTGATGTAAGGCCCCTTGTGATTCCAGTGAATTAGCTTGGACCAACTCAAGATATTCTCACATCTCAAGATCTTTAATCACATCTCCAAAGCTCTTTGTGTAATTTAAAGTAACACCCTCATGGTGACCTTGGACAATTTTGGGAGGCTATTATTTTAACTACAACAATAGCATAGGAAGATGAAAAGAAATATTAAACATGTTTAATTTTTCAGGAATTAGATGGGATGGCAGAAAATAGACCAAGGTCAGGCATTGAAGAAATGTGACACTAACTTTCAACAGAAATAATTAATTCCATTTGGACTCATTGAGGGTAAAGCCAAAGAGTAGTGTGAATTACACAGTTTCATTTGTAAAAGTGGTGTATTGGCATTGACTACCAAAGAATAACTAGAACTAAGTTAACTGGAAATGATCCTAGTGAACATTGTCAAAAAATTTGCTTCAGGGAACAAATAGGAATAGTTTGAAATTAGCATATGGATTCATCATGAAATAAGACTAATTCATTGTATTTAATGGCAATATAAAGATCACAAGGAAGTTTCTTGGCTATATTTTCTTTTTAATACTCTGAGCATGTGTGTAAGATAGATGGGGAATGCATTTGGAACTCTATAGAATTGATAAAGCACTGAGGCCCACAGACACTTAATAACTAGCTCAGGGTTGGCAACAGCCTGAAATGCTAGCTGAGGGTCTGACTGGCAAAGGTCAAATCTGTGGACTCTAATGCCTGAAGGTACCTGAAATCCATTTGATCGCCCAACTAGCTGAATAACTAATCCCCTTTCAAGTCTTGTTTACACTATGATTTCTCTTTGACATTCTGAACAATCATACCCTTGAACTATAGAAAAATACTATAAATTAACAAATAACTTCCATTTTTCTTATTTCTAAGAAAATTTCTATCATTGTTAATACAATTTATCACATCACAAAGGTTAATATTTATTCCACTTTTTATCTTATCTCTCTCACAACCACCAGCAAAACTAACTGTTGTCTTTCATTTTCTCTGCTACTTCCAATGAAAAACCAAACATTTTTATCACTCTTGAGGATGGCCTACCTTCAATTGCTCTCAGGAACTATTAATCTCTGTTAAATAACAAGCTATTTCTGATGTGAGAAGCGTTAACCCTACAAAGTACACCTGCAAATAAGAGCATCTGACTGGGCGACTGTCAATGTGGAGCTCCCAGTAAATATGCCATGTCTCCCCGTTGAGTCACCTGCAGGATTCCTAAATCCAGCTCCCTCGGAGGACAGATGCCTGCGTTCTTTCTCCATCAAATGCATTTCGCGTTTACCAGAAAACTAAACTTTGCAGTCAGACCAATACAGGCACACTCTTAAAATTTGGTGCAAAATCTATCTTCAGTTTCAAATGGTCTGGAGAATAACAACATAACTTTTGAACTACCCCCAAAGGATTCCAAAGTGAAATTCCATCATTCTAAATTTACTCGCTAAACACAGGCTGTTACCATCCAGCTGTTTTCCTGGGGTGAAACAAAATCTGGACTTTATGTAAAGGTAAGAGGTACTGTTTATTTAAAGAAATGTAGTGAACAACAAAAATGTACCGATGACTCCCTAGGCTCTCTAGTTTTATGGAGCCAGTGATTCAAATTTGTGCATCAGCAAAACAAATCACATTCTGTTATAGGTCATTGGTTTCATTCTCACATAGTCCACCTGTGCTATTTCCCAGCACCTTCTAAATTGATTTACTTAGCTAAAATCATATGTTTCCTTTAGCAGGACCACAAATGACTTATAGGGGAATTGAATAGCATACAGAAAACTTTAGCCTCTTTGTGAATTACCAAAAGATCTTCCTGCTGCAAGTAACAGCCAATGAGGGAGGCTCCTTGTATATCCAGCATCGGTACACACCTCACCCTCTATTCCTTCCACAGGCTTTGAGCTTTCATCTTCTAAAATAGAGCATAGGCAGCTGTTACATCTTTGAAATATCATTACTTTTCCTTAATAAATCCCTTTGTGTATGTTATTGTCCAATGAGGTTTTCAAGGGGGAGGGGGAGGGAGAAAGCCAATGGAAGAAAACAGCATGCCCTCTGTCATTACATAAGCCTTTATGACAATGCCTTTTGTTATATTTTGTATCAAGAACTTGTCACGTGGATCCCAGTTCATAGTATTGATCCTTATTTTCCAAATTGAATTTGCTCATCTGTTCTTTCCTTTATGGGTAATACTACCTAGGGAATCATGCGTACATTGCTTTTAAGAGTGTATATTTGAATCCTGTTTCTCTCTCTTTCTGAGGACTCTGCACTGGAATTAATAATAGAATGTGTGTGTGTTAAAATAGCTTATTTTACAGGTTCTTTTTACTTTGTGGTAACTCAGACTTTGGAAATACTTTGACTTTTAATTATTTTCTTTCATTTTGCAAACTCTCATTTTACCACCTTTTGCCCAAAAGCAGTCTAAAAGAAAAAAAAAGAAACATCACCATTTATTATGGTTTCTTGATCACTCAAAGAAAACCTATAGTCTGAGATCTTCCTTCCCTCCCAGCCCCCACACCCAAATCCAGTGACCTTATTCCAAGCTGAACGTTTTTCTCTGCTTTAATGCTCACAGCCCCACCATCTTCTATGCTCCTATTGCTATTGTCTGCTCTTATTGGTGTTGACAGAGCTGTCCCCAGGATAAAGCCAATCAAAGCAATTGCTTGGCCTAAAGCACTAGGTAGCTTTACACATTTGTCACCAGGCTACAGACCAGGGAGCTGCAGTGGGGGTGGACAGACAGGGTAAAGGGGTCATGGGGGGAATGTTTTGACAGAGAATACTACAAAGAACCAGAGCTCACACTGTTTAACAATTCATCAACTTCCCTTTCTGCTCCATATCCCGCCCCTTCATCTCCCCACCTTCCTGCAAAAAGTAATCAACAATAGTATTCCATCTATGTATCCATACATCCTGTCTCAAATTTTGTTTCAAGCAATAATCATCAGTACTGGCTATTTTCAGCTAAAGTAAAATTTACTGAGTTATTATGGGACCTCACTGCTCTAATGAGAGTCAATGTAGAAAAAGGACAAGATCCAGAAATTTCCGAGGAACCATATCAAAGGCGATGCTGCAGAATCTGTCCATCCACGTGCTGACACAACTGAGATGCACATGGAGTCACCCATGGACATAAAACCCCGGAGAGGGAGTGAGATTTGAGTGACCACAATTATTGTCAGTCCAAACCGATTCTTTGTATGAATTATAACATCTCATGTGGGGAGAAGTAGCTCTATAAGTACCAGGCTTGGCAAGCAGACCCCAGCCAATTCTCAGTCCCCATTGACTTTCTTGACTTATTGCCTGTCTGAATAGGGCAAACCTGAATAATTCTTCCCATGACTTTGCAGTTGGGCTGGTGCCAGACTGAAAGAGGAAAGGGAAGGGAGGAGGGCCCGATTCATTTTATATTCTTAGTGGGAGGTAGGCACCCCATACAGTGAGTGGGGAATTCCCCAAAAGGGGAAATCGGGAAGGTAATTTAAAGGCAAATACCATATGATCTTACTTATAATAAAAGGAATCTAATGAACAAAACAAACTAACAAGCAAAACAGAACCAGAGACATGGACATGGGGAACAGACTGACAGCTGCCAGGGGGGTGGGGAGGGTAATAATGGTGGTGAGAAAGGCAAGGAATTAGAGAAGAATATACATGAGTGGCCCATGGACATGGACGACAGTGTGTGAAATGACTGTGGGAATGGGGGCTGGGCTGGGCAGAAGACAGCAAAGAGGGAAAAATTGAGACAACTGTAATAGAATAAACAGGAATAAAAAAAGAAAGAAAAGGGGTTTCAATATTGGAAAAATATATAGAAAAATCTATTGTATGCTCAGCAATCCAAATATGTTTTTGTTACATTTTTCTCACTTCTTGAAAGAAAAGAGTGGCTCTGGGTAGAAGCAAGGATGAGAAAGATCTACCCAGCCTGTCACTGGTATGGGCTCCAAGGTTCCCAAGTTCAACTTCCATATACTTTAACAAGACCTTATATGAGTAATATTAAAGGAAAAAGATCAATTGTCAATATTTGACAACTAGGAAGTCATTTGCCTTTAGTTACTATAGCATTTTTAGGGAGAGAGAATTATATGAATTATGGAGTTTAGCAATTGAGGTGTTTGATATAATACAAATGTTTAGGCCAAATTTTAATTTTGTTTAAATTACCTGCATGCATGTCTTGATTAGTAATCATATGTTCTTGGTAGATGTGAAATAAAGTAGTATAATATCTTTAAATTTTTATTTTGTGTGTTTGTAATGATCCAGTAGCTTTCTGATTAAATATAGATTAAGTATATAATTTTAATTTCTGTTCTCTCCCAAAACCTCATTAGAGTAAAAGTGATAAAAATGGTTTAAAAAAAGCAACAACCCACATACACAATAGAAAAAGAATGCAAGGGAAGACAATAATAGACTTAAATGGTAATGATTTGCAGTAAATGGAAAGTGAACTTAGAAGTTAGTGGAGCTAAGAAAGCTCAGTCGAAGTGCTGGCTGGAGAGAAAGGCAACAAGAGCAGTGCTTAATTCTCTCTCCAAAGCCCTGGGCATTGTCACTTGAAGCAGAAGGTGGGAAGCTGCAACCAGGAAGGTGGCAGGAAGCTTCCCTAGAGACAGCTAAGTAAGATCTTCTCCCCTGGTGTGTATAGTCATCAGACTCACACACCCCAAGTCTGGCAGGAGACTGCAGGTTTATTCTGAAGCAGAACAAACAACCCTGGGCTCACAGACAATTGGAGGAGCAGAAGGCAGAGGATTAAGCAAAAGTTCACACATTGAACTGTGCAGCCATAACCCCTGCTATTGCTCGGCATATGTTGCCGGCAGGAGATGGGATGGTTCTTTTTTTGAGGAAAACAGAAAGTCTTAGGGTGATGTTTCCATTAGGGAATGAAAAGATTCCCAATAAATCACTCTTGAGAAGAAGCACCTCAGCTTGAAGGCTCCATCTCCTCACACAATACTTCCATTTGGGTTTCTAAAGCCTTAATCATAATAAATGAACAGTCAACAAAAATCCCTAACTACTGAAGGAAGTTCCACCAAGAAATAAATACAATGTAAATACAAAAAAGAGAAAAAAGAGGAACTCAGAAAATGGGGAATACAGAGACAAAGACCCCTGTGATTATAACTATAACTTATGTCCCTAGATAAAGGAAAAGTCATTGAATCCAATAGAATATTACAAAAATGAAACTGTAGTTAGCCAGAAAGGGCTCTTGAAAACTAGAAAATAAAAATAGAATGAAATGTTCATCTAAGAGCTAGATAATAAAACCGAGTGATCTTCATGGAAAGTAGAACAAAATAAAATGGAAATTACAATAGCTATAAAAATAATATTAATAGATCAATCCAAGAGCTCCAAAGGCTGACCCAAAAGAGATACAAAGAAAGAGAACAGAAGGGAGGAAATTAGGGAATAAATTATACAGGAAAAGTTTCAAAACTAAAGCATTTAAGTTTCCAAATTAAAAAAGGCTTAAAAATTCTAACAGAATTGTTATCTAAAAATGATCACGCTAAGGCCTATCACTGTGAGATTTCGAAATATTGTCAATAACGAGCAGTTGCAAAAATTTTCAAAAACCAAAATTAAAAAGTTAGCATATGAAAGAAAAGAATTTAGAATCAAATTAGATTTTTTTAGAGAAATACGCAAAGTAAAGAGAAATCCTTAAGAAAGAGATGGGAACAAAATTCTACACTCTCCAAAACCAAAGAGAAACATCATAAGAAGGAATCTAGAATAATAGAGACACATATCTCTCATGAACATAGATGTAAAAATCCTAAACAAAATATTAACAAATCAAATCCAACAATACACACAAAAAATTATACAATCAAGTGGTATTTTTCCCAGATATGCAAAGCTGCTTCAACATTTGGAAATCAATTAATGCAAACCATCACATCAATAAACTGAAGAAAAAAATTATATGATCATATCAATAGATTACAGAAAATGGATTTGACAATATCTAACACCAATGTACGATTAAGGAAAAAAACACTTTCAGCAATCTGGAAACAGAGGGTAACTCTTCAACTTGATATAGAACATTTACAAGACATCTACAGCTAACGTTATACTTACTGGTGAGAAACCAGATGTTTCCCTGTAACACTGAGGACAAGGCATGTATGCCCCTTGTACTATTTCTCTTCTACATCATAGTGGAAGTTGCAGCTTGTGCAGTAAGACAAGGAAACAACAGTATACAGATTGGGAAAGAAAAAACTAAAACTCTGTCTATAGAGGACGTGATTGTCTCTGTAAAACATCCCCAAAAGTTAACTACAACAACACTGACAATACCAAATGCTGATGAGAATGCGAAGCCTTAGGAACTCTTACTCATTACCAGTGGGAACGCAAAATGGTATAGCTTTATTGGAAGACAGTTTGGCTGTTTCTTTCCTTAAAAAGAAAAAAGATTTTATTCATTCATTTTTAGAGACGGGGGAAGGGAGGGAGAAAGAGAAATATCAATGTATGGTTGCCTCTTGAGCGCCCTCTACTGGGGACCTGGCCAGCAACCCAGGCATGTGTCTTGACTGGGAATCAAACTGGTGATCGTTTGGTTTGCAGGCCGGCACTCAATTCACTGAGCCACACCAGCCAGGGTCAGTTTGGCAGTTTCTTACAAAGTTAAATTTGGTCTTGCTATGTGATCCAGCAATTTGCCACTAGGTATTTACCAAAATAATTTGAAAACTTTTGTCCTTACAAAATCCTGCACAGAATGTTTATAAAATGCATATTCACAATTGCCAAGATACTGGAAGCAATCAAGATGTCCTTCAAAAAGTAAATGGATAAAGTGCATCCATATAACAGAATATTATTCATCAATAAAAAGAAATGAGCTGTCAAGCTATAAAAAGACATGGGAAAACTTAAGTATATATGGCTTAGTGAAAGAAGTCAGTATGGAAAGGCTATGCACTGTATGGTTCTAATTATATCAAATTCTGGAAAAGGTGAAACTATAGTAACAGCTAAAAGATCAGCGTTTGCTAATTTGATAGAGTAGAGGAAGGATATATATATAATTTATATACATAAATTATATAATTTATGTAATAAATTATATATAATTTATTTATGTATATATTTATGTTTATATACATAATTTATTTATGTATATAAATTATATATATATAATTTGCAAATTATATATATATAATTTATGTATATAAATTATATATATTCTGGACCCTAATGATTGACAGTTCTCCCATGTACAGAATGAACTTACCCTTTCTTAAGACCCCAAAAGTCTTATCTCATGATGAGGTCCTGTGCAGGTTCTAGTCCAGAGTATTTCTTTTTTTTTTAATATATTTTATTGATTATACAATTACAGTTGTTCTATTTCCCCCCTTCATTCCCCTCCACCCTGCATACCCCCTCTCCCACCATTCCCCCCTTTAGTTTATGACCACGTTCTTCATATTCTATATTTCATATTCATATTCTCAAATTCTTCATATTGTATATTTCCCCTACTATTCTTGCCCTCCCCCCTATCTATTTTTTACCTACCATCTATGCTACTTATTTTCTGTATCTTCTTCCCCATTCTCCTCCTCTCACTCCCATGTTGCTAACCCTCCATGTGTTCATTTCTATGGTTCCACTCCTGATCTAACTGTCCTCTTGGTTTGCTTTTGTTTTAGGTGTGGTTGTTAATAACTGTGAGTCTGCTGTCCTTTCACTGTTCATATTTTTCATCTTCTTTTTCTTAGATAAGTCCCTTGAATATTTCGTATAATAAAGGCTTGGTGATGATGAACTCCTTGAATTTGATCTTATCTGAGAAGCACTTTATCTGTCCTTCCATTCTAAATGAAAGTTTTGCTGGATAAAGCAATCTTGGGTGTAGGTCTTTGGATTTTATGACTTGGAATACTTCTTTCCAGCCCCTTCTTGCCTGTAAGGTCTCTTTTGAGAAATCCACTGACAGCCTGATGGGAACTCCTTTGTAGGTGACTGTCCCCTTATCTCTTGCTGCTTCTAGGATTCTCTCCTTCATCATTGAAATTTGTTTGAAGTGGAATGGGATAGAAGGAAGCTTCTCAGGGGAAGTTCTTCAGTCACAGATTTTCTGGTATGATTTTTCTTGATTTGAAATCTTGTGAACCAAGAGGAAAGTTATTAGCACCCATCCCCTCAACTTCACTCACCCTTTCTACCTATATACCCTATTATTGGATCATTGTAATTTTAAAAACTGAGCAAAAGGGAGGCCCATGATAGATACTGGTCAAAAGCAACTGTGAAATTCAGCTGGGCACCCATTTCCAGGCTCTGATTAGAGCTCAGTTCTCCTTCCCACAGGTGGCTCTCTGTAACTCTTAGTAAGCCATCTTCCTTTTCTTTACAAATGGACCGTGTTTGCTGCTGAGGAACTTTCTCAGTGAGCTTCCTGTTCATGGAAGCTCAAGGACCCAGACACCTCTTTTCAATATAAATAATTTCTTTCCTATTCAGTCAAAGCTGCACGTGCTCTTTTCCCTTTTCTCATCATATGGTTAATCATAGGACTTAATATTTCTTGATATTTTCTAGTTTACTTTTGAATTTGACTTTGATCTGATCCTGTCCATTAAGGTGTAAGATCCACAGGGTTGGGAATGTCTTGTTTTCTATTGCGCCCCCAGGGCCTTACTCAGGGTGTGTTACATAGCAGGCCATGAGCGAATGGGGAAGAGAGCATCTCTCCCAACAGTGGCATTAGTACTACTTTTACTACAGTTATTGATTTAATAACAACAATTACAATCGCAATGAAACTCATTAAGGAACAGAGCTACATTATTTCCATCAGAGAGAGTCCTTGCTTCGTTAAAGGCCCTGCGTGGATGCACCAAAGTGGGGAGCGTGGGGATACATTTCAAAAGGTGCCTTCAATCTCTTTCTTGGCTTTCAACTGTATGCAAATTTCACGTCAATGGAATTATCAGTACTCATTTTCAGTTTCTAAATTTCTGTCCAGCACTTAGAGGAAGCACTGAATGTAGTGTAACTTTTACTATTGTTAAGAGAGGGAAAGGACCTCCATCCTGGAATACATCCTTACATTTCATTCATCCTTCTTATTTCTGTAATGAAGAATTTGAGCATAAAATGTATCTTTATAACAGATTTTTTCATTAATAGACACATTAATGTGCCTCTATTTATTTAAATGGAGAGTTTCGTCATGAAATATTCAATTATAGGAATAACAACAAGAATAATAACTAATAAAGAAGTATTATCATTGGCACCACTTTACCTCTTATTAAAATGAACACTATATTATCTAATGGAAATTTATAGACCAGTTGCTGTTAAACTATCTAGGTTAAACTAGGTTGACAAAATTGAGACAGTTCCATTGTTCTTTTGGTACCCTCAGACAGAGTCATGCATTCTTGTAAATTGAAGGAAAACGCTAGTATGCTGTGATTATTTCCCAGTTTTGTCTTTTCTTCTGTCTTTGTGAACTTTACGTGCGTAGCCACATATTCATTTTCAGGGGCAGCTTTAGCCCAGGATGTTCTTACTCTAATTCCCTGCACTAAACACTTTCTATGACATTCAATTCTCATGACAACTTAGCAAGAGGAATATTACAGCAGGGTTAGACAAGCTTTTTGTGAAGGGCCATAGATTGAATACCTTAGGCTTCTTCATTGTAACTTTCCACTGGTAGCATGGAAAGCAGACGATATGTCAACAAATGAGCTGGCTGTGTTCTAATAAAACTTTATTTTAGATCACAAAATTGTAATTTCATACAATGTTTACCTATTAAAAATATTGTTCTTCCTTTGATTTAAACTTAAAAATATAAAACCACTAGCTTGCAAACCATAGCAAAACAGCTGGCAAACCAGATTTGGCCCACAAGCCACAGTTTGCTGATCCCTGTAATACACAGATGGGCAAACTTCAAGGAAGTCACGAAACCTTCCCAAAATTATACTACCAGTTAGTGAGGTAGCCCAGATTCAAAAGGAAAACCTCTGATTCTTAACCCATGTGGTATTGGGCAGGCCAAAAAGTCCATATGATTTTCTTTAGTAAAATAAAAGACACATTTTTTCATTTCACCAGTAACTTTATTGATGTGGATATTTTGAGTATGTCCCGGGTGGTATAACATTAATTGTTCTCAAGTAATGTCTTCATTTGATCCCTGGGCCTTTCCCAAATTCAACTGGTCTACCCCAATGTGGACCATCATCCAGCGAGAAGTCTCCAGCACAAAACTCCACAAACCACTTCAGACATGTTCGATCAATCACAGCTCCTTCTCCATACACTGCACAGTTTTTTTTTTTTTGCATTTCAATTGCATCTTTACCTTTCTTGACATAATAAAGCATAATATGCCAAAATATTGTTTATTTTCTTTCATCTTCAATATTAAAATGGCTACACAAAAATTCACCAATTTTGATGCTTTTTTAAATGCACACTTATATGACAGCTGTCACAATACAGTCTAACAAAATTGTTTTAAATGAAGCGAAAGACAACCAAGTGTTACTAGAGGCATCCTACAAAAACAAACAAACAAAATTGTTGGCCAACCCAATATATTGCCTCTTGAGCAATAATCTTAACTCTTATCGTGAATCTTAAAACTCTTTTAATGAATCTGGGAGTTCAGATTACTTTTGTTTAGCGTGGAAACCTAACCACTACTTATGTCATTAATTATATGGCAGGGAATATTCCCATTTCTAAGTCACATCATTACCCTGGGATTATTTTTCATTCAGGGGACTACCTATGTGTACGTATATGTTTACATATGAAAATAGCTGTTTATTCTGCAAGCATTTAAACAATAGTGTTATTATTTATATATGATGATTGATTTATACCAATGAGCAAACAGATGTTTATCAGTGCCTCTTGTGATCTATCTGTAGAGCCAACAGTTGCAGTACTCCCATCCCCCCTCCACTCCTAGTTGGCCATTCGTAGAGGTCAGCTTCCCAGCCAGAAAAGAGACCACAGATTTCTCCTGGGTCATGCAGGATGATCATAATATTTGCACAGAGCTCTGCTCTGTCTCATGATAGTGTAAGTATAACTATATAGTTGACTGAGCATCTGGGACAATGAAGTATACAAAAGGATTTTTCCCAACCCCCAAGAAAAACAATGTGTTTGTACAAATGCTTATATTTATTCCTCCTTTTCCCCAAGTCTTTACTCCCAAAATCTTGTCTTTCTTGGGGAGATTTGGGTCTAGTTCTCTTTGTTGAAAGCCTACTCATTATCTTGAACTCTAAAACTCAAACCTTTTGTATTTTAATTCAAAGGGGAGCATTGTTCCAAATCATCCATTATTCTCAACCTGGGCAAAATAATACAGGCTGTCAAGGGCCCCCAAACACAGGTAATTTATTGCTCAGAAATGCTGGATTGAATGTGTTCCCCAGAAAAGCATTCTTCAAAACCAAATATCAGGCACCACTGTGTAGGAATCCGACTGTAAATGATTAAAACACGATGGATCACTGGTCAGTTGTTTGGTCTGTCTAGAATCATTATGCTTGGAAGAGAAGTTAAGAAGCTCAGAAGGGAAACCCTTTGAGGTCTGTTCTCTGTAAAGAAAGAGGACTAAAAAGAAAGCCCAGTCTTCCTCCCCCAACATCATAGACAATGTACGTGTATACACACACAGACACAAACACACACAGCCGCACATCGCTGAAATAGCCCAGGGCTAAGGGTTAAGAATTACAAGGGAAAGGTTTAAAAATGCAAGTTTGGGCAATGATTTAAAACAGAGAAAAAAGAAGTCAAAGCAAATGAGCATTGTTGAACCCTATAAATTTGCTATCCTATGGTACACATAAAGATATAGGTAAGAGGCATTTGTTTGCTCAGTGTTATGGCTACAAGCCTAGTGAAATAAATTTATTCAGGCGTGCCAGCGTGTCTGCAAAGACTTTGCTTTCCCCTTTTATGGAAGTCCTGGACAAAGGAGAGTATCTTCGCTTCTGCCAGGGAGGCACTTTCAATCAGACTGATGAGTAAAAAGCACAGCTGTCAAGAGTGATCCATGGCAGCGTAAAGTTGAGTTGTCGAGCTGCCCATTATTCTATTAAAAATGTGTCATTAATGTTGGCCTGGGCTAATAGAGCAGGGCTATGCAACACACTAAATTGCTCTTCAATTTTAAAATACCAATTCCAGGAAGAATTATATAGAATGAAATGTACAACCTCAGCATCACAAAACAGAGACTCTTCAGGGAGTCAAGGGTTTGGTTTTGCAGCCAGCAGAGGTAGGTTTATCCTTTTACATATTGGGTAAGTCTGCGGTTATGCCTGTTTTCTGGTAAGTTCGATTGACAAACAACTATTCTAGACATTTACTGCTTTTATCTAAATTAAGCAAGGCTAAATTATTTCATTCAAAAGCAGCCATTTTTAATCTTCTAAAACAGTACTGACAATTTAGGAAGCTTCGGGAAGCCTAGAAAGCATCTGCTTTACCCCCTCATTTTACAAATGAAAACACTTAGGGTAGAATTTGAAACTCTCCCAAACCACATGTCTAGAAATGACAAAGAGGCTCCAGTTGCTCCCCACATGGGCCTCTCTGTGGGCTGTATACCCTCACAAAATGGTGGCCGACTTCCTCTGGGAGGATCACTTCGAGAGAGCAGGGCAAAGGCTATGCTGTTTTTAATGACCTACACTTGGAAACCACACACTATCATTTCCTCCCTATTCCATTGCTCATACAAGTTGGCCCTGTTCAGTGTACAAGGGGATGCCAAAAGGGTGTAAAAGATTAGAGACAAGGATTATAGGGGGCATCTTGCAAAGGGGCCCCACAACTGTCTTCACTGAAACTTATGCTGTGTCTACACTGGGGATATTTTGTTGATTTTGCTGAATGGGCTGATCAATTCAAACCACCCGGTTGCTAAGCATACTGTCCTTCACTATTATTGTAAGTAGTAATAGTGTCTAACTATGATAGCCATATACAACTTACAAGTGTTTGCATAGGCATTATCTCATATAATCACAAATTTAATTGAAAATACTTATTTTAAGTGGCTCTATCTTTAGAGTTTTAAAGATAGTAAAGACAGGTCATTTAATACCTCACCCACCTTTCCCTAATGTTTACATCTTATATAATTGTAGTGCAGATGTCGAGCCCTGGCTGGTGTGGCTTAGTGGATTGAGTGCTGGCCTGCAAACCAAAGGGTGCCTGGTTCGATTCCCAGCCAGGGCACATGCTTGGGTTGTGGGGGACAACCCAGTGGGGGACAACCCAGTGGGGGACATGAGAGAAGCAACCACAAATTGATGTTTCTCTCCCTCGCTCCCTTCCTCTCTCTCTAAAAATAAGTAAATAAAATCTTAAAAAATGCATATATAGTGCAGGTGTTAAAACTTAGACATTCACATTTGGTTCAATGCAGTTAGCTCCAGTCTTGATTCAAATTCTCTACTATTTCCACTAATGTCCTTTTTCTGTTCTACAATCCAGTTCAGGATACCACGTTGTATTTAGTTCCTCTCTCCTTAGGTTCCTCTGTTCTGAGACCATGGCTCAGTACCTCCTCATGTCTCATGACCTTGACACTAAAGACTACTGCTCAGGTATTTTCTAAAATGACCCCCAATTTCCGTTTGTCTGATGTCTTCTCATTATTAGATGGAGGTAACGGGTTGTGGAAACAACACAGGGGAGGTGATGTTCTCTTCTCATGATATCAATGTGCCTTATTATTATTGGTGATGTTGACCATGATTTCTAGGTTAAGATTTTCTTTAGATGCTTTCTCCACCATAAAGTTACTATTTATTTCTTTCCAAATTCTATTTTTAAAAATGTATTACCACTTCAGCCCTATTACAATGAGAAGGAAATTCTCTTGAAAAGAATTTCAAAAATTTTGCAGACATTAAAACCATCACGGTAATTAAAAAAAACAATTTGGGTGAGATACTTTGAGGCTTTGCAAATATCCTGTTTCTCCTTAAAGGTTTATCCTTTAACATCCACCAGTGAAGCTTCCTGTAGCATTATAGTGGTTGTTACCGAACAAAGGGTCCGAGGGGGGGGCAATACTTGGCCCACCGAGGGATGCCAAAAACTGCTGCAGAAAACAGGGACCCCTCCCAAGGACGATACACTAAAATCTTAAGGTCCTTCTGTCCGCCGCCAGTTGGAAACACATCTCTCAATGCCAGAGATTTGTGAAAAGGAAACAAAATGTTTATTTAATGCTATTTAGGCCTAATGCCTTCCTTAAAATATTAAAGTCTTTAAGGGTATACACCTACACACACACACACACACAGCGCTCCCTTCTCCCACTGTCCCAACTCCGGGTACCGTAAATCAGGAAAAGAGCACACGTCCGTTTTCAGGTCGCTGGCACGTGAGCTGCGTCGTCTGCCTGTCCAGGCAGGATCTCCAAGTAATCCAAAATCATGCGGCACCTTTCTCCGGCAAGAGTTCTTTGTACCAAGTCCTAGTCAAAGTCTCTCCTGCTTTCCAGGCCACTCGGCCAAAGGGAGCACGCCAAAGCCGCGCGGGCCTCTTCTACCAAAGCTGCGTCTTTCTTCTTCACCTGGCCACAGGGATCTCCATTCTGGCAAAGCTGCGTGGTCTTCCCTTTCACCTGGCCAAGAGGGGGTCTGCACTCTGCTGAAACTGCATGGCTCTCCCTCCTAATGGCTACAGGGGTCTACATCTTTCCAAAACAGCGTAGCTCTCCCCCTCATCTGGCCAAGAGGGGGTCCTCACTCTGCTAAAGCCACATGGCTCTCTCGCAGGCACTCTCTCTGAGAAGCAGCCCCAGTTTCTGCCTGGGTAGCCACTCTGCTAAAGCCACATGGCTCTCCAGCAGGCACTCTCTCCGAGAAGCAGCTCCCAATTCCAGCCTGGTTAGCTCCTCACTTCTGCTAAAGCCACATGGCTCTCAAGCAGGCCCTCTCTGAGAAGCAGCTCCCAATTCTCAATTCTAGCCTGGTTAGCTCATCACTCTGCTAAAGCCACATGGCTCTCAAGCAGGCCCTCTCCGAGAAACAGCTCCCAATTCTAGCCTGGGTAGCAGCCACTCACTTCTCCCTGGCCCCAAAACTTGGCCACAGCTATTTAACATATCTATGAAACCAGTTAAAGGTTATAGATATGTTAAATACCATTCCAGAGGTTAGCTGCAAAACTGTTGCTATGCAAAACAGCTCTCAATGGCCCTGCTCCATTCATCCCTTCCCCCAACTGACACCTTGGGGGGGGGGGGGAGTGAGGATATCCTAATATTTCCTCCAATATTTCTGTACACTTTGAGTTCTGGACACCATTCCAAATCTTTTCTGGGCCCCCCCTTTGGCTGCACCCTGTATCATGGTGATGTTGTATCCTCCATAATTCTTCTACATTTATTAATTGGATTTTTTTTCTGTTAGGAAGATTTCCCCCTTCTCCATTTAGTTACCTCATCAATCATACAGTTATATCAACATGGGTTCACGGGTATTTATTTTATATTTTGGGTCATAATCTCATGCCATTATTAGTTATTTTAATGTTCAAATTGTTCCAGGTTTAACTAATTAAAAGATTTTATGTTGCTGCTTGTGTCTTTTTGGCATGACTCCCACCACCCCGATTCTGTGCTTTTTTACTTTTGAACCTGACAAAATATTCTAGGCTTGTCTTGAATTTTCCGTGCCTCAGCCCTAGTGTAATAAGAGGGTCTGGCCAGATGGTTGGGGGATGGGGAGACACTAGGATCCGGTGTGAGAGGCTGCCCTGACCGCCCCGACCCCTCAGAAGGGAGGGGTGGAGGAAACCCTAAGGAAGCAGATTAGAGTAGCCCCTGTGGAAAGAGCCTGCCTTCCCAAAGAAGGAAGGGACTTCTGAGAGAGTCTGGGAAGCGCCCAAGGCCAGGATGGAAACGAGCTGGGGTGTGATTCCACAGCTCAGAGGCAATCGTAAACAACTAAGGCAGCTTGAGAACAAAGCTGCATGGCTGTGGTGGCTAGAAAAGGTCACAACGTTGGTGTAACAAGATAACACCTCACCTCAGGCAGCGACGTGGTCCCCCTGCAAGGGTAAAACACCCTCCCACCTGCTTGCAGATAATGGCAGCCAGAAGAAGGACTGAGACACAACACAAGCTGACACACTCACGGTAGACATTAGTCCAGAATTGGTTGGTAATTTGGACACTCCCACAGCGCATATGATTTTGAGGAATGATTAAAAATGTTGGGTGTGCAGAAGCTCTCTTTTTCACCCCTCAGTACCGTCAAGGTTGGGTGCACAATATTCGAGGGATCTGGTGGATGTACACATCTCTGGAGCGCGTCTTCCTCACCCCTACTTGCATAGCTGGAAGCCAGGTAGCGGAGGCTGAGTCCCGCAAGTGGGATGTGAACTCCACCAGCAGTGGGCCCATGGGATGCGCCCTGCCCATGGCTCTTGCCCTGCTCAAGGGGTCTGGAACAAGCTAGTGTGTAACGCGCACTTCGCCAGAGGGTGTGGAATGCTGCAGCCCTGTGTGGCCAAGCACAGGTCCTGGACTACTCCCATTCTCTTGCCCCAAGAGCAGCACACAGATACTTGGGCCTGGAATGCTTCTTGGCCCCAAGGGTGCAAGCAGCCCTGGACACCTGGGCCCAGGGGACTGAGCCTGCCACACAACTGGCTGCAGTGGTCTGGCAGTGCACCCGGCCCCAGGAGAGAGAGAAAGCTGCAGCAAGACAACCCTGATGCTGGCTTCTCAGGTGTGCACTCCGGAGAGAGAGTCGGCCTGGAGCTGGGGAGATGGAGACTCACCCATGTGGCAGCTTAGGACCCAGAAAGGGCAGATAAGAATGAACGGGTGCGGGGGGTCTCTGGACATAGATTTGGATTTCACTCATTTCAGAAACAAAAAGATTTCTGTGTTCTGTAGAAGAGAATGGCTTGGAGCAGGGGAGCCCCCAGGCCCCCCACATGGGCACCCCATTAATAAAAACATTTCTCCTTCCCCCAACAATCTCTGTTTTATGGTTGTATATGGCAGCAGGGGGCCAAATCCCATTTCGCCCTGTACCATTAGAATCATCTCCCCTCTCCCCCCAGGGAGTCCTGGTTGTTTCTATTGGAGAATAGTTAGAAACCAAGTCCTGAATGATGGTTGTGCTCATTGTTTCTGGGATGTCACTGCTTCTAGACCTTTTCTGCGGGCAAAACTAGAAAATATAAGTAGGTTTATTGAACAGGGTACAACTTTTATTTTTGAGTGTCATCTGTGTGTCAGGCACCATACAAGTCATTTTACATCCCTCGGTTCACCTTGTCCTTACAACAGCTCCATAAGGTAGGTTAGATTCTGAGACTTGTAGACTGAGATGTCCTCTGAGACTAAGCATAGCCCCGAGTATCAGTCACCATCCCGTCTCCCGCAGGTGAAAGCTATGGCATGGCATGGCTGCACTGCCTGGGAAGTCAACAGTTTCAGGGTTAGGGAATGTTTTCAAAATAATCGCCAGTACGTGGAAATCCACACTGGATCCTCCAACTCTGTTTACTTACATTTAAAAAATGTGATTTTTATCTCCCCCATTATTGCAAGTTTTAGACTATAGAGTTCAAAATTGTGTAGTCTTTTTTCCCCCTCTATGATCAACCTTAAGTGAAAAGAATTTCCAGAAGAAACTTATTTTTTTTTCAGAAAGTCAGATAGTAGCTATCTAAGGAGCTATTACAAAGCAAGTTAGAACCTCGTGTACATGGGGCAATGACTGGAAAGAGGAGGAAGTCTTCATGGTGAGAAGAAATTCGTTTGTCAGAGACTGTTTTTTCTTGGTAAAGAAAGATCGATTTGCCTGAGTAGGTGAGTAAAGTTCATATGTGTATTTTTTGGAGGCAATTATAGGCTTTCTCTTTCATTTTCTTTTGCTTTCTATTTTCAAAAAGCACACTATTTTGAAGAGGCTCATTCTACTTAACTCTCATGTGGTTTAAAAATCTAACCTAGACATATGTTGTTAATATTTTTGTGTGCCAGGAGCCTAGAGGATAGGAACAACAGTAAAATTAACTTTTTAATTTTGGTTTCCTTCACAATGCTTCTTTTCCCAGCCTGAAGAATTTTACAATGCCAACAATTATGAATCTCTCCAGATTCAAACAAATAACTTGGTGACAAAAACAAATGAGTGGTTATAGGCAGAATGGTGCTGAACAGAAAGGGAGCCCCATTTATGGATACAAATTTTTACCTTTGCCATGATATTGAAAATGCTGGTTACACATCAGATGATTGAAACAAATAAAGAGAAGTAACTTGAAAATAGTACAAAGGAAAAGTGCAATATGTCTATTATAGTAAAGATATATTTTCTCCAAAACAAACAAACAAACAGAACTTAAGCTTTTGATGAAAGCCAGAATGCCATCCCCAATGGAAAGGTAGATTCATCATTATAATAGCTCAATAAATAAATTTAAATTGACTTATTATGAGTCAATTTTTTAAGAAAGTTACTTCTGCAGTCTGAAAAAAGATCAATCTTTTTTCTCTCATTTGGGGAGTATCTTCAGATGACTGTTAAAAGGGTCTTTTTTTCTTTCTTTTTCATTCAACTACTGGAGAGTAACTAGAAACAAATCTGTTGCTTCGAATAAATATTCAGCCCATATGTTATCTTTCATGGTAACTGATGGAAGTGTGAAATCCTCCTTAGTAAATTCTGCTTGCAGTCTGCCTTGCTCTCCCTCCCCCCACCACCATATGTAACACATTCTGGGAGTGGGAGAATAGTTTCTTCATTGTTTGACTTTTTTGCTTGCATTTTCCCTTGAGTAACATAGAATTTTTAAAGAGAGTCAGGGATACTGTTAATAGTACAAAGAGTGAGGGGCAATGGAAAAAAATACAGATGAATATCAAGCATAGTCTTCAAATCTCTGTGTGGTAGAAGACAGAAGAATTATAATAACCTTGGAAACACGGAGGACTGGGTTTGTTCCAGAACACCATCACATGGTAGATCTAGGCATGCTTCTCAATCTTAATTTTCCCATCTGGAGAATGGTGGTACCTAATACCTACCTCTCAATGTTGCTGTAAGATTTTAAAGGGGTAATCCAAGAAAAATGACTGGAACACTGTAGGTATTTAATAAATATTAGTGTATTTCCTACCTTCCCTATATCTCACTGCCATTCTTATGATCAATTATGAAAATTTTTTATCGTGTTTAATGATTTATGAGCATTCAGCCAAGATCATGAGTGTGATCAAGTGCACATTTTCTGAAAAATGACTTACCAGCACCTCTCTTCCACACCAGAAAGACAGTAAGTGGATTTCTTTTATAAACTAGAAGACTTGGGAGTTAGAATACAGACCAATGCTTTAGGAGAATTTAACTCCAGGCTGACTACTTTATGCTGGAAAAATAGCCTTTGATGTTTGAATGGGTCTGAGTGTTCCTGGGAGCCAAATGTGTGGGGTAGAATCCCTTGTGAATTGAAACATCAAAAAAGATTTGCATTAATTCTCTGAAAACCAAACATATAGAGTTTCCTGCACTTCTAATTGAAATGTAATAACTGTTTACAGATTTGACTGCACTATCACCACAAAGTAATTGCCTTTCCACACCAAGAGAGTGGGAGATGAAGCAAATGTGCCTAGAAGGGTTTGGAAGTTCAATAAAATGTTTCTAAAAATACTGTTATGAATGGTGTCCTTCCCGTCTCATGGTTCAGTCAGAGCTCGACCTCCCAGAGTCAAGTTACTGCTGGCCTCGGATGTCAGAATAAACCTTTATTACTTTGGCTTGGGCTTGTTAAAACAGGAAACTGCATTATCTCAAAAAGCTGCATTTAAAAAGTTATTTATTGTTGGCTTTTCATATGTTCTGCATAGTATTGGGTTCAAAAAAATAAAAGGCATCTTGGCTTCCCTATGCACAATAAGTGTGCTGGCATCTTGGCAGAAGGCAAGAAGAAAGAATGCAAAGAAAAATAGCAAACTAGAAAAATCCTAATGAATCCCACTGCAATTTATTCATTGTGAAAATACTCAACAATATTTATAATGGAATAATAAACAACCTTGCTCAAAGCAACTGAAAAAAATTGTGTAGAAAGAACAAAACAGTATTTGGGAAAAGATCCACTCAACACAATGAGAGAAAAAGTGACTTTCCTCCACCCCCAGTCCCGAAGGCTTTAGAACATCTTTGTAAGTGGTGAAAGAATCAGGGAAAAGGGGAGATTTCTGCCTTTTGAGACTGTTAGAAAAATAATACTCCATTACAGAAGGAATCTATCTTCTTTGAGAGCTTATATAACAAACCCCAGGAGGCCAGTATTATTTTCTCCATTTTAACGATAAGGAAGCTAAGGCTCTGGGAAGTTAATTGTTTCCCACATAGTGAGTTGCAATATATAAATTGAGATTCAATTCAAGCTTTCTTCACAACCAGCTCTTTTTCCAGAAAAAGAAGTGGCTAATTTCAACTAAGAAACGGGAAAAGTTAACGTTGTTAAGAGTATGATGAAAACTGGTCAGAGTCTTAAATACTAAGGCACAAGTAATATTCAGTGATCAACTCCACATTAATATCCCCAAGGGTCAGTACCCCATATTTGTGGTTCTAGTCAAAAGCAAACATGGTCATTAGCTGGTGGATGAAGGATATTGATTAGTGTGTATAAGATTAGACTTCTTTAAGGTTACTGATGTCACTGATATTCAAATTTTGTGATTATATGATATTTTGATAATGTTTGAATTCAGTTTGTGTATCTGTCTACTGTAGGTGTTGTACCAAAAGTCCAGAGTTTAGTGGCTCAAACAACAGAAATTCATTTGTCACAGTTCTGGA
The DNA here is from genome assembly GCF_014824575.4 of Sturnira hondurensis. NCBI lineage: Eukaryota > Metazoa > Chordata > Mammalia > Chiroptera > Phyllostomidae > Sturnira > Sturnira hondurensis. Next base: position 4,325,403 of record NW_028088140.1, on the reverse strand, counting down.
GGCCCAAGGTCCAAGATCAGATTGTTATCAGGGTTGATTTACAATGAGAATGCTTTTCCTGGCTTCTCATGTGTCCTCATGCAGCCTGTCCTCTGAGGCAGAGGTATCTGCTGTGTCTTCCTATAAGGACACAAATTTTATAGATTAGGGCCCCACCCTTATGACCTCATTTAACCTTAATTACCTCCTTAGAGACTCTCTCTCTAAGAGTGCATTCACACTGAGGGTTAAAACTTTGACATAATTTGCGGGGGTGGGGCAGGGGCACAGTTTTACTTATTACAGCCTGCTTAGGGGATGAAAGTAAAAAGATGGATGAAAGCAGGGAGCAAGAGAAAAAAAATTATTCTATTCCATTCTAATTTGTCTCTTTTTCTCTCTCTCTCTGACTAATTAGAGTTGGGAATTGTATTTGAAGCCATGTTTTATGTTTTGCATATTGTAGTTAGTTAGTCCTGAAGAAAATTTCTTAGGTTGACCTTTCTGTTCTTGGGGTTATTCTTTCTTATTAGTCTGAAGGTTAGATATGCAGAGGAAACTGCTCACACTGATCTATTTTTATTTTTATTTTTTTAAATTCTCATCCAAGGATATGTTTATGATTTTAGAAAGAGAGGAAGGGAGAGAAAGAAAGAGAGGGGAGAGAGAGAAAGAGGGAGAGAGAAATCAATGTGAGAGATGTTTTTACCTACAACCCGGGTATATGTCCTGACTGGAAATAGGACTCTCAACCTTTTGCTATGTGAGATGACGCTACAACCAATGGAGCCACCCAACCAGGCTGAAATTGCTTATGCTTAAAAAATTCACAAATATACAGTATATCTACATTTTTATTGTAGAATAGTGTCTGTGTTATTGAGAAGAATGTGTTTAAAGAAGTTTTTAATGGTTTTAAATTCTAACACTTACTGTGATCATGATTTAATTCTGAACAACACATCATTCACTATATAGTGCTGACATTTATGTCCTTTGAAAACAAAAAATATGAAATTAATTCTTATAATCTTTTACTACAAAAAAATAATCATCAGACTCTGAATGTGACTTTGAATAATCTGAAGAAGTATTTTGTATGAAAGTTTAGTGTCTAGTTTCCTCTGGTCTGCTAATTTGTTGAAAACATCAAGTCAGTTTTTAAAAGTTTCTAACTAGTTTATTAAAATTTCCAGCTTTGCCTTTCTTCCTCCACACAGCCTTTCTCCCAGTCTTACTGGGTTAAAGGTCTTTGTAATCTGGATTTGGAAAAACCTTAGACAGAACTTTCTTCCATAATATAAATTATGGAAGAAAATGTCTGTAATGTATTATTCATGACAACATTACAAGAAGTCCTGCTTTCAAGCCTGTGGGTTATCTCTCCAGCCTAATTCTTCATGACCTTTCCTGGATGATGACAAAACCTTTGAGATGGGCAAGGTCCCTCTTAGACAGTGATTCCACCGTTGCCTTGCCGTACTCCACTGCACCCCCAACTCCGCTCATTCCAGTTCATCTGCCAATGAGACATCTTCTGTAACAGTAATTCAGGTAAATGCCACACCTCCCCTTGCTTATGATCCTTCAAAGGGCTTAGAATTAGACCTACACCCCAATTTTATGCGAGGCTCCTATTTTATCATTTTGGTTTGGCCTTGACAAAATTTTCATCTCTTCTGAAAGTGGTTTCCTGACCACCCTAGTTAAAGTGCCACCCAATTCCCATCCAGCCAATCTCTTGCTCCTGCCCAATCTTACTTTTTTCTATAGAACTTGCCACTCTTGAATGAATGAATGAGTGAATACACACATATGGCATAGGCAAAGTAGGTTTACAGTTTACAGTTGTGAGTGTGAACCTACTTTTGCATATACACACAGACATTCATACTATTTTCCATGTGTATTATCAATTTTGACCCCATCAGGGCAGAGATTTTTGTCTGTTATGTTCATTGTTGTACCCCTATGCTGAAACAGCTGGGTTACATTATCATCCAGAGCTTGGGCTCATTTGGTCAAGTTCACATGGTTGCTGTTGGAATTCTCTTGTGAATAGTTGTAACACCAAGGCCTTGTTATGCTTCTGGTTATAGAGCAGGGCCTCCCAAAGGCCTCCTGTGGTTCCTTGCCCCATAGGCCCCTCCATCGGCCCTCTTGTGCACTGAACCTCTTGGATGTCTTCTGTCACTGGTCACCTGGTTAGATCAGGCTCAGCCACACTCAAGGGGCAAATACCCCAGGGGTGTGTCTTAGGGGCCATTTAGAATTATGCAACAATATGTTCAATAAATTCTGAATGTATAAAGTGGTGCCACTACTGCATCAGATTTCTAAAATTTCAAAAATGAAGAAAAAATAGAATGTGATTGTTAAACACCACAAAGCATATTTTTGTTGTTCCTTTGTTTGTTTCAATGTAAGGCTACATATACCTTTCCATAAATAAATTTTCAGTGGCTGACATTGTTATTCTCACAAATGTGATTGATTAAAATTTAGTCACCAGTTTATGGGCATGCTTGTTCCTGCTTAACTCATCTTCTATTCAAAAAGGTAATTTGGGAGAGTTCTCTTTTTTCTTTTTGTTCCTTCCTCCTTTTCTTCTTCTTGACAGAAAAGAACTGACTGTGTTCCTCAGTTTCTATTTTAGTTGGTTGGGGTCAAGTGATTACTTCTGGAAAGAAATTGGAAAGTCACAAAATGTCATGCAGACTTTCATTATTCAGGGCTGTCCTGACTGGCTGAATGAAGAGACAGAACTCAGTGGAAGACTGTGAGGAAGCTGTAAGAGATTGTGGCAAAACAAGATACAAGAAACCCTGACTCCTGAATTATGGGGGAGATCATCTGTCGAACACCCAGCGAAACTGTAGGGAGAGCACAAAGTAAACCCGTGTGTGTTGAGCACTGATAAAAAAAAGTAATTTGGTTTCTCCTTTTACCATACTTTCTTAATACAATGCTCATTTTTATCTTTTTCTTACAATAATTTATGATTTTCTGATGAGAATTTAGAAGGCATCTCTAAAAGAATTGTTGTTTATCAGTCTGTTTATCTCTAATATTGATTATGAATGTGTCTTTACTATGATAGTCTGTCAATTGGAAATTTTGCCTCCACTCTTTATATGTGGTATCATCTTGTGGAACATAATGTTAGCCTATCAACGAAATGTGAATAGTGGTATTTAATTCAAAAGACTGATGTAAAGAGGAAAGAAATAAATCATTAGGAAAAGGGGCTCACAGTAGGCATTCCCTGAAGGTGAGTTTTCTTTCAGGTAGAAAATATAAGGGGTAGTTCCCTAAATGTTAAAAAAAAAACAGATTCCCACACTTTTCATAGAGTCACTAAGTCAGATACTCTAGAACTGGGACCCAGGAATCTATAGTTTAAATAAATACCTCAAGTTGACATTAGCACACTTAATGTCTAAAAACCAAAGACAGGGAATTACACAAACAATTCATAAATAGAAATAAAGTACATGTTTAATGTATTTAAATTATTAAATAATATTTCACCTTTAAAATATAATCATTATAAAACATCAAGCTTATTTCCTATTTTGTAAATTATGTGCCAGCTTGTATTGTATTATGACAAGTATTGCATAATTTAAGTATCCTATCTTTTGCTTTTTCTCCTAGTGTGCTATAAACTGAGATTACTTAATTTCTCCCACCCTTCAAAATCTGAGTCTTGTCTCTGTTCTCCAAGGACAATATTCAAGAAGGCAAGTAATATTCACATTCTGGTTCTTCATTTCATATTATAAAGAAAGGTTTATTTCTATATATTTATGTTGGATTTTCAATTAAACACAGACTAGTGATATTTCCAAACCAAGTATAGAAATGTGTATACTTGTTATGTGACTATAGTTTTACAATTTTAAAAAAATCTAGGTATAGTTAAAGTAGATGAAGACAATTGGAGAGAATATTTGATTATTTGAAACCAGCATGTTTCTGAAACACCAGCCACAATCCTAAAGTTCACTAAGTATCCATATACCTAACCACACTTCTGGATAAAGAATGAGATAAGACTCTTAAATTTTTCTTTTTTAGGGTTTCACATTTCAACAGTTATGAACTAAATTCTCAAAACTGTCTTTCTTCTCTGCAGTAAACATCACCCTCACATTGACCTTGAACTATCTGTAGCTCTTGTTTTTTATTAGAACCATATGCAGAGGTCGTCTTTACGGGGAAGGGAGCAGGCCATTGCAGAGCTGCGAAACTAGAGCTTATTGCCACAGGCTTTGAAACTGGGAGAGAATGTGGCCCATCTTCCCACTGTCACATCAGCCCAGCAAACTATAGCTTCTCCCTCCACGAGGCACCACACCACTCCCAGATGTGTTTCTAAAGCACAATTTGAAGATAATGAGACAAAGAGTGGATGTAACATGCTTCTGACAGAGGCCATGGGTCTAAGCTTGCAGAAGAGAATTACTTTGGCCAGAGGCTGTGACTGTGGGTTAGCCCTTCATTTCTGCAACCTGGATAGCCAGGCCTCTCAGGTTTGGGAGATGCCAATGCACAGATCAAAATTATATTTCAAAAGGAAAACAGCCATTTTAGAACCTCTAGTGGCATGTGGCTTTGTTCACAGACAGTAGGAGGACTGAGGGGGGCTAGCTGCTTATGTAGGTTACATTGTTCCCACAAGCGTGGAGGGCTTGTATTTAAACTACCCCCTTCACTGGCCCTCCAGGAGCATTGCTTCTTTTCTGTCATAAGCAACTAAAGAGCTTTAAATGTTTTTACATGCTATTATTTTATACTTCATTTGGTTATAATATTAAAAGATTTTTTTCTGATAGCAAATATGACAAAAGCTATGTAAAGAGCTCATATAAATAATAAAAATAGAAAAATTATTGAATAAAGGATATAAAGCACAAAAAACTAATTTAATATTTATTATAAGCCAGACTGTCTGGCTTATAATAGAGCACAGATTTTGGAAATAGAATTTCTGGGTTCGGATTCCAACTCTGACAAATTACTACTTATGGAACTTATAGAAGTTATTTAAAGTCTCTGAGCCTCAGTTTTCTCACCTACGTAGTGTGTAAAACTGTTTAGAATTGTTGTGAAGAGGTAATATACGTATAATGGTTAGAATATTGTCTAGCATATTCTAAGTGCTTAGAAATAACATCATCAGTGTTAACTATGATAACTATTAATGTATACTATCATTAGTAATAACTATTATTATTAATAATAGCATTAATGCTAAATTTTAAACTATTATTAGTAATAACTTTTACCATTAGTGATAACATAATTATATCTATGGTAACTTCTGTAATACATAATTTTCATTACTTTTAGAGCTTTAATTTCACAAAAGTCTTCTGAACTCTGCTTTTAGTTTCCCCCTTGCACAGATTCTTGATCATACAAGGCCCCCCCCCCAATAAAATAAATTGGTCATGTGACCGAGACCACATGACCAGCAATTGGCAGCACTGGGTAGATGGAAGCTGTTTGTTCACTTCCAAGTGTAAATAAAGCATTACATCCTTCTGCCTAGGAATGTAACCAAATAATTCAAAAAACACATTTTAAAAAGCAATTACCATTTTTTGAGCATCTTCCATGCCCTAAAGTTCTCTGCCCTGTAGTTGGACTGTTTTTCCCCCACGGAGCTGACCTTGCAGCTTGTTTCCTCAGTATCACAACCCATGGGTGGGAGTCTGGGGCAGGAGAGTGAGGGAAGGTTCCTTCCAAATTTCTAACATCCCTCCAGCAGCATGCTTTACAAGTATTTATGAGCATCCCAGGACACTGAAAATGGTACGCCAGGTGAGATTGAACAGCACCCAAAGACAAAGGGTCATTCTTTCAATCTTTTGTTCATCCATTCATTTAAACAGTATCAAATTGAGTATTTACTACATACCAGACATTGTTCCAGACAAGAAGAGCCAGCACTGAAAAAAAATTTCCCTGTTCATGGAGCTAGTAACTGAATGGAAAAGACAGACAATAATCAAGGAAACAAATAAACCATACATATTTATTAAAGTGAGCAGGTGGACTTTGTGGGATGGAGAATAACACGGTGGCTACTTTAAGTGTAGTGATCAGGGAAGGCTCCTCTGAGCATTTGAAATCTGAATGGCAAAAAAGTAGCTATAGAAAAATGAAAGAAAAGTGTGTTATGGAAAGAGAGAAGAGTTAGAGGAAACTTGGCATTTTTAAGGAACTGAAAAGAGTTCAGCAAGGCAGGTAGTAGACAAGGAGGACAGAGATGGAAATAAGTTCAGAGAAGTAGCTGAAGTCCAGCCTAGGGAGAACTTGATAAGAACTCAATAGTAAGACAGATACTATTGGAGTGATATGAGAAGCCATTGGAGAGAGCACAGTTATATGTACTTATTGACCTTTTTTAGTCATCCTAGATGTTATATAAAACATAAACTTTAGCAGGAAAATAGGAAAAACACACCCCTGGGGAATTAGTTAATAGGGTATTAAAAGAATCCAGGTCAGATAAGAGTGTAGATTGGCCTAAAGAACTGGTCCAGTGTGTTTGGTTTTTCAATTAGACACAGACTGGTGATATTCCCAAGCCAAGAACAGAAATAATTATACCATAAAATGGAAGGAAGTAAGCATAGGTGGAGATGAATTGGGGAAGTAGAGTTAATACTTTTCCTGAAGGGTTACATATACAAAAGCAAAACAAAGACACAAATAAGCAAATAACAACAACAACAAAAACCCCTCAGATTCAGGGGTGGCCATAACTCCTAGTGGTCAATGATCAAAGTTTAAAGTTCAATCCCGCCAGCCTTGGGTAGGGCAGCCAAGGTGGGCCCTGAGCTTGAGTGCTTTTAGTGCTCACTGGGAGTTGGTGACAGTTCCTCCGTGGGGCTGCTGGGGGGCAGAGGGTTCTTGCTGTTTTTGGAGGCTGATTTCACTGCAGTTCATGTGGTTCCTTCAGCTCCTGGTTTCTCATCCCTGGCCCCACTGTCCTCTCAATCCTCAGGCCACTTCTCTTCTGTATTTCTTTCCAAAGACATCTTTCCAGTTTTACAAAAGATGACCTCCTCTGTTACTCATCACACATTCTTCCAAATGTCTTGCCTAAGCACCCAAGTCTCCCAGTTCTAGGGCATAGACTTCACGCTTCTAAAACACAGAAGTATAAACTCATTCCTTTTTTTTGTTTAATGTGTTGAATGTTTTTCCCTTGTTGAACATGTTGCTGACTAAAGAGAAGGAAGAATCAGTGGTAGAAAAAACTCTGAGAAATACACACAACACCCAATTGATATTTCAAAATGACTATCTCTCCACACTTACTTTGCTTATTTAGACTCAAATTGCATTGTTTCTACTACTCACTAACTCACTTGGAGCTTAACCTTTGTCCTATTTTAGTTTAGTTTCTTTTTTTACAAGAAGATTTTATTTATTTATTTTTAGAGAGGGAGGAAGGGAAGGAGAAGGAGAGAGAAACATCCATGTGTGCTTGCCTCTCAAGCAGTCCCTACTGGGGACCTGGCCCACAACGCAGGCATGTGCCCTGACTGGGAATTGAACCAGTGATCCTTGGTTCACAGGCTGGCACTCAATCTACTGAGCCACACCAGCCAGGGTTGGTTTAGTTTCCTTACACATTAAATTAGAAAGAATAATAATCAAATCCCTTTTATATCCAAAGTAGCTATAATTTCATTATTTATTCTGGTTAGAAACTAATATTCATGTGCTGCCTACCATCTCCCAGGAGCTTCAGGAAAATGCAGTGAGAGAGAGCCAATCTATATTGTGTCTCTCACTTAGAATCAAGAATATTTAACAGGGAAGTTGATCAAGGCTGCAAAGGTTGTATTGGAATTGGTGCACTGGGTATCTTGTAGAAGAGAAATCATTCAAAAATCCCAGACACAGAGCTTAGTTGTACGTGCTGGGAATTGGATACTATTCTGAGGGGCCTGGCAGGGCATAGAAGTGCCCAGGGGGAGTATTTCATCAGCCAGTGTACTAAAGCAATGACTGAGTTAGAGAGCAAGAGGAGAAAAGGAGAGGGGAGGGAAAGGGAGGAGAGGGTATGAAAGGAAACGGAAGTAGGAGTTACACATAGTAGACTTATTCATATTGCACAGATGATATATATCATGAGAAACCCCTAAAATAAGTGTGAAGAGCCAGGGTGTAAGAAGAGGGTAATAAGACTGGATATCATATGACCGTAGCTGGAGAACATAGTCTGTATTTTTAATCTGTTTTTCCAGAAACTGAAGTTTTAAAAGGGTAAACAACTCTGCAAGATTTTATATAATTAGAAAATGTAGAAAGGCTATTAATTTATGCATGCAAAATTATTTATTGAGCACTTACTATGTGTGAGGAACCATTTTAGATGTCGAAGATACAGTAGTGACAGATGATATTTCTAACCTTAAGAAATGTACATGGAATAGCAGTGAGCAAATAAACAAGTAAATATGTGGTGCATCAGATGATAATAGGTACTACAGAGAAAACTAGAAGAAGGGTAAAGGAACAGAGAATGGAGGTGGGCAAGGTGGTACAAACTACATTATTTTATATTGAGGAAGTTCTCACTGTTAAAGGGACTACTGGTAAAGATATTGAATCAAAGTCTGAATAATTATGTCTTATGGACACCTGCTCCTCCAATGCCCGAGCATCTCATTTGCTTGCTGCATATCTATGATTCTGAACAAAATGCAACTTTTTGACTCTGTTATGGTATATCCAACACAGCATGTAAAATAATTAAAGTTGTGGACCAGATCGGAAATAAAATTCTCTTGTTAATATTGAAATTTCAAAATCATGCCATTCTTCTACTTGCTTGAATTCAATTATACTACTAAACATAATATTATAAATAGGGATCATTCAATGAAAAAAAAGGGACCCTTTATATTGGAGAGAATTCAGAAATGCAGAATAGGTGATTGAAAATCCGATTAGAAATGGCTTACATTTGCTTTTTGCTTGGAGACATTCTGGTGCCAAAACCTGTTACTGACATTTTATTTTCCTTAACACTAAAGGATTCTTTTCCAATGTTTTCTTTAAAATAGTTTAATCTGGCTCTTGCTCTTATTGAATTGATTAAAGGGAATCTTGTTTAAATTTGCTTTAACCTTGCAAGTCAAAATAAGGATTGTTTTCTTCCTCCAAAAAAGAAAATGAAAGAAAGTATAGTGCTAGAAAACTGCTCATATAATTGTCTCTGAAAATTTCTTAAGATAAAAAATCAAGAAATTTGAGATTTCCACAAATAAACAATGACCTGATGTTGGAATAGTAGCAGCGAGACAAGCAGTTGCCAACCTCAAAAGTTCTGATGGGGTATTTTCTATGTCTTTGCCATCCCACCTGCAATTCACTCACTGTTACCCTCCCTCCTGGTTACCCAAGGTCACCAAGTGTAGGAATCATATTTAACCCTGCTGACATTGAGACTCTAATTTCCTGTAACAAAGCACCTAGTTTTTTCACCATGCTACTTTGCAGCTATGAAATCTCGAATTTATCTTCTCTACACCATTGTTTCTTCATCTTTAAAAATGTTGTTAATCACATATTTTTAAAATCTCTTTAAGCTCTGGTCATCTTAAGTCTTTCCAAAAACTTTAAGAGGTTTTGCAGGTTGTAAGTCATTTAAATACTTTCTGAGACAATCATGCATTTTGATCCTAATTCATTAACTTATTATATGGGTTATCTTAGACTGGTAATGAGATTCTCTGTCTCATTTTTCCTTTAAAATGGATATTAAAATATAGCATTATTGGAAAGGTAAATGAAGCAGTGCATGGGAAATACTTAGCTCAATAGCTAGCAGTTAAAAATCCAATCAATGTTTCCTAATGTACCTACTTACCATGCTTCATATTTTCCCAAGATTCCTAGTAGAACTTGGCCATCATTGCATCTATCACATTGCCAAACATGTTATGGTTTCTGCAGTTTTATTAGAAAAAAATGATAGCAATTAGAGGTGGTGTTAGAAGGACAATCTGTGTCTGTATGATTAGTCAGTGTTTTCAAGTTTAAAATAAACTACTTCGTATGGGATGGCTATCTCTACCAGTATTGGCTGGTGTTTGAAATTTTTCTACAATATTGCATTTGTTAGCTTTTACTGAGTAACAGTCTACTTTCCAAATGTAGTGGGATAAAACAATATTATCTGGCTTTCAGTTTCATAGGTTGGCTGGGCAGTTTCTCCGGTCTGTGTAGGTTGGGCTGACCTCTGCTCAATTCTTCCCTGTACCTGCATCCAGCTGGAGTCGAATGATGGTAGGACCCCTGGCACACAGAATGGCAGATCCTTGATCTCTCATTATCCTGAGGGCTGGCCTGGGCTGCCAGACACAGTGGCGACAGCAGTCTCACCAAAGCAGCAAGAGAAAACAATCCTCAATGCCCACATAAAACATTCAATTATTTTTTAATACAAATATTGATAATTTTTATCTAAGCTCCTATTTATTAAACAACCCCAGGAAAATATTAAACAATTCACAAAACAGAGGACAGGTGTTGAGATAATAAGAACAACACCTACAAAATGATGAAAACAGGTCAATAACCCAGTGGAAAAGCCAGCGAAAGACAGGAAGTAGCATTTTCCAGAAGAAGACCTATGCATGGCGAATAACAGGAAAACATGCTTAAACTAGATTAGTAATCAAGAAAGGACAAAATAAAACTACAAATTTACACTACTCAATTATAAAAAAAATAAGCCTTGAGTTTTCTGTGCACACTGTCATTGTGTGCAGAAGACAGTTTTGCTTCTTACGTTGGAAGAAACATGATGAGGAACAACTAGAGGTAGGGAGTGTAAGTCCGTGGGCACAGTCACATTAGAAAAAATGAGTAGGCATTAAGTGGAAGTTGAAATCACACATGCTTTTCAAGCAACTCTGCTTCTTAGGGATATATTTAGAGTATTGTGTCCCAAGGTTTCCCCTGGTATGGCATGACACACATTTTCTCTGGTAATGTTGGCACGGCATCATCTGTTTTCTATGTAATAAATAAATGAGGTTACTTGAAGTCAGATACGGGTAGCTTTGGGGAAATCTATTTACTACAACTTATCTGGGAGCTAAGAAGATCAAAACCATGGGGACATCTGAAACTCACGTGTGAAATTTGCACGTGTGCACCAGGAAATTTGAATGAGAATGTTGTAGCAGGTTCTATCGAAACTGTAGACAGTCTCCAAGTCCACCTACAGAATGAATTATAATATTCTTTATGAAATCAAGTACCATATAACAGTGAAAATTAGTGAACTACTGCCCCTACATATATCAACATGCATAAATCCCACAAACAATGCTCAATGAAGACTATATCTTGTAGAGGATCTTTAACAAAAAATATTCTTTTGATTGAAATAATAAAATATAGGAGAAAGGATTTCCTGTAATGTCTGTTGAGTTTACACTCCATGGGGATATTTTTTCATGGTTGAGTACTTGGTTATTTTAAAATCCACACCTTATCAAAAGTGCCTCTACTGCTCTCCAAAAATGTAGTACTCAGCCTCAAAGATGAAAAATTTTAAAGTCCTCTGGTGTATTGTTGATACATATGTAAATATTTTAAATGTATATCAAAAAATTCAATTGTTAACTTAGGTCACATTTGCTATTACCCCATTGACCAAAGCCAGGCTCCTGGCTGAGGCTCAAATCAGCAGGGGTGCGGGTACTACCCACTGGGACCCTGGATAAAGAAAACGGAATGACTGCACCTATTTTGGGAAAAAAAATCTAATGCAAATGTGAATGGTGTGCTTATTAGAGTTGGTTGATATCTTAACATTTCTTTATAAAGTCAAGTAAGATAATTGCTTGAGAGAGTAAATGATTCTCTCTCTCGCTTTCTGTCTCTCTAACCCTCACCCAAGGATATATGTTCCTTGATTTTGGAGAGAAAGGAAGGGGAAGAGAGAGATGTCTCACTATCAGCCAGAAGTTTCCTTGAAATACTGCTGATTTTTACAAATACATGAAAATTCATTTTAAAAAGTCTGAATTATACAGTTAGCCATGCATTTGTGTTTCCAACCTTGGTGTTACTCTATATTCCTTTATTTAAATAATTGTTTCTAAATAACAAAGATAACACTTTGCAAAGATGAATAAACAGAAATTAATTTACCTCAGTCTTAAAATCTTATAATTCTGTGTGGGTAGTGTATTGGTTTAAAATTTAAACCAATATTGTAGGGTGCAAACTTTCAGGTGAAGTATTTTCAGTTGGCATGTGTACATTTTAGTTCACAGATAAAATAAATTTGTTGTATTTTATAATTATTACTGAAAATAATTTCTCAAGTAGGGGAGGTTTTTAAGCAATTATCTGCTCCAGGTGTCAGATATGCTAAACATACCACGGAGTAAAAGCACAATTAAAATGTATCTCTTGGATTAAGGAGTTTACAGTATAATAAATAAGCTAAGAATAAGTAATAGCAATACTGTATCAGATTAGTTCAATAGAGATCGTACTTAGTGTCTCATTGGAACAGGGAAAGGAGAAAAGAACAACGTAAATACTGTCCTTTTAAAATTGCTCCAGACCAATTAATTGTGACCCTGAAATTCTTAACAAATCCCTTGGAGTTTTGTGGGTGATAGGAGTGTCATTTGTTCCAATAAGGTGGCTTTTGGTGGGCTCCTGAATGGTGCATGGACCAGGTTGGCCAACAGAAGGACCAAGCCGTGATAAAGCTTGAAAGGTTCAGCCTCTCCCTCCATTCTCCAGATAGTGTGGAGGGACTGGAAGTGAAGTTAATAATAAAACATGACTACATCATGAAGACTCCATAAAAACCTCAATGGTATGAGGTTTGCATTGCTTCTGGGTTGCTGCACGCTTGGAGGTGCCAGGAGGGTGACGTGCGGGGAGGGAGGCTGCCTGGTGAGGGCAGGGAAGCTCCAAGCCCCTTCCCCACATCTTACTCTATCTCTTAAGCTGTTCATCTGTATCCTTTTTCATATTCTTTATGGCAGGGGTCCCCACCCCTGGGTCATGGACTGGTACTATTAGGTGGCTTGTTAGGAACTGGGCCACAGAGTCTAAGGTGAGTGGCAGGTGAGTGAGGGAAGCTTCATGTGTACTTACAGCCCCTCCCCATCTCTCACATTACCACCTGAGCTCCACGTCCTGTCAGATCAGCGGGGGCATTAGATTCTCACGGGAGCACGAGCCCTACTGTGAACTGCGCATGTGAGGGATCTAGGTTGCTCACTCCTCAGGAGAATCTAATGCCTGATGAGCCGAGGAGGAGCCGAGGCGGTGATGCCAGCCCTGGGGAGCGGCTGCACATACAGATCATCATGAGCAGGGAGGTGTGACTGCACAGACACCGTAATAAATCAGGTGCTGGCAGACTCACATCAAAGCCCTATCGAGTGGCAAGTGGCAGTGAAGCTGCATCTGGTGGCAGGCTTTAAGTCAGAATCTGACACTGTTTTTATCTGTGCATAACTCGTCCATTATTTTATTTACCACTTCCATCCACACGTCCTTCCTGAGCACTGTGCACCTGTCTCAGTCACAGTTTTGGTAAGCCCACATGCTGACCCCAGCCAAAATGAGTAAGAAAAGAATACCACTGAAGAGCTTCTTTAAAAAGGGGAGAGACCCAATGATGAGACAGCAGAAGACTCTGAGACTGGCCAAAAAAAGAAAGGTGCACCTAAAAGAAAATGCCAAGAATCCTACTTAAATTACAGGTTCATTGCAATGGGTGATTCACATTCTCCAAGCCCACTTTGTGTGACATGTGGTGACCTTCCACCCAATGAAGCCACAAAACCTTCAAAACTGCTTTGTCACATGGAGACCAAGCACCCTGCATTAAAAGACAAGTCTTGGGAGTTTTTCAAAATAAAATAAAAACTATGAACACAAAACACAGAAGCAATTATTGAAGGCCATGACTTCATCAAGTTTGTCTACACCGAGAGCATCATTTTTAGTGGCTCACCACATTGCTAAAACTAAGAAGCCCTTTACTATTGGTGAACGGTTGATCCTGCCTGCTGCTAAGGACATCCATTTTTCATGTACTTTTAGGAGAGGCTGCAGTTCAGAAGGCGACACGTGTTCCTCTTTCCGCTGCAACCATAACTAGACAAACTGGAGAAATAGCAGAGGATTGAGACTAATTGTTAGGGAGCATTAATGAGTCACCATGGTATGCGATACAGGTCTACTGGTGTTGACCACAAGGCAGCGATGCTTGTTTTGTGTGATAGAGGTTTCAGAAGGATGTGCGTGAGGATATGTCATGTGTACTTTTGTTGCCAACCAACACCACAGCCTCCGAACTACTCAAGTCTTTGACTGATTACACATCAGGAAAACTGAATCAGTCATTTTGTGTCAGTATGTGCATGGACGGAGTGGACGTCAGGACTGGACGGCTTTCTGGTTTCACTACTTGGGTCAAAGAGGTCACCCTGAATGTGAGTCTATACACTGTGTCATCCATAGAGAAGTGTTGGCTAGTCAAAAAATGTCACCTGAACTTAACGTTTTGCAGGATGTAATTGAAATGACCAACCACATTAAAGCACATGCTCACAACTCCCGTCTTTTCCGGCAGCTCTGAGAGGAGCTGGATGCAGAGCACACACGTCTTCTCTCACCCACAGAAGTGAGAGGGCTTTCCAAAGGTGGATCGCTGGCCAGTTTCTGAGTGACAAGAGCTGCTCCAGAGATTTCTTTTAGAAATACCATCACCACTGGCAGCACATTTCAGTGACACAGAATGGGTCGCAAAACTTGCTCACTTGTGTGACATTTTTAACCTGTTCAATGAACTCAGTCCATCACTTCGGGGAGAATGACAACTTTGTTCAAGTTGGCAGACAAGTGACTGCATTCAAAGCCAAACTGGAATTATGGGGGTGATGAGTGAACACTGGGATTCCTGACTCGTTTCTAACATTAGCAGAGGTTATGAGAGAGAGAGACTGAGCCAGGGTTTCTTTCTCCCAACTGGCGCATGATCACTTGTCTCAGCTTTCAAAGAGTTTGAGCATTACTCCCCAACCACAAAAGACCCCCAAACTTAGAAGGAATGGATCCACAACCCATTTGTGAATGAGCCAGGTGAATTGACTTGATCCCTCCTAGAAGAGGATCAATTTCTTGCGATCGCAAATGACTGTGGCCTTAAAAGTGCCGTTTTTTTGCCATATATAATGAGCAATTTTTTTTGCCCAAAATTTTTAGGTAAAAATCAGAATGCATGGGTAGTACTAATTCCATATCTATATAAAAGTTCTTAATTCTTTTATTTATGCTTATGCGTTAAAAGCGTAACTATAGAAAATAGTAACAACATCCGGTATGTTAGAGACAACTTCAAATCTCCTTACATTCTGGGTTAAAGTCAAGAAGGTCTTTCCTGAGGTTGCCACAAAAGCACCGAAAAGCCTGCTTCCATTCCCAACATCCTGTCTTTGTGAGGCAGGGTTTTCTGCAGTGACAGCAACCAAAGTGAGATTATGGAGTGGACTGGACATAAGCAACACACTTGGGGTGTCGCAGTCTCCATCACCTCTGGATGGAACCATCTAGTTGCAGGAAAACAAGCTCAGGACTCCCACCAATTCTACATCGTGGTGACTTATGTAATTATTTAATTACATGTTACAATGTAGTAATAATAGAAATGAAGTACACAATAAACGTAATGGGCTTAAATCATCCCCAAACCATCCCCCACCTCCCATCCGTAGAAAAATTGTCTTCCATGAAATTGATCCCAGGTGCCAAAAAGGTTGGGGACCACTGCTTTGCTGTATAAGAAATTGATGGGCATACATGTTTCCCTGAGTTCTGTGAGGCATTCTAGCAAATAAACTCAGAGAAGGGGTGGTGGGAACTCTGCTTTGTAGCTGTTTGGTCAGAAAGCCTGGGACTTGCAATTGCTTTCTAAAGTATAGGGAGGACAAAGCAGTCTTGTGGAGTGAGTCCTCACCCAGGGGGATCTAATGCTCTCTTTAGGTAGATAGTGTGAGAATTCAGTTCAATTGAAGGGCACCCGGCTGGTGCCAGAGAATTGCTTGGTGTGGGGGAGAACAACACATGCCGGGTGTTCCAAGTGTTGTGAGTGTGGGATTAGTGTGAGAGTAAAGGAGAAACATAAGAGAAGTGTGCCTGTTCTCATACGGGACTGTGTTGGACATAGTTTGTACTTCTTGTTGTCATTTTCCTGTTAACCTACTATGACCAGGAGGAAAGGTTTTCAGACTAGAATTCTGTGCCGTGATGGTGTGATTGCATTTCAATTTCTGTGTTATTTGTAGTGCTTTCCCCATTTTTATGTAAGCAAGTATATAACTGCATATAAAAAACACTAGGGATAATTGTTGACATGGAAATATTTGCTTTACACAAATTTGTGTGTGCCTGTAGTTTGTATACATGTGCCCATGTTTCTCTGTTTCAAATAAACTTTGAAGACAATATACCAACATTAATATGCCCACAATTCAAGAAGATATACTGTATCAGGAAAAATATAAACACTTTTGTTTATAAATGGCATATAATACAATCTATGAATACCAAATTAAAGTGTGAAAATGATCTTAAGTAATTACATTTCTAACTTTCTTTTGCAAAGATATGTGTAAAACAAATGTTAGACTTTAATTGTTTGTCCTACATGGTGTTTTAACCAGTACTATAAATTTTTAAGAGGCTATCTTTACCCCATTTTATGTTACCACTCCCTTTGTCGAATATTAATTAACTATAGAGAGTTGGGTTTATTTCTGGGTTCTCTGTTCTGTTCCATTGGTCTATGTGCCTGTTTTTATGCCAGTACCAGGCTGTTTTGATTACAGTGGCCTTGTAATATAGTTTGATATCAGGTATTGTGATCCCTCCTAAAAATGAAATTTGAGCACTAACTTACACCATACACCAAAATAAATTCAAGGTGGATAAAAGACTTAAATATAAGCCATGACACCATTAAAGTCCTAGAGGAGAACATTGGCAGGAAAATCTCAGATATTTCACATTTCGCGCAGCAACATTTTTACTGATATGTCCCCTAGAGCAAGGAATATAAAGGAAAGAATAAACAAATGGGATCTCATCAAAATAAAAAGCTTCTGTGCGGCTAAAAAAAACAGCATTAAAATAAAAAGACAACCAACTGTATGGGAAAACATATTTGCCAACGATACCTCAGACAAAGGTTTAATCTCCAAAATATACAAAGAACTCACACGACTTCACTCTAAGAAGACAACTGACCCAATTAAAAAATGGGGAAAGGACTTGAACAGACACTTCTGCAAGGAGGACATACAGAGGATCCATAGACACATGAAGAGATGCTCAATATCGCTTGCTATCAGAGAAATGCAAATTAAAACCACAATGAGATACCACTTTACACCAGTGAGAATAGCTATCATAAACAGAGCAATAAACAACAAATGTTGGAGAGAGTGTGGGGAAAAGGGGAATCTGGCCCACTGTTGGTGGGATTGCAGACTGGTACAACCATTATGGAAAACAGTGTGGAAATTTCTCAGAAAACTAAAATTGGACTTGCCTTTTGACCCAGCAATTCCACTCTAGGATTGTATCCTAAGAACCCTAAAACACCAATCCCAAAGAACCTATGCACCCCAATGTTCATAGCAGCACAATTTACAATAGCCAAGAGTTGGAAGCAACCTAGGTGCCTGTCAGTAAATGAATGGATCAAAAAACCATGGTACATATACACAATGGAATTCTATGCTGCAGAAAGGAAGAAGGAGCTCCTACCTTTTGCAACAGCATGGATGGAACTGGAAAGCATTATGCTGAGTGAAATAAGTCAGATGTTGAAGGACAAATACCATATGATCTCACCTTTAACAGTAAGCTAAACAACAAAACAAACAAGCAAGCAAAATATAACCAAAGACACTGAAATAGAGAACAGGCTGACAGTGACCAGAGGGGAGAGGGGAGGGAATTTCAGGGGAAATAAGGGAGGGATTTAGAGGAACCTATATAAAGGATACATGGACAACAACTGAGAAGGGTGGAAATGGGAGGGAGGGGGGAGGATGGGGG